>NW_022060016.1:2907500-3624859 GCF_007399415.2 Gopherus evgoodei | reverse complement strand
AGGAGTCCTGGGAACTGTTCAGAGGGGAAGGGAGGCGTGTGAATGCGCCCATCCATGCAGCAGTGCCGGGTTGTATATTTATTTTGGGGCACCAGGGACTCCCCCCGCACCCGACTCCATGGCATGCCTACATTGCTGCTGTTCCCAGCAGGGGGCGCTGTGACACCACAGCTGTATTAGGTACATCTGATCCCAGCCAGCAGAGACCCTGGGCCCACAGACCCCCATCCACACAACTCAGGGGGCCCAGGCCATGGAGACCCAGTTGCCTCGCACCCAGTGCTGGGTGGACACCTGAGCTCCGGGAAGGGACGGAGGGAGCCTGGTCCCAGATCGCAGCCTGGCAGCCCCATCCATGCCAGCGCTTTGCCCCAGCCCCTCTGGCATGGGCTCCCCACAGGCCGGGCTGGATCCTGCTAGGGCAGCCTGGAGCCTTGCAGATTAGCACACAGGGTCCCGGCTTCCACCCATGCCAGGTCCTGCTCTGCAGCCTCTCCGAGCGAAGGCGCTTCGTGGGGCGGCCTGGGCCCCCTCCTGTGGCTGTGGGAGGGGCTGGATTGTGGGGGAGAGGGCTGAGATAGATGGCAGAGGGAAGAATGGGGTGTGGAGGGGAACGCTGAGGGCTGGGGGGAAGGAAGAGATGGGGACAGTAGAGGGGATGGAGGGAGAGCTGAAGGAAGGTGCAGCGCTGCAGTGGCAGGGGCAGGCACATTCACACACATCCTGTCCTCCATGAGATGGGTGGGTTCCTGGGTCATGCAGCCTGGCAGAGGCCAAGCTTGGAGGGGCTGTTAGCAGCCAGCATGGGCCAGTCTCCCCAAACCAGGCAGGGGATGTAGCGGGACCCTGCATCCCTGACGGTGCCCAGATCACACCCAGGGCTCCCCGCTTAGCCAGTTCCCCAGCTCCCAGCGAGGGTGGGCAAAGGGCACCCACAGGGCCTAGCACACCACTAGCCAGCGGCCGGGTCTGCATCTCATGGGCGTGGGGGGGGGCAGGGAATGGGGGTCAGCGGGGAACCCAGACCTTCTGACAAACCCTGCAGCTCCCTGGGATTGCAGCAGGTGCGTGATCTGGGCAGTGAGTTTAGCCCAGCTCGGAAATCCCCTCCGCACTCACTCCTGGCCATTCCTCAGGCAGCGGACAGCACATCTGTGCATGGGTGGAGAGCCAGGCTGCTGCAAATCAGCAGGGGGTGCTCTTCCCTCGCAGTCAGTGCTGGCCCCAGTGCAGTCTTAGGGGGTGCTGTGCTCCTGGGAGTGGGGCAGGGTGCGCCTCCCTTGAATGGTGGCATTTCACTGCTAGGTGAATCATTCCTGTTTGCACATGGCACACGGACTCTACTCTGGGATTGGTGCCCTCAGGCCGTCCTACCACACAAACAACAACCCGCTGCCACTGGCCCACCCCAGAAGTGGCTGCATCTCAGTGCTAGGTGAAGTATTCCTGTACACATAACTGCCACACCTCAGCCTAGAGGTGGCTGCATTGTGGTGCTGGGTGCAGGTCCACTGAGAGACATTTAGGCCCTGGTACATCATGTTCACTGGGACCCCACCTCCTGCCATGTCACCTAAGTTACATTTTGGGAGACCCCTGTGCTCAGGGAGGCCAGTACAATAGGCCCCCTTTCATCTCATCAGCCCTGATAGGGCGAGGGATCCTGTATAAACAGCTCTGCCGCCGACCCGAGGTGGCCGCATCTCAGTCCACCTGGGACAATCCTGTCTGTGCTGCAGTTCCCAGGACCTAGCTGGGGTCAGAGGAACCAGCTCGATACGGCAGCTCGGGTTCAGCGCAGGCCGCAGCTTGGATTTCGCCTTGTCAGGTGCTTTTCCTTCACCTCCTCCAGAGGCAGTGACAGGAGGGAAGGGGATGATTTGGTCCGGAGGAGGCGCAGCAGCAAAGGGTCGGGGTGGCTGAGCCAGCATGGCCTTATCACAATGAGAGTCCAACACCCAAGCCGGACCGGAGCTCGGGATCGATCCCTCACCCCCAGGATCCTGGCCAGGCCGAGTTGCAGCTGGAGCCTGATGGCCCTGCAATGGGGGCCAGTGACCCCCTCCATCCATCTCACCACTGCAGCACTGCATACCTTCCCCACTCTGGGTCCCCCTCCACAGCTGCCTCTTGTGCCAGGATCTGGGGAGACGCAGGCCCGAGAGGGATGGTCTGTCCAGGCCACCGGGCAGGAATCCAGTCCCCCATTCCCTGGGAGTTAACTGAGCCCAGAATCTTTCGGTGGGGCTGGGAAGTGACCCACACCCCCAGGGGCAGAAAAGCTCCAGCTCTGAGGCACCCCAGCTCCCAGGCAGTCGCCGGTGCCCAGCTAGCACCGAACAAGTCCCCAAGGGTGCCACAAGCCAGGGTGCTGGCGTAAGAGTGGGCCTGGCTGTTTCCCTGCCTGGGCTGGGTCAGACCTGCCAGGCAAGGAAGTGTCAGGGACAATGTGGAGCCAGAGCTGGCCAGGTCTGATGTAGACAGATGATCCCTCTGCCCCATGCCACGTTGTTCCCCCTTCCCACAAGCCCAGGCCCCCCAGAACCATCTCTCCTCCTGAGCCCCTGCCCATCAGGGCACAGCCCCTTGCTCCAGGTGAGCAGATGTCCTGCCAAACAGCCCATCTGTCACTTGATCAATAATTCATCCCCCCGGCAGCAGCAGGGGGCTAGCCCCCCTCAGCAGTAACCGATCCGGCCCGGCGGCTGCGCGTCGGGAAAGGGGCTGTCCTGCAAGAGAGCAACACAAAGTCACTTTGAGAGCGGATCAGAGTGCGGGAGCCCTAGGGGGCCGGCAGGAGGTCGAGTTTCACTGGCTGAGGAGCAGCTGGGCCCAGGGGTGAGCTCATGCTGAGACAGCCTGAGGAAGAGATGCCCGCAGATCCAGCAGCGCTGCGAGCACCGACCCACAGTGGCTCCGTGCGCAAAGGAATAGTGTGGGGCTGGCTGGCTCAGAGGGCAGGGAATGGGACCTTCTCCCTCTAGCCCAGGGGGTCTCAACCTCTCTGAGGCCCCCCTGAACAGGTGATAACAGCACCCCAGCCCACCTGTGCCCACCAAGAGGCTTTCGGCACAGCTAGTGTCTGAAGAGCTGTATTCTCTGGCTAGCTAGTTACACCCCCGCCTAGAACACACAACAGGAGAATACAGGGACAAGAAACCCGAGCCAGGGCTTACGCCTGGTTTATTTTGGTGGGCCCTCAAACCACAGCTGAGAACCGCTGCTCTTTGGGGTGCTGGTGCCAATCCAGCCCTAGAGGTGGGGAATGGGGCCTTTCCCCTCTGGAGACGCTGGCTCCGATCTGGCCCGACGGGGCGTCTGGCTGGCAATTGGGGGGGGGGGTTTGGATCTCTCCAGATTATTCTCCCATTCAAAGCCACCCCACCAGGCCAGCAGGGCCCATCAGTTGTTCCCCCAGCTGCCACGCAGTGGCCCCCGGAAAGGAGTTAGGAGTTCTCCCTTCCCCCTCAAAGGGTCAGCTGTTCCCGTCCCAACAGACTCTCCGTGGCTGCCCCCTCCTCCCAGCCCTAGCTGGAGCAAGGGGTGTTGAAAGTGCAGGGCGAATCAGCCCAGCCTGCCGCTCCTGCTCGGTTGACAGACAGAAGCCATCAGGCCGCAGGGCCCTTGAGTCAGTGCCTGGGCCCAGCCCTGCATCCAGCCACAGCTTTGTAAGGACTCTGCAGCACCCTGCAGCCTACCCTGCCTGTGGGTCGCCCACCCTTGTGGCATCTGGCCCCCTTTGGTTCCTCACACAGAGACCAGCTCTGGGGAGGGGAAGAGCCACAGCCACAGGGCAGGGAAGAATGTAGCTCCTGCTGACTCACAACCCGCGGGAGAAGCGAAACAGCCTGGTACCCACAAGGGGAAGATGTGAACCAAAGTTTAAAGCATGTGGGTCCCATCCCTGCCCCATCTGACCACCGCCCTCTGGAGGGGAAGCAGAGGAGTGTGGGTCTAACTCCAAAACAGGCACTCGGCCTCCCTGACTATTTACAGCCAACAGCAGGCCCTCTCCCGCCCCAGCCTGGCTCACATGACAGTGCCTGCCAGCAGCCTAGCCCCCACATGGAATGGCCAGCAAGGTCCACCCCACGTCACTGGCCTCGCTACCTCTCTGCTCCAAAGCAGGCAAGAGACAGCTGGAGAAATCGAGTTGGTTTATTACAAAAGACCCTGGTGTCACCCGTTTGCTGCAAGGAGAGGAGCTGCCCTTGAGGCTGGGGCTACAACTTACAAGATCCCGCTCCTGAAACTGCCCCACGGATACAAGGAACCCGGGACACAAGGAGCCACTAGCTTGGATGCCGCTGGAGGATCAGGGCCAGGAGAGCTGTCGACACCAGGGATTTCTGCACCGATGAGCTGTGGGATTGTACCAGGCATGACTTACCCCCAGCCCAGGCAGCGTTCGGAGATTCAAAGTGAGGGGAAGAGGATACTTGGTCCCTGTCCCGCTTTATAGCAGAGTAAGGACCGATCCTTCGTGCCCAGTGTGGATGCAGCTGAATCGCCTCAGCTGGTCCCGCTGGAACCAAGCCAAGGCTGACGCCACCCTGAAGTTGTCTACACTAGGAGCTGAGCGGTGTTTCAAATCACATTTGCTACCTCGACTTCCCTGGCGCCTCGCTCAGCTGGAGAGCGGGACCCGGACTCAAGTACAACCGCTGCTGGTCTGGCTGGGTCTGGGGAAGCGGAGGGTCAAAAGAGGGGCGGCAGTCACACACGCCTGGTGCCTCTCTGCAGGGTGTTTGCAGTAGGGTAGCTCTGCAGGGTGGAAATCCCCAGGGTAGACGGCCCCCACCCAAATCAGACAACTACAGCAGATGGCTCCCCTTTAAAATACACCTTTTAGAGCAGTTCTGAGACAATTCTGTTGAGAGGTCCCCCCTTCTGTTAGGCTGAGATTCCTGATGCTTCTCTTTGTACCCAGCTCCCTTAGGAAACCTCAGTGCTCCCCGAGCCCGAGAGCAGGCCAGTCGGGGGGCCTACGAGCTAAAGAGCCTCTCACCTCTATGCAGCCTCCCCCTTGGCCAGCGGAGTCTGCAGCACCCAGCAGGCACAGAGATCCTGGGTAAATCCAGAGAAGCAGCGCCAGGACTTTCAGCTTTGGGCAGGTGGGTGACGGACGTGGGGAAACACCAGCCTGGAATGGACTTGCAGCAGCTGGGGTCTCCTGACCAGTTCTGCTCCCAGACACCCCCTTCCAATCCCATGGGATGGTGGGAGGGGGAGGCAGCAATGGGAGGGGGCTGGGGGGGGCTGTGCACAGCTCTTGGCGGTCTAAGGACTAAGAAGAGAGGCACAGGTGACACCTGGGGAGAGCTCAGCAGAGTTGTTTCTGAACAGAACGGTCTTCACAAGTGATGCAGCCAGCAGGCTTCATCCAGAAGGGCTGGAGGCAGGTCCCCTGCTCAGCCGGGCTCTGGGTCACGCCAGGGCGAGGCTGGGGCATTGGGACAGTTCTCTATTTGCCGGCAATGAGGGGGTTCCTCAGCACCACAATGACCGAGTCCCCCCGCAGGAACATCTTGGAGATGTAGCGATCCTTGTTGACAGGCTTTGATTTCTTCTTGCCCTTGCCGCTCTTGGGCACCTCCGTCCACATCTCCTTGACGTTCTCCAGCACCATGTTACAGTGCCTGGAGGGAGAGAGTGGAGGAGGGGGATCAGGGACACGGCAATGGAGCTGGGAGGAACCACTGACAACCTAGGCTCCGGCCATGGGGCATCCTCTCTGCTAAGCCTGTCCCGCTGAACTCATTCCTGCTGGAATCAACTACTTAGTACAGCAGTCGGGTTCTACCAAGAAGGTGGAAAAACTGTAGGTCCTTCCACGTTCCCTCCCAGACCTGGAAATACATCCCAGCAGCTCTGCCACCTCAGTGCCCCCACCACACCAATAACCACTAGGTCACCCTCCCACAGCAGGAAAAAGAACCCAGGAACTCTGGCTCCCAGCTCCGCTGCTCTGACCACTGGACAACATCCCACCTGCTCAGTACTGCAAAATGGGGGGGGACCCTTCTGCTTTTGCTGGGGAACAGGGCAGGCATAAACTGCACCCCCCTGGGTCCAGCTGTGGAGGAAGGGTATTTTAAGTGTATGGGGGGAGGAAACCGCACCTGTCAAAGGCCTTGACACGTCCCAGCAGCTTCTTGTTGTTGCGACAGTTGATCAGCACCTGAGTGTTGTTCTTGACCGACTGAGTGAGGACAGACAGTGGCCCTGTGTTGAACTCCTCCTCCTCCCGCTTCTGCAGCTCCTCGGGGGTCATCTCACTCTTGGGTTTGTTTAAGAGGCTCCTGCAGGCGCAGAAGGGGAAGACACGGCATTCATGGAGCCTCTGCCACTCCCTCCTCCTCCTCCTGCCACACCATTTGGGGTGTCCCAGCAGGGCAAAGGGCCCATCTCTCAGGCTGCCTTGTCCCTGACACCCCACAGCGACAGGGCACTACCAGCTGGGTGATTCAGTCCTTGCTTTCCCATAACCCCACCCATCTCTAGATACCTCTGCAAACCAGTAGTGGTGATTCCCAGCTCGCCTGGATGTACATGTGCTAGGGTCTGCTTGAGCTAGTGTGTCTGTGGTGGATCGGGCCTGCTGTCCCAGTATCTGCCTAGGGTCTGACAGGCTCATTCTTGGTGCAGCTGGGCATTTCGAGACGAGCTAGCACGGGCATAGCTAGACGAGTGGGAATCACACTCCCAGCTGCAGTGGAGAGGTACGCTAAGACTCGCTCTATGGTCTGTAAAGCTGCCCGGCAGGAATGTGTCCATTTCAATGAAATTTCATTTAGCGCAAAATGTAGCAGTGTTTCCATCAGGCCCAGCGCTCTGTTCCAGCCCGGAACGTTTGGCGTTTTCCTTTCAAAACCCAGGTTATAAACGATACAAACCAAACAAGACCTAGTAAAACGCCTCGATTTCACCTCACATCACCGGAAATGTCAGAAGTTCAGTTTTGCTGCAGCTGGGAATGGGAACATTTCAAAGTGTCGATATTTCCCGCAGAACAGAGATTCCTAGATTGGATCCGCTCTACCGCTGCCCTGGGGTCTGCGCCCTGCGGGGGGGCTCCGCTGTCCTTCGGCAGGGGCTCCTCAGCTCTCAGCGGGAGCGGGTGGCACGTGCTTCTGCCTGAATGGGGGTGGGTGGGAGAGGGGCTGGGGGGGGGACTAGCCCCCCGCCTCACGCGCTCTCAGCTTCCAGTCAGGAGTGGGGTGAATCAAACCTCCCCTGTTAGCGCAACGCTCCCTTCCCGGGATCCCCAGCAGCATCTCCCGCCCCAGCCCAGGGCCCGGCCGGGCCGGGGCATCTCCCCCGAGCTCCCTGGGCCAATGCCCCGCTACGGAGGCGGGCTGGACGCGCGATCAAGGAACCGTCCCCGGCCCCGATCACGCGGGGGGGATCAGGGCCCTGGCGCCCCACGCCCTGGCCCGGGGGGGGCCGGTGAACGGACGGAGGGGACCGGGGCAGACTCCATCTGCCCCTCCCCCACCGGGCCCCCTCCCCGGTGGCCTCCTCACATGACGCCGCCGCTCCCGCTCTCCCACACGCGCCGCCAAGAATCTCCCGCCGCCGCTGCTGCTACTGCCGGGCCTTTCCGCTTCCGGGTGACGGGTGAGCACGCGTGCGCACTGCCCGGCCTGGTGGCGTTCGGGGGGGAGGCGCACTTCCGGCTTCGGAGCGGCCGCGCGGCTCCCGCTACGGGGCGGCCGGAGGGACCAGATAGCCCGGAGCGCGAAGGGGCCGCTGCTGCCTCCACCGGGCGGCAAGCACGAGAGGGCGGGGCCAGAGTCAATGGAGGCGGGGCCAGACCCGCAGGGGGCGGGGCTTCAACCATGGGTGGAGTTTGCAGCTGGCACAAAGTGACCCAGGCTGGTCCTAGCAAAGGGGGAGAGGGGGAGCCCCATGACCCCGGCTGCCCCATGCTATGGGGCTGGTACCGAGGCAGAGCTTGGGGGGCCCCCACACCCTGCAGCGGCCAACACAAGGGGGACCGGGGTGGATAATAGACAGCCAATATCACAGCGCCTCTCTATAAAGCCATGGGGCGACTGCAGCTCAGACATGGGGTCGCCCCATCTCCACCCAGAGAGAGGAGACTGGGGAGAGGTGCAGGGAAGTGCAATAAAACTGATATGGAGTATGGAACGACTTCCGTATGAGGAGAGATTACTAAAACGGGGCCTGTTCAGCTTGGAAAAGTGACGGCTAACGGGGGGGAATGTGATGGAGGTCTATCAAATCATGGCGAGTGTGGAGAAAGTGACTAGGGAAGGGTTATTTACTCATCATAATACAAGAACTAGGGGTCACCTAATGAAATGAAGAGGCAGCAGGTTGAAAATAGAAGGAAGTATTTCTTCACCCAGCGCACAGTCGATCTGTGGAACTCGCTGCCAGGGGTTATCGTGGAGGCCAAAAGTATCACTGGGCTCAAAAAAGAACTCGATAAGTTATTGAAGAATAGCTCCATCGATGGCTAATAGCCAGGATGCTCAGGGACACGATCCCACGCTCTGGGTGTCCCTAAACCTCTGACTGCCAGAAGCTGGGAATGGGCGGCAGAGGATGGATCACTCAATAATTGCCCTGCTCTGGTCATTCCCTCTGAAGCATCTGGCACCGGCCACTGTGGGAAGACAGGATACTGGGCTAGGTGGACCTTCGGTCTGACCTAATATGGCCGTTCTTATGTAACCAGTGACTTGAAAATAAATTAAACGGTGGGAAAATTGAGTAGCCAGTGTCAGGCAAAGGGTACCGCAGGGGACAATTGGAGGGGACTGGGTCGGACCTAGTGCTAACCTGCAAGGCAAAGCCAGGGGTGGCCTAGGGGAAGACTGAATAGCAGGCTATGTTGATGCAAGCCATGTGGCTACCAGTGCAGGATTAGGGGCTGGTTAAGCCATGTGGATCCCATGAATAATTGGAGGCAGGATCAAGTTTCAGTGGTCTAACTCCATAGCCCTGCAGTGGATAGTCCAGCCCCATTGCATTGTGGCTGGCAGATAGCCTGGGGATAGGGGACAGGATCAGGCCCTAGCAGCCCAGGCCCATAGATGTGGGTTTCGGGCTGCTGTCCGTCTCATGTTTTCTGTCTGCTCCTGTGGGATCCCCTGCCCCACTGTGGTGTGTCGGGGGGGGGGGGGGCGGGGCAAGGACATGGAGTCTCCCTGGCTTGGCAGAGCCAGGAGCTTCACGGAACACGTTTAAGCTCCTAAATGTCAACAGGCAACTCTGCAGGCAGCTGACTGGGCCTATGTTTAATCAACAGCGGCCTCCAGTTACAGCCAGCTGCCTGCCCATCCCGCCTGGTCATCCAGCTCCCTGCGCGCGCCAAGCGGCTCCAGGGCGGTTTGGATTGGTGCCCTGGAGGCACTGGTGGATGCAGGGAGCGGGGCAGGCGCCAGGGCCAAGTGTGCTTAGATTTCCCACTCACTTCTCCCATCCTGCCACTGCCCACTTGGGACTCGGAGAAGAACCAGATAGATAGATAGATTAGATAGATGGGGTGTGTGGGGGATAGATTAAATTAGATTCAATATTAACAAACCTAGTAAAACTCCCTCTAAATGTCCGACTTCTCTTTCCAAGTTTCTCCTTTGTGAAAATGCCCCTTTTGTGCCCCCAAAGCCGGTGATGAGCCATGTCCTGACCCGGTGCCCGACCTTGCGAGGGTCTTGCGCCCTCAGTACCTGGCTGGGCCGGGCTCCATACGGCTATTTGCTTGTTCGCAGTCAGCTGCTCCCACGGCGAAGGGCCAGCCCCTCTGGTGTTGCCAATTGCCCCCGCTGTGTCCCAGCCGCTGGACTGGCGGTGATTTGTGCCAGCAGAGAATTGGGCCCCAAGAGGGTTCAGGCCTGGGGAAAGCTCTCTGCTAGCTGCCCTCTGAGTCTGTCTGTCCCTCTGTACATGAGAAGGGAGAGTATGGCTGAAGATTGGGCACCAGCCCTGGCCGGATGGAGGGAGGAAGAGGCAGAGGACGAGGAGGGAGGGAGGAGAGGAGAAGGAAGCAGGGATATATATTAAGTTTCAGTTTCCCTTTGGTTTTAGTTGAGAACCCTGGAGACTGGATCTCCCAGTCTCACCTTTAGGGGAGGGAAGGGCCCGATCTCCGTGGCTCATGGCCTCTCTGCTGTGACTGCCAGTGAGGGGACCAGTTAGCCCAAGTTAGAAATGGTGGCTGATTTTTCCGACATGGCCTGTTGGAACTGGGCTGGGACCACCAAACTCTTCACGCCCCGGGGACGCCTGGCAGCCTGTCCGGTGAGAGAGATGTTCTAGGGCCGCTTTTCGCTCTGAAATCCACACGTGGCCTCAGATTGTCTTGAAAATTGCTGTGTGTCACAGCGGGGGCTGGGGAAGATGACTGGTCCAAATTTGAGGTCACTTGAGCAAAAGGTTCCCACGATACAGCCCCCCCCCCCTTAAAAAAAAAACACGACAGCAAAATTGTACAATTCTCATCATGTTATTTTGCCTGGGGCTCAAACCCTGCCTCAGATCCTCCCCAAAGTCATCTCAGCCAGTGGGCTTGATCTCAGAGTCTCACACCCATGGCCCCTTTGGGGAAGCAATACTGAAAAAATTAGGGTACACGGGTCTCACTTGTGGCTGGAGTCTGAGATACAGGGGTGGAGGCAGCAGGCTTGGGTCTATGCTGGGCTGGGGGTGGAGATACAATCTGTAGGCGACATTCCTGGCTTTCTTCTGCCTGGAGCCGTGCCCCCTCCTGGCCCCACTTGTGCGTTTATAGTGGGTTACGTATACATGGTTAATAGCTAATAATAAAATAACAGCGGTTGTGAAAATCCCTCCAGTCCCTTTGTTACATGCACCTGGCAACAGGCCTGTTTGCTGAAGGCAAAAAGAGCTCCGGAAGGTAAACAGGTGCTGTGCCCCACCCCAGAGGTGGCTGCATCCCAATGCTGGATGAGTGATCCTTGCATAAACTGACACGCCATGCCCAGATGTGACTGCGTCTCGGCACTGGGTGAGTGATCCCTGTCTAAACAGTTGACACATCCCATCACAGAGGCAGCTGCATCTCAGCCCTGGGTGAGTGACCCCTGTCTAAACAGCTCTTGATTCCACCCCAGATGTGGCTGCATCTCACCGATTCCCACATGCACAGTGGGTCAAGTGCTTTGGAGTTAAATGTGCCAGTGAAACGTGAGAAATTATTATTTATTAACAAGCTCAGGATCTCACTTTGACAGGTCCCACCCGGCCTGTCATTCCATTCACAGCTCTGGCAGACAGCTCACATGCTAACGCCGTGGCTCAGGTTCCCGTCTCCTGGTGGGACCGGATATCAGAGACCCTTAAAGAGGCAGCAAAGAGCAATTAATCTTGGTAAATGGGGAGCAGCCCCCCGGGGGATCATTATTAACAAATGATTTGTCAGGTTGGTCCTGGACTGCTCAGATACTGTGAAATAATCAAGGATAATAAATAACACCATAAAAAATCACCGCTTCTAGGCCAAATCAGGAGCTCTGGTTTGTATTCAGGTTAGAGATGGGTTTATTCCCACATGGGATAGGTGGTCCTAAGAATTAGATCCTGATCCAAGGGGAAAGGCCCTGTGTCCCATTCCCCGTCCCCCTGAGCCAGCCAGTCCCATCACGTTGGGCCAGATTGCAACTCAAAAAATATTAGTTGGGGACAACGTTTATAAAAAACAAAAAAGACCAGGTTCTGAGATGGTGGAAATCAGCCTAATCCCATTCACTCCAATTTTCATCAACTGGGGAGCTACTGATTTCAGTTGAGCTGGGTACATTTAAACCCGCTTGGGATCTGGCCCACAGGGACTCCAACTGAGTGATGGCTGATTTACCCCAGCTGGGGACGCGGCTACGTGTTTAGAACCTGACCGAAGAAAGAAGCGATATCTGGAAAAGCATTTTCATCGTACGGTGGTTTTCCGTGGCCCCAGCTGCAGCTGTGATCGCAACAAGAAAGATAAGTGAGAAGCTTTGCTCTGGTTTTATTCTTGTAAACATTCACAAAAGGGACTTCGGTATTCAGGGGACACTGCAAAACATTTTCAGAAAGTGGTTGAAATCTTAAAAATATATATTTTCAAACACCATTTCAAACTCAACACCAAGGATATGGGCACCTCAAGCCGTTTTCTTTTCTTTTTCGCCCTGTAACCTTGAGACCAAAAATGTATAGTTTTAAATGGGTGCCATCAACGTATTAAAAAAAATCATGCTTTTTCCCCCCTTTTCACAGCAGGTTTAGCTACTAATGTCACGAACGAGAGCCAAGATCTCTGACGGATTAGAGAAGTGTCGGGGGGGGGGGAAATGTTCTGTTTTTCAGTTTGTTTGCTTCACGCCTTGTCTGTCTTCTCAATTCAGGGCCGTGCCTTGCATAGCGAGTCCATTTCGCCCATTTACGTCTTGTACAGCAACAAAACATGAACCAAAACTGAACCAGGAAAACGTTATTTTAAACCCGCAAAAATGGGCAGGGGGCAGAAATCGGACCTGGAATGACATTTAAGTCATTGCCTGAGAATGATCAGCAGCCTGGAAAAAAACAACAACAAACCCTCTGCTATGAGGACAGTTAAAAAAGATTGTGATTGTTACATTTAAAAGGAGACACGTGAGAAGGGATCTGAGAAGCCTGTAAGATAATGAAAGGTCTTGAAAAGGGAGATATGGAGCTTCTGTTCTTACAGCAACACAAGGATAAGGGGGATGTTCCACTTAATTAAAAGGTTGAAAATTCCAATCAGAGCGAAGGAAAGACTTGTGCACACAGCGTGGGATTAGACTGAGGAACTCACTGTCACTAGATGTTGCGGAAGCCAAGCGTTTTGCAAGATTCATAGAGGGACTGGACATTTCTAGGGCTAACAAGGATACCCGGCGTTAGAACAGTCCACACTAACAAGGGAGATAAAACCTCCTGCTTCAGGGTTTAAACCAATATCTAACAAGTAGGGATCAGGAGGAGGTCTTCACTGGAGACAGATTATTCCAGGTCTGCTGCTGCAGGGTGCTTTTGCCTTCTTCTGAAGCAGCTGCTGTGGGAGAGGTGATATCGGGCTAGATGGACCCTGGCTCTGATCCTGTCTGGCAATCCCGACCTTTCTGTGTCTGAAACTGACTAGGTTCCCAAGCTTATGGCGTTCCCTTTAAACCGCCTGCACTGCCGTGTGGAACCCCTGGAAAGGGGCAGTCGTGCACAGCCCTTGCAGCTGCAAAGGGAGGAGATAAATGATTTTGAACAGATTTCACCTTGTGGGCAAAGGTTTTGGACTGGACCCCTGGGGGAGCAGGGTCCCGATCCTGCAATGGGTTTGACCCCTGGGCCCAAGGGACTCCACGTAGGGTGACCAGACAGCAAATGTGAAAAATCGGGATGGGGTGGGGGGTAATAGGAGCCTATATAAGAAAAAGACCCAAAACTCAGGACTGTCCCTATAAAATCAGGACATCTGGTCACCCTAGTTCCACGTGGTTGCAGGGATCCTCCTGCAGAGAACTTGCTCTATGACCGGGGCCCTAAGGGACTGTAAGTTGTGCTGGAGATAGCTCTGAGGGATAGATCCTGCTCCACTAACGGCAATGAGAAAGCTCCCACAGATCTCAGTGGCACAGGATTAGGCCCATAGTCCTTAGTCATGTCACTGATTTCAGTGGGAGAGGGAGTGGGCCCAAATATGGGGATAACATTTATTAGATTTAAAAACAAAAAACTCCCCCAATACACCCAATTCTGCTGCTTGAACAAGTGTGTAAGCAGGCCAGGTTGTGTGAATGGATGTCGCTTCATCGTCTCTGAGGGAGGAGGCTGATTTGCACCATCTGGGGATCTGTCTCTAGAGATACAACACCCAAACACAACCCTATTCTCACAGAGCTCAATGGGAGTTTTGTCACCTACTTCAGGGAAAGCAAGAATGGACCTTAGATTATGATCTTATGCAGGTAGGACACTAAGATGGCACATTTTTCAAACCTCCCAGGTAAGAAACAACAATCATCTTCCTCTGAGAAATTGTTCTCTAGATTTTCTTTGGAGCATTCTCAAGAATAGAACCGTAGCATTTAAAAACAATGCATGACTCAAGCCCTGATCCTCCAATGCTTAAAGGACTGGGGCTTCACATTATATATTTAAAATAAAAACCACCCTGAAGTGTAATGGATCTGAACTTTTCCAGAACTGGCTGGATTCTGCCTCCAAATCTCTCTTCTAACAAGAAAGGGCTTTGATGTTGTTATTTTGCAAAGCACCCTTCTAAGTTTGGAGCAAAACTTTAAGCGACCGTTGCAAAATAAGTACAATTTCTTTCCCCCTGTGACAGACACATTTTGGATGCACTGCAGAAAAAAATAACAAAATGCTTTTCTTGCTCCACGGGGACAGTATTTTGGTTGAGGAAAAAGTCTCTTTTTAAACAAAAAAATCAACATTTTGGTTTAGGTTTTCAACATCTACAAAATCCAAGAAGCAGAGGGCTCGATCCTGAAAACAAAACTATGCATGTGAGTAACTCTCTTAAACTCCATGAGGCTCTTCATGGTAACACATTTACTCACATGAGTAAGATTTCAGCAGAGGAGGTCACTTGTCCTTTCCATTAATCTCAATCTAATTTCTTTTACAAATCAGTAAAACCTTTTCAAGTCTCTGGACCAGATTCTCAGCTGTTTTCGATAGGCCCCAGTTCCCTCAGTGACCCTACACCGATTTACACTAGGTGGGAGTCTGGCCCTTTTGTTCTTTGTTTTAAACTATAAACACATTTCCTGAAAGTTGGGAAAAAAATGTATTTGAGTAAAAAAAATCTTTTTGTTTAACGTGAATTCTTTTTAAAGCTTGGATACCACTTCCTGTGAATCGCGTTAGCTATTTGGTTCTATTGAGATTCTCATGCCATTTTGCTCTGTTGCTTTGCTGCCTTTGTTTGCAGATCAATTTTATATTCTTTAATGATTACGAATAAGCCCCAAAACCCTCAACCGCCAACTGGCTCAAAACTAGCCTGCCCTGTTAATTTCACAAAGCTTCTGATCCCTTGTCACTGAGATCCCCCCCTAGGGTGACCAGTCAGCAAGTGTGAAAAATCGGGATGGGGATGGGGGGTAATAGGCGCCTATATAAGAAAAAGACCCAAAAAACGGGACTGTCCCTATAAAATTGGGACATCTGGTCACCCTAATCCCCCGCCCCACACCTCCCAAACGTGGTCGTTTCGCCAAAGAAGAATGCTCAGACTTGATTCTGTTCTCAGCTGCAGTCTGCCTGCTGCTTTAAATGCCGGATCAATCCCTTCCAGAAGAATAGTCGGGATATGGAAAAGCAGTGGGACTGATCCCCTGGTTACTCACAAATCTGGACAACCGGTGTGGGCGGTGGAGTCACACTAGCACCACCGAGATGAGAATCTGGTTTTATTAGCTAGCTAGTCTGCATAGATGCAATGTCTTAAACAACCATGCCACCAGATAGGAATAAGGCTGATCATTAATATGTAATAAGAATTCAGGTGATCGTTAAATAATATGAATAATAAATACTAATGTGACTGTTCATAAATAGTAATAATTTAGGTAAGTGACCCTGAAAGTCTTACTCTGTCCAAACTCCCCTTGAGAAAGGCAGAATGAAGCAAAATCGACTTTTCGAGTCCTGCCGGGGTAACTCAATTTCACTGAGATCCATGGGGGACACATAGACTTTCTCATGTGTGTTAAGTGTCTGCAAGACCAGGGTTTTCTCTTTAATACTGAACACTTTTAAATAAATACTTTTACCAAAAGGGTCCTAAAAAAAGTGCATGCATATCCCCCGCTGCAAAAAACCCCCCACGACCTCAGGATTTCCTCTTAAAACACAATCCAATAATGCAAAGAATCGGATTCCCTTTAAACAATACCACGGGGAATTATTTCTGCAGTCCTTAGATATGAAAGAGACGTGATACAAGGCCAGATGCCCACCTCATGTAAACTGGCGTTGCTTCGCTGAAGTCTGATTTGCACCAGGCTCCGGATTCTGACCCCGAGGCATTTAGGAGTTTGGTTTTTTTTTTTTAAAAATTCAAAGCATAATACAGAAATGAAAGCAACCGAACCGCTATAAGAATCAGGAAGGAACATGCAAAATGTAGCCGACTGCTGCTGATTGAAAACATTCCTACCAACAAGACCAGGGGAAAAATCAGGAGCTGGGGGAGAATTTTCCAACGGCTCCTAAGGGATTGAGGGGCTTTTGACAATTTTACCCCTGATCCTCAGCTGGCGTAAATCAGCATTGCTCTGTTGAAGGCACTGATGATTTACACGGAGGTGGCTCTGGTCATTCAAAATATGAGCAAGCAGTAGGAGGATCTAGGGGCCAGATCTCCAGCAGGTGGAAATCACCTCACGACCGGAGTCATATCAACGGAAGATCTGGCCCTGTTTTGCGCTGTTGTCTCAGACGGTTGCTAAGTGCCCAGGAGAGCAGGTGGAAATTGACCCAGCGCAGGATAGAAACGAACCCACCAGAACTGACCTTTGGCGGCTGGACGCCATTGGGTGCTTTAGATGCAAACCAGGGCCAGATGCCTTCTGCAAGGGCTTGGATCTAGCAGAAGGTGGGCGCATTCAGGGCAGAGCTGGGTTAAAGGGAGAGCCCTGGTTCAGAGAGGCCAAGTAGCCTGGGAACAGAGAGGCCCCGGCTGGCGCAGGCTGTGGTCTCTGGGCCAAGATGTAGCTGGCCTGTCCTGCCAGGAGATTGAAGGAATTGAGGGTGCTGGGTGCCGAGAAGCCAGAGGACAAGGAGGAGGCTGCGGTGACCTGCTGGCAATGCCCCCCGTATGGGACGTTCCCTCCCCCAAAGAACCTGTCTGCTCCAGGGCAGAAGGCTGAGGAGTAGGAGCCGGAGTAGGAACCGTAGCTGGCGGTCGGGGTGGGCTGCTGGGGCAGGGCCAGGAAGGGAGGCAGGGGCCAGTAGAGCGAGCTGGCGAAGGCCACCCCAGCCCCTCGGCGAAAGGCCACCTTGGCCCGCCCGGCGTGCGCCCTCCTCCGCAGCTTGCCAGTGGTGCCACCGATGAAGACGTCCTCGCTGGAAGGGTGGAGCGTCCAGTAGCTGCCCTTGCCCGGGTCGTCGTAGTGCCGCGGCACCTTGACGAAGCACTTGTTGAGGCTCAGATTGTGGCGGATGGAGTTCTGCCAGCCCTGCCGGTTCTCCCGGTAGTAGGGGAAGTTGCGCATGATGAACTCATAGATGCCGTTGAGGGTCAGCCGCCGGCCGGGGCTCTGCCGGATGGCCATCATGATCAGGGCATTGTAGCTGAAGGGGGGCTTGTCGTGCTGCTTCCCCGGTGCCTCCCCCCTTCCCTTCTCTGGCTCGCCTCCTCCTCCTGCCGCTGCTGCTGCGCTCCTGTCTTCCCCAGCCCCCCCATGGCTGCTGGCCATGGCAGGATCCGTCTCGGCAGCCCCTCCGGGAGGCTGCCCCGGCCTGTCACTCAGCGCCACATCTTGGAGGAGGCTTGTGATGCTGAAGGAAGACTTCAGGGTGAAGCTGGCTCCGGTTAACCCTTCCATCACTGTGGGATGGCCTCCTGGGTCCCCAGCAGCACCCTGTGGCCAAGGGGCCCATCCAGCCAGCCCAGCGTTCAGCCAGAGACTTTCCCTTGATGCTTGGTCATTATAAACTCGGGCTCCCTCTCCATCCGGCCAACCGGGGGCTTGCTGGTTTGCTGCTGAGCCAATCGCACCCTGCAGATTATACTAGCCCAGCCCCTCATCTCTTGTCCCCTGAACCATCCTCACCAGCAGAATGGGCCTGATTCTCACATCGCCAGCACCGGCCTGACTGGTGACTGCGGGGGTAGATCTGGAGCTTGCTCGGTGCAATAGGGTTGCACCTGATTTGCACCGAGAGGCGAATCGGCCCCACTCCTCTGGATTTACACCATCTGGGGAATCAGGTGCAATCTACGTAAATCAGCACCATCGGCGTATGGCGAAATCTCAGCCCAACCCAAGGAATGGAGTCGTGATCAGAAAAAACAGAGCTGGCTTTACCCTTCTGATCCATGTCAAATATTAAATATATTCCCCCTTCCAGCAGACTTTTCTGGCTAGGTCACATGGGAGATATTGGTTCAACAATCCACTCTGCTTAAAACAGAATGAATAATTAATTGGCCGTAATTTGACACAGATCTCGTATGGATTTGAGACGTGGCTGCGAAATAGAACTTCGGCATCAGAAATCGCTGTGCGATTGGATTTAATTGTCCGATGATCGGAGGGCCAGTGACAGGGCATTTCTGGGATGAGTATGTTTCAAAAGGAAATCAAATCAAATCGTTCCTTCCCCCTGCCCCCGCGAAGTGAGGCCTGTGTGCCTTTCGGTATGGATAGTTGCTGATTTTCGACCATTTGAAAAGAATTCCCCTTCATTCGAGATCTGACTTTCCACGTGAGATTTTTTGAACTGTGTGAAGGAGGCTTTTAAATAATAATCATAACAAAGTTTCCATCTACTACCCAGCTCTGCTCACATTACAAGTCACTTTATAAACAAACAGGATGTTATGGCACTGAAAAATACGCAAATTATCATTATTTTTAGGGATTCGTTTCAATTCCCGCACTAAGGTCAGAGTCAAACACTACAACCCATGATGACGGCTCCAATTAATTTCAATAAAGCAGGATTGATCCCAGCCCCAAACAAACGGTTTTTATATTTTAGGGAAATCTTTGCCTGTGTGAAGTTATTGGCGTTTATCCATTGATTTTAGTGGGGCCCGAATTTCACTCTATTTACAGCCCTATCCTGCTGGGTGTTTTGACTCAATAATAAACTGACCTGGTGGAGCCCTTTAAAATGGTTTCATATCAGTAAGGGTCTTGCATCGCAAGTTGCATTTAAAAGTAAAAGATTGGGTCCTTTTAAAATCTCCGATGTGTCATTTTTTCAGAGCTCACAGTTTTTGCAGAATGACACTTTCTCTTTTTGGAGAGGAAACTAAAACAGAAACGAAACAAAACCTGCCACCCGAGAAGCAGGCGGAAAGCAGAGAGAGATTCTGAAGCTCTCTCTTTTTCGAGATTTTTTTAATTGAGAAGGAAATATGTTTGGCATCAGAAAGCGTTGACGGGAAACAAGGCCTGGGAATAGTTTGCTTGGTCCGGATGATTTGAAGGTTTGATTTTGGTGGGCAACAAGATCAGATCATTGAGGAGAAGAACACAGAGAAAGGAAGAAAGAAATGAGTAGATTGTTGGAAAGAAATTCAGGATTAATTTTGCACTGTCTTTCCCTATGGTAATAGCAATAACGAAGATGCCTGCTTAGCTCTTATACAGAAAGGAACACACGAGAAATGCAAACTGGTCACTCAAGATAAAGCGAACTGATTTTTCAGACCCACATGCCAAGTGACCAAGCCCTACTGACATTGCGTTCTAAGCTACTCTGGTGGGGCATTCTCTCTCCAAGGGAAACTTGTTTCTGTTTTCATGCGGTTGCTCCATTTGACCTGTAAAAGCAACTTGGGGACAATTCTTTAGCTTCTGTATATTTACAAGGTTGGCCCTTGCTGTTTAAGGGGGCACCGAACTGGGGCTTGACGGCACCAGATAACAGGCCTTTAAGGTACCTTTGAAATAATGTCCTCTTAGTCCCCTGCTAGTGCTTTGAGCGCGTTGCTGTTTATAGCAGAGTGTGGACAGCGCAGGGAGATGATACGGCTTGTGTGTCACATACACAAATAGATATAGTTGCTCACTCCTTGTACGCACGTCCCTGGGTGCACACATTTGTGCAGGGCGTGGGGACACACATGCATACCCTTTATGGGCCTTCGAAATATACACAACATACAGTTTACCCAGACTCACAAATACGCCCATTATATGTACACACACTTACTACTGGGGGCATTCTGCACCGACAAATTAAAAATTCTGTGCAAACAGAAAATTCTGCGGACGGTAATCTAAAACTCTGAATATTTTGTCAAAATAGCACTATATAATCATGCCACTTCCAATTATTTTGGTAATTTATTTCAAAATACCCGTCAGCAAGTATGTCTGTAACAATACAGACAGAGAAATTCACCCAGGAGTAGAGAGTTAAAGAAACCCCTATGACGAGCCAATTCCTGTTTCTCTGCCCCCTTACACTCCCCAGAGACCAGCCAGGGGGCCAGACACTCATAACCCTCCCCCCAGAGCCCACCTGCGGGGCCCTCCCCAGCCATTTCCCCCAAACCCCCTCCCTCCCAGAGCCCAGCCATGGGGCCACCCCAGCCCAGATACCCGCACCCCATCCCCCTGCGCCCCCGGGACCAGATGCAGGGACACCCCTTGCCCAGTCACTCGCCCCCCCCCTCAGCTCAGAGATCCAGAGAAAGAAACAGCCTGATGCTCCTTCCGAGTTTCCTGCCTCTCCTTCCCTCAGGGTGTGGTGGGAACTCCAGCTGCCAGAAACCCTCTAGCTCAGGGGTTCTCAAACTGCGGGTTGGGACCCCGCAGGGGGTCACAAGGTTATTACATAGGGGATCATAAGCTGTCAGCCTCCACCCCAAACCCCACTTTGCCTTCAACATTTATAATAGTGTTAAATAGATTTGTTTTTAAGTTATAAGGGGGGCTGCACTCAGTGGCTTGCTATGTGAAAGGGGTCACTAGTACAAAAGTTTGAGAACCACTGGTCTAGCTCCTCCCCCCCACTCCGCCCCACGCTGGCAGTGTCTTCTATGGGTGAGCTGGGCTCTGCTGGGTCCAGTGACTCCTAGTGGTGGCTAGCAGCACTGCAGCCTATTTCTGTGGGGGAAAGGAAATTCTGTGCATACAATGTTAATTTCTGCAAAATTCTGCACTGCGCAGTGGTGCAGAATTCCCCCAGGAGTAACACACAATAACACTCTTTATAGCGCTGGGTTTTTTTCTACCTAGTGTGTTGTTTGTTGGTACTGTGGTCAGTGTGTGTTTTGTGTTTTGTGCACTTACCAAGAACAATTTATGAGTGTACTGTGTGTGTGTATTGCACACAGCATGTGTGTATTATGTACAGTGTGAATTGTGTATATTGTGAGTTACTGTGTATTGTGTGTGCTGTGAACAGTGGGTGTTGTGTTGTTTATATAGTGTATGCATTGTGCTTTGTATAGAGTATGTTCTGTATGGTGTCTTGATTCGTATATAGTGTGGATTGTGTGTGCGTGTCGCACACAGCATGTGTATTGTGTCTGTGTACTGCACACAGTGTGTGCACTGTGTATATATTGTATTACACACAGCATGCGTGTATTTTGTGTGTGTGTGGACTGCATGCAGCATGTGTGTATATTGTGAGTTACTGTATATAGTGCGTGCTGTGTGTTGTGTATACAGCATGTGCAGTGTGTGTGTTGTATAGTGTCAGGTTGGTGGGCAGAGTGTGTTGCATGCAGAGCGTGTGCAGCCTGTGGGGGCAGGGACATGGAGATGCCCGGGGGCAGTACAGGGAGCGGTTCCCCCATGTGGGGACGGGGACAGACAGCTCCCTCGGGCCAGCGCCTGGATCCCACCTCCCTGCGTCCGCGCTGGCAATGGCACCCGTCTGACTGCAGGGGCTGAAGCTGGATACACTTGTGTATAGACGAGGGCTGAGCCCTGCCCCTCATTGCCCTCATAGTCCCCTCCCCCTTCCCCCATCCCTGCCCCCAGAGCCCCCTAACCCTTCCATATCCTCATCCCTGCCCCATATCCCCCAACCTCTCCCGCTTCCTCATCCCTGCCCCCAGAACCCCCTCCCCTTCACCCATCCCTGCCCCTAGAGCCCCCTAACCCCTCCCCTTCCTAATCCCTTCCCCCAAAGCCCCCAACCACTCCCCTATCCCCATCCCTGCCCCCAGAGCCCACAATGCCTCCCCCTTCCTCATCCCTGCCCCCAGAGCCCCCTAACCCCATCCCTGCTGCCAGAACCCCAAACCTCTCACCTATCCCCATCCTTGCCCCCGAGCCTCCAATCCCTCCCCCATCCCTGCCCCCAGAGCCCCAACCCCTCCCCTTCCTCATCCATGCCCCCAGAGCCCCCAACCACTGCCCCATCCCTGATCCCAGAGCCCCCTAACCCCTCCTCTTTCCCCCATCCCTGCCCCTAGAGCCCCTCCCCCCTCCCCTATCCCCATCCCTGCCCCCCATAGCCTCCTAACCCCTCCCCATCCCTGCCCTATAGACCCCCCCTTCACCCTCCCCCTACCAGAGCCCCTGCTCCTCACCCATCCTTCCCATCCTCTCCTACCATCCCTGCCCCTCCCCATGCACTCCCCTCCCCCCACCTCCATCTCTGCTCCCCCATAATCCCCCGGCCTGCCCCCCAATCCATCCCATCTCCTGCTTTCCCTATCCCTACCCCCATAGCCACCTGCCCCTCCTCAATCCCTCTGATCCCTACACCCTACCTCTGTCCCTGCCCCCCCCCAACCTCCCATCTCCCTTCCCTCCCTGTAGCCCGCTTGGTACATTCCCTGCTGCTGACACCCCTGCCCTGCCCCTGGCACCCCCGTGCCTGCCACTGCCTCCTGCCCCCCTTCGCCCTGTCTCTCAGCAGCCTCACAGCTGAGCCCTCCAGCCTGCCCACCCCAGCCTCTCCCCAGCATTTCCCTCCAGCATTTGTTGTGGCTACGAGCCCTTGTGCCCCCCCACACACATCAGGTGCCCTGCCACCTCCTTTCCCTTCGCCCTGGGCCCAGCACCCCGTCCCCACCACCCCAAGCTGTCAGGGCTGGACAGAGGCCAGCTGTGGGGAGCCAACCCTGGCTACAGAGTTTTCCAGAGAGGGGCTCTCCCGGTGCTGCAGGGAGGGGATCCCCAGCCAGAAACACCTCCCCCACAACCCGCCACCCCATCTCTGGGGTGCTCAGCCAGGATCCCCACCAACCCAGCCCACTGCTCAGCTCCCACCGGCTTCTCTTCAACCCCCGGGACTGAGCCCTTGACTGCATCTGGTTCTGTCTGCCCCCTTCCTGCAAACATGTCTGTGCTGGCTGGGGTGGCCACCCTGCAAAGAAAGGGGTGTGCTTAATGTGGGGTTGGACGCTGGGGGAGGCAGGCCTGAGTTCCACCCCCACCTGCCCTATAGGCTCCCGCTGCTAAGAGGAGTTTAGAACACCCCCATTTTGCAGTGTAGACGTCCCACAAGTCCCACGTTTCACGGCACCGTCCCTCTTTGATGTCCCAGAGCTTCTTGGCCCAGCTGAAGCAGCTCTTGGCCTGGGGGTCTGGCTGGGCTTGGCTCCCTGCTCTGGACATTGAGGTTGGGACCGCTGGCAGAGGGGGGATGTATGGCTGCTCAAGTTTGGCCCCGGCACCCCCATCTGAGGGACAGCAAGGCCAAAAGTGAGCAGGCAGGGGGCGGCCAGTGCTTCCCCTCCTGCCCACTGCAGTGGAGCTGGCTCCAGCACCAGTGCCCAGGCGCTGGCTGGGGAGTTGCGGTCAGGGCCTGCACGGGGGAGCTGGCTGGGAGAGGGGGGCGGAGAGCCTTGGAGGAGTGTCCTGCTTAAGCCACTGGAAGTGTTGGGAGGGATGTGTTGGGGGGGAGAGGTTAGAAGTTGCTCCCTAAGATTCTGAATCCTTCTTCCGCAATGACTGGTTGGGACTGATGAGCCGTGACAGCGTAAGGGGCCCAATCAGCTGGATACTTAATTTTTTAAAAATGAAAATTGAGATTCTCAGGTAATCCCGTGACTCCGAGAGCTGGGGCTTTACGAGAAGACCAAGTTAGAAAACCCTCATGATTTTTAAGCCAACCTCAAGGTTTGGAGGGGATGCGAGTCATGGTTTTTGGCCTCGTTGGGTTGCTAAGGCTGAAAATGTGTTAAATTGGCCCAGCTTCATTGGTACATAGATTTTAGGGCCAGAAGGGATCCCTGGGATCAGCTAGTTGACTCCCTTAGAGCCTATGCTCGCACCATCACTCAAACACCCCTCTGTTGAGCCCCATAACAAGCTTGCAAAGGCCTTCAAAACAACTCAGTGGCAATGTGAGAACGTTTGAATGCCGCATCCAAACTGGCTGGGAAGGTTCTAGACAGCAGAGGGCCACAAACAGAGGTGGCTAATGGGAGTTTTGGAGGGAGTTGGGAACAGGAGGCTGGGAGCTCTCTCTTCTAGGGGCAGTGCTATGTGTGATATCAAGATGGCCAGCAATGGAACAATGGTGGGGACCTGCAGCAGATGTACCATGTTCTCTCTCCTCCATGCCCAGGAAATCTCTTTCCTCTTCAGGAAGTGCAAGTGGGTGGCCGTTCAGGAAGCAGAGATTCTTGGATTGGAGAGGCAAGTTGAGATGCTACTGTGAATGTGAGAAGTTGAGGAGTTCCTAGACAGCCAGGCTCAGGAGATACCAGTGCCCCAGGTTCAAGGAAGAACCACTAAGGAATTGGAGAGAGAGGGAGACACCAAAGAGGCCTGGGAACTTGTAACCCACCACAGGCAGGAGATCTCAGTGCCATCCAACATGGCTGGATGTAGATGAGGATGGGCAGAGAAGAGGACCAGGGGGAATTCCATAGAGCTAGAAGTTTCAAAATCGATACCAGTTTATTTCAACTACTTATCCAGATGTTTCAACGTGAACACACAGGATTAGATAAAACAAGTTGATCAACTACAAAGAGATCGATTGTAAGTGAGTACAAGTAATGAGGCAAAAAAATAATAATAATCAGAAATGGTTACAAGAAAAATAAAGATAAAAAGTGCCTAACTTAAACTGTATCAGAATCAAGCAAAGTTTCTCACCACATGCTTTCAGACATCTTACTGTCCAGACTGCTTCCTTTGTCTTCTTCAGGAAAAGTGAATGCACTGGAGAAGGAGAGAGAGAGAGGGGTCCCTGGGGCTGTTTGTCCCTTTTTTAACATTTCAGAGCCCCTCTTGAAAAACATTTCCAGCTGGGCACTAGGAGACAAAGAGTCTATGTGGAAGGAGGTTCCCTGCCGGCTTTTTCTCACCTGTCTGAGCTTTGATTCCCTCCCTGCTTGATGACTCTGTTTACTGCTTCAATGCCAATTAAGGAGAGCACACGTTCCTTTGTTTAGTGCCTGACAAGAAGCCTGGGAAACAAGCGGGAAGAATTGGAAGTCCTGGCACAATCAAGGAACTATGATGTGATTGGAATAACAGAAACTTGGCAGAGCCATTCACGTGACTGGAGCACTGTCATGAATGAGTATAAACTGTTCAGGAAGGACAGGTACAGGAGGAAAGGTGGAGGAGTTGCATTGTGTGTAAGAGACCAGTAATTGCTCAGAACTCCAGTATGAATCTGGAGAAAAGCCTGTTGAGACTCTTTGGGTTAAGTTTAGAGGCGAGAGCAACAAGGGAGATGTCATGGTGGGCATGTGCTGTAGACCACTGGATCAGGAGAATGAGGTAGAGGAGGCTTTCTTCGGACAACTAACTGAAGTTTCCAGATCACAGGCCCTGGGCTGTGAGGGACTTGGACTTCAGTTGCCCTGACATCTGCTGGGAGAGCAATACAGCAGTGCACAGACAATCCAGGAAGTTTTTGGACAGTGTCGGGGACACCTTCTTGGTGCAAGTGCTGGAGGAACCAACTAGGGGCCGTGCTCCTCTTGACCTGCTGCTCACGAACAGGGAAGAATTGGTAGGGGAAGTAGACGTGGGTGGCTACCTGGGCAGCAGTGACCATGAGATGGTCGAGTTCAGGATCCTCACAAAAGGAAGAAAGGAGAGCAGCAAAATACAGACCCTGGACTTCAAAAGCAGACTTTCACTCTCTTAGGAAACTGATGGGCAGGATCCCCTGGGAGGCTAATATGAGGAGGCAAGGAGTCCAGGAGAGCTGGCTGTATTTTAAAGAAGCCTTATTGAGGGTGCAGGTGCAAACCATCCTGATGTGCAGAAAAAATCGCAAATATGGCAGGCGACCAGCTTGGCTTAACAGTGAAATCTTCAGTGAGCTTAAACTCAAAAAGGAAGCTTACAAGAAGTGGAAATTTGGACAGATGACTAGGGAGGGGTGTAAAAATATTGCTAGAGCATGCAGGGGTGTAATCAGGAAGGCCAAGGCACAACTGGAGTTGCAGCTAGCAAGGGATGTTAAGAGTAACAAGAAAGGTTTCTACAGGTACGTTAGCAACAAGAAGGTGGCCATGGAAAGTGGGCCCCTTACTGAATTGGGGAGGCAACCTAGTGACAGATGATGTGGAAAAAGCTGAAGTACTGCATGTTTATTTGCCTCAGTCTTCACAGACAAGGTCAGATCCCAGGCTGCTGCACTGGGCAGCACGGTATGGGGGGGAGGTGAACAGCCCTCAGTGGTGAAAGAACAGGTTAAGGACTATGTAGAAAAGCTGGACATGCACAAGTCCATGGGTCCAGATCTAATGCATCCAAGGGTGTGGAGGGAGTTGGCTGATGTAGTTGCAGAGCCATTGGCCATTATCTTTGAAAATTTGTGGCAATTGGGGGAGATCCTGGACGATTGGAAAAAGGCGAATATAGTAGTGCCCATCTTTTAAAAAGGGAAGAAGGAGAATCTGGGGAACTACAGACTGGTCAGCCTCACCTCAGTCCCTGGCAAAATCATGGGGCAGGTCCTCAAGGAATCCATTTTGATGCACTTAGAGGAGAGAAAGGTGATCAGGAACAGTCAACATGGATTCAGCAAGGGCAAGTCATGCCTGACCAACCTGGTTGCCTTCTATGATGAGATAACTGGCTCTCTGAATATGGGGAAAGCGGCGGATGTGATATATCTTGACTTTAGCCAAGCTTTTGATACGGTCTCCCACAGTATTCTTGCCAGCAAGTTAAAGAAGTATGGGCTGGATGAATGGACTCTAAGGTGGATAGAAAGCTGGCTAGATCGTCGGGCTCAATAGATAGTGATCAATGGCTCCATGTCTAGTTGGCAGTTGATATCAACCAGAGTTCCCCAGGGGTCGGTCCTGGAGCTGGTTTTATTAATGATCTGGATGATGGGATGAATTGCACCCTCAGCAAGTTCGCCAATGACACTAAGGTGGAGGGAGATGTAGATATGCTGGAGGGTAGAGTTTGGGTCCAGAGTGACCTAGACAAATTGGAGGATTGGGTCAGAAGAAATCCGATGAGGTTCAACAAGTATAAGTGCAGACTCCTGCACTTAGAAAGTAAGAATCCCATGCAGCGCTACAGGCTGGGGACCAACTGGCTAAGCAGCAGTTCTGCAGAAAAGGACCTGGGGATTACAGCGGACAAGAAGCTGGATATGAGTCAGCAGTGTGCCCTTGTTCCCAAGAAGGCCAATGACATACTGGGCTGGATTAGTAGGAGCATTGCCAGCAGATCGAGGGAAGTGATTATTCCCCTCTGTTCGGCACTGGTGAGATCAGTTTTGTTCCCCCCACTACAGAAAGAATGTGGACAAATTGGAGAGAGTCCAGCGCAGGGCACCAAAAATGGTTAGGGGGCTGGGGCACATGATTTACAAGGAGGAGGGATAGCTCAGTGGTTTGAGCACTGGCCTGCTAAACCCAGGCTTATGAGTTCAATCCTTAAGGGGGCCACTTAGGGATCTGTAGCAAAAATTGGTTTTGCTAGTGAAGGCAGGGGGCTGGACTCAATGACCTTTTGAGGTCCCTTCCAGTTCTAGGAGATTGGTATATTACCTTTATTAGGCTGAGAAACTGGGGTTATTTAGTCTGCAGAAGAGAAGAGTGAGGGGGGATTTGGTAGCAGCCTTCAACTACCTGAAGGTTTCCAAAGAGGATGGAGCTCGGCTGTTCTCAGTGGTGGCAGATGACAGAACAAGGAGCAATGGTCTCAAGTTGCAGTGGGTGAGGTCTAGGTTGGACATCAGGAAACACTGTTTCACTAGGAGGATGGTGAAGCACTGGAATAGGTTCCCTAGGGAGATGGTAGAATCTCCATCCTTAGATCTTGACAAAGCCCTGGCTGGGATGATTTAGTTGGGGGTTGGTCCTGCTTTGAGCAGGGGATTGGACTAGATACCTCCTGAGGTCTCTTCCAACCCTGATGTTCTATGATTCTATGACCTGTCTGGGCAGGGCTGTGGGATTTGGAACATATGTTAATAACACCATACAGGGGAATCTTATAAGTTCACATACAATGTTGCCACACATATTGACCGTACAGTAATGTTCAGCAGATTATGGGTTTTCAAATGATACCTTACAAGGCATACTTTGCACAAATATTATTACAGTAGTGTGTAGGGTGTGAATACAGGGATGTGTTCTGTCATACTATTGTCTGAACTGATCAAGAGGAACTGACCTCAGAACTAAAAAATTAACCTTAACTTAGGTACAAGTGATCATGACTTGATCACATTTGTAATGTGCATGCACAATAAAGTCCAGATAAGTGTTATATACACTTGGTGCTTTCATAGGGCCAGTTTCACAAAGCTGAAAACAATCATGAGCCAAATCAGCTGAGAGGAAGAATTTAATCAGAAAAATGTGAATGATAATTGGGAATCATTTAAGAAGACCTTAGCAAATGGCCAAAAGGCCACACTCTAGGAAGAGGGCTGTGATGATTACAAAACCAACCTGTTTAGAGGGGAAGTGAAGGCAACTGTACAAAACATAAATATAAATAACAAATGGAAGAAAAGGGAAGTTGATAATAGTGCATATAAATCAGAAGTTTGAAATTGTAGAAAATTGATAAGGGAAGCCAAGGGACATAAGGCAAACTCTATGGCCAGCAGAGTTAAGGACAACAAGAGGGAGGTTTTTAAAAACATTAGGAACAAAAAGAATCCTGACAATGGTATTGGTCCATTACTAGATCAAAATGGTAGAATTATCAAGAATAATGCAGAAAAGTCAGAACTATTGAATACATGTCTTCATTTGGGGAAAAACAGATATAGTCTCATCATATGGCAATGATACCACTCCTTCCATTCCATTAGTATCTCTTCAGGATGTTAAACAGAAACTACTAAAGTTGGACATTTTAAAATAAACAGGCCCAGATAACTTGCATCTAAGAGCTTTAAAAGAACTGCCTGAGGAGTTCACTGGAGCATTAATGTTGATTTTTCAATAAGTCTTGCTGCACCAGAGAAATTCCAGAAGACTGGAAGAAAGCTAATGTTGTGTGAAGTGTAAATGGGTTGACCTGGGGAATTATATGACAAACATCGATCCTGAGCAAGATAATGGGGCAGCTGATGCAGGACTTGATTAAGCAAGAATTAAAGGAGGGTGATGTAATTAATGCCAATCAACATGGGTTTATGGAAAATAGCTCCTGTCTAACTAATTTGATACCTTTTTTTGATGAGTTTACAAGTTTGGGGGATAAAGGTAACCGCGTCGGTGTAATATACTCAGACTTCTGTAAGGCATTTGACATGGTACCGCACAATATTTTGATTTAAAAATCAGAACGATTCAAAGTTACCGTGGCAAACATTAAATAGATTACAAACTGGCTATCTGACAGGTCTCAGAATGTAATGGTACACGGAGAATCAACATTGAGCGGGTCTGTTTCCAGGGGGGTCCCGCAGGGATCAGTTCTTGGCCCAATGCTATTTAACATTTTTATCAGTCGCCTGGAAGAAAACATAAAATCCTCACTGGTCAGGTTTGCAGAGGACACAGAAATTGGGGGAGTGGTAAATAAGGAAGAGGACGATCTGGATCGCTGGGGAAGCCGGGCACAAGCAAATACTATGTGCTTGAATTCAGCCACACCTAAACGGGTACCTCTAGGATCAGAGAATGTCGGCCGGGGACCGTCTCTTGGGAAGCAGTGACTCCAAAAGAGATTTGGTGGGGGAGGGAGGCGGCTAATCAGCTGAGCATGGGCTCCCACTGCCACTCTGTGGCCATGAGGGCTAACGCCATCTTAGGATGTTGTAGCCAGATTAGCTGCCACCGATCACAACCCCCTTCTCGGGGTCTGGGTTGATTCAGAGAAATTAAAATCAGAAGTAAAACTCCAAGCCCTCTGCTGCCCCCCCCCCACTGCCCCGGGCAGGGCTCTTCGACATCTTTTGATCTGTTTTTTATGAGGTGACCTGCTCTGGGGTTGGGCTTGCGATTGCCCTGCTCGGTGCCGACACCCTTGCAGACGTCCCAGAATCAGCTCCCCCATCGGGGCTCCCTTATATCAATATTGGCTAGTTAAGGGCCCAAGCCCATCCCTGGGCCAGGTGCCTCTAGGTGGCTCCTGTAGGACTCCTGAGCCAAGGTTCAAGACTTCTGCAGGCGGCTCCCTCGCTCCTTTGCTGTCTCATCAATGTGTAAATGGGGAGCAGGTGCAGAGAGGTGATTTCATCTCCGTATTTGCCACGGCTGTGACCACGGCTGGGATCCTGGATCCAGTTCTGGTGCCCACGATTCAAGAAGGATGTTGATAAATCGGGGCGGGGTCAGAGAGGGATGATTAAAGGGGATGGGGATGATTAAAGGATTGGAAAACCTGCCTTGTAGCGAGAGACTCAAGGAGATCAATCTATTTAGCTTAGCAAAGAGAAGGTGAAGGGGTGATTTGATCCTCGTCTATCAGTACACACATGGGGAACAAAGATTGACTCATATTCAGGCTCCTCAGTCTAGCAGAGACAGGTGTAACATGATCCAGTGGCTGGCAGTTAAGCTAGACAAAACCAGGCAGGAAATAAGACGTACATATTTAATGGTGAGAGTCATTAACCATTAGAACAAGTTATGCAGGGTTGTAGTGGATTCTCCATCACTGACATTGTTTAAATCATGATGGGATGTTTTTGTAAGAACATAAGAACGGCCATACTAGGTCAGACCAATGGTCCATCTAGCCCAGTGCCCTGTCTCTGACAGTGGCTGGTGCCAGCTGCTTCAGGGGGAATCAGCAGAAGAGTGATCCATCCCCTTTTGTCCATCTCCAGCTTCTGCCAGCCAGAGGTTTAGGGACACCCAGAGGATGGGGTTGTGTCCCTGACCATCTTGGCTAACAGCCACTGATGGACCTATTCATCTTCACGACATCCTCCAGCAAGGAGTTCCACAGGTTGACTGTGCGTTGGGTGAAGAAATACTTCCTTCTGTTTGCTTTAAACCAGCTGCCTGTTAATCTCATCGGGTGACCCCTGGTTCTTGTGTTATGTAAAGGGGTAAATAACACTTCCCACTTTCACTTTCTCCACACCAGTCATGATTTTATAGACCTCCATCACATCCCCCTTAGTCGTCTCTTTCCAAAACTGAAGAGTGCCAGTCTTTTTAATCTTTCCCCACACAGAAGCTGTTCAATACCACTCGGCATTTCTGTTGCCCTCCTCTGTACCTTTGCCAGTTCTAACATATCTTTTTTGAGATGGGGCGACCAGAACTCCAGTTAGTATTCAAGATGTGGGTGTGCATGATTTATATAGTGGCATTATGATATTTACTGTCATATTATCTACCCTTTTCCTAATGGTTTCTAACATTGTGTTTGTTTATTCCATTTTTTTGACGGCTGCTGCACGTTGAGAAGACGTTTTCAGAGAACTGTCCGCGATGATGCCAAGATCTCTTTTCTGAGTGGGAACACCTAATTTAGACCCCATCATTGTATATGTAGAGTTGGGATTGTGGCTTCCAACGTGCATCACTTTGCATTGATCAACAGTGAATTTCATCTGCCATTTTGTTGCCCAGTCACCCAGTTTTGTGAGCTCCCTTTGTAACTCTTCGCAGTCTGCCTGGGACTTAACTGTCTTGAGTAATTTTGTATCATTTACCAACTTTGCCACCTCACTGTTTACCCCCTTTTCCACATCATTTCTGAATGTTTTCCAGCTCTGATCCCCACTTGGCAAACCCACTGTCTACCTCTCTCTACTGTGAAAACTGACCATTCATTCCTATCTTTTGTTTCCCATCTTTTAACCAGTTACTGATCCAGGAAAGGCCCTTCACTCTTATCCCATGGCAGCTTCCTTTGCTTAAGAGCCTTTGGTGAGGGACCTTGTCAAAAGTTTCTGAAAGTCCAAGTACACTATATCCACTGGGTCACCTTTGTCCACATGCTTGCCGGCCCCCTCAAAGTGTTCTAATAGATGGGTGATGCATGATTTTCCTTTACAAAACAGTCTTACCTAAGTGATCTGCTCTAGGGATTACGTTGGGGCAGGTCTCTTGCCTGGGCTTTCTGGCAGTTCAGACTAGATGACCACACTGGCCCTGATGGCCTTGGAATGTATGAGCCCTTTTGATTTAGGGGAAAATCAGGGAAGGGGGCAAAAGAGCCCCCTCCCCGGGGCCCCACCATCTGGCAGCAGAGGTAGCAACTTTGGCTCTGTAACTGTGTAGCCATCAACACCTTCCCGTACAACAATCGGACCCCTCAGCACTGCTCTCCCTCCCAATGGACCTTAACAATGTGGACATGCTGACAGACAAAAGAAAGGAAAATGGGAGGGAATGGGGGGCACACAGAGCCCCTGGCAGGCGGGAGGCAGAATGTGGGGCACACAGAGCCCCTGGCAGGTGGGAGGGGGAATGGGGGGCACACATACAGAGCCCCTGGCAGAAGGAGGGGGAATGGGGGGCACACAGAGCCCCTGGCAGGGGGAAAGGGGGGCACACAGAGCCCCTGGCATAGGGAAGGGGGAATGGAGGGGTTCTGTGTGCAGGTGGGCTGACTCTTTAGCTCAAGCAGAGCAGCTTGTGCTGTCAGCGCTGGAGGCCCCGGTTCGATCCCCAGCCTGGGGCCCCTCTCGCACAAACCCAGCTCGAGGGATGAGATTTAAGGGCTTTGCAGATAGCTTGGCCCCTCCAGCAAAGACCCCACCCCCCAGGGCTGGACTCCCTCCACCCTGAAGTCGGGGTCTGGTTCCCCAGTCTCAGGGTGTGCCTGTCTCCTCGTGGTCAGGCCCTGCTCTGGAGCAAGGGCCAGCATGAGCCAGCCCCAAGGCCTTGGGCAGGGGGAGGAGGGGAAATGCCCTGACCCTCTGCCCCACTCCAGGGTCCCCCAGAAAAGAGGGGGAGCAGTGTGGACATGTTGCTGGTGTGCACCTGGGGTGCTTGCCTCACTCTGGTTATCTCCAGGGGACAATGGCTCAAGCCCTGGCTGCTCGGTCCACTCCCTGCTCAATGGGGGCTTCTTTCGATCACCCCCTTCCCTCAGAGTAAAAGGGGGGTGTGACGCTGCTGCGCTGCCCCCTGCTGGACACAGTGGGATGATCAGTCTCTCAGTTAATGCCACAGTCATAGGAATAGGACTGGGTCCCTTGAGGATCTGAACAGTCACGGGGGGGGAGGCCTCAGGGAGGGAAACTGAGGCATGAGACAGGGAAGGGGCTTATCCTAAAGTCATCTAGAGAGTTAGTGGCTTAGGTGTCAACGGCTCTGTGCCTTGGTCCTTCTGCCCTCTGCGAGCTGGAGAGAGAACCCAGGAGTCCTGACTCCCAGCCTCACCCTACTCTCATCACTAGATCCCCAAATCATCTTTAACGGGGCCAGGATTTCACCCTCTGTGTCATTTTCCCAATGCAACTCTAATAGGCCATGCACAGAGCTGATGCTGTGAATAGGGGGGCAGCGGATTCCTGGGGGTTCCGGGTGCAACCCAGAGAGTTTGGTAGCTGCAGCGCTCTGTGACTTAGCACCCACCCAGCTCAGCATCCTGTGCTGTAGCTGAGTTGGGAGATACAGGCTCCATATCTTCCCCATCATGAGCCTCGTAGCCTCCGTGGTTGTGACTGACCCATGTGGGGGTTATTCCCAGAAGCAAGAGGGCTGGGAGCCAGGACTCCTGGGTTCTATCCCCTGCTCTGGGAGTGGAGTGTGGCTCTGATATCCACATGCATTGACGAGAGGGGAACATGGTTAGACCCTGGCTCCATCCCTGTCCCCACTGCAGGGCCATGCCATGTGCACACATCATGGGAACATGGTAACAACATGTGTCAGTCTCCTCTGCGTTGCATGATTCAACTATGTTGGGGATGACACGCTTGTTGTGGTGCTGTGGTTTTCGGGTCCACATGTGCTAGCTTGGGGCATGCAGCCCTGACACCCCTCTGTCTTGTGGGTAGGACAACACTGTCAGGGGCCATGTGCCCACACATACTTCCAGGGATGTGATTAGCCTTGGCTGTGCGGATCACATTTTAAAGGGGGATTTTGCTTGACCCCAAATCCTCCAACTCAGAAAGGATTCGACTGTAGCCAGGAACTTCCTGGGTCAATCTGGTCTCAATGTACACTGTTGTAAATCCAGAGTGAGCCTCACTAGAGTCACTCCAGATTTACGCCTGGGTCACTGCGAACAGGATCAGGCTCCAGCCCCACTGATGTTAACGGGATCACATTGCATTTCCCAATCGGGTCAGAACTCATTCGGAATTGCACTGAAGTCTATGGAGCCAGTCTGGACTGACACCAGGAAATAGATCAGGATTACGCCCTAAACCTACTGCAGTGAGGCCAGATGGTGTAACTGAGATCCAAATTGGGCCATGACTCCCTCCTCTTCACTGAAGTCACTCCAGATTTAACTCAATGTCATGGATCAGAATCTGGTCCTGACAGTGTTTGGAGCCCTGATTTTGGCTGGTCCCATGACACTGCTAGAATAAACATGATTAATTATAATAACGAAGGGTTGTCTTCCCAGGGAGCTAATCCAGATCCACTCTGTGTGTACAATCTTGTTCCTGCCTTGTTCTGGTTTAGCATAATTGACTTTGGAAGTGGATTCAGCTAAACCAGAACAGGGCACTCCGTAATCTGGAATAAGAGCATTTACATATGGAGTTATTCAGGAATAGCTGTTCCCCTTTAAATTCACACCCTACCTTAATCCGAATTAACTTTTAAGTGTAGACAAACCCTAACTGGAGCCAGGGGAGGACTCCAGATTTACTCTGGGAGAGCTGAGATCAGAGTCTGGCCTGACCCTGTTACAATCAGGCGGTAATTCCAGATTGACCCCAGGGCAAGCTGAGATCAGAATTTAGCTCTGTTAAACCCCATTGCAGTCGGGGGTAACTCCGGATTGAGTTTTCCCAGTTTCCCAGGGGAACTGAGATCAGAATCTGGCCCTGCCCTCATTGTACTTGGGGGTGACTCTGGATTGACTGGGCAGGGAGGGGGGCTGAGATCAGAGTCCAACCTGATTCCACTGCAATCAGGGGTGACTCTGGATTGACACGGGGGGGATCTCAGCCCTGCTCCCATTGCAGTCGGGGAGTGACTCCGGATTGACGCCAGGAGAGCTGAGAGCAGAATCTGGCCCTGCCCCCATTGCAGCTGGGGGTCACCCCGGATTGACCCGGGGGCCGGTTCGTGCCCCGCAGCTCCCGGCGGCAGCCATCTGCCAGCAGCAGGTTACCCCGGAGTGACACCCCCAGCGCCCAATCCCCTCGCGCAGCAGCACAAAGGCCCTGCGAGTGTGCAAGGGCTGCACGGCGGGGAGGGGGCCCCGGGCTGGGGGGGGAGCCAATGGCACGGCTGGGGGAGGGGCGGCGGAGGGGGAGTAGCTTGCAGGGGAGTGGGTTTCGCTGGAGTTGGTGGGGGAGGACCGAGCAGTGTAAAGGGAAGCGCTGCGGAGCCGAGCCATGGAGAGCTGCAGCCTCCAGTGTGCAAGGTACCGGGGGGCGGGGGGTACCCCCTGCCCAGACACGCCGGGGTTAGCCCGTGAGGCGCCTGAGGCGGGGCGATCTGGGGGCCCGGGGCCTAGTGGGGTGGGGGGCAGATGCACGGGCTGCAGCCGGGCTGGGCTGGCTCGATACAGCCCCTGCCCCCCCCCCCCCGGGGGGGGTCTTGGGAACTGCCGAGTCAGCAAGATCCCAAGCAGGGGCGTATTTACTATGGGGCACGGGGCGGGCAGTCCTTCCCCCACCCCGGATTTTTCATAGGTCTCTATGCTACCCCCCCCGGCTATGCAGAGATAAGATAATCACCTGTGAGGTTCTTAAGACTGCACCCCCCCCCGCAGGAATTTGTCTGAAATGACACCCCGCTTTGCAGTGTTCCCCCCCACCCTCCCAGTTCTGTTTGGAGTGGGGCAGTAGTCACAAGCGCCCCCTCTCCCGGCTTGCATTGAGTTCTCTGGCTGCTTTCGGGAGGAGCGGTTGAGGGGGGGGGCGAGTCTTTGCAGACGAGGTTGATTGCGGGTGGGGGAGGGGCGATGACTTGATAATGCCAAAGTTTGGCTCCTTGTGACGTCAGCGGGTGAATTTCCCCCAGGGGAGTGTATGTGGCGGGGAGGGGTTTAGGGGGGTTATAGTTTCGGGGGGGGGGAGGAGGGATGCACCCAGCTGAGTAGAAGCTACAGCTGTGCCACGGCTGATCGGCTAATATGGGGCGGGTGGGGGGGAGAATGGGCTGGAAGACCCCCCCCCAGCTCCAGGGCCAAGCTCTGCTTCTGTAGCCAAGGCATGAGGAGGGAGTGAGTGTGAGCAGATTCCCCACCCCCCCCATACACACTCTCCTTGTTTGCAATCTTGCCCTGAGCCTCTCCCTGAGCTGCCCCCTGAGCTGCCCCCACTGGAGTAATCAGGATTTGGGGTGCTGTGTGCGGAGGGGTGGGTAAGAGAAATGCAGCCCACCCCGCCCTCCCCGAGAGCCTTGGGGACAGGTGTCTGATCACAGCAGGGACCTCTCTGGTGCCAGGGTCGTGCCAGGCGGGGGCTGCGTCTAGACACGCTTGTGCTGAACCTGGAGCTGAGTTTTGCTAGACTTTTAAACCCTGCTGGTTTCCAGGCAGTGCCCTGTGGGCGGGGGCCGAAATCTACCTGAGCTGCGCTTGGTGTCCGATTCCTTCAGAGACAGGGGAGTTTGGGCCCAGATCAGAACTTTCCCTACAGCTGGGGGGGGGAGGGCTGGTACTGGAAGTGGTTAGGTGAGCAGTTTGGCCTTGAATGGACACTCCCTCCAGCAAAGGTGTGGCTAACCTCCCTGAGGTTGATCCCAACCAGGGGATGGCTCTGGGAGCTTTACTCTGCCTGGGATTCTTACCCCCCGCTCATCACCATCCTGTATGAGCACTTGGATCAGAACCGCCGGGGGTGGGGCGAGTGGGTTGGGTCTCGGGGGCTGGGTGTCCAGTTTCCTCGCCGTTATAGGAACGGGGCCGGAGGGTGTGAGATTGGTGTGAGGATCGGAGCTCTCCCTGGATCTCTGGGGCGGGGATTGTGTCCCGGGACTGTCTCCGCTGCTTACGGAGATGAGAGCAGGTCTGGGGCTCGAGTGGGGGGCGGCCAGCCCCGACGTTTGCCTTCCAGCCACCCCGACATTTAAGGAACAAAGTTATCCGAGAGCGGCTGTCGGGCCGGAGGTGCTGGGCTGTGCTGGGAGCGGGCTGTGCGCCAGGTGGGTGTGTCAGGTTGTTGTTTCTTTGGGATCGGAGGCTGCCGTCACAGTTTTTCCTGGCCCGTTGGGGTAAAGGGGCCTTGATGCCAATGGAGCAGGGCCAGTCAACGCCAGCTGGGGATCTGTCCCCTTCTGAAATCCTGCTGGTGTCTCTGTAACCCTTTCCAGTGTTTGGGGCACACAAGAAACCCCTGCCCTGCCTGGTGCGGGGAATGACTGTGGCTGCAGCAGAAATCCAGAAGCCCTGTGTGCCAAGCTCCTCCCTGCTGCCCCCTCTTGGCCAGGGTGGGGATCTCTGCCTCCCCAGCCCCTCATGGATCCCTGCAGCCTGTGGGCCCGCGAAAGGGATTTCCCAGCCCTGGGATTGAAGGTCGAGGTGACACGCTGTGCCCAAGCTGCACTTGGGTATCCCGCCCCCTGCTCCTGCAGCTGGCACACTTGTCTGCCACCAGGATGCTCCCCTGTCCATCTCTGCGCCGTGCCCCGTCGCGGCTGGCAGATATTTCCTTGGTGCCCTCTTCTCCCCCTACCCTGCCATGTGGTTGGCCCAAGGGATGCCCCTTGCCCGCAGTGCTCTCCTGGGTCGCTGTGGCACTCCCAGAACTGGGCGTGTATCCCTTGGGGCACAGCTCCCTCCTCCCCTCAAGGGTGCCCTCGCCTGGCACCAAGCCTGGTCCAGCCCAGGCAGCTGACTCTTTCCCTCCTGAGTTCCATCCCAGCGTAGCACGGCTGTCCGGCTGCCCACGGGTGTTTCATAGGGGGGTGGGGTGCAGGGGGAGCGCGCCACGTGTGTGTGTGTACATCACATGTTCCAGCCCGGTGCCAAGCCGTGACGTGGGGGGGGAGGAGCTGCGCCCTCTGGTGCCATACGGAGCAGCCAAGTCCTGCTGATCGGGGCGGCGCTGATCCGGGGCTGGTGGCGGTGGTTGGTGGCAGGCGCTGGCATTCGGGGCCGGCAGGGCGACTCAGTGGGATGCTGGCATGGCAGCCACACGGAAGCGGCACCTGTGGGGTGAGTCAGCACCCCTCGCGTATCTCACCAGCATCTTCCTTCCTTCTCCTCCCTCCTGCCTTCCTTTTTCCACCCATCCTCTGCCTTTTCTCCTCTGTCCTCTGTCTCGCTCACGCGCTCTCTCCTGTCCCTCCTACCCCACTCATGGCTCTCTGGAGGCCCCCAGCTTCGCTGTTTAGCTGGGTCCCAGCCTGGCATCGGCAGGTAAATTTCTGCCAGCTGAGTTGGGCTTGTGCTGCTGCCCTGCCTGGACCGAAGCAGGTGGCATTCTCTGAGCCCAGCTCGGTCAGGGGGTGGCTGGGAGGGGGCAGGGCATGATCCGGCGGGAAGTGGGGAGCTGTGTAGCAAGGATGATCAAGAAGCAAGTTCAGAGGGGTGATCTCCTGCCGCCCCCTGGCACACATCTGGGGTGCTGCGGGCACCATGCGTGAGGTCCTGCTCCCCCCCCCACCTATGGCTGTGCCCAGCTCCAGCCTGGGAAGCCATCCAGATGGCATGTCACTCGAGAGGCATCTTATTCTTCTGGGTCTTATCTCTGCTTGGCAGGGTAGGTGGGTGAGTGAGGTCTAGTGGTTAGAGCAGGAGGAACTGGGTGTCAGGACACCTGGGTTCTCTCCCCAGCTCTGGGAGGGGAGTGGGTCTAGCGGTTAGAGCAGGGGGAATCTGGGTTCTATTCTCGACTCTGGGACTTTGGGCCAGTTCCCATCCCCCGTCTGTGCCGCTGTTCCCACTTCTGCAGAACCTCCGGCTTCTTAGCGGAAAGGTTAACGGGATCGTGTTACTGTGGGTGCGCAGGGCTGTCTGCGGGAGTGACCAGCAGGGGGCGGGATTGGGGGTGGAAGTATTGCTGCTCAGCCCCTGGGTGGGTGGGGGTGTGTGTGTGTATGTGTTCTTCGAGCTCTTTGTGACCCTCTGATGGAAGGTGCTTTTCCCTATTCAGTGTCATTGCTCCTATCTTACAGCTGGGGAACCAGAAGTGGGAGGGAACGCACCCGAGATCACCCAGTGAGGGATAGAACCCCAGAGTCCTGACGCCCGGCCCTCCTATTCCAGCCATGAGACCCCACTCTCTTCCCTGATCTGAGGATAGAACCCGGGAGTCCTGACTCTCAGCCTCCTCCTACTCTAACCACTAGACCCTACTCTCATCTGGGGATAGAGCCCAGGAGTCCAGCCTCCTAACCCTGTATTTATCGCCAAGGCCGTCCCTACAGTCCTGAGCCCAGAGAGCTGGAGACCTTGGCGTAACGGGCACTAAGACGTGCCCATAGTTGTTCTGGGTCCCTTTTCTGCATGAATCCCCGAGTCTGGTGGGACGTGTCTATGACTGTGGGGCAGCCGGGTCCTCTCTTGACCCCCTCTCTGATCCCACAGCTGGAGGGTGGGTGACGTTTCCATGAACTGATGCCTCCAGCTTCCAGCATGGTGCCCGGCTGGGCCCAGCTCCCAGCTAGGCCTGGGGGCAGGGAGTTTGGTAGGGGCCAGTGAGGTTGGCAGGTGGGAGCAGTGGAGGAGGGTGGGCAGGTCACTTGCGGGGGGGAAGGGGAGGCTGGGTCAGCAGCCCAGACTCCTGCTCCCTTTGCCACCCGCCCAGTTCTGTCCCTGGAGCCCAGCAGAGGTGCAGGGGAAGTCACTTGGGGTGAGGGGGAGGGTCTCTGGGAGGTTACATGGCTCCTGCTCCCCCTCAGTTCTGTCCTTGGTTACCCTGGGTTACTCTCCTGCCAGTTTGTCTCTCCCCACCCCACACACTTCTGTCCCATGTCTGAGCCCAGCCCCTCTCCATACCCTGTCCTCTGTGTCCCACAGCGGGTCCCCTCCACCTGCTCAATGTGTGCCCCATAACCCAGTGGGGAGGAGGTGCATGGGTTCCCTCCAGCTCAGCAAAGGGGTTTGACCCCCCCCCTCGGGCAAACTCCCTTGCCCTGTCTGGTCCCTGCCCCCAAATCCCCCTGTCGCTGCCTTGGAGTGGGGCCGTGGTTCGGGGAGAGCTGATGGGGGAGGGCAATGGCAGGCTCGGGCACAGCCCTGATGCCCTATGGCAGCACCCTGTTCCGGGCCAAAATTAGCCGGGCCCTGGGAGCAGCAAACAGGAAAAGGACTGGCCTGGCCGCTGCCTCCCCCTCCCCTCGCCCGGCTCACGTAGGTGGGAGAGGGGCCTCTGGGCTGCCTGCCAAGGGCAGTGGTGTGAGGGGGCAAGCGGGGGCTAGCACTCCTCCAGCCTCCCCACACACACACACCGGTGCTCTCTGTGGATGGCCGGACCCCTGTCCCTCCAGGGAAGGGGTTAACCCCCCCCCCAGAGTATGACTCCCCGTCACTCAGGCAATCCCCCCCACTTCCCAGAATTAGCTCAGCTCTGCCCAGCCACATTTCCCTACCGGAGGGTGGGTAAAGGGCACCCCTCTGACTATGGGGGGAGCTGTGCCATGGGCGGGACTTGCCCAAGGTCGCAGAGCGGAAAGAACCTAGGAGTCCTGACTGCCAGCCCCCTCCCTGCTGTAACCACTAGACCTCACTCCCACCTTATCTGAGACAGAGGTGGGGCAACCCGGACACACTGGGTGCCCTGAGCAGCGAATGGCTGGGTGGCAAATTCCGAGTTCAGCTGCTTTTAAATGAAAACAACAGCTAGAGATCCAGCGATGGGGAAGGGAAAGGAAAATATATCCAGGGGGCCGTGAGCTGGGTTTGGGATCCAGAAAGCACTGACTCTGGTTCTGGTTCTGGAGGCTGCTCAGTTCTGGTTCTAGTCTGGCTTGGATCTGGTTTTGATCTGGATCTGAGTCTGCTTCGGCTCTGATTCTGGTTTGCCTCGGATCTTGTTTTGAGCTGGGGCTGGTTCTGACCCAGTTCTGTGCTGGCTCAGTTCATTCATTCCCACGCAGTGTTCTTGGCTCCGTCGGCTGGGCTGTGGAATCGTGCCGAGGAAAGCTTGTGTTGCCTGTCAGCGTCGGCCAGCTGTCCCTCCCACTGCCGGCAGAGCCAGGATGCAGCAACATGGCCCGTGGCCATCCAGGCTCATGCTATTGGGTCGGCACCCATGCACGGGGCTGGGCGTCGGCTCTTTGATGGGGGATTGGTCATTCAGTATGGGTGCTCCCCCAGTTCAGCCAGTGCTGGTCCCTGTGCAGTGCTAGGGGTTGCTGTGCTGCCGGGAGTGGGGCGGAGGTTCAGTAGGGGGCACTTTCCCCTCACAGTCAGTGCTGGCCTCAGTGCCTCAGCACGGTCTCTTCCTCTCCTAAGCACGTTGTTGTGAAGTTCCAGCTGCCGAGCCCCAGCCCAGAGGTGGCTGCATTTCAGTGTTGGGTGAGGGATCCTTGTACCAACCAGTCCTTAAAATGCTGTGCATGTGTGTGTACCACTGCACAGCTGTGTGTCATAGGTCCCATACTGCTACCAGCTGATGGGGATTCTCCGTTCTCATTTGGAGCAGGGGAAAAGGGTCTGTCCCCTGCTGTGGCTGGCGTTGATGTGCCCTTTGCCAGGGCGGGTGGGGGTTTCCTAGGGCACCATCTCCCTCCTTCCACCCTTGCTGGTGGGGGCAGGGGGAGTCCTCTCCATCCTTCCCTACTGCCCCCAACCCTTTTTGGTGGATGGGAGGGGGCTGGGCAGGTGCGGAGGGGAATTGAGGGCTGGGAAGGGGGTGGTGCCAACCCCTTGCTGGATGAGCGAGGGCAGTGGGGCTTCACACCCCTTAGCCCTTGGGAAGCTCAGATACAGGGCCCCCTCCCCTCCCCCCTGCACTGCGTCCCCTTGGGTAGGGCAGCAGGGACAGAACGCTCCCAGCCCAGAGGGGCTGGGGGCTCAGGCTTTTTGTCCGCTCAGGGGTAGATGGGGCAGGTAGGTGAAAGGGGGTCCTGGGAATCCCCCCTCCCAGGCATTTCTAAGAGGCCCAGCAGGCTGGGCGAGGGGACCCCTGCCCAGGGGTCTATTGTTTGGAGGGGAGGCAGGCTGGGGAATAGGCTGTAGGGGCCAGTCCCACCCCAGGGGGTGGCTGTAGACTGTAAGGGGAGGGGAGGATTTTGCCCTGGAGGACGGGGCTGGTTGGAAGGGACCTGCTGGGTTTGGAGGGAGGATTGGTTAGCAGAGTGGCTGGGCTGGAGGCTGACAGCTCCCTCCATTCCCCCCCCCCCCCGCTGCCCTTCCCGCAGCTCCAGGCAGCCAGACCTGGCACCCAGCCCGGTGTGCAGAACACGGTGTCCTGGACAGGCTGCCAAGTGCACGTGCGGACACGGCATGCAGGAGGGCGGGGGGGAGTGGACTAGAGGGGAGGGGAGCTCTGCTGTGGGGGGAGGGGAGCTGTGTTTTATGTAGTCTGTGCTGTGGGGGGGAGGTGTGATATGGGGTCTCTGCCATGGGAGGAAGGGAGGAGGCATGATTTGAGGGGGTCTGTGCTGTGGAGGGAAGGTGTGATATGGGAGTCTCTGCCATGAGGGGGAAGGGAGGAGGGGTGATTTGAGGGAGTCTGTGCTGTGATGGGGAAGGGAGGCATGATTTTGAGATCTGGGGTACCCTCTGGGGAGCAGGTGCCCTCTTATTGGGAGTGAAGGACCCATGTGGGGAGGTGTGGGGCAGAAGTGCTGTATTTCATGGGCAGATGGTGGAGAAGTGGGTTAACTCGCTGCTCGGGGAAAGCTCACAGCACTGGGGTCCCACACTGGGTGCCAAGCAGGGCACTGCTCTGGGGAAGCTCACGGCTCCGGGGTCCCACACTGAGTGCCGGGCAGAGCACTGCTCTGGGGAAGCTCGCAGCTCCAGCATTCAGGGTGTGAAATCGAGGGGCATATGCATTTGGGGGGGGTGGGGTGTCCTGGCCTCTGAGCTGTCTGTTCCGTGGGGCTGGGCCACCTGCTGTCACGTGCTCGGTGAGCTGTCAGAATATAACATGGGTGGAGGAGGGAATGTTCCCTCCCCCACACAAGCTTCATCTGGGGCAGGTGTCCGGGCACTGCTGTGAGGAAGCCCGCAGCCACACATCTTGATTTCTCCCGCCCTCGCACACGCTTGCTCTGGGACAGGCATCAGGGCACCGCTGTGAGGAAGCTCGCAGCTGCGCCTCCCTCCCCGCCCCCTCTCGTGCAACAGCCTTCCCAGGGCTTCCTTGGCATCCCCCCCTGCAGTACCTGTTGAACAGAGAACTCTGCATCTTGGGGCATGAGTGAGCGGCTCCCTGCAATGGCAGGGCTTGGTGTGTAGGTGCTGTCCTGCCCCACGCTGACCCCCAGATTCTAGCCCCCTTCCATGGCTCTGACTTTTCCCCACTGGAGCATCCCCAGCTGGGGGCAAGCTTCCCCCCCACTACTGTGCCAAGTTCCGACCTCTGCCCACAGCTGGTCCCAAGCCCCACTCCCGCGGTACGTCACTGGCGGCTAAGACGCGGATCCCTCTGGCAAAGCCCCACGTTTTCCCCAGGCGCCCGGCTCCCAGGGTGGGGTGGGAAGTGGGCAAAGGGCCAAGGACAGAGGCAGAACAGGCTGTTCTCTCACGGCCGGAGGGTGGGGGGAGCTTGGCAGCTGGGCCTGGTGGATTGTGGGAGGGTCCGGCCGGAGGAGGGTGAGCCAGGCTTGAGGGGGTGCCAGGCTGATGCTGGGGGCGCAGAGACGGGGGATGATTTGGGTAGGAGCTGGGGAGTGGGGGGGGGCTGTCATTGGGATATTGGGGTGGGCAGCAGGTACCATGATATTTGGGAATATGGGGTGGGCAGCAGGCACTGGGATATTGGGGGGTGGTGGGGTGAGGAGTGGGAAGGGGCACTGGGTTATTGGGGGCACAGGGGTGGGGAGTGGGCAGGGGGCACTGGGATATTGGGGGTACAGAGGTGGGCGCTGGGATATTGTGTGGAGGGGGTGGTCCTAGTCTCTTTCCTATGCATAGTTGGCTTAGACTCCCCTCCCCTGGCCCTCCCCTCATCACACACTGCCCCCCTCCCCTCGAGGTTCCCCCACATCTCCCTTTGCCCCTTCCCCCGGTCCCCACCCCTAATATTAACGTCTGTCGGGACCCTATGCGGGACCTGGCTCTGAGCAATCCTGCAGCTGCTGAGGGGTGGTAAGTGTTGGGGGCTTTCTGGTTGCGGGGGGGTGTGCCTGTGCAGGGGGCTGCCCTGGCCCCCTGCCCTGGCCCCCCTGCCCCACAGGGATATTCTGAGGGGTCCTGGGAGAAGCTGGGCGAACGGGGCTTGGGGTGACCCTGTTTGGCTGAGTACAGTCAGGGGTGAGGGGAGCCATGTCTGGCATGTGTGGGTGGGGGGCTAGTGGGGTCAGAGCATGGAGCCTTCCAGCCCCTCCCAAAATCAAACCAGTCAGCAGTACAGCTGGAAATAGAACCCAGGAGTCCTGGCTCCCAGCCCTCTGCTCTAACCACTAGACCCCATCCCCTCCCAGAGCTGGGGATAGAACCAAGGTGTCAAGTTTTGCTCTGGGGCCTGGTGTGTGTGTGTGTACTGCCCTGGGGGCCGGGGTGGGGGATGTGCATCCCCCTGGAGCAGGTGCCCTGACCTGGTGCCCTGCCCGCCCCCCCCTTGGCAGCCGGTCTACGACGGAGCTGCGCAAAGAGAAGTCGCGGGACGCGGCGCGATGCCGCCGGAGCAAGGAGACGGAGGTGTTCTACCAGCTGGCCCACACCCTGCCCTTCGCCCGGGGGGTCAGCGCCCACCTGGACAAGGCCTCCATCATGCGCCTCACCATCAGCTACCTGCGGATGCACAAACTCGTCACCTCGGGTGAGGCCCCCTCCCCACCTTTGGGTGCCAGGACATTCCCGGCTCCCTGCTGGTGCTCGGACGGGTGAGGGGCGGCGCCAGCTCTGCCTGCTCCCAGCAGCCGGGTGGGCTCCATGGGATCGCAGGCTTCAGGGCGCCAGTGGGGTCGAGGTCAGGAAGGGGATCCCGTCCCCTCCGGGCATCGTGGAGGAGACTCGGCTGACGCGGAGGCAACTGGGATTGGCCATTGCTGGGCACGGGCTGGAGGGGCCCATGGGTCTGAGCTGGTGTGGGAGAAGTGAGAGAGATACCAGGCTGGATGGGCTCCTGATGGAGGGCAGCAAGGGCCTGTTATCACTGGGGGAGGGTTGTGGGGCAGACTGGAACCTGCCCCTCCCTTCGTTAGAGCTCTGCCCCCCTGGCTGCCCTGGGGTGGGGGGCCCGCCCTAACCCTGTGCTTGTGGCCGGCAGAGGAGTGGCGTGGGCAGCCGGAGCAGGTGGACGCCTGTTACCTGAAGGCCCTGGACGGTTTCGTCATGGTGCTGACGGAGGAGGGCGACATGGCTTACTTGTCGGAGAATGTCAGCAAGCACCTGGGGCTGACCCAGGTGAGTGTGTGTGCCCCCCACCCCCGCTGGCAGGGAGCAGGGCTGGGGCTCCATCCTCAGTCCCACTCTGGGATCCCCTCCGCGGCCCCTGCTGTGTGTGTGTGGGGAATGGGAAAGGGGGGGGGGAGTGTTTGGAGGGGGGGGAATGTTAATCCATCAGCTGGTCGCCCTGCTCAGGTAGGCAGGGACCAGGGGGCTGCGAGGGAGGTGCTGAGTGTGTGTGTGTGTGGGGGGGGGACAGGTCTGGCATAGTATGACTCCCCCCCAACACTGGCGGTGATTTTTTTTTTTCCCCTCACGCTTCCTCCCTCACCCCCTCCGCCAAGTTGGAGCTGATTGGACACAGCATCTTCGATTTCATCCACCCCTGTGACCAGGAGGAGCTGCAGGACGTGCTGAGCCCCCGGCAGGGTGAGTGCCCCCCCCCAGGGTGAGTGCTCCCCCAGACCCCTCCGCCTCCCTTCAGGATCCCCCCGCAGGGTGAGTGCCCCCCCTAGCCCCTTGTGCAAGGTGAGTGCCCCCATGTCAGTGACCTCCCCCCAACCCCCCACATTATCCCATATGCCCCCTGTCCAATCAGCTCCCCGATCTTGGAGCCCCACTCAGCAAGACCTGACCTCTCACCCCCACTGTCACACACAGCCCCTGTAACCACCCCCACACTCGCCCCACTCTTGTGACTACCCTCTCCCCCAGTCCCACAGCCTCCACTGCTCCTCCCTGCCCCGCCATCGCTTCCCCCCCACCCGGGCACCAGTCTCCCCTCCCACCACCTCCTGATGCTGCCCTGCCCTCTCCCCCCCGCAGGGTTCTCTAAGAAGGAGGTGAAGACGGAGCGCAGTTTTTCCTTGCGCATGAAGAGCACCCTGACCAGCAGAGGGCGCACCGTCAACCTCAAGTCGGCCACCTGGAAGGTGAGTGAGGCAGGGGAGATGTCTGGAACCGGGAGGGGTCTAGAACAGCTGGGGGAGGGGAGAGATGGAACTGGGTTCTGGATCAGTCCAGAGCGCCATGAAATTCTGCTCTAGAACAGTAGTGGAAGGGTTGCTGTGGAAACAGTATTGGAGTGGCTGTGAAAACAGGGTTCTGAGGCAGTACCCAGGTGTTACGGAAATGGGGTTCTAGAACCGGGGTGGGCGGTCGGCATGGATATGTGGTTCTGGGACAGTGGTTGGTCACTATGGAAACAGGGTTCCAGAACAGTTGTAGGTAGGTCGCTGTAGAAACGGGGTTCTAGAGCCGCTCTAGGGTGAGACGAGAATGGGGGCTGAGGAGGTTGGCATGAATACAGGCTTCTGGAACAGTAGGGGATGGGCCACCATGGAAACAAGGTTCTGGAACAGCTGCAGGTGGGTCACCATGGAAATGTTCTAGAAGAGAAATGGGGGGTTGCTGCCATAACAGGGTTCTAGAGCAGCAGCAGAGGACTTGCCGGGGGATGGTGGTTTTGGATCAGTGGTGGGCAGGTTCCCATGGAGACGGGATTCTAGACCCCACCAGCCTGGTGTCCCAAGGCAGAGCCTTGTGAGAGTTGGGGGTGGAGTCTGGAGCAGAAGGGCTCTGATTGGCACCCCTCTCCCCCCCCAGGTGCTGCATTGTGCCGGCCACATGCGGTCCTACACGCCGGCACGGGAGGGCCCGGAGGAGGCGGAGGGAGGGTATGCGGAGCCCCCGCTGCGCTGCCTGGTGCTGATCTGCGAGGCCATCCCCCACCCCGCCAACATTGAGACCCCCCTGGACAGCAGCACCTTCCTCAGCCAGCACAGCATGGACATGAAATTCACCTACTGTGACGAGAGGTGACGGGGCGTGGCCATTGGGGGCCCCGCCCTCACACTGCCCTCCCCCGCCCCACGAGGGACCCAGCTCTCCTGCTGTCCCGTCCCATCCCATCCTTGCACCCCATGAGAGACCCTGCCCTCATCCTTGCCCCACAGGGGTCCCCGTCCTCATGAGGGGCCCCTCCCTCCCCCCATGATTTCCCCTCCCCCACCCCCATGCAGAACCTTTTTCTCCTCCCCATCCCCACTGCTTCCCCTGCCCCACCTCTATGAGGGCTCAGCCCTGCCCCCAGGGACCCTTCCCTTTCCCCACCTTGACCTCACAAGGGACTCCTACCCCACCCCCACCACTTCCCCGACTCACCCCACAAGGGCACAACTCCATCCCTGGGAGCCTCTGACCCACCCCTGCTGCTTCCCCCTCCCCCACCTTGCTCTGCTGGGGGAGGGGGGTTTTCCCTGGGGTCCCTTCTCTTCACCCCATGCTGCTCTTTGGCCCTCCCAAGGGTCCCCTCTGCTCCTCTCTGTCCATCCTCCCCCCCACAGGGCACCCTCCGTTCTGCCCCTCGCAGCCCCCTACTCCAAGTCCCCCCCTCCCCCAGCACGCTGATGCTGCAATGGCTTTGGGGGTGACAGCTGTTCCAGGATACTGGGGCACCACCCCTGTGCTGGGGGAACCCCTGGCCTGATGTTGTGGGTGGGGGATTACTCAGCGCTACGTGGGATCCAGCCATGGTGGCGGGAGGGGGTTGATACGGGAGTAGGGGAGGAGTGTCTCACTGACTGGACTCCCACCCCCTCCCTGGTCTCCCGGGCAGGATCGCGGAGGTGGCGGGGTACACCTCCGACGAGCTGCTGGGCTGCTCCATCTACGAGTACATCCACGCCCTGGACTCCGATGCCGTCAGCAAGAGCATCCACACCCGTAAGTAACTCCCAGCCTCCCCCTCCCCCACTTCGGCTGCCCCTGCAATGGAAGAGAGAGCCCCGGATCTCCCCCTCCCCTGCTGCAGCTAAAGGAGAATGCCCATTAGCTGTGAGCAGTACTGGGGCTATGACACATGGCCGAGCAGTTCCCATTGCATCCAGCAGGAGGAGAAAGCACACTTCCTAGCCAGTGCATTATATGGGAGAAGGTGTGCCAGATCCAACTAGTGGCCTCTAGCTTGGGGCACACCCCTCTCAGTCAGACCACGGCCCATCCAGCCTGGTTTCCCCAGCCCAGTCAGTGCAAGAGCCTCCTTCCCTACAGCTCCCCATCTCTCACCATCCATTTGACCATGCCGTCTCTCTCAGTCTGTCTGTCCTTCCTTTCTCTCTCTCTCTCTCTGTGTGTTAGTCCTGTCCCATCTCTCTCTCCTGCCCGTACTGTCCCTCTCTCCTGTCTTGTCCTCTCTCTCCTGTCTCTCCCATCTAGGGTGACCAGATGTCCCGATAAAATTGGGACTGTCCCGATTGAATAGTTTGTCCCGCGTCCCGACCAGAGTACGGTCACGATGCCATTTGTCCCAATATTTGTTTCCTGGTCTTCGGCAGCAGTTCAGCAGAGAATCCTTCAGTCGCGGACGGTCTTCAGCGGTATTTCAGCGTCGGGTGCTTCTGTCTTTGGCGGCCAGGTTTATTACCCACCACCGAAATATTGCGGAAGACCATCTGCGACTGAAGGGCTCTCCGAACTCCTGGACGGGTGAGCGTAAAATATTTTCCCCTTAACATCTGGTCACTCTACTCCCGTCCCATCTTGTCTCGTCTCTCTTGACCCATCCTGTCTCATCCCATTTCTCTCTGTCCCGTCCCCTCCCGTCTCGCTCCTGTCCCGTTTTTCTCTCCGTCTCTCTCTCTGTCCAGTCTCTTCCTGCGGGTGGCTCTGACCCCTCCACTCCTCCCCGCAGTGCTGAGCAAAGGGCAGGCGGTGACGGGCCAGTACCGTTTCCTGGCCAAGAGCGGGGGCTACCTGTGGGCCCAAACGCAGGCCACCGTTATCTCCAACAGCAAGAACTCTCAGCCCGAGAGCGTTGTCTGCGTCCACTTCGTCCTCAGGTGGGAGGGGCCGGGATGTCAGGGGGGGAGGGAGGGAGCATCTGTTGGGTGGGGTCATGTCCCGGGGTCCCCCCAGAGACGTGCAGCAGCTCTGAGGAGAGCAGGGTTATGGCCTACCCAGCATCAGGCCACTTTTGCTCTGTGTGGCCCCCGCTGGCTTGGCCCAGATTGAGGGGCTGACCCCAGGGACCAGATGGGCTCAACTCAGTGGGGAGAGGGATGCAGGAACCAGCTCGGAGTCGGGGGGTGCTCGGCTTGGTTGGGATAGGGGTGACGCTGAGCCCCACTCGGTCCGTATTCCCTGGTTGTGCTGGCAGGAGCTGAGCTGTAACAAACCTGCGGTTACCAGGGCCTTCCTGGCCATCTTGTGGCTGGTGCTTTGTAGCCACTCGGCTTCCCCACAGACAGAACCCAGATTGCCTTACACCAGCAGAACTGAAGGAGAATCCCCATCAGCTGCTGACAGTATAGGGGCTATGACACACAGCAGAACACCTCCGACTGTGTCCTGCAGCACTGGAACTGGTGTGAGCTGCTGGACCCTGACACCTTTGTCTTCCCCTCCTCACTTCTGCCCCTGACCCCGTTTCCCTTGCAGCCAGGTGGAGGAGACGGGCATGGTTCTGTCGCTGGAGCAGACCGAACGCCAGGGTGAGGGGCGGCGCCTGCCACCGGAGCCTAACCCTGCCCACCAGGCCAACGGGAGCCCTGAGGAACTGGAGCCAGACACCGGGGAGACCATCCTCAACCTCAGCTTCGGTACAGAGCATGGGGAATGGGAGCCAGTCGTGGACACTGGGAAGGGGAGCAGTGTGGTTCCAGTTAGTTCCTGAAGGGAGTGGGGTATGGGGTGGGTGTGCTGGGTCTCTGGGATGCTGGGGGAGTGAGCCATGTGGAGTGGTGGGGGTGGGGTATGAGGTGGCGGGGGTTGGTCGGGTATGGGATGAGGTGTCAGTGGGGTTTCTGGCAGAAGAGAGAGGGTGCAGGGCGAGGTGCTGGGAGAGTGGGGAGAGGGACATTGGAAGTGGGGGTGGGTGGCAGAGGTGGGGCATGAGGCAGGGCATTGAGGGGTAGTGAGGGCAAGGTGGCAGAGGTGGGCAGAGGGGCAGCAGTGGGGTATGGGGCAGGGTGTCAAAGGACAATGGGGTGCGAGGTGGGGGTCTGGTAAGGAGCCTGCTGTGGAGCATTGGTGTAGGGTGTTTGGGGGTCTCTGGGTGCTGGGGCAGGGTAGAGGGGGCTGAGGGCATGAGGGCTGGCAGAGGTGGGGCGCGGGGCAGGGTGGCAGGGGCAGTGAGGGCGGGATAACAGAGTTGGGGCATGGTACGGGGTGTTTAGGGGTCTCTGGGTGCTGGGGCAGGGTGAAGGAGGCCAGGGGGTGCGGGGCAGGGTGTCTGTGGCGGTGAGGGCAGGGTGACAGAGGTGGGGCATGGTGCAGGGTGATTTTAGGGGTCTCCGCATGCCGGGTGGTTGTAAGGGCCGGCAGATGTGGGGCAGGGTGTCTGTGGCGGTGACAGAGGTGGGGCGTGGGGTCTGTGGCGGTGAGGTTGGGGTGACAGAGGTGGGGCCCGGTGTGAGGTGTTTGGGGGAGGCCGGGCTGGGGGCCGGGAGGGGCACCGCTCAGAGAACAGAGTGCCGGTCACCCCAGTGACCCTCCGCTCCCCCCAGAGCGGCACGGCCCCCGGCTCTTGGCCTTCCTGCGCCCGGCCCACGTGAGTGAGGTGGAGCTGCAGCGCGACCCGCGCCGGTTCTGCAGCCCCGATCTGCAGCGGCTGCTGGGACCCATCTTCGACCCACCCGGAGCCCGCACAAACAGGGAGGGGGCCCCGCGGGCACGGTCCTCCCCTCACCCCCCCAAGGCCGGCGGGCCACCCCAGGACTCTGCCAAGAGCACCGCCCCGGTAAGGAGCCTGCTGCGGGGCAACAAGGGGGCTGGGCTAGTGTGGGGGGGAAGAGGAGGGCTCACGAATGGGGGGAGGGGCTGCATCACATCCCAGGGACAGACGATGTGTCTGAGGCTTGTAAGGGGGAATGAGGGGCAGTGGCTGTGCTTCTAGGGGGCAGCAGGGGTGATGGGAGTGGGGTTTTCAGGAATGGGGGGTGATGGGAACAGCGAGGGGCAAAGGGGACAGTAGGGGGACTGTGTCAGCGGGGGACTAGGAGGGGAAGTGGGGAGGAGGGATGGGGGGCAGGGAGCTATGTCTATGGGGGCTGCAGGGGGTCTGTCGAGGGGAGTGGGGGTGGGGCTGCATCACTGGGGTGCAGTGGGCTGTGTCCATGGGGGAGGGGCTGAGAGGGCTGCAGGAAAGGGGGCAGAGGCCGGAATGGGGGTGGGGGCTGTGTTGGTGGGGGGAGGGGCTGGGGGAGTGCAGGATGGGGACCGAGGTTGCACTATCGGGGGCCAGGTGCTGTGAAGAGGGGCTGCCAGCTGTCCTGTGCTCCCAGCCCTCCAGCCGTGTTCCCATTCTCCCCCCAGGCCGAGCTGCTCTTTGACATGGAGAACGTGCAGAAGCTCTTCGCCTCCACCCAGGAGGCTGTGGAGACGGTGCTGCAGGTACTTGGGGGTGGGGGACAGTGACCCCTATTGCCGAGGTCTTTGTTTCCCTGGGGCTCCCAGTCCCTGCTCCCGCACCCCACAGGCAGACAGCTCCCCAACTGGACACAGCCAGGAAGTCGCCTCTGAGAGTCAAATCCAGTTACTGACTCCTGGATCCACGCGTAATCCCACCCCAGTCCTTATATAAGCAGTCCCTGTGCCTTGCCCCAGAGGTGGCTGCATCTTGGTGCTGGGCAAGGGGTCTCTGCTGCTGCTAATACCACACTCCTCCTGCAGGATTATGAAGCGCTTGACCTGGAGATGCTGGCTCCGTACATCTCGATGGACGATGATTTCCAGCTCAGTAGCACCGACCAGCCCCCCTGGCTGGCCGAGAAGCGGGGTGATCCTGCCGTGGCCAGGGGAACAGGCCCCCCGCCACCATCTGCCTCGCCCCCACCGCGTCCTCGCTCCAGCAGCTTCCATGGGGTGTCTGCCCGCGAACCCGACCTGCCCGGCCTTCCCCGCTGGGGCAGCGAGACCAGCCTGAGCCAGCCCCGGTCCCTCCAGCCCCCAGAGGAGGAGCCCATGGAACTGGAAGGGCCTGGGTCACCACCAACAACACCCCCAGGAGACAACCGCAGGGATCACCCTGCCTCACACCTGGGGGCTAGGAAGAGGTGAGAGGGTGGGGCAAAGGGGACAGGGTAGCCGGGAACCACAGGGGCCATGAACCTAGTATCCCCCCATCTCTGCCACCCCAGATCAGACCCATGTGGCCTGGCACCCACCCCCCATCCAAATTTTAACTAGTAAATTCCTACAGTGGGTAGTCCCACAGGTAAATGCTTTGCTTCCATTTGGTCCCTGTGAGGTTTGTCTGCCTTGTAGCTGCCCTGCCCTGGGTCCTCCTTGTTCCTGTGCCAGGAGTGAGATGGGCAGGGAGGGCCCGTCTGGCCAGCTCGGTGCCAGCCAGCTCCTTACGTGCCCCGCTCACTCCCACCCCCCAGGGCCTTGGAGCTGAACCTGGAGGAGGAAGGAGCCGACTTCCTGGAGGCAGCGCCCCTGAAGCGTGCCCACGGCTCTGAACCCGATGGCTTCCTGCTGCCCTCCCTCAACCTGGTACGTCTGGCACCCTGGCACCGATGACTGGCCTGAGAGATTCAGGGACATGGGGCAGAAGGGGTGGGGGGCAGGCCAAGGGTATCAGGGAAAGGGTGGGGAAAGGGGTCAGGTTGGGGGGCTTGGGAAGGGGGCCAGGTGGGGGAATGGGAAGGGTGGGGGTAGAGTGGGATTAGTCTGAGTGGGGGGCAGCCTATGGGAATTGGGGAGATGGGGCTCGGTGATCCCCTGTCTTCTCAGCTGCACAACTCTTCCTTCCCTCCTCCCCCCCCCCGCCCCCAGGGTTTCCTGCTGAGTGTGGAGGAGGGGCTGGACGCCGGGGTTCCCCGAGGCAGCATGGTGCTAGGTCGGAAGCTGCTGGCCCTAGAGGAACCAATGGGTGAGTGCTGCACGGCGTGGGGGCAGGGCTCAGTCTGAGTCACGATGTGGGAGGCTGGGGCATCTTTAGGGGGCAGAGCAGCAGATCCGACCACCCACAGCCCATCTTGTCCCCCCAGGAGGCACCTCACTGCAGATTCTGCCCCAGGATGGGTTTCCTTCCTGAGCCCCCACCGGGGAGCCACTCCTGCCCTGATGTGGGAGGGGAGGGACCTGCTGCCCTAGGTAAGGTCGCAGCAGACACTGCTCCCAGCGGGGACTGGCCTGGCCCCCTGCCTCTGGGGCTATGGGAGAATCAACCATAACACTAGAGGGCATTCACAGGCGAGCAATTCTGGCTGCATCCAGCAGAGGGCAGCAGCACACTTACTGGCTCGCTCCTTGCACCCCTTGGCTGGCACGCTTTGTTTAGTCTGCCTTGTTAACCAGCGGAGCTCCCTGCCACATGAGATTAATTCCCCCCTCCTTTTTTTTCCCCTGTCCTCTCCTAACCACCCCCCATCCCATTATCTTTCACACCCTGCACCCCGCCCCCTCCAGCCCTGCTGGGTGACATGCTGCCCTTCGTGGTGGATGGTCCAGCGCTCTCCCAGCTGGCCCTGTACGACGCTGAGGATGAGGCCTTGGAGCAGAGCGGCGGGCACTTCCAGCCGAGCGAGGAGCTCCTGGGGGAGCTGGACCAGGCCACCTGATGGGTCGGGCTCTCGCCTGACGCTCCCACTCCGCAGATGGGACAAACGGAACCAAACCCGACCCCAGTCCGTTCCAGGGGGAGGCACCTGCCTCTCCCCGCCATCCCCCCACCAGCAACACTCACCTGCTCGCCTTCCCCTATGGGGCCCAGAGAATGCTACCTACCTCAGCCCTGCCCCCCCCCCCAACCGGGCATTCTGTTCCTTAGGCCTCCCTCCCCCTGAAATATTGGGGTGCGTCAGGGAGGGGAGCTCACCAGCCCTGCCCTGGGGTGTGAGGAGGGGCGAATCTCCCTTTAATGCTGGCTGCCCCTTAATGGTGCTGGGGGAAATCTGCCCCCTAGGGGTGACACTGGGGATTGCAATAGAAGCCAACCAAATGGGGGAGGGGGCAGTCCCCCCCTCTTCCCCTGTGCTCTGGAGCCATGTCTGGATGAGGGAGCCAGGCTGTCATGCTGGCTGGATCTTGGCCCCAACTGGGGCAGACCCCAATAGCTGGGGGATGTTGACAGGGCTGGTGATGGGGTACGGACAGTCCCCCTCATCCTTCCTGCTCAGGGAAGGGTGCAGGGTGGGGTCCCTTCCTTCAGTGCGGTCGAGGAGAGTTGAGATTTGCTCTCCCTATGTTCCGCTCACCTCACCAGACCCCCACATCTTTCCCTGCCCTATCTGGGACCACCCTGGGGGGTTGGGGTTGCTCATACTCCCCTTCCCCAGTCCTTACCTAGAATCCTCCTGGTGCCTCTTGCCACATTTACCTCAGCAACGCCGTCTCCTCTTGCCCCCCATGGGGGGAGGAGCACAATGGGGGGCCCAAGGGACGACACCCCATCAATCGCCAACTGGCAGCTGTTTTTCCCCCTGGCAGAATTTGGCCTTAGGACCCCAAATCTCTCCATTTTTTTTTAGTGGCCAAAACGGTGGCCACTCGGGATTGTGTTTCCAAACCAGTTTCCCCGTCTGAGCCTCATGGCCCTGAATGGTCATTTTCCAGCTGGCGGCTCCCACCGTCTGTAGCCACAGCCCCCTCGCTCTGCCTAAGAGGGGACCCCATTTTCCAGGGGCGGTCCTGGAATGAGGGTGATCCATCCTGCACCAGGTGTGTTCCTTTGGCTTTCCAGGATGTTCTGGCAAAGGGGGGGGGGTGTTATTTCATAGGGGGGGCAGATAATTCTATTTTCAAAAGGGTTATTTTTAAGCTTTGTTTCTGGTTGATCTGGGAGCAAAGGACTCTCCAGCCGCTTTCTAGCGTCAGAGTCCAGCCTCGGATCCAATTCTGCTCATGCTGACTCCCCTGCCCGCTTTGAACAATTTTTTCAGTCACAATGGGATGTTTTCCTAAAAGCTCTGCTCTGGTTCAAACAGGGCTGAATCGATCAGACTAGAACAGTGGTTTTCAACCCGTTGGCCGCATGCCCCTAGGGGGTCTGCAGCCTGATTCTCAGAGGAGTCTGCATCTCCATTTGAAATGTTTTAAGAGTCTGTCACAGGTTGGAAACCACGGGCCTAGCTGATCGCAGCAGCCCCGCCTGGCCTTATGAATGTGTCAGGTTGGGTTTTTACTGGTAGCGTTCTACTAGTCCAATCTCGAATGTGAATGCAATTATACTTGGATTAAGTTAAACCCGTGAAGCATATTCTCCTTCGTATACAGGATAAGCCCTAGGGGGTGTTGTACTGCATTCATTACACCAGTGTAGTTAAGGTGGAGTAATTATTGTGTGACATAAACCTCTGTTTCCCTGCCTAATCAGTTCCACTTCTCCAGCCCTTGGGTCGCCGGGGGGTGGAAATTGAACTAGACTTATATTTAAAGTCCGTTTTCACTGATCCCCTTTTCAAAGCCACTTAGCGGGAAAGTTTCACCATGATTTGAATTCTTTGAACAAAAAGTTGGGGAGAACGAAAGTTGTGGGGGGTTTTATTGGTGGGTTTTTTTTTTTTTTTCCTTTACCAAACCCAGATGTGGGGACTTGCTTCAGTGGAAAATCTCTTGTTTGGCATTAAATTGGATTTACAGGAATGGTGGCAGCGGTGGGACAGGGGACGATGCTTCCACCCTGGGTCCTTGTGCCACCACTTGCGCTAGTGCAGAGCCTACGCTCCCAGCTGGGCTTGCAGGGCACTGGGGTTGATGGTTGCACAAGGCGCAATTCAAGCCCCATTTTTTTTTCCTTAATGGGAGTGGGTTTTGTTTTTCCTTTTCCCACAGATGTTCCGTTTAAGCAATGATGGACATGCCTCCTCTACCTCCCCCTTCCTACCGTATTTCCCTGCAGGGCCTACCCCGCCCCCCGGAGTTATCTTTCCCGATGCCAGTTGCCGGGAAGTAGGGTTGCCAATTTTGATTGGACGTGTTCCTGGAGCTTTGATCACTTGACATAATCTTTAAAGATTCATCTTGAATTCCTGGAGACCCCAGGACAATCCCAGACAGTTGGCAACCCTAGCGGGAAGTGGGGTGAGGGAGGGGAAAGAGGGGGCTGAGCCGAGCCCCGCGTGAGGCGCCATGTTTCAATACCGACTGTTAATCGCGTTGCGAACGCAACACACCCACCCACCCACACGCACAATCTGTAGACGGGCTCCGCCCACCCAGGCAGCTGTTCAGAGCCGCACATGGCCACGCGCACAGACCGACGGCCTTCTCCGAGCCTGGAGGAGGACGTGCCCATGGCTGGGGGGTAGGCAGGGCCATGTGCCCCTTTCTCCGGCCGTGGCCCTGCCCCGCCCTTCCAGCACCGGCATTTTTGGTTTTATTTCGTTGATTTCATTTTCCAAGATTGTGGTGCTCATTTTTACTACTTGTCCTTTGTTGTTATTGTAGGGTTAGCGTTTTCCTTCTTGTCGGGTTGTTACGCGCACACACCCCACCCCCCCTCAAAGCCTGGTGCCCCCTCAGCCAGCCCAACTGTTGGGGGGTGTCTGATGCCGCCTTCCCACCTACCTCTTTGATTACTTCCCCATTAGCAACCTGCCTGGTACATGGCAATGGGGATCCAAGTTAGCCCTCCAATATCCCTGGGGTCTTTACCCTACCCCATGGCAGCTAGTCCACACCGGGGCAACCCTCTTTCAGGAGCACCCTGTTTCTAATTAGAGGGGATTAGAAATACTATGACTTGGGTCCCCTCTTTCCCTCCTGTAATGGGGGGGGAATCTGGGGGAGATGGTGGAGCAGGGGGATACCCCAGTAGAACTTGGAACCCCCCTGCATTGTTGTGCATTAGAGCTGAGCAATTTCTTTGGCGGGGGGAGAGCTCTTGGCCTTGTGTATCTTGGCTCCTTGCAGCCCCACCCGAACCTTTGTCTCCCCCCTCTGAGCCAGGAAGCCCAGGGTTTAACAGCCTGGAGCTGGGGCAATGTCCGATTCGGATCTTGCTGACCCCTTGGGAATCAGGAGCGACCTCACTGAAGTCTATGGGTGTTAATCAGGAGTGACTCCAGTGAGGTGCTGGAAGATCAGGATCGGATCACCCAGAGGACGGATTTCTGGCGAAGGAGGTGAGGGGGGCAGCCCCGCGGGGGTGGGGGTTGGTGCCAGGCTTTGAGGGGAGGTGTATTTTTTTCTATTGTCTCCTGTCCCCGTGTGCGGCCGGTTTCTTTTGGGGCCGGACTGTCCTCCGGCGCCCTCTGGACCTATCACTGTTGTGAGACATAAACACCTCTGGTAACAAACCTCGGCTCGCCTGGTCATTGGCTGCAGGGACCAAGCCGGGGGTGGGGGGGATCTGATCTGGGGGTCAGGAGAACCCCCCTGGGCCAAGCCCACCAGGAAAGGGGAGCTCTAGGAGCCTACAGGCTGAGGCTGCCAGACACCTCTGTGTTCTCGGCTGGCTTTCTTACAAAATCAGTCTGGGGAGAACTTGGCACCTGGAGGTGCCTCATTGCGATGGCTCTAACCGCGAGACACCACTCCCCTCTCACAGCTGGGGAGAGAACCCAGGAGCCCTGGCTCCTAGCGTCCACTGCTCTAATCACTCAGCCTTAGTCTCAGAGCTGGGGATAGAACCCAGGAGTCCTTGCTCCCAGCCCCATTGCTCTAACCACTGGACACCACTCCCCTCCCAGTGCTGGGGAGAGAACCCAGGAGTCCTTGCTCCCAGCCCCATTGCTCTAACCACTGGACCCCACTCCCCTCCCAGTGCTGGGGAGAGAACCCTGGAGTCCTGGCTCCCAGCCCCCCCCCCTCTAACTCACCAACAGTCTGACAGAAGCCCTAGTCTGGACAAATTGCCCCTCAGAGGTAAGGGGGGGAGGGGGCATGGCCTTGGGACCAGAGCTAAGGCACGGAGGAGCTCTGTTATCACCCTGCTATGGGACCTGCAGTTGGTCCTCTCCCCTCTCTGTGCCTCAGTTTCCCCCCTCCCCATGCCTGCCCAATGACTTGGGTACATCTGACCTGCCTCCTGGGAGGAGGGGGGGAGTCAGCTGTGCTGTCTCTGGGTGCATGCCCCCCCGAGCGTCTGGTGCACTGCACTGTGGGTGCGTACCCAGGGAGTACGGGGGGAACCCGGAACTGGCTGCCTGTGCCTGCCAAAGTACTGCCGGCGGGGGCAAACCCCCTCCTCCTCCCTGCCGCTTTACCATAGAGCCCCCTGGTATGCCATGGGCTCCACGGCCAAGGCCCTGGCCCAGCTGGCCAGAGAGGAGCAGCTGGCTGGAGCTGCACAGGTGCAGTCTTACCCCGGGGCGAGGGATGCGGTGCTAATAGGGGGCACTGGGGAGTGGTATGGTGAAGGGTCAGCCAAGCTCAGCCTCCCCCTCTTCCCCCACAGTTAGGGCTCTGCCATCCCAGCGGGGAAGGCTCCAGTGCCCCTCGGAGCGTGGTATGGTGAGGAATGGGACATTGCGCCCATTCCCTGCCTAGCGAGGGCAGTGGCCACAATCCACGGATTCCTCGCCCCATGGCAGGGCACCAGGCCTGCCTGGGCATAGGGGAGTTTTGGGCCAGGACATGCACCAGCCAAGGCCTTTGGCAGGTCCCTGGTCATTGTCCCAACTCAACATCCAAGGAAGCCAATGAAAACCTCACCACAGGGTTGGTTTATTGGATTGGAGGAGCTGGGCACAGGACCTCATGGTACTGGGCCCTGGACTATGGTTCCTGCTGGAGGAGGGCAGAATGACACGCTAACTGAGATCAGGGCCCCGTCGTGCCGGGCGCTGCCCAGACACACAGTGACTGAGATCAGGGCCCCGTCGTGCCGGGCGCTGCCCAGACACACAGTGACTGAGATCAGGGCCCCGTCGTGCCAGGCGCTGCCCAGACACACACTGACCAAGATCGGGGCCCAGCGTGCCAGAGCTGCAAGAGCCAGCTGCAGCTGGAGCCATCCCATCAACCTCTTGGTCACTAGAGGGCATCAGAGCACTGCACGGGGGGTCTCAGTCCCAGCACCTGCTCAGCGTGTCCCTATGGGCTACGTCCGCAGGGTAGGGCGGTGTTAGCCCAGGGATGGGGCAGAGTCCAGGTGCTAAACAGAGTGACGGGCACCCCGTTTAATCACCCCCAGCACTGCATTGGGAGAGTGAGGGGAGAGCGCCCCCTACTGAACCCCAGCCCTGCTCCTTGCAGCACAGTGCCCCCTAGTGCTGCACTGGGGTCAGCACTGACAGCAAGAGAGCGCCCCCTACTGATCCCCCCCCACTCCTTGCAGTACAGTACCTGCTAGTGCTGCACTGGGGCATTGGTGCCAGCCCTGACTGCAAGGGAGAGTGCCCCCTGCTGGCTCAGCTACAAAGCATTTCTTGGGCTTTGCCATAACACTGGCCTAGCTGCTAGTCCAAAGCTGAAGGCTGAGCCACTTGGCAACCCTGAGCTACCCTCCTCTACCTGTCTCTGGACAGAGAGAGACAGACAGCCGGGCCCCCCAGTGGAGGGTCCTTTTGCCATGGGGCTGACGTCTGTCCCCGTTCTCCTGTCCAGTGCCCAGGCTGCTCCAGGCTGGGAGGTGGCTGGCAATGGGATTCCCATCCAATGCAGGTGGGGGGGCAGCAGGCAGGTGGAAGTGACCCTGCTCCCAAGGGTACCTGGAGGGGCATGGAACAGGGAAAAGGAGGGGTGAGTTCTTTTCTGCTCTCCCCAGCCCTCGCTGCTCTTCCCAGGCCCCACAGGAGCTTTCAGCCGCTCCCTGCACAGGCCAGGGGGACTAGCTGGGTCAGCAGCATCCGGGCCAGAGCCGTTGTCAGAGCAGCAGGCAGAGATGGGAGCGGTTCTGCCTCCAGCATCACTCTGGAATGTACACACATGGACACCCCCCTCCCCAATACACACAGACCCCAGATACACACAAACAGAGCTACACACAGACAGATATCTAGACACAAATGTATACACATGCAACAAACCTCGCTGCCAACTCTGCCCATATATCTACACCAGCGACACTATCACAGGACCTAACCAGATCAGCCACACCATCACCGGTTCATTCACCTGCACGTCCACCAATGTAATATACTCCATCATATGCCAGCAATGCCTCTCTGCTATGTACATCGGCCAAACTGGACAGTCCCTCCGTAAAAGGATAAATGGACACAAATCAGATATTAGGAATGGCAATATACAAAAATCTGTAGGAGAATACTTCAATCTCCCTGGACACACAAGAGCAGATTTAAAGGTAGCCATCCTGCAGCAAAAAAACTTCAGGACCAGACTTCAAAGAGAAACTGCTGAGCTTCAGTTCATCTGCAAATTTGACACCATTAGCTTAGGATTAAACAAAGACTGTGAATGGCTTGCCAACTACAAAAGCAGTTTCTCCTCCCTTGGTGTTCACACCTCAAGTGCTAGAAGAGGGCCTCATCCTCCCTGATTGAACTAACCTCGTTATCTCTAGCCTGCTTCTTGCTTGCATGCATATATATATATATACACACACACACACGCACGCACGCCTCTGGAAATTTCCACTACATGCATCCGATGATGTGGGTATTCACCCACGAAAGCTCATGCTCCAAAACATCTGTTAGTCTATAAGGTGCCACAGGACTCTTTGCTGCTTTTACAGATCCAGACTAACACGGTTACCCCTCTGATAATAGATACACAGACACACACTGATTCTCAGATATCTAGACACACAGAGATACACAGAGACAAGGATACAGACAGAGCTACACAAATATCTAGAAATACACATGGACACGGATATCTAGACACTCATGGATACACAGACACACAGACATACACCCCTAGACACAGCTATATAGATATCTAGAGACGCACACACAGATACACACAAAAAGGACACACACGCACACACACAAAATGGAGGAACAGAAGATGCTCCACGCTTCCAAGACTGCAACTGACTTTCCCTTCCAAGATTGATAATTTCCTCACTAAACTGCACAAAGACCCCAAACCAACACCCCCCACACACACCCTCCCCGCCCCACTCTGGTCAGCAGGTTTACTGCAGGGATAAGGGAGGTCGTTTTCCTTCACTAAACATGCAATGGCTCCGACAGGGGCCTCCCGACTCAGGTCCCCAGCTGTTGCTGCGGTAGAAGCTGGCTAACTTGGCCTTTTTTTGCCTCTGTTGCAAACGAATAACAGAAAGAAGGCGGGAGCAAAATTTTAGTGTAGACACTTCCATTGTCAGGTCAACTAACGCTGCCTTGCGTCGACCTAACTCTGTAGCGTAGACCAGACGTCTACCCTCAAGCGAGCATAAAGGACCCTGGCTCTGTGCACTGTTTTCAGGATGCATGAGCCACAGAGAAGCTAATGAGGAGCAGCTGCCAGACCCGCTTACCCTGCACCCCTCTCTTGGGCCCTCGCACAACATGGCCATGGCTAACCACCAGCTCTGGCTTCTCAGCTCCCTAGATGGTTCCCAAATGACCCACGCTACTGAAAACACTCCCCTTGGAAAACTTCCTGGGGAGGTGGGTCAAGATGCAGGTTTAACCTGAGTACCTAACGATTGGGTCTGGATGATCATGGAAAGAACCTAACATCTGCGGTCAAGGCCCCAGGGGCAGCTCCAGTGATATTTAGCAGCATGGCCTAGGACGTTGAGCACTGGACTGAGACTCAGGGCACTTGGATTCTGTTCCTGGCTCCACGGCTGGGTGATCCTGGGCGAGTCACTTCCTCGCTCCGTGCCTCAGTTTCTCCATCTGTAAAATAGGGATGACGATATTGACCTCCTCTGCAAAGTGCTTTGAGATGTACCCGTGAAAAGCACTAGATAAGAGCTAGGGATGACATTTTTATTACTCCAGAATAGATGCTGTGGGGGAATGATCCCGTGCAGCAGATAGGGGCTTGCAGTATTCAGCACGGCCTCAGCAGAGCTCTCAGGCTGGGGGGGCTCATTCAGGGGACGACAGCCCCAAGCCCCACTCTGCATCAGCTCCGAGCTCATGGCACTCCTCAAAGCCAGGTGCTTTGGGATGGGGCGCACGCTGGATCTCGCTGCACCTGCTGAGGTCCTGTGGCCCCACGGCCACGCGCCCCAGGACGGGACTCGGGGAGGGCGGGCATCCCCCACGTGGGCTCAGAGATTTTCCCTTGGTGCCGCCCAGTCACAACCATGCCATGTCCTGGCCTGGTCCCCCCATGCTAACCAATCCCGTGCCTCCACCTTGATGTCATCCAATCATGTGCCCCCCTGGTGCCGCCCAATCATGCCTTTTCCCCCGGGTGCTACCCAATCATGTCCCTTCCCTTGATGCCAGCCAATGATGCCGCCCAATCATGCCTTTTCCCCCGGGTGCTACCCAATCATGCCCCTTCCCTTGATGCCAGCCAATGATGCTGCCCAATCACACCTCCTTCCCCGGGTGCTGCCCAATCATTGCAACTTCGCCTGGTGCCAGTCAATGATGCCGCCCAATCAGGCCTCCTCCCCCGGATGCTGCCCAATCATGCCCGTCCCTCGGGCCCAGGTGCTGCCCAATCACGTCCCACTGGGCACTGCCCAATGGAGCCTTGGGGGGCATGGCCACTCTAGCCCCCCCTTCCCTGAACTCTATGGTGCGGGGTCGTCCTTCCCTCGCTCTCCCGCCACTCTATGGCTGAGCTCCGAGCCCCGCCCCCTCGCTGACAGAGGGGCCCGGCGCCTCAGCGCGCGCGCACGTTTGCGACACCCCTCTCGGCCCCTCCCCCTTGCTGTTTGCGGCAGCGCTCGGCGGGGCCGTTGGGTGCGCGCGGTTGCTAGGGTCGCTTTACGGCCCGGCGATGGCGGAGGGAGAGCGGGCGGAGCAGAGCGGCGGCCTCGGGCGGCCCCCCCGGGAGGGGGAGGCGGGGGCGCTGGACCGGGCGGAGGCGCTCAAGAGCCAGGCCAACGAGTTCTTCAAAGGTAGCGGGGGGGAGCTGCCAGATAAGGAGCTAGAGGGGGAGTCGGGAGGGGCTGCCAAATATGGAGCCATTGGGGGAGTTGAGGGGGGAGGGGCTGCCAGATATTGAGCTATTGAGCAGAGTCATAGGGGGAGGGGCTGCCAGATATGGAGCCATGGGGGGAGTTGAGGGGGGAGGGGCTGCCAGATATGGAGCCACGGGGGAGTCGAGGGGGGAGGGGCTGCCAGATATTGAGCTATTGAGCAGAGTCATAGGGGGAGGGGCTGCCAGATATGGAGCCATGGGCGGGAGCTGGAGGGGAGGGGCTGCCAGATATGGAGCCACGGGGGAGTCGAGGGGGGAGGGGCTGCCAGATATTGAGCTATTGAGCAGAGTCATAGGGGGAGGGGCTGCCAGATAATGAGCCATGGAGGGAGGGGCTGCCGGATGGGGAGCCATTGGGGCAGTCTGGGTGAGGGGCTGCCAGATGGGAGACATAGAGGAGAGTCATAGCAGGGAGGGGGCTGGCACACAGGGAGCCATTGTAGGGAGGGGGCAGCTAGATGGGGAAGCGAGGGGCATGTGGGAGGGATGATGGTGGGAGGGTCCTGCTAGCTCTGGGGGAGGGGCTATCAGAGTGTGAGTCCTGTGTGGGGAGCAGAGAAGGTGGTAGGTCGCCAGAGGCAGCCTAGTCTAGTGGCTAGAGAAGAGGAGTGGGACTTGGAGCTCCTGTATTCTAGTTATGGATTCCAAGGCCAGCAGGGAACAGATCATCTAGTCTGACTCCTCATAAAGCACAGGCCAGAGAACTGCCCCAGATTATTTCCAGAGCAGATCTCTTAGAAACCTGGCATTGGCCACTGTCGAAAGACAGGATACTGGCCTAGATGGACCTTTGGTCTGACCCAGTGTGGCTGTTCTTATGTAAACTCATCCCATCTTGGAGAATCCACCATGACCCTTGGTAACTTGCTCCAAAGGTGGTTTACCCTCACCGTTAAAAATGCATGCCTTATGTGGGATGGATGGAACTGGGAGTCTTGTGGGGTCTAGTCATTATTTCAGGGGATTGACTCCTAGAATCATAGAATATCAGCGTTGGAAGGGACCTCAGGAGGTATCTAGTCCAACCCCCTGCTCAAAGAAGGACCAACCCCCAACTAATTTATCCCAGCCAGGGCTTTGTCAAGCCTGACCTTAAAAACCTCTGAGGAAGGAGATTTCACCAGCTCCCTAAGTAACTCACTCCAGTGCTTCACCATCCTCCCAGTAAAAAAGTTTTTCCTAATATCCAACCTAAGCCTCCCCTACTGCAATTTGAGACCATTGCTCCTTGTTCTGTCATCTGCTGAGAACCACTGAGAACAGTCTAGATCCATCGTCTTTGGAACCCCCCCTTCAGGTAGTTGAAAGCAGCTGTCAAATCTCCCCTCATTCTTCTCTTCTGCAGACTAAACAATCCCAGTTCCCTCAGCCTCTCCTCATAAGTCATGTGCTCCAGCCCTCTAATCATTTTTGTTGCCCTCCGCTGGACTCTTCCCAACTTTTCCACATCCTTCTTGTAGTGTGGGACCCAAAACTGGACACACTACTCCACATGAGGCCGCACCCATTCCGAATAGAGGGGAATGATCACATCCCTCAATCTGCTGGCAGTGCCCCTACTTATACAGCCCAAAATGCCAGTAGCCTTCTTGGCAACAAGGGCACACTGTTGACTCATATCCAGCTTCTCATCCACTGTAATCCCCAGGTCCTTTTCTGCAGCACTGCTGCCTAGCCATTCGGTCCCTAGTCTGTAACAGTGAATGGGATTCTTCTGTCCTAAGTGCAGGACTCTGCACTTGTCCTTGTTGAACCTCATCAGGTTTCTTTTGGCCCAATTCTCTAATTTGTCTAGGTCCCTCTGTATCTGATCCCTACCCTCCAGCGTATCTCCCACTCCTCCAAGTTTAGTGTCATCTGCAAACTTGCTGAGGGTGCAGTCCATGCCATCCTCCAGATCATTAATGAAGCTATTGAACAAAACCGGCCCCAGAACCGACCCTTGGGGCACTCCGCTTGAAACTGGCTGCCAGCTAGACATGGAGCCATTGATCACTACTCGTTGAGCCCAATGATCTAGCCAGCTTTCTATCCACCTTATAGTCTATTCATCCAGCCCATACTTCTTTAACTTGCTGGCAAGAATACCGTGGGAGACCATATCAAAATCTTTGCTCAAGTCAAGAAATAACACGTCCGCTGCTTTCCCCTCATCCACAGAGCCAGTTATCTCATCATAGAAGGCAATTAGGTTAGTCAGGCATGACTTGCCCTTGGTGAATCCATGCTGACTGTTCCTGATCACTTTCCTTTCCTCTAAGTGCTTCAGACTTGATTCCTTGAGGACCTGCTTCATGATTTTTCCAGGGACTGAGGTGAGCCTAACTGGCCCTTTGACTTTCTTTTTGTTGCTAACATACCTGAATAAACCCTTTTGTTACTCTTAACATCTCTTGCTGGCCGCAACTCCAAGTGTGATTTGGCCTTCCTGATTTCACTCCTGCATGCCCGAGCATTATTTTTATACTTCTTCATGGTCATTTATCCAGTCTTCCACTTCTCGTAAGCTTCTTTTTTGCGTTTAAGATCAGCAAGGATTTCACTGTTAAGCGAAGCTGGTCGCCTGCCGTAGTTACTACAGGTAAGTCTTATCATACACAGGGTTCCGTTCTGTGGTTATCGCATAAAGCAAAAACCGCATATACTGAAAATTATATCCCCAAACCCTTTAAATCCCGCCCGCAGCTCCGGCGGCAGGGCCGGGGCAGCATTTAAAGGGTTCCTTCTGGCTCCTGCCACCGTGAGGAGCCCTTTAAATGCTGGCTCCTGCCCCGCTGCTTGCGAGATTTAAAGGGCTCCACCGGGCTTCCCGCTACAGTGGGGAGCCTGGAGGAGCACTTGAAATCCCGCCCGCAGCTTTGGCAGCCGGACTGGGGCTGGCATTTAAAGGGCCTGGTGCTCCATGGTGGCTGGAGCCTCGGGTCCTTTAGTTTGCCCCAGGGGCTGCCAGCCACCTTTGCTGCTGGGAGCCCCCTGGGTGATTTAAAGGCCCTGGGACTCCCAGCCACAGCTGGTGCCCCAGTACCTTTAAATCTGGAGGCCACGCCCCCCGACTCCAGCCCTTCAGCATAAAGCTGAAATCACGCATGTTAAATGCGTGTAAGTTGCGACAGACCTGTATGTTCTACACTTCGGGATGGTTTTTTCCTGCCACCTCAATAAGGATTCTTTAATATACAGCCAGCTCTCCTGGACTCCTTTCCCCATCATGTTGTTCTCCCATAGGATCCTGCCCATCAGTTCCCTGAAGGAGTCAAAGTCTGCTTTTCGGAGTCAAAGTCTGCTTTTGTGGTTTGTGTTCCTGGCTCTGCCAATGGTGTGTGGAGTGACCGTGAGCAGGATGCATCCCTGCTCTGCGTTTCAGTTTCCCTGTCTGTAAAACGGGGATAATGATATTGCTCTACTCTGTACAGTATTCTGAGATCTACTGCTGAAAAGTGCTGGAGAAATGCTCAGGATTATCACCATCGCTATTATTTGTTGTTACGTTCAGGGCAGAGGCCTCATGCCAACAGTGGAAGCACACTGCCCTACACACTCAGCTCCGTTTGCAGGGGTGCCGACAGAAAGGGCATTATGGTTTCAGAGTGAATGCTTTCCCCCTTCTCTTGCTTTTTATCCAGGATCTTCAAGCAGTTTGCAAGGATTTGTTAATTCGCCCCTACATCTCCCTGGGCATCCTAATTTCACAGCTGAGGAAACTGAGGCATGGGGCAGGGGAGGTGACTTGTTCAGGGTCACCCAGGCAGTCTGTAGCAGAGCTGAGAGTAGAAGCCAGGAGTTCCAGTTCCAGGTTCCCTCTTCTAACTGCTGAGGTCTGCTCTACATAGGAAAGTTTTATGGCTATAATTATTGTGATTTGGAAAGTGATTTTTTTTTTAACTGAAACAGTTACACCAGTACAAGCCCTAACGTAGAAGCAGTTGCACTGGGGTCATTTAGGAGAATAAACTATACTGGTCTAAGCGCATTTATACAGATGTAAGTGTGTCCACACAACAGGGTTGTACTGCTGTAACTGTGCCGGCACACTCAGTGATTCACGTTTGATGTGTAGATGTTCCCTGATACCCATCACTGGGGTATTAAATCAGAGTAAGAGAGGCTGAGCTAGCAAAGGGCCTCAGGATGTGTGGGTGGGGTGGGGTGGGAGGGAAGGTGTTCAGCTGAAGTGATTAGCACAACAATCTGATCTGTTGATGGAGTTAGTGTTAGAGGAGACAATGTGTCAGAGGGTTTGTCTACATATGACGCTATTTTGGAATAACTCCGTGGTTGAATCAGTTTAAAATAAAACCAGTGAAAACTCTGTGTGTGGACACACTTATTTCCATTTAAACCAGGCTTATTTCAGTTGATCTTAAATCTGGTTAATTTAAACAGATTCTTAACCAAAGTAAGCCCCTTTTAAATCAAACATCCACACGGCAGTATGCACTGGTTTAACTGAACTGGTTTAAAATCAGATTTAAGTTAAACCAGTGCAACATTTTTGTGTAGACAAATCCTTATTCCAGAATAAGACCATCCACACACACAGTTATCCTGGAGTAGCTATTCTGTTTTAAATTCACATCCTACCTTATTGCAAAGTATCTTACGTAGACAAGTTCTTATTCTGGAATAAGGGTGCCTTTTTCCAAATTAGCTTAGTCTGTTTTGGAAATGGATTAAGCCAAACCAGAAGAAGGCCCTCTTGATCTTGGATAAGAGCGTGCACACATGGAGTTATTCCTGAATGGCTGTTCTGCTTTAAATTCATATCCTACCTAATTCCAGAGTGACTTTCCTGTGTAGACAAGACCTGAGGTAAGGAGAGGGAAGTACCGTCTGATGCAACAGAGGGCATGTTCCCTCAGGGGAGGATTTGTGGAGCCGAGCTTAATAGTGAGTGAGATGAAATACATTATTGGAGCAAGCGACTAGCGGGAGAGGGAAGACATTGCGGATGGGCATCGCAAATAGGGCACTGGTTCCCATAGGTTCCCACCTTGTGGCTTGGTTCTGAATGCTTCAGAAGCAGCCTGGCCTGTTTGTTTGGCATAAACAGGAAGAGCCTGGCTGTGCCCTGCCAGCTGGGAGCTGCCTGAAGAAATACTTTAACTTGATTGTTGCTTTGCTTAACTTCCCTCTTTCTGTATGAGGAGGGGTTAATGTCCAGTCTGAGAGCAGCCACGACCCTCTTGGAATAGGCCATGTGTGTGAGCTCGTTAAGGCTGCTTGTCCTTAGGCCTGACTTTCTGTCCATGGGAGTGTCTGGCTGGCCTTGTGCTAAAGAGACCCCATCTCCCCAGCTTGGAGAGCTTTTCAGCAGGAGACATCCTCCTTTCTTCCTTGCTCGGTCAGTCATTTCTTTATCACTTTAACCATCCTCTCTGCAGGCAGCCCTTCAGGAGGAGGCTGGAAGTCATGTCCCCAACCACAGGTACCCCTCTTACCTCTAGATATGATCCCTCCGAGGCAGGATGGAGTCTGCACTTCCTGTCCTGGAACTTAAACACACCGTGTCACCGCCACTGACTCTAGGAACAGAGAACGTGCCAGACTGGATCAGACCCGATGGGGGTAGTTCCCGTTTCCCATCTCTCCGCAGTGTTCATCACCAGCTGCTTCAGAGGAACATGCAATGATGGAATTATCTGATTAGAGCAGTAGGTTCTTCCCCATTAGTCAGCGATTTGGCTCTTGCTGGTAGAACTTCTAAAAAATGCTTTTACTCGTGTCTAACCAAAGTATGGAGAGCAGAAATAGGAAAGTATATCACCTGGCTTAGTGTCCGGTGAGATCACATGATCAGGTATGTCTTTACTAGAAGTGAAGCCCCTATACTGCACACTCAAAGTTCCACACGTTGTGACTGGTCCCCCTGAGTTCCATAGTCTAATGGTCGAGGTTAAACGTGTGTAGAGGAAGGATGGCTCACTGAACGTGGCACTCTAGTTTAGGACTGTAGAGATGCAGGCCTAGTTCCCTGTGCTGCCACAGTCTCCCTGTGTAACCTTGGAAAGTCACTTTGCCTCTCTGGGCTGTGCCGCATTGAGGTGTTATGGGAGTATGTACACTAAGGATTGGGAAATGCTTTGAGATCTAGGGATAAAAAGTGCTGTACAAGAGAGAGGTATTATAGAATCATAGACTATCAGGGTTGAAAGAGACCTCAGGAGGTATCTAGTCCAATCCCCTGCTCAAAGTAGGACCAACACCAACTAAATCATCCCAGCCAGGGCTTTGTCAAGCCCGGCCTTAAAAACCTCTAAGGTTGGAGATTCCACCACCTCCCTGGGGAACCCATTCCAGTGCTTCACCACCCTCCTAGCGAAATAGTGTTTGCTAATATCCAACCTAGACCTCCCACACTGCAACTTGAGACCGTTGCTTCTTGTTCTGTCATCTGCCACCACTGAGACAGCCGAGCTCCATCCTCTTTGGAACCCCCTTCAGGCTGCTATCAAATCCCCTCTCACTCTTCTCTTCTGCAGACTAAATAATCCCAGTTCACTCAGCCTCTTCTCATAAGTCATGAGCGCCAGCCCCCTAATAATTTTTGTTGCCCTCCGCTGGACTCTCTCCAATTTGTCCAGTAAGGGAACACTGCTGACTCATGTCCAGCTTCTCGTCCACTGTAATCCCCAGGTCCTTTTCTGCAGAACTGCTGCTTAGCCAGTTGGTCCCCAGCCTGTAGAAGTGCATGGGATTCTTCCTTCCTAAGTGCAGGACTCGGCACTTGTCCTTGTCGAACCTCATCTGATTTCTTTTGGCCCAATCTTCCAATTTGTCTAGGTCATTCTGGACCCTATCCCTACCCTCCAGTGTATCTTTCTTTCCCACCAGTTTAGTGTCATCTGCGAACTTGCTGAGGGTGCAATTCATCCCATCATCCAGATCATTAATAAAGATGTTGAACAAAACTGACCCCATGACCGATCCCTGGGGGCACTCCACTCGATACCGGCTGCCAACTAGACATCGAGTTATTGATCACTACTGTTGAGCCCGACAATCTAGCCAGCTTTCTGTCCACCTTATAGTCCATTCATCCAAGCCATACTTCTTTAACTTGCTGGCAAGAATGCTGTGGGAGACCATATCAAAAGCTTTGCTAAAGTCGAGTTATATATAAAGTCAAGATATACCACAAATGCTGAGAGGATCAGAGACCTAGCCTTCCAAGTGACTGCTGCATTGTCTAGTGCAGGGGTTGGCAACCTTTCAAAAGTGCTGTGCCGAGTCTTCATTTATTCACTCTAATTTAAGGTTTCGCGTGCTAGTCATACATTTGAACATTTTTAGAAGGTCTCTTTTTATAAGTCTATAATGTAGAACTAAACTATTGTTGTATGTAAAGTAAATAAGGTTTTAAAACTGTTTAAGAAGCTTCATTTAAAATTAAATTAAAATGCAGAGCTCCCTGGACCAGTGGCCAGGACCCGGGCAGTGGGAGTGCCACTGAAAATCAGCTTGCGTGCCGCCTTTGGCACGCGTGCCTTAGGTTGCCTACCCCCGGTCTAGTGTTTCAAGTACTGTTTTGGCAGGAGAGAAATAATTCATTTTATGTTTAATGTGGTCAGGTAATTGATTTTCAGTCCTGAAGGGTTACATACAGCATCTTATCTAGGTTCCTATTTTTAGTTTGATAAAACTTCCGGTTTGTGACTTGCAATGAATGGGCCACTAGGGGGCTTCCTTCACAGCCCTTTAAAATATACGATATTAATTTCTGGAGGCATCAGTGCTAAGAGAGTGTCAATAAGATTGCAGTGATTTCAGAGAAAAGCAAGCAAATGGTCAAGGGGCTGGAGGGGAACGGATTTATAGGGAAAGGCCGAGAGAGGGAAACTTGCCTAGTTTGGCCAAATGACCACAGGTGGGGAGTGGTACATAATGACCTAGTCGCATTCATGGCAGAGAATATTACTGCAGTGCAAGGGGATGAAGCAAAGCAAGGGGTGAGTGTCAGGGAGAAGTTTCCTGGATAACAGGATCTCAACCCCAGGAAGGGAACAAAACTCTGGAGGAATCACCATAGTGAAGGGACAGTCTGGGTCGGAGTTCCATGCTGGATTCAGTGGGTTGTAGTAGCTTGTGCCCTTCCCTGATTTCAGTGACCTTTGTGTTGATCAATGACCTCATTTAAAAGGTGATGAGTGGGGAGGTGGGGATGCCCAGGCTGGGCATCTGTCCATGCCAGCTTGTTCCATGTAGAACAGGGTGCCAGCCAGCGAGTGAGTGTTCCAAATACAGCAGCCGCTATGTCCTGTGGGAAAGCAGCAGTCAGCCAGGGCTCTGCTGGGAGAAGAGGAGCTGGGTGCCTAGTCCTCAGCAAGGGGCACGATCTCCAGGCTTTGTGTCCAACTCTGGGCTGTCCAGGCTCTGCAGGATATTTTGGGGGGCTGTTCGGTGACTTCAGCCTGATCTCTCTGGGAGGAAACGGTCAGCATGTGAGGGGCTCTGTGTGTTGTCAGTTGGTGAACGTGTGAGTTTTCTCCGTAGGCTGTCCCAGCGATAGTTGGCTCAGCAGACCTCAGCAGTGCTACCCAGAAAGACCACAGGCTCAGGTTGGTGGCAGAAAGGCTCGGCTAAGTTTATTGTCTCCAAAACACGTGATCGGCGTCCCATACGCTGCATGGGTGCGCTGCATGTATGCTTGTGACAAGGTACCAGCACATTCAACGTCAAGTCATCCCTTAAGCCAGTACAGAGAATCCAGGGGGTGGTACCTTGATATTTATGGGATGAAACGAACAGCGTCTTCCATACCATCTTCCATGCTTCCTGACATCTGTTGGTTACCTCCTCTTGTATCTTGCTGCTGATGTCTCGGACACAATATCCCCGTTCATCACTTCTGTCAAACCATCTTATCTTGTGCTCGGCTGGGGTGGACCTGGACGAGTCTTCTCTTCTGGGATGTGTTTACATGAACATCCAGTGCCTAGTACAGTAACTCCTCACTGAACGTCCTTCTGCTTAACGTTGTTTCAAAGTTACGTTGCTGTTCCGTTAGGGAACATGCTCGTTTAAAGTTCTGCAATGCTCCCTTATAATGTCATTTGGCTGCCTGCTCTGTCCACTGCTTGTAGGATTCTGTGGAAGAGAGCGACTTTACAAGGGAAAATTGCAGAAGATCCTCTTCTCTGCCTCCCTCCCAGCACTTTCCCTGCCGCCAAACAGCTGGGGGTGGGGAGCAGGGAAGAGCCATGTCTCCACTCCTCCCCATCCCTCCCAGAAAGTCCTAAGCGTTGCCAAACAGCCATTTGGTGACAGGGAAGCACTGGGAGGGCAGAGAAGGAGTGGGAAGTTAGCGTGTTCTGGAGAGGAGGTGGAGTGGGGATGGCAAGAGGTGGGCCTGGAGTGGAGCGAGACTAGGAAGAGGCAGGCCTGGAGCATCCCCCAGCAAAGTCGGCACCTGTTCTTCTGGGGGAAGCTGCTGCTGCTGCTGCACATGATACTTCCTAGTGTCCTTGCCTGCCTCATTGTCTGCACCAGGCTGTGCCTGTATGGGGTAAGCCAGGGGCACCTCCCAACCACAGTACAGTACAGGATATAATGCCTTTTGTCTGCCCCCCAAAATTTCCTTGGAACCTAACCCCCTGCATTTACATTACATCTTATGGGAAAATTGAATTTGTTTAACATCGTTTCACTTAAAGTTGCATTTTTCAGGAATATAACTGCAATGTTAAGTGATGAGTTACTGTACTTAGGAGTGCCTGTGTCTTAGCCCCGCTAGCCGTGCCTTTGCCAAGTTCATGTGCCGGCCAGTGAACTTGTAAGCAAGTCTCAGGGTAGCAGCCGTGTTAGCCTGTATCCGTAAAAAGAACAGGAGTACTTATGGCACCTTAGAGACTAACACATTTATTTGAGCATAAGCTTTTGTGGGCTACAGCCCACTTCATCGGATGCATAGAATGGAACATGCACATCTGATGAAGTGGGCTGTAGCCCACGAAAGCTTATACTCAAATAAATTTGTTAGTCTCTAAGGTGCCACAAGTACTCTTGTTCTTTTTTTTGTAAGCAAGTGTCTGTTTGATGACAGGGCCTGACTTTGGCTCCTAGCATGACCTGGCTTTGCTGACAGTGGTTTAAGCCTCAGGTCTTGTTCCAGGCTCGCGCGCTCTCTCTCTCTTTCATTCCCCTGTTTTTTGTCCTTTTTATGGGGAGCATGTTTACTCATCATCCCAGAAGAACCTAATGCGTGGACTGAAGAAGAGCCAGTGCGCTAAACGCTGTTATATGGCTCTACCTTACATTCCCATCCACATATTCATGTCCCATCTGTTCTTTGGGCTGCACATTCCCACATACGACCGGTAGGCAGATTTTCGTTTCCAGTTTTTTCTTAGCCCCATATGGTGGGCCTGGAAATATTAGGTCTAGGACTTTGATTGAAGGGTGTTTTATGCTTGAGCCTGGGAGACACTTCCATGTACCTAAAATAATGATTTATATACAAATAATGTATGTGTAGTTTGTGTGATGTAAGTAACACCGCGTATAATGCTTATAGTTGATTAAAGAGTAAAACATTGAATAACATAATACCTAGTGATCATCCATGGTCGTATGATTATAAGTGTCTAAACCTCATCCATTACCACAGCTTTAATAGTCTAGCCAAGCCAAGCCAAGCCTTTTCCAATCTGCTGCTGTAATTTTGCTGTTTTCATTTGATAATGGATAGAGCAGCACAGTCCAATGAGGGCAATTACTTCTACCACCATAAGAGTTAGGCTGAGTGTTCTGACTATAGGACAGTGGCTTTCAAACTTTTTTGCTGGTGACCCCTTTCACATAGCAAGTCTCTGAATGTGACCCCCCACTTAGAAATTAAGACTTTTTTATATATATTTAACACCATTATGAATGCTTGGGGTGGAGGTTGACAGCTTGTGACCTGCACCCCAAGTAATAACCTTGTGACCCCCTGAGGGGTCCCAACCCCCACTTTGAGAACCCTTGCTATAGGATGTGAAGTGATATCCTCTGGAATGGCCCACCAAGGTGTTTCCACCTCCTCTTGTACGCCATCTCCTCTAACTGTTGTTGAATTAGATTGGCTATGGGTACCAAAGCTTCCTTGGTTTGTGCTACTGAGTCCTGTATATTTAAATGTAATTGCATAATGGTCGGAAATAACCTGATCGCTACATGATTTATGTTATTGAGAAGAGTGATAGTGTTCATGCCACTGGTTGGCCAGAAAAAGTGAGTTCCAGTTTGGATTGTGTTCGTTACCTTTACGCAGAGTCCAGGACAAGTTCGTTCATTCAGTTTGGATTGTGTTCGTTACCTTTACGCAGAGTCCAGGACAAGTTTGTTCATTCATTGTGAAATTAAACTCCCAATGCACAAACCAAATCCTTGACCAATTCTTTCTGTACCAGTCAAGGCCAGCATTTTTTTGTACTGTTAATGTCAATATTCGCATAGCATTCGCACAGCTACCACTCATTATTCTTTCTGCAGCCAGCCTGGTTGATTTCAGAACCTATATATATATATATATATAAACAAAATCAGATTTTTTTTAATTTAAATAGTATTTTTGATAGGTTCTTTCCTTAAAAAGCATTTTATCTAAAGATACTTTTAATTAAGATACATTTTAGCTCAAAGATATCTCCTCATGGAATAGGGATTATAAATTCTTATTCTATAGTATGAGACAATATATTCATGTAATGTTTAAGAAAAGTTTTGTACATGAGTTCCAATAGTTAATGGATTAGGGACCCAATTTTATGGGGTACCAAGGGCTTCTGTATAGATTATTTAGGTTAATCTTTCTATCTATCCAATAGGACTCAGTGATCAGTCTAGAAGATACCATCAGAGATGCTTAGTTTTGCAGTTCTCAAACTGTAGATTTGTGTTTCCAGAGATAACATGATTGTTAACAGCAAAAATGTTTTTAAATAACAGACCTCAACCCTATTGTCCCTCTGCAGATTTATGTACACAGAGTCAATCCCTTCCCTCTCTCTAAAAGTGTAAAGTTTCAAAAAGTTCAATGAACTGAACATTGTTGGGGACGGAATAGATCTGGACAAGGAGAAGAAGTCTGGAGATAAATGTGAGAAGGGAGGGACAGGCAGTAGAAACAAAAGTGAAACTGTTTGAGCAGCATATTCCAGAAGTTTTGAGGTCTTTCTGAGTGTAGCCTTCATTGATTTGAGATCTATCATACCATTCTCCCACTAGAAGGGAAAACCTATAATGGTAGCAGGCTGTAAAAGAGACCCAGTTTGGGAATGAAGTTTTAATGAAGTTCCTCTACCTGTGTAGAATATGTATTAAGGTTACAACACCCAACAAGAATGCACTTTTAAGTAGAAATCCATGATTAAATCAGGTCTTCCTGGCTGGTGATTTAAGTCATAATTTAAATCAATTTGATTTAAATCAAATCCACCCTGGCACACTACGATAGGGTTGCACATAAGTGTTGTTTACTAAGGTTCCTACACTGTTGGCGTAAGATACCTTTACTGGAGCTTGGGTCCACCTTGGGATAGCCATCATAATTTGAATATTTTTACTCTTCTTACAACTGTCTAGAAAACAAATAGTAAGAAATCTGGGGTAATAGTTTTATTTCTTGCTCCTGCATCTGTTTTATAAAAGTGGTGCCATTTAATAAGTGGGGCCATTTTTGTAGCCTTATATGTAATAACCCTTGTTTGATAATTTCAATTAGTTTGTCTCGATAGGTTACTCAAGCCACTGCCAATGAAATACCATTATTTTCCCAACTATTGATTATTTACTCCTGCGGGAATTTTGAATCACTGCACGCATGCAGAATTCATGGTCCCCTGCATATTTCTTTGCTTCCCCGCAGAAAAATGACTTCTGACGGGGAAGCAAAAGGAAGCTGCAAGAGTGATCATGCGCTCCCTCCCCGGAAGTGCAGGCAGGTCAGTTTGGGCACCCAGAGCAGTCGGCAGAAATGTAAATCACCACCTGGGGTGGAGTGGGGTGGGGAGGGGCTGGGCAGGCCTGTGTGAGAGAGAGAGAGAGAGACACACACGCACTTTCCCTCTTGCTTGCTATTGCGGCATGCTCCGCATGGAAGGACGGGGGTTTGGGGATGGTTCTGAAGAGGTGGGGATGGTTCTGAAGAGGTGGGGATGGTTCTGAAGAGGTACGTATGGGCTGGCAGGCTCTGTTCCCTCAGGCAGAGCAGAATGTAGCAGCCTGCCTGCTCTTCAGTTTCCTGTGAGGTAACACTGAGCATATGGCTGCATTTGTTTGTTGACTAATAACTAGAAGTAAAGGGTCAATACTAGGTACATTACTGTTAGACAGAGGGGGCTTGGAGATTTCTGCCAATGCTCCCCACTCCCATTCTCCATGTACTGTACTATAGTTTAAATAAATGACCATAATAATTGAAACCACCTTGATTATATTATGTTCCTTTGACAAAAAAATTGCAGAATTTTTAATTTTTTGGCACAGAAATCGTCCAGGCGTAAGTCATTGAAAGGATACTGGCGTTGAGGTATTCAAACCCCGGGAGCAATCAAATGTATGTTATCAATGGTTATTGCGTGTTGATAAAGCAACAGGTGAATACGTCGTCCAGGTTTCACTGCCTTTCCTACCCCATTGATGATGCTGTTCATTTTTACATTTAGGTTTTCAATATCTCCTGTCTTCCATACAGACAGGCCAAGGCTTGAGCCTCCCCACATTGTGTCTGTGACACTTCTCTCTTCCCATCCTTGTCACTTCATTAAAGGATTTTGAAAACCTTTCCAATATTGTATCTGTACCCTGATCTCTGTATTAAACCAGTCGTATTGGTGGATGTGCATAGCCATACTGGTGAAATTATAATTTGAGTGGCACATCCATCCGTCCATCCCACATTTTCCACCAGGAACTGAGTGGTAGGATGTAGGAAGATGCCCGATTCCAGTTGTAAATGTGGGCATTTCATTGATGGAGCAGTGATAGTGGTAGACTAAGTTGCGGGTATAAGATTGGCACCACGGTCAAACAGGTCAGTAATACCCTCACACCATAAATACATTTGCTAATACCTGGAGACGTTCCCCAAATTCCTGTGTATAAAGCCTCATCTTCCAACTGGAGATAATTAAGACAAATGGATGCACTACACTTATCCTCTACGTTGATAAAAATTACTCTGTCTGTCAAGGTCCTGTATATTTTAGTGATTCCTTCCATGTGGTTCGTTACTGGGTTGACTGCTTTAAAATAAAATCAACTGGTCCATCAGCATTCTCACGTGGGAATGATTTAACATTACACGGCAAAGTAAGGTTATCCCCTGCTATAGCTGTAATTGGACGTTCCACTCTTTGATGTTTTGTAAGTGAGATTTGTTCCCTCTCCGGAATTCCTGCTTCCTTTTCCTTAGCTTGCGGGAATTCCTGTACAATGGGGCTATTAATTGCAGGTGTGTCAGTATTTTCTGTAACAGCTGAGTCAGTGTTGGGAGTTAAAGTACGGGTAATGGCTAGGGATGTTAATAGAGTTTAAAAATAATAACAGTTTAACCTGTTAAAATTCTATCTGTTTAACATTAACTGTTAAGGAGTTCACATAAGCAGGAAAATAGGGGTGCAGAGGTGTGTGCTGCAGCACCCCTACATCTTATGCAGGGCTCCACTGCTGCCCGCACCTGGCATCCCAGCTTCTGGCCTGGGTCTGGGCTCCCTGCTAATGCCCCGCACCCAGAACTCTGCTGCCGGCCCGGGTGCAGGGCTCTGTTGCCAGCCCCTCGGCCGCTCTTTGATGTAGCCCGACTACAGTCTTCCTTCTGTTTCACATATTACATTTAGAACAGTTCCTGCAGGATGAGCTTGGCTGGCTGCTTCCAGTACAGTGGGATTATTTGAAATTTCTACCCAAATTCTCTGGTCACGAAACGTATCTGGTTTAGTGTTTGAGTGTTAGCCAGTCCCTCTGCACATTGGATCGCTACCATTACACTCAGCAGTCCTCGTATCCAGATTAATTTCATGACCTGTGAAAACAAAAACAATAACTTTTGGGATGTTTTTTAAAAAGCGGCTTAATTGTATGTATTGTAAACCTTATTTGTTTGAGATACATTGGAAAGGGCACCATTTTCCTGCCAGCACTCCACATCCAATTCAACCAAAATTTCATCCTCTGTCATGGGATTTCCAAAAAAATAAAATAAAAAAAACCATCTAGGATATGGTTGGATTATAGACCTGGCAGTTGTCCAGCCAGCCCAGCATCCAGAGTGTTTTCTTTCCTTCCTGTTCCATTTTCCATATTGTTGCGTATCTATTATTTCACCAAATAGTTAGTACATTGTCTATTTTCCATCATATTCATGCTTTTCCGGTTAACTGTCTGACAGGATAAGGCCTGCTTAATTCAAAAGTTGTCATTTGATTCCAGGCTACTTGTGTGAATGCCTGGGGCGCCGATATAGCCCTTGGGTCCAAATTTAATAAAACTCCATCCCAATTTGAAAAGATTCCATTTTACTTGTAGATGGTTATCTTTAGAGATCGTCTGTAAAAACAAGCGCAAGATACAGTTTAAGCCCTGAGCTCTTTGAACTGCATGGCGTGTTTCCACCGAGGTTGGTTCTCCCTTTTGACCAGGTACAGTGATGGTCCCAGTTTATTTATAGTCTGATGTGGACCACACCATTCCATTTCTTTTTGGGTGGTAGGACAGTTTTAACCATTAGTTCAGGGGTCGGCAACCTTTCAGAAGTGCTATGCCGAATCTTCATTTATTCACTCTAATTTAAGGTTTTGCGTGCTGGTAATACATTTTAATATTTTAGAAGGTCTCTTTCTATAAGTCTATAATATAGAATTAAACTGTTGTTGTACGTAAAGTAAATAAGGTTTTAAAAATGTTTAAGAAGCTTCATTTAAAATTAAATTAAAATGCAGAGCCCCCCGGACTGGTGGCCAGGGCCCAGCAGTGTGAGTGCCAGTGAAAATCAGTTTGTGTGCCGCCTTCGGCACACGTGCCTTAGGTTGCCTACCCCTGCATTAGTTAGTTCCTAATTGTCACTATTTTCATGAAAGACTTGGGTCACTGTTTGCTGTTGCACAGCTGCTTATGCTGAGGCTGACCCCTAGACTGGGCCCAGTGAATATTTAACACTATTCATCCAGGTTTTTGTGGCTTGTCAATCTGAGGGATAGAATAGATTTTCCCATGCAGGCATAGGCCTTCCAAACAGTATTATATGTGGGCTGAACCTAGTCGTACGGTTTGGACGACTACGGATTCTCATGAACACCCATGGGAGATCTGGATCCTAATTTGTGCCTAGTTCATCACGTACCATAGATTACTCAATTTTAAGAGATTTATTCATTCTTTCTACTTGTCCTCTCGCCTGAGGGTGGTATGGGATATGCAATGGTAAGGGAATACCAGCCCGAGCTCCCGTGTTTCGGGACACGTCAAATAAATGCTGGCCCATTATTAGAATCGACACTGTGAGGTAAGCTCCATCTAGGAAATACTTCTCTCATTAAGGCTTTGCGGTGACGTTGCTACCTTCCTTTCTTGTGGGGAATGCCTCAACCCACTTACTGAAACTAACCACAATGACAAACAAAAATCAGTTCTTCCTAGATGTTATAGGCAGTGGCCCTACAAAATCCACCCGCAGGCTTTGGAACAGCCCTTTCGAAGCCTGATGCATTTGTTGTGCAGGATCTTGTTTTGCACATGTTAAGCAGCTGTGTGTATGCATTTCCACGTCTTTCCTTATCCCTGGACACCAGCCTATAGCCTCTTCTAACTTGAGATGTCCCCCTACAAGAGATTCACGTATCCAGCTCTCCAATCAATGTCGTAGTTGCTGTGGAATTACTAAAACCCAATCGTTCTCTGGATTGGCCAAGAGTAAATTCTTTTTTATTTATTGTAACCCCATGCTGCTTTGAAGGGCATTCTGAAATCCATTGCTTGATAAGTCATCTTGCATTTCTGCAGTGTCCATGTTCCTTCCTGATTTTCTCTACTTCTCTTTTGTTCTTCCCTGGCCCGAGCATGGGTGGTTACAGCTACAGGTGTGGTTTCACACTAAGTATACTCAAATCTATCTACTTGTTCGTTTCCCCCACTGCAGTGCCCGCCCCCTTTTTAATGTGACTATTTTAACTATTCTGATTTTTTTATATATATAACTAATTGTCAGATTCTCTAATCTTTGCCGTAGTGGCGTGTGTTTAATCTCAGACCCGTCCATTCCTGTACAGTTTATAGTACTCTACCAGGGAAGGTAGATTGTAACACCTTTGTACACATCGTCCGAATTGGTCCCAATAATTACTTTAATTTGTTTTCCTTTCATTAGTTTTCACACTTGTCTGAGTGCAGCTACTTTTGCAATTTGTGTTCCCCTCTATCCAGTTTACATTGAAAGAACTCCTGCAGGTGCAATTCCCCGTGATGTTCCTACATCGCAGGATGGTTTTGAGTAATCATTTGAGTAATGTTATTTCTCGAACCCAAATGCGTGGGTGCTTAAAGAGCCTAGTAGTGTTCAAAAAAGCAATGGCTCCTCCTCCAAATGGATTCTCCCCTCTTGCAGCAATTGGGAACATTTGTGTCTCTGCAACAGAAATTCATTACAATTTTCTAATGGTTCCCATTAAAGCAGTTAGTTCATTAGTCTTTAATGCATCAAGTCTAAGTGTTAGTCCACTTTACAGATTCCAGGCCATGTTTCCCCACTGCCCTTTTTGAATTCATGTTCACTTTGCACATCTACATGCGTGTGAGTTTTCGCTGCATGCTGTCCCATCTCTGCACAGGTAGTTGGTTCAGAGAACCTCAGTAGCACTACCCAGAACGCCCATGGGCTCGGTTTGATGGCAGAAAGGCTTGGCCAGGTTTACTGTCTCCAAAGCATGTTACCAGCATCCCATACACTGCATGGGAGCATTGCTTGTATGCTTGTGGGAAGGTACCAGCATGTTCAACGTCAAGTAGTCCCCTAAGCCAGCATGAAGAATCAGGGGGTGGTACGTTGATATTTGTACGGTGAACAAACAACTTATGTACCACCTTCCTTGCTTCCTGACATCTGTTGGTTACCCCCTCCCTTGTACCTTGCTGCTGATGTCTTGAACAAAACATCCCTATTCATTACTTCTGTCAAGCCATCTTATCTTGTGCTCCATTAGAGTGAACCTGGGCGAGTCTTCTCTTCTGGGATGTGTTTACACGAATACCCAGTGCCTGGTACTCAGGAGCACCTAGGTCTCCGCCCCGCTAGCCGTGCCTTTGCCAAATTCATGTACCGGCCGGTGAACTTGTAAGCATCTGACTTTGTTTCCTAGCGTGGCCTGGCTTTGCTGACGGTGCTTCAGGCCTCAGGTCTTGCTCCAGGCTCTCTCTCTATTCCACTGTACTTAAGAGAGCCTCTCTGAGGGGGCTGGGGGTGGACAAAGGCTTTCTAGGCTCTGCCTTCCTCTCTGGGCCTCTGATGTAGCACTGTGGGGCTGGGCCCATCCCAGCATGCTACTGAGTGCGGCTCTGCTTCAGGGTGGGGAGAGGCCCCTGGCCACATTCTGGCAAAATCGCTAGGGTTGGGGACCAGCCTCTATGGAGACAGCTTGAGTTCTGGAGAGGTGCAGGGGAGCCCTGGGTGCTTGAGGGCTGTTGTGAGTGCTGGGCCTTACGATGGACCTGTAGGTGCCACCTTTACAGTGGGGAGGCGCCGCAGGAGTGGGAAAGGGGCCCTGCTGGCTTACCATGACTGGGGCAGGCAGGCTCACCCCCTCTGGAAGTCCTTGCTGGCACCACTGGGGAGATATCTGGCAGTGCCCTGGGGAGAGTCGGGGGCGAGTGCCCTCACTGTTACTGCTGAGGTGGAGGGAGCCTCAGTTCTGCTGACTCGTGCCCTCGATCCTGACTGGTGCATCAGAGAGAGCTCGGGAACAGCCCACGCCTGTAGGCAGCCTCCTGCTGCTGTTGCTGCCCCTGAATGGATCTGTTCCCCCTGCAAAATGCTCATGGTTCCCCCGGAGCTGCTCGGGCCTGGTCATCCTGCTGACGCCCCGTCTCCGCTCTGCCCCTACTTGCCAGGCAAGGACTACGAGAACGCTGTGAAGTATTACAGCGAGGCCATCGACCTGAACCCCGCCAATGCCATCTACTACGGGAACCGCAGCCTGGCCTACCTGCGGACAGAGTGCTATGGCTACGCGCTCTCCGACGCCACCAAGGCCATTGAGCTGGACAAGAAGTACATCAAAGGCTATTACCGGCGGGCGACCAGCAACATGGCCCTGGGCAAGTTCAAGGCCGCCCTGCGCGACTACGAGACGGTGAGTGTGAGCAGGGCGCTGTGCGGTGAACCCAGCGTCAGCGCCGCAGTCCCCTCCGGCGTTGCAACGCTCTGGCTCGAGTTCTGCCTTTGCCAAGACCTGGTTGGTAACCTCACCTGGGTGTAGCTGAGAGCAGAGCTAGCCGTGGAGGGCGTCTGCATCCAGGAGGGTGATGGGTTGAAATGGGGTGGGGGACAGGTAGGACTGGGATGAACTGAACAAAGGGATCTTTAGCCCCTGTCCTGGGGAATGTTTCCCATTGGTCAGGCTGGACTGTGAACTGTCTCCCCCGGGGAAAGGGAGAGGTCCCATTGTTTGGGACACATAGGTGCGGTGATGTCCAGAAAAATAGCCCCCTAACTTCTGCCCCATGTGTGTCCAGGTCCCACCTGCTCATGGTTTACCCAGCAGCGTTATAGTGCCACTAGGTAGGGTCAGGCCCCGCCTCCCTCAATAATGACGTTGTCTATTAAGGCAGTCACCGTGTTTTCAGTGGGTGAGACTAAACAGTGTGCCCAGCACTACAGAGCTAGGAGAACCCAGGAGTCCTGACTCCCAACCTGCCCTGCTCTAAGCACTAGGCCCCACTCCCCTATCAGAGCTGGGAATGGAACCCAGGAGTCCTGCTTCTCAGCCCCTTTGCTCTAAGCACTTGACCCCACTCCCCACCCAGAGCTGGGTATAGGACCCAGGAATCGTGCCTCCCAGCCTAATGCCAGTCTCACACTTCCCCGGGCCTCTCCTTGCCATGCCCCTGTGTCTGCCCTTCCCTCCGTTTCCCCTTCCTGCCTGACGCTGGCCTGTGATGGGCTCTGTGCTCTCTCCCTTCCAGGTGGTGAAGGTGAAGCCAAACGACAAAGATGCCAAGATGAAGTATCAGGAGTGCAACAAGATCGTGAAGCAGAAGGCGTTTGAGCGCGCCATCGCCAGTGACGAGCACAAGCGCTCCGTGGTTGACTCCCTGGATATAGAGAGCATGAGTGAGTTGGGCTGCGGGTCTCCGGGCCTGGCTTCTCTGGTCACATGGATTCCAGGGGTGCTGGGGGAGAACTGGCTAACTTGGGGGAGGGGCAGTTACCATGAGCTCCCGGAGCAGCGCTGGGGCACAGAGGGCTAATGGGACCCTTGGATGTTGAAACGGGGATAGCGGGGAGGGGCTTTTCCCTCTGTACCCGGCCTTGGTGAGCCGACGCTGGATCCTGCCTCCAGCTCTAGTGCCTGCATTTTAAAAAAGGATGTTGCAGAATTGTTGAGGGTGCAGAAAAGAGCCAGGAGATCGATCTGAGGGCTGGAGAAATGCGGGCCAGGGCCGGACAGAGCTCGATTTGGGTAGCTGATGCAAGAGACGACTGAGAGGTGACTTAATTACAGTGTCTAAGCTCCTTCCCAAGAAGAACATCCCGGGGGAATGAAGGGCTCTGACATCTGCAGAGAAAGGCAGAACAGGGACCAATGGCTGGCAGGTGAAGCTGGAGAAATTCCAGCTGGAAATCAGAACCAGTGCTTACCAGTGTGGGTGACTAACCACTGAAACTAACAGCTCAGGGAAGTGGTGGGTTCTCCAGCCCGGCTGCCTTGCTGAAAGACGCCTCTGTCACACACAAGTGATTAGGCTCGGTACAGGGGAAATACTCTGGCATGTGCTGTACAGGAAGTCAGAGCAGACTACGATATGGTCTTGCTTCCTATTGCATGGGTATCTTGCCATAAGTGCCTCGCAAATGATGCATGTCTCATGAATGCAGCTACCAAAAGATGTGGCTCTGGGCCTAACATAATAGCTAGTTGGCCTCTGTGTAGTTTTAATCTGGGCTCACGTGCCACAATCACACGCGCCACACCTCGTGTGTGTGATTGCCATGAGACTGCAAGGACATTGCTGGAGAGGAATATGTGTGTACGATTCCGACAAAGCCGAGCTCTCCCGTGTGCCTCTGGCATCCTTGCAGAGAATTGGGGCAGATTCATCCTGGAGTGACCACAAAGGCTGCTGATTCATGAACAAAACCCAGGATTGGAAACTGGGAAATCCCGGTTGCTTTTGACTCTATCTATACAGTAACATGTGCTAGGGATCAGCGCCCCCGTTCTGCCAGGCACAGTGAGTTAGTCCCTGCCTAGGGGAGCTTGCAGTCTGAATAGATAAGGCGAGGGACAAAGGATCAGTCGCTATCCCTGTTTTACAGATGAAGAGCTGAGGCCCAGAAAGATTAGGAATAAATCTTTCAAAAGCACCTTAACCCCGTTTGTAAAACAGCCAAAGTCATCGAGACTCAGGCGCCTCAGACCCTTCGGGCAGGTTTTCAAAGGGATTTAGGCACCCAAAGACGCGGATTGGCACCTAGTAGGATTTTCAGAGGCACCGAAGCAGGTGAAATCAGTGGGGGTTTTGGCACCTCACCTGCCCAGGCACCGTGGAAAATCCCACCTAGTTAAGCACCTAGCTGCATCTTTAGGCTCCTAAACATCTTTGAAAACCCAGCCCTAAGGGACTGAGCCACCCAGCTCCTGTTGATTTAATGAAAACCTGCTTAGTCACTTCTGAAAATTCTTGCCCCAGAGCACACAGCGAGTTCGTGGCGGAAGCAGGAACTAAACTCAGCTCTGCCAAGTCCCGATCAGGGGCTGTAACCCTCTCCCCCATTCTGCTAGTATCAGAAGGGCCTGCGTCATCTATGGCAGGGACCCAGGCTTCCCGACTCTGGAAACCAGACTCAGACTGCTAGCCCCTCGGAGTGAGTGCCGTGCCAAGCTCGTAAAAAGGGGTTCTGCCAGAAGAGCTTTGTGAGCTGTTTTCTGTCAGCGACTTAGATCCAATTTGCTTCATTTGTAAGAGCAAAGGCTCCCTCTTCCCCTTGATGTTTCAGATGTCTCAGGAAGAGGCCCAGGTAGTCTGGTGGCTCGGGGAACCAGGCTCTAGGATCAAAGCCATCTATTTCACACACCACGCAGGTGAGGTGGCTAGGCTTTGCCCCCTCCACCCCTTTTGTTTTTTTGGGTGAATCACCCAAATCATTTTTCCTTGTAACCTCCTGGCTTCTGGATTATTTACAGACATTCTGGGATCTTAGAGTTGTCAGCCTGGCCCTGTGTCAACCCACTCAGTCGGCCAGGCAAGAGAGGAATGTGTGTCCTCTTCCAAGATTTATACAATCCGTGACTTGACCGTGTCCTTCATAGGGTGTGTTTGGGAGGACGAGGGTGAGACATGGCTGCGAAGGCTGTGGTGTATTGGCTGTGGAGGGTGGTGTCTGGCTGGAGGAGTAGAAGATACACACTCTGGGTGCCTTTGGGGGGTCTGCTGAGAGCTAGAGTACAGCTGAGAGTAGAGGGGGCGCTAGGGTGGCTTTAAGCCACTTTTATGCCCTCCCAATCTTGGGGTGCTTCAGGGGCTGGAAAGGCCCTGCCAGCATATCTTAGATAGTCCTGGGGGCCTGTCTAAGTCACAGCACTATAGGTTGCGTCCTGACCCCAACACCACCTTATGCCAGCGCTTCTGAGAGGGTCCTCTGCTGACAGCCTTACAGCTAGCTTCCACAGTGCCTGCGCCGGGGAGAATCTTGGCCTGGCTGGATCTGGGGGGGTTTAGGCCCCTTTACACCACTTTGGCTCTTCGGCATAAAGGGGCCAGAGCACCGCTGATAGTTTCACCCCTTTTTACTTCTTTGCTTTCAAGGGTGTGTCTGCGGTAGATAGTAGATGTGTTGTCATGTATTGCTGACAGACCGCTCGCTGGGAGCCACTGGATTAGCTCCGGTTTATTGGGGCTCTTCACCTCTGACTTTTTGGTTCTCTGAGTCAGAGCTGACTCCGCAAACTGCGGTTAACATCCCTCACCCATAAGTGAACTGTGTCGTGCGAGATGATAAAAGTCAGCGCCTGTGTAAATGCAAGACGCGCTGTTTGAAATTGGACCGGCATTCCTGTCTTGCTGAGCTGAGTAAAAGGGGTGGGTTCCAGGGTGCTACAATCATGCAAATAATACGGAGAAAGGCCAAGAAGTAGCTAGGAAGCAGCCGTTAGGAAAAGCTGAGCAGTTAAAGCAACAATCCCAGGGTGTCTATAAATAGCCCGCCCCCCCCCCCAAGCTGGAAAATTACAAGGAAACATGATTTTATGATTCAAGAATCATAGCAAATCATCACCTAGACCAGTTTTTTGAAGAGCTCATGCTACTGGGTGCTGAGAGCTCTTGAAATTCTGATCCTTTGGGGGCACAGATTCCTCGATTTTATTGCCGGGAAGGATTGTTAGGTCATGTAGTCTGATCTGCTGTATAACACCCATCCTGCTACCCCTGTGCTGAGCCCCTTAACTTAGCCCACCACAACGTGTCTCTCCCGGAAAGTCATCCAGTCTTGACCTGAAGCCGTCGAGAGATGGAGAATCCACCCCTTCTCTTGGGAGTTGGTTCCAGTGGTTAATTGCCCTTGTTGTTCAGCGTTTGGGAAGAGGAGTGCTTACAAATTCCAAGTGCTGGCTCCTTTACCGAACAAATGGCTACAGGACCATCCATCTGCTCAGCAGAGCTTTGTGCTTGTGGTAGGAATCAGTTCTTTTTACCTGAGAGCAGCTCCAGTGCCCAAAACATGCACCTAATCCGCTTCCCTGCCTGTGCCAGCTCAGTCTCCTCTGCCGAGCTCCCCTGGACAATTCATGGAGGTTTTTTGATCAGTGGCTTGTCCCTCTGTCAGATGAATGTCTTTGGTTCCAGGGCCCGTTTAAGCCGATGGGGCTTCATCCCATGATGTGTCGAACATCCTCTGGAGTGGGAATCAAGGGGACTCTGCCTCTGGCAGGATCAGTCCCCTGACGACCTTTCTGTCTCAGCCTTGGCTCTAAACACTCGGAGCTGATGCACGAAGGAGAGGATTCCTGTGCAGCTGGGGATGTGTAGGGTGGAAGTGGGCAGCCCGTGTAAGCAGTGGAGGGAGGTGGGGCAGTGCCTGCAGGGCTCTGGACTATTGGGTGCCATCCTATTGCTAATGAGTGATTCTCCTCTTCTCCCGTCTCCGCCTCTGCCAGCCATCGAGGACGAGTACAGTGGGCCCAAGCTGGACAACGGGAAGGTGACGCTAGCGTTCATGAAGGAGTTAATGCAATGGTACAAGGATCAAAAGAAACTCCACAGAAAATGTGCCTATCAGGTAATTGCCCGCCTGTCCTGCCATGGGGGAGAAGGCTCATGGGTGGAATCCTTCGCCCCCTTCTTTGGAAGGAGCTGGCATCATCTTTCCTGGCTGTGGGTGACAAAGACTGCTGCGGTAGGCCGACAGGAGTCCAGGGTGTAAAATGGAGCCAGCTTGCAACCATAGAGGAAGCCACCAAGACTACATGTCCCAGCATGCAGTGCTTCCAAGTCATCGAGATTGCACATTGCATGCTGGGAGCTGAACTGTCCACCCTGTGTGTCAGGTCCCTTGGTTGCAAGGCAGGGACTCGGCCAGCAAGACGCTGGCGAAGGGCGGGGACCTGTTGTATCTGGAGACAGGGCTGTGTCATTCATTTTCTGCCCTTGCTAACTCTTCCCTTTTCACTTGGGCAGATCTTGGTGCAGGTGAAGGAGGTGCTCGTTAAACTTCCCACTCTAGTAGAAACCACGTTAAAAGAGGTGGGTACCCTTCTCTGCAGCCTTGGGGTGGCAGGTCCTGGGACGTACTTTGTATAACCAGGGGGCAGGTTTGGATCCCAAACCTGCAGTGCTGGGTGAGCAGAATCTCCGGTGGCTTCATACCCCACCCCCACAGGCTGCTTGGGGACCAAAATACCTGTGGTGTAACTCGAGCATTTCACCACCGATGTATTAATTTAGATGGAGCGTATGGGCCCAACGAGTCAAAAGCGTTAACCTGGCCCTGCAACTGTCCAGCGTTAAACAGAGTTAAACAACGTGTGGGGACCGCAGCCGGCTTAGCACCACGGCAGGCACATTATTAAACGTCGTTTTAATCTTTTATTCAAGATACAGAAAATAAGGAAAAACAGTTTGAAATGTAAAATACTAAATCAAGCTTTCATTTTAATGGTATCCCTTGTTCCCTTTCCCTCTCGCTGGTCAGATTTTAGAAAGAAACTCCCCGTCCCTGCCAGTCTTTTAGGTGGCGTTACAGATGATAGTTACTATACATTTGGGGAAAAGAGACAAAGTTAGTTGAGATGCGCTTGAGCGGCTGCTGTTACAGTCTGAAAGATAAGAGGAGACCAGACAAACAGCCGCAAGAGGAAAGCCAGAAAAGGCAGCTTCTGTCTCTGCGGTCAACTTTCACTTGCAGCCTTGCTGCTGGAAAAACTCAGGCCCTGCCCCTGGTCTGATCAGCCACTCTGAGACCCGGCAAACTCGTACTAGCATCGGGCTGTTTAGGGCCTTGTTCTAGGCTGCCTCTTTCTGGTCCAAGGCTTACAGTAGTGTTGGCTGGCTAAGCCAGACTCTCATTAGCCCTGGTCTACACTGGGGGGGATCGATCTAAGTTACGCAACTTCAGCTATGTGAATAACGTAGCTGAAGTCGATGTACTTAGATTGGCCTACTGTGGTGTCTTCACTGCAGTGAGCTGACTGCTGCTGCTGCTCCCCTGTCGACTGGCTGCACCTCTCGCCGCGCAGGAGTACAGGAGGCGAGGAGAAAGCTCTTGGGTCGATTTATCGTGTCTAGTCTAGACGCGATAAATCAATCCCCGCTGGATCCATCGCTGCCCATGGATCCGGCGGGTGGTATAGACATACCCTTATACAGAAGGAAAATGGAGAGACACAGGAAAGAGAAGAAATAAAGTAGGGAAGGAAAAGGGCATATTGGAGGAAGGAGATAAAAGTCTCACGTCCTAGGTAGCATTCAGGATTCAGCCGGAGCTGCTGGAGGTGACGATGTCGTTTGGCTTCCTCTCTCTGGGCCAGGACGGTCAGGATATGTCTCAGGATTGGGATGAAGACGTTCCAGGGTCCCAGGAGATGATGAGTGTAGCTGTCATGATGGTGAAGCATGTGTCTAAGTCAGCCAGCCTCATGGTTTCATAGATTCCAATGCCAAAAGGAACCATTGTGGTCATCTAGTCTGACCTCCAGCATAACCCAGACCAGCAAACTTCCCCACAGTCATTCTTAGAGCAGATCAATACATTAGAAGCAAGAGGAAGACCAAGGACAATACATTAGAAGCAAGAGGAAGACCAAGGGCAGGGTAGGCCCACTGCTCAGTGAGGAGGGGGAAACAGTAACGGGAGACTTGGAAATGGCAGAGATGCTTAATGACTTCTTTGTTTCGGTCTTCACTGAGAAGTCTGAAGGAATGTCTAATGTAGTGAATGCTTGCAGGAAGAGGGTAGGTTTAGAAGATAAAATTAAAAAAGAGCAAGTAAAAAATCACTTAGAAAAGTTAGATGCCTGCAAGTCACCAGGGCCTGATGAAATGCATCCTAGAATACTCAAGGAGTTAATAGAAGAGGTATCTGAGCCTCTAGCTATTATCTTTGGGAAATCATGGGAGATGGGGGAGATTCCAGAAGACTGGAAAAGGGCAAATATAATGCCCATCTATAAAAAGGGAAATAAAAACAACCCAGGAAACTACAGACCAGTTAGTTTAACTTCTGTGCCAGGGAAGATAATGGAGCAAGTAATTAAAGAAATCATCTGCAAACACTTGGAAAGTGGTAAGGTGATAGGGAATAGCCAGCATGGATTTGTAAAGAACAAATCATGTCAAACTAATCTGATAGCATTCTTTGATAGGATAACGAGCCTTGTGGATAAGGGAGAAGCGGTGGATGTGATATACCTAGACTTTAGTAAGGCATTTGATACGGTCTCGCATGATATTCTTATAGATAAACTAGGAAAGTACAATTTAGATGGGGCTACTTTAAAGTGGGTGCATAACTGGCTGGATAACTGTACTCAGAGAGTAGTTATTAATGGCTCCCAATCCTGCTGGAAAGGTATAACAAGTGGGGTTCCGCAGGGGTCTGTTTTGGGACTGGCTTCTGTTCAATATCTTCATCAACGATTTAGATGTTGGCATAGAAAGTACGCTTATTAAGTTTGCGGACGATACCAAACTGGGAGGGATTGCAACTGCTTTGGAGGACAGGGTCAAAATTCAAAATGATCTGGACAAATTGGAGAAATGGTCTGAGGTAAACAGGATGAAGTTCAATAAAGATAAATGCAAAGTGCTCCACTTAGGAAGGAACAATCAGTTTCACACATACAGAATGGGAGGAGACTGTCTAGGAAGGAGTATGGCAGAAAGAGATCTAGGGGTCATAGTGGACCACAAGCTTAATATGAGTCAACAGTGTGATACTGTTGCAAAAAAAGCAAACGTGATTCTGGGATGCATTAACAGATACGTTGTAAACAAGACACGATAAATCATTCTTCCGCTTTACTCTGCGCTGGTTAGGCCTCAACTGGAGTATTGTGTCCAGTTCTGGGCACCACATTTCAAGAAAGATGTGGAGAAACTGGAGAGGATCCAGAGAAGAGCAACAAGAATGATTAAAGGTCTTGAGAACATGACCTATGAAGGAAGGCTGAAAGAATTGGGTTTGTTTAGTTTGGAAAAGAGAAGAGTGAGAGGGGACATGATAGCAGTTTTCAGGTATCTAAAAGGGTGTCATCAGGAGGAGGGAGAAAACTTGTTCACCTTAGCCTCTAATGATAGAACAAGAAGCAATGGGCTTAAACTGCAGCAAGGGAGATTTAGGTTGGACATTAAGAAAAAGTTCCTAACTGTCAAGGTAATTAAACACTGGAATAGATTGCCTAGGGAAGTTGTGGAATCTCCATCTCTGGAGATATTTAAGAGTAGGTTAGATAAATGTCTTTTAGGGATAGTCTAGACAGTATTTGTTCCTGCCATGAGGGCAGGGGACTGGACTCGATGACCTCTCGAGGTCCCTTCCAGTCCTAGAGTCTATGAGTCTATGAGATGTTTTGGGAAACCAGCCACTCTGGTTTTAAAACTTGTCGGTGATGGAGAATCCACCACAACTCTTGGTAAACTGTTCCCATGTCTGCCAGCTTTCTCCTTCCCTGAAGTCTCTTTTTGGAGGACCCTGGAAGGATGTGATGGCTGGAATAACCCGACTTCTCATTATTTTATCTGCCATTCAGCCTGTTTTCCGACACAACAATTTTGGTTTGTTGATTTCTAGTCCCACACTTGTTTACCAGGCACGATCGTAACACAATCATTGAATTATGTCAGTAGGCCTTTGGTTTAGACTGATTCAAACTTTTTGTCTTCCTTTGGCACCTTTTCCCATCAACAGTCATCGTTATAGCTTATTAAACATATACTCACTTTTTAGAATTGACCTTGCAATTAGGGTAAATTTATAGGCCCAATTATTAGAACAGTGAGCAGTCCCTGTTTAAACACCTGCCACGCCCCCTCCAGAGGTGGATGGGGAAGTGATCACTTTATGAACAGCTGCCACGCTCCACCCCAGATGTGATTGAGTTTCTGTGCTGGGTGAGGGATCCCAGTATAAACAGCTGCCACGTCCCACCTCAGAGATGACCGTGTGTCCACAGTGGGCTGAAGCCACTCTTGCAAAGTGCTGTGGGATCCTGCAGGGGGAGAGGAGCTCTGTCTGGCTTGAGTTTTTACTTGTTTTCTGTCTCCTTTTCCTCTTCTCCTCTCTCGGCCTTTCTTCTTCCAGACAGAGAAGGTCACCGTGTGTGGAGACACCCACGGGCAGTATTATGACTTGCTGAATATATTTGAACTCAACGGGCTGCCGTCTGAAACGAACCCATATGTATCCTTGGCTGGTTCCCCCTTTGATCCAGCATGTGACGTGTATGGATTGAGGAACTCTGTAAGAACAGGAGGTGACAGGGCTAGGAGACAGACCTGGGTTCTGTTCCAGCGTTGGGATGTATCGCGTTCCCTCCCTGTGCCTCGGTTTCCCCATTTGTACTGCGCGGGAAACAGTCCTGACCGGCATAGAGGTTATTCTCCCATTGTGTCGCATTCCTGACTGCTGTGCTGGGGTGGGTAATTTCTTTGTTGAGCTTGACAACAGAGTACGAGTTGGGAATGAGTTAAAACTACATCTTGTTGGTGCTGGGCTAAATTCCTTCTAAGCTGTACAGTCGCTCAGCAGCCTGTTAAGTGCCACGCAGGTGCTCAGGGCTGCGGCGAGGAGAGATGCCTCTTCCCCAATCCCAGACCTGTCATGGTGGAGAGAGGCGCCTCTCCCCACTGGCCCCAGACCAGCCCCAGACCTGCCACGGCCTGGGGAGATGCAGCCTGACCCCAGCCCAGCCCCAGACCTGCCACGGCCGGGGGAGAGGTGCCCTGACCCCAGTGCAGCCCCGGACCTGCCGCAGGAGAGGCATCTCTCCCCCATAGCCCAGGTGCTGCTGCGGGGAGAGATAGCTGGGGGAGTCCTTTCTCCCCACTGTAGCCCCGGGGCAGCCTGCATCCCAAACTCCTCATTCCTGGGCCCACCCCAGAGCCCACACTCCCAGCTGGAGATCCCAGTGCCCCAGCTCTCTGCCCCAGCCTTGAGGCCCCTCCCAGACTCCGAACCCCTTGGCTTCACCCCCACCACATGAATTGTGGTGTGTAACACATCACCTCCATATTGGTGCACATAACAAAATTCATTCCGCACATGCGTGGGAAAAATTAGAGGCAACACTGGTGCTGGGGCGTGCTGGGATGCCTCTGAGATGCGTTCCGGGAAGAGAAGCTGGAGGAGGGCTACCCACCATCTGTCAGACCTTTGAGTGGGACTGGGAAAGTGGCTCCAGAAAAGCAGCATTGGGGAGAGGGAAGGTGCTGAAAGGGCGGGAAGGAAGCCCGGCCCAGTGGCTAGGGCTACCAGCCTAGGGCTTGGAGACCAGGGTGTAAGTCCCTGTGTGATCCTGAGCCAATCCATTAGCCTCTCTGTGCTTTGGTTCTGTAAAATGGCAATTCCCAGAGCTGCTTGCTTCAGCACCGCCGTAGTGTAGAGGGTGTGTATGTGGGGCACACGCGTACCCAAGGTGGATCGCAGTGTTCTTCATCCCAGAGTGATGCCTGGGCCCTTTTTCCTGAGCGCAGCCCCCTTGGCAGATATTCAATGGGGATTTCGTTGACCGCGGGTCCTTCTCCGTGGAAGTGATATTAACACTGTTCGGTTTTAAGCTGCTGTATCCGGATCATTTCCACTTACTCCGTGGTAAGTGCAGTCCCATCCCACCTTGGGGGTGGGGAAGGGGGAATCAGCCACTGGAGACCCCTGCTTTGTACTCAAGTCGGGGCAAGAACTCCCCAGACTGTCCCCTCCGCTGACTGTTTTCCTGGTGCTTCCCCAGCCTGCAGCTGAGGCCCAGAGTTGGCGTTCCCCTTCTTAGCAAAACTGGCCTCTCCAAATCCACCTTCTGTCTCTGGGATTCCCCAGCTGCAGAGGATCATGGGAATCATCATGGAAATGCAGAATTTCCTGGATGCTCCAGCTTTCGCTCCTTTCCTTTCCTTTCCCAGCTTTCTCACGCCCTTTCAGTTGGTCTCTGGGTGGTCATAGTCTCCAAGCCATTGATATTTCATGGTTCTAGCTAAGCCTGCGTATCTGAAAAGACCTGGGTGCACCCCTGCCCTAAAGCTAACTTAGCCGAACCAAACGGGCATGAAAATTCACCAGCCCAATCACAGAATCTGCTTTGAGCTAAACCCACTGAAATTGACGCCCCCGTCCACAAAAGAACCAAGTTCCCCAGAGCGATCACTCCTGTATAGCAGCTATCGCCACTCCCCTTGGGCAGCAATATTAACCTCTTCCCTGCCAGGAACGAGAGAAAGGTGCCACCACTCTCACCCTTCCGCATGCTTGAGAAGCTGAACTTTGCCAAACAGCCCAGGCTCTGGGTGACTCTTGTGAGAGGAGCAGTTACCACAGCTAGAGGCCCTCCACCGAGCAGCAGCCGCGAGATCCACATTTAAGGCCTGCCAGTCCCAGAGTGCTTTGTTTCATTGATCACTTCCTGCAAGGCATCATCTGGTCTGCCCCCCCTTATAGCACGGGCCAGAGAGCTGCCCTGAAGCAATTCCTGTTGGAGCCAGTATCTTAGGCTATGTCTATGCTACCGTGATAAGTCGAGCTACACGACGCAACTCCAGCTACATGAATAACGTACCTCAGGTCGAGTTACCGCGGGGGTGTCGACGGGAGAAGACTTCCCGTCAACCTATCTTACTCTTCTCGTCGGGGGTAGAGTACAGGGATCGACTGGAGAGCGATCTGCAGTTGATTTGGTGGGTCTTTACTAGACCCGCCAAATCGACTGCCCTGTGGATCAATCTCAGAGCGTCACTGTAATATAGACCTGCCCTTAGAAAAACCATCAGTCTTGATTTTAAAATGGCCACGGATGGCGAATCCAGCCCAGCACTTGGTAAACTGGTGCAATTGGCTGATTCTCTTCATGGTTAAAAATTAGCTCCTTTCTGGTTGGAATTTGTCTCACTTCAACTCCCAGCCGTTGGCTCTTGTTAGACCTTTATCTGTTAGATCGAGGAGCCTGTGATCCCATATGTGTTCCTGATATGGGTACTTACAGACTGTGATCAAGTCACCCCTTCACCTTCTCTTTCAGCTAAACAGATGGAGGTGTGGGAGCTGCTTTCCAATCCTGTATGAACACAGGAAAGCGTCCCAGCTCACAAGCCAGTTGAGGTTCAGTAGAGTCTCCAGAGAGGAAGGAAGGATGGCCCAGTAGTTAGGGCACACTAGTTCAAGTCCCAGCTTTGCCACAGACTCCCTCTGTGACCTGGGGCAAGTCCCCTAATCCTTCTGCGCCTCCATTTCCCCATCTCTCATGATATTAGTCCTCCCTGGCCTCACTGCAGAGCTGGGAATATAAATGCATTAAGGATTAAGAAGTGCTTAGATACTAGAGTGTGGGAGGCGAGGTTTAACTTCAGGTTAAAAGCCACCGCTTGACTTTCACTTAGAAATGCATGAGGGAGCCAGGTAGCGCAGGGTTAATGAGATGACACCCCTTTTCCCCCTCCGTCTCGCTCCAGTGGGCCCGGCTCGAATGGCTAAGTTCTCCAAAGAATTGTTTGGGAGCAGTTCTCTGGCTTGTGCCATGCAGGAGTCAGACTAGATGCTCTCGTCTGGCCTTGGCATCGGTGAATCTCTAAAGCAGTAAAACTCACCCCTTCCCCCTTGTTACCGCTGGCTGTGAGTGGCCCATTCACGAAGCCTGGGAACAGCAGAGCTGTCAAATCAGCCCAGTGACCAGGGGCCTTCCTTGGGGATCAGCCACACTGACCTTTATTAATACACTGCTGCAGTGAACTCCTCAAACCCCATCCCTCCCTCTGCCCTGGGAAAGGGGCGACAGCAGCTCTCCTCTCTCTAGCTGGTCCCCTGTTGGTTGATTGATTTTTGTTTTTTTCCTCCTTCCCCCGTCTCTTTGGCCCCCAGGGAATCACGAGACGGATAACATGAACCAGATCTACGGGTTCGAGGGGGAAGTGAAAGCCAAATACACAGCCCAGATGTTTGCGCTTTTCAGCGAGGTCTTTGAGTGGCTGCCCTTGGCGCAATGCATCAATGGCAAAGTGTTGGTGAGAGCAGAATGCAGCACCGTGGGGGGGGGGACGACGTGTACGGACCGGCATTGGGCATGGAGAGTAGCCAAGGCCCTGTGTGTAATCCTGGGCACCTCCATGGCTTGGATCTACCTGTAGCCCAAGGGTGGGCAAACTACGGCCCGGGGGCCACATCGGGCCCCCCAGACGTTCAAATTTGGCCCTCGAGCTTCCGGAAGAAGCGGCATGTCCCCCCTCTGGCTCCTATGCATAAGGGTAGCCAAGGGGCTCTGCATGCTGCCCCTGTCCAAAGCGCTGCCTCCGCAGCTCCCATTGGCCGGGAACTACGGCCAATGGGAGCAGCAGGGGTGGCACCTGCGGACAGGGCAGTGTACAGAGCCACTTGGCAGCACCTCTGCGTAGGAGCCGGAGGGGGGAAATGCTGCTGCTGCTGCTGCTGCTTCTGGGAGCTGCTTGAGCTAAGCATCACCCAAAGCCTGCACCCCTGACACCCTCCCACGCCCCAACCCTCTACCCCAGCCCTGATCCCCTTCCCGCCCTCTGAAGCCCTCAGTCCCAGCCTGGAGTACCTTCCTGCACCCTGAACTTCTCATTTCTGGCCCACCCCAGAGCCCACATCTCCAGATGGAGCCCTCACCACCTCCCGCACCCCAACGCCCAGTTTTGTGATCATTCATGGCCCACTATGCAATTTCCATACCAAATGTGTCCCTTGGGCCAAAAAGTTTGCCTATCCCTGCTGTAGCCTCTCCGTTACCTCCCTCACAGCTGGTCTGGAAGGGCACTGAGTGTCTTAGGGTTCCGATGTGCCCCCTTGCTGTTTATTCCCCTTCCCAGCTGTTCCTACCCCACTCCCGTTGGGCAGTGTGGAAGCTTCAGGCCAACTCATTGCTAGGGCCTGACCTATCTGAGCGCCCTCTCCCCACCCCTGACCTGTGCTGTGCTCCCTGCCAGATAATGCACGGCGGGCTCTTCAGTGAAGACGGGGTCACGTTGGACGACATCCGGAAGATCGAGAGGAATCGGCAGCCTCCGGATTCAGGTCAGGATAGGAAGGCGCGCCATGCGCGGGGTGGGGTGTTGTCTCGGGCCGGGCCTTTCCCGCTACTAGAGGTTGCACTGGTGGGGTGGGACGGTCCTCTGGGTGCACAGATCCTGGCCCATGGGGAGAGACGGGAAGACCCCTTGGATCACACTGTACAGCAGCGTCGCCTGTTTTTGTGAAGCACCCATCCCTGTAGTACATGGGCACTTCTGCTGGTGCTAATCCGTGTCACCTCAGTGACTACAATGGCTCTGTGCTGGTTTATGTCAGTTTGGAACTGGCCCACATAATGCTCAGGGGCTGGACATGACCGTACCCCTGTCCCCAGCTTGGCCGTCTCGCACCAGATCCTCCTCCCCTGCTGCTTTTGACATCCCATGGGACCGGGCTTCAAGAATTCCGGGCTTATCAGAGGCCTGCTGGTGTCAGGTGATGCAGCAAGGTGTGGAAACCACTGAGGGATCCCCTGGATCAGTTGCCTCGAACCCAATCGAAGGACGTAAATCTGGAGGAAGTAACGTGCTGTTTAAAGAGGCAGGACTGAGGAATGTAAAGGAATTACGTTTTGGCCAGATAACATGGCCCCCTTCCTAGGGCAGCTGGGGGTCTTTGAAACAAGGCTAAATAAGATATTAGAAAACACAGGCTAAGGACTGACTGCACTGAATGGAAAGCGATCACATATGTTGTGGACTTTCCATTGCTGATTTCCACGAGGGACTGCTTGGCTTGCAGAGTGGAGCGGTTTCCTTTGGAAACTGGAGTGAGTTAATCTTCAGCTCTGTGGTCACGCACTGGGCCGAACTGATCATTGCTGTCAACCCACCACCTTCGATAAAGTCACCCGGGGCTGCCTCTAGGCCACGGTGTTCTGACGCAACCTGCATGGGAGTCTGGAGGGTGATGCGGTTTCAGCTCAGGGCTCAAGACGGCTGGTGGCTCGGAACTGTCTGGGCAGGCAGGGGGGTCGGGAAAAGGGTCAGGGAGCTGGTGTTGTAGATTTATTTCGCATGCTGTAATATATCTCATCCCACCCCCAGCTTAGAAGAGCCAGGCCATGTCAGTGTGTGGATGGGAGACCAAGGGAAAGGGGGCTGGTGGTAGGTAACCTTCCCTGTAAGTCAATACAGGAATGGTGCACTAGGGGGCACCGTGCTGCAGGAAGTGAGGCGGGGTGCTAGGTCAATTCCCCTGTAAGTCAATACAGGAAGGACCAGTGCTCTGAGGGGCGCTGTGCTGCGGGAATTGGGGCTGGGTGTTAGGTAGCTGCCCCTGTAAATCAGTATAGGAGCAGCGCCCTAGGGGGCGCCGTGCTGCGGGAAGTGGGGCTGGGTGTTAGGTAGCTGCCCCTGTAAATCAGTACAGGAGAAGCGCCCTAGGGGGCGCCGTGCTGCGGGAAGTGGGGCTGGGTGTTAGGTAGCTGCCCCTGTAAATCAGTACAGGAGCAGTGCCCTAGGGGGCGCTGTGCTGCGGGAATTGGGGCTGGGTGTTAGGTAGCTGCCCCTGTAAATCAGTACAGGAGCAGCGCCCTAGGGGGCGCCGTGCTGCGGGAAGTGGGGCTGGGTGTTAGGTAGCTGCCCCTGTAAATCAGTACAGGAGCAGTGCCCTAGGGGGCGCTGTGCTGCGGGAATTGGGGCTGGGTGTTAGGTAGCTGCCCCTGTAAATCAGTACAGGAGCAGCGCCCTGGGGGGCGCCGTGCTGCGGGAAGTGGGGCTGGGTGTTAGGTAGCTGCCCCTGTAAATCAGTACAGGAGCAGTGCCCTAGGGGGCGCCATGCTGCGGGAAGTGGGGCTGGTACGTAGCTGCCATGAGTCAATACAGCACCAGCACTCGAGGGGGCACTGTACTGCAGGAAATGCTGTTTTAAGGACAAAACAAACCGGTTACCGACTGCTTTTCCCAAGACTGACTTATTTAACCAGAGGTGTCCTGGCTCAGATTCAGCTCTGGTAACAGTTTCACCAGAGTTTCAATTAGCTCCACTGTTCCAGCCACATTCAGGGGCCCACTTGGATCCTTCACCCTCCTGTAGTTTCACCACCTGCCATGTCCTACATTTAGCCTGAAAAGGCCTCAGTGCCCAGCCTGTCTCTGAAGCACTACAACTCTGTGATCCTAAGTCCCGGGGAGTCACTCCGCCTCTTTCAGATTTTTGTCTTGTCCTCGTCACCCAGCAATATTTACCATATTTATCCTCATAACCCTCCAGCAGGGCAGGGCAGTGCCATAATCCCGTTTTACAGATGCCGATAAGGTGCTTAGACCAGTCTGTGGCAGAGCAGTGAATTGGCCACGTAGCTCAAGTACTAGGTTAGTGCTCTAACCACTGGACCCTCCTTCCTCTCCACCGAGATGGTCAGGAACACAACCCTAAACCTCTGACTGCCAGCTGCTGGAGGGTGGGAGGGGGCAGATGGGTGCATCACTCCAGCTGCCCTATTCTGTCTACACCCTCAAAGCATCTGGCATCGGCCACTGTCAGAAGACTGGGCTGAATGGACCATTGGTCTGACCCACTATGGCCATTCTTATGTACCAGGAGAGGGAAAGTGACTTGGGAAATCTTCTGTTCTCCATTGGGAAACCAAAAAGCTTTTTTTCTTTTTTTAATGAAATCCCTGTATTTTTTGAGGGGGAGAATAAACGTAAGAGTGGCCATACTGGGGCAGACCAGTGGTCTGTCTAGCCCAGTACCCTCTTTTCCAACAGTAGCTGGTGCTAGATGAGCACAACCAGGGCAATTATGTAGCGTTCCATCCCCTGTCATCCAGTCCCAGCTTCTAGCAGTCAAAAGTTTAGGGACACCTGGAGCATGGGGCTGTGTCCCTGGACGTCTTGGCTAATAGCCATTGATAGACCTGTCCTCCAGGAACTTCTTTCTTTTTCTTTTTTAACCTGGTTATACATTTGGCCCTCACAACATCCCCTGGCAATGAGTTCCACAGGTTGACTGTGCTTTATGTAAAGTACTTCCTTATGTTTGTTTTAAACCAGCTGCCTATTCATTTCATTGAGTGACCCTTGATTCTTATGTTACGTGAAGGGGTAAATAATACTTCCTTATTCATTTTCTCCTTGATTTTATAGACCACTATCAAATCCCCCCCTTAGCTGTCTCTCTTCTAAGATGAACAGTCCCAGTCTTTTTAATCGCTTCTCATTTGGAAGCTGTTCCATCCCCCGCATCATTTTGCCAATTCTAATAAATCTTTTTCGAGATGGGTAACCAGAACTGCAGGCATTGTTCTGGGGGTGGTCGTACCATGGATTTATAGAGCGGTATCATAATATTTACTGTCTTACTATCTATCCCTTTTTTAATGGTTCTCAGCATTCTGTTCGCTTTTTTGACTGCCACTGCGTGTTGAGCAGATGTTTTCCGAGGACAAATCACAATGATTCCAAGTCTCTCTTCTTGCGTGGTAACAGTTAATTCAGAGCCCATCATTTTGTATGAATAGTTGGGATTATTTTTTTTCCAATGCGCGTTACTTTGCATTTATCAACATTGCATTTCATCTGCCATTTTGTGCCCGGTCAGCCAGTTTGGTGAGATCCCTTTTGTAACTCTTCATGGCCTGCTTTGGATTTGACTATCTTGAATACCTTAGTATCATCTGCAAACTTTTCCTGCCTCAATATTTACCTCCTTTTCCAGATTATGTATAAATATGTTGAACAGCACTGGTCCCATACAGATCTTTGGGGGACCTGGCTGTTTATGTCTTTTCTCTGTGAAAACTGACCATTTATTCCTTCTCTTTGGTTCCTGTCTTTTAACCAGTTACTGATCCATGAAAGGCCCTTCCCTCTTATCCCAGGACTGCTTACTTTGCTTAAGAACCTCTGGGGAGGGACCTTGTCAAAGGATTTCTGAAACTTCAAGTACATTATATCCACTCTATCAGCCTTGTCCATATGCTTGTTGACACCTTCAAAGAATTCTCATAGATTGAGGCGTGATTTCCCTTTGCAAAAGCCATGCTGACTCTTCCTCAACATATCATGTTCATCTGTGTGTCTCATAATTCTGCTCTTTACTATAGTTTCAACCAGTTTGCCTGAAAATTAGGAAATCTTATCTTGAAATCAGGCTTAATGGCCCGTAATTGCCAAGATTGCTTCCGGAGCCTTGTTAAAAAATTGGCATTACATTAGCTCCTCTCCAGTCATTTGGTACAGAGGCTGATTTAAGCAATAGGTTACATGCCACAGTTCTGCCATTTCATAGTTGAGTTTGTTCAGATGTTGTGGGTGAATACCACCTGGTCCTGGTGACTTATTACTGCTTAATTTATCAGTTTGTTCCAAAACCTCCTCTATCGACACCTCCATCTGGGACAGTTCGTCAGATTTGTCACCTAAAAGGAATGTCTCAGATGTGGGAATCTCCCTACATCCTCTGTGGTGAAGACCGATGCAAAGGATCCATCTAGCATCTCCACAATGACCTCGTCTTCCATAAGTGGTGCTTTAACATCTTAATTGTCCAGCAGCCCCACTCATTGTTCGGACCACTTCCTTGCTTCCGTTGTACTTAAAAAAACAACAACAAAAACTTGCTGCTAGTTTTTGTACCTTTTGCGAGTTGTTCTTCAGATTCTGTCTTGTCCTGCCTAATTATACTTTTATATTTGACTTGCCAGAGTTTGTGCTCCTTTCTAGTTTTCTCCCTAGGATTTGACTTCCCAAAAGGATGTCCTTTTGCTTCTAATAGCCATTTCACTCTGCTGTTAGCCATAGTGGTCTTTGTTTTTTTGCTCCTTTTACAGTTTGTATGTATGTATATGTGGATTGATTGATTGTTTACATTTAGTTAGAGCCTCTGTTATGGTGGTTTTAAATAGTTTCCTTGCAGCTTGCAGGCATTTCCCTCTCTTAATGGCCATTTAACTAACTTTCTCATTTTTGTTTAGTTCCCCTTTTTGAAGTTAAGTGCTATTGAAATGTGGGTTTTTTGGTATTTCCCCCCTAGAAGGATGTTCATGTAATAATTTTATGGTTGCTGTTACTGGATGGTTCCGCTAACTCTGTTTAGGACTAAATCAGGAATTGCCTCTCCCCTTGTGGGTTCCAGGACTAGCTGCTCCAAGAAGCCGTCATTAACGGCGTCTTGATATTTTATTTCAGCATCTTGTTGTACCCAGTCCGTATGGAGGTTATTGGAATCCCCCCTTATTTGTTGGTTTTGGGGCTTCTCTAATCTCCCTGAGCATTTCACCATCACCATCCTGGTGAGGTGATTGGTGTCTATTCCTGAAGGGATGCTCTTACTGTTCAGGCATGGAATTTCTGTCTGTAGAGATCCTGTGGCACAGTCTGATTCATTGAAGATTTTTACTATGTTGGACTCTGCTTCTTTTCATGTACAGTGCCACCCTCCCAGCAGCGCAACTTACTTAATCATTCCTATGTATTTTGTACCCTGGTATGACTGTGTCCCATTGGTTGTCATTGTCCCACCAAGTTTCTCTGATGCCTGTTATAGCAATATCCTCATTTAATGCCACCCCTTAGTTCTCCCATCTTAGTGTTTAGACTTTTAGCACAGGTATACAATTACTTACAGAATGTGCTAGTTTGTCTGCCTTCCTCTGATGTAATTGAATGGGACTCTCTTTCATTTGATTGTTTCTGTTCAGTTCCTACCTGTACTTTACCAACTTCTACCCTCTCCTCTTTAATAGGATACAGAGCAGTGCTTCTCAACCAGGGGTACATAGGCGTCTTCCAGGGGTTACGTCAACTCATGTAGATATTTGCCTAGTTTTATGACAGGCTATATAAAAAGCCCTAGCGAAGGCAATGCAAACTTAAGTTTCATACAGACAATGACTTGTTTAGACTGCTTTATATAACGTAACCTGCGTATCCGCACTGTATTAGACATGCGTTTTATGTCACTGAGGCATTCGAGCACGTTAATGAGGCTGAAGTTGTCATGGTGTGTATGCGGCTGTGATGTAAAAGTGCCTAGATTTTTTTTTAAAACGATGAGCTGGAAGTGGCGATGGTGAAAATTATAGGAAATTGAAAATGACTGGAAAAACGCCATCCTCAGATCTGTGAGGAGTATATTGCTTTTGGATGCACATCTACACAGAACGATCCACCTCAGGCTTTGTGGTTTGTTTGCGGAGAAACCATCAGTTAACAGTATGAAGCCAGGGCATTTGCAATGACATGTGAAGATACACCCTGTGCATGCGGGTAAGTGAGTAGAATTTTTTTCAAAGAAGGCTTTCTGAGGTCCAGACTTACCTGCTTAAAATGAAAAAAGCTTCAACTGCTTCCACAGATGCACTCAAAGCTTCATCTGCGGTCTCAAAATCAAAGAAGTGCAGGAAATCTGATTCTGCCTGCCGCTGTGGCGCCTGCAGAAAACATGCTTGATTTTAAAAAAAGCAGCCGATATACTCAAGAAAGTACCCTGATGAAATGACACCATGTGCTGTAGAAGTGAAGAAGTGGCTGAGGATATTGTCTCTCAGCTTATAGGGAAACTTAAAATGGCAAAAACATTTTGCTCTTCAGCTTGACGAGTCCACGGATATCAGCGGAGACGCTCAGCTGCTCACATTTGATACTTGAAACCACTGATACCAATGGGCACATACTGTTTTGCAAAAGGATAAAGGCCAACTCCATGGGTGGTGGCGGGTATTAGAGGCCAGGGGAGGCTATGCCTCCTCTAACCCAGGCCGTGGCCCCACCCATGCTCCGCCCTGAGGCCCCGCCCACTCCCCCCATCCCCTGAAGCCGGTGGGGGCACAATTCCAACTGGCGGCATGGAGCTCGGGGCTCAAAACAGCTGGTGGCTCAGAACTGTCTGGGCTGGCCAGGGGTCGGGGACAGTGCTTGGGCGAGCCGGCAGGGGCTCCTCCTGCCATGGGGGAGAGGGACTTGGGGCTTCAGCGGGTGAGGGCAGCAGGGCCTCGGGCGAAAGGGTCAAGGCTGGGGGGGGCTAGCTTCCCCAAAAGGGGGGTGTGGGTGTTCACACACCGCCCAGGGCCCACTCAACTGGAGAGGACATGTTTAATTGACTTGTTTTTTCTGAACACAAACTGAGTTTGAATTTATGCAGATTCAGCTGCCCTGAAGGGGCTGGTGCATTGACCTGGAGAGTGAACAGACTTAATAGCTAGAATCAGGACAAAAAACCCTTCCTTGCAGAGCCTGCACTGTGCCATCTACTTGCTTCAAAAGAGCTGCATGAAGTTTTAAATGAGTCTGGCAAAATTGTCAACTTTCTCCTGTCCAGGCCACTCAATGCTTACCTGTTTCCCATTCTTTGCAAAGAGGTGGAGTTCGAACATCAGCAATTGTTGCTTCACCCAGAGGTTTACTGGCTTTCAAGAGGGAAAGTACTTAACAGATTGTTTGAATTACGCACGGAAGCTCACGTTTCTTTCTGATCATTCCTCCCCTCTTGCTTCTGTGTTTGACAACATGTGTGGTTAGCTCAACTTGCCTGCCTCACAGATATATTCAGCAAGCGGAATGATTTAAATTTGCCCACACTAGGCCGTGACACCAACATTCTGACTCTCTATGGCAAAATGCGTGCTTTTATCAAGAAAGTCTGGAAGTCCAGGTGCAGAGGCAGCGACTATACCTGTTTTCCACTGCATCACACACATGTCACTGATGTCTGCACAGGGGAAATTTGAGCAGAACAAAATTAAAGAAATAATAGTAGACATCTGAGTTCAAGTCATTTCCCCAACATTCAATACAGCTCGGCTCAGGTTGGTAAAAAACCCATTCCTTTTGTCAGATGTTAGCGCTTTGCCAGCCAGCAAGAAAATCCCTTCTTGAGCTAGCCTCAGACCGTGGTCTGCCAATGATGTTTAATGACTTCTCACTCGCCCAGTTCTGGTGTTTAGTACAGAGAGAGGACACTGACCGTGGGAGCCAGGCTTCGGATGGTCTGTTACCTTCCTGGTTAACATATCAGTAGTCTCGTGTTCTGCCCTGACTGCCAGCCAAGTCAAAGAGCAGGAAGAGATTCAGTGGGGAGGAAAACCTAATTGTTGATGTTGCTCCACCGCCTCCTGGAGTGACCAGGCTCACAAGGGGAAACCAGGTTCAGGTATTACATTTGAAATGAAAGTGCCATATTCATAGTCCAGTCGCCTTCGTTTATCATTAGATAGTAAAAATGAGAACTCCGGCAATTGGTCAGTAACTGTGTGCTGGGGCACCCGTGTGTTTTGATGTCTGATTTTTGTAAGCGAGGGGAAGCTTGGGGTACGTGAGACAAACCGGACTCCTGAAGAGGGTTCAGAAATGTGGAAAGGTTGAGAACCATTGATGCAGAGTGTCCACTTGAGTAAATCCTCCCATAAGGGAGAGGGAGGTGTGGGCTGGAGGGGTCCAAGGGACTGAGCCGGGGAGAGTCCGGGCTGGAGGGGTCCAAGGGACTGAGCCGGGGAGGGTCTGGGCTGGAGGGGCCCAGAGGACTGAGCCAGGGAGGGTGGGGGGAGGGTCCGGGCTGGAGGGGTCCAGGGGACTGAGCCGGGGAGGGTCTGGGCTGGAGGGGCCCAGGGGACTGAGCTGGGGAGGGTGGGGGGAGGGTCCGGACTGGAGGGGCCCAAGGGACTGAGCGGGGGAGGGTCCAGGCTGGAGGGGCCCAGGGGACTGAGCCGGGGAGGGTCCGGGCTGGAGGGGCCCAGGGGACTGAGCCGGGGAGGGTGGGGGGAGGGTCCGGGCTGGAGGGGCCCAGGGGACTGAGTCGGGGAGGTTCTGGGCTGGAGGGGCCCAGGGGACTGAGCTGGGGAGGGTGGGGGGAGGGTCCGGGCTGGAGGGGCCCAGGGGACTGAGCCGGGGAGGGTCCGGGCTGGAGGGGCCCAGGGGACTGAGCCGGGGAGGGTCCGGGCTGGAGGGGCCCAGGGGACTGAGCCGGGGAGGGTCTGGGCTGGAGGGGCCCAGGGGACTGGGCGGGGGAGGGTCCGGGCTAGAGGGGCCCAAGGGACTGGGCGGGGGAGGGTCCGGGCTAGAGGGGCCCAGGGGACTGAGCCGGGGAGGGTGGGGGGAGGGTCCGGGCTGGAGGGGCCCAGGGGACTGAGCCGGGGAGGGTCTGGGCTGGAGGGGCCCAGGGGACTGAGCCGGGGAGGTTCTGGGCTGGAGGGGCCCAGGGGACTGAGCTGGGGAGGGTGGGGGGAGGAAGGCTCACTCAGTCACAGCCGATAGCTGGTGTAGGATTTGCACGAGGACAGCGCTCCCCCAGCACACCCTGCGTGGAGTGACGTGTGCTCTTTCCTTATTGGCAGGTCCCATGTGCGACTTGCTCTGGTCCGACCCACAGCCTCAGGTGAGTGCCAGTGAAATCCCCCGCACTGCGGGCGTGCAGCTAGTTCCGCTCCCGGTGCGGGCTCTGCGCCGAGCCGCTGTCCTCTGCACCCCCATCTGCACGGAAGTGCTGATCACAGGCCGAGCGGGTCACTGCTCCGGGTGGGCTCACTCAGAGCGGCCTCTGCTGGCCCTCACCAGTGTGGGGCATCCAGGGAGCTGTGTGGGGCCCCCCACCGCCTGGCAGCTGATGCTGGTTCTCCGCCCCAGCTGACAGCTCCCTGCGGGGGAAGGGGGGACCATCTGCTGCTCTGCTTGGTGCTAGCCCAGGGTCAGCCCCACCCTCTGGCAGTGGCTGGGGTGGGTAAGTTGGGTGGGCTCAGCTCAGAGGTGTGGCAGGGGCTTGCCCGTCTCCGCTGGCACAGGCGCGTTTGCTGTGAGGCTGAGGGACATGGAAATTGAATCCACATCGCCCCCTAGAGGTTTATCAGTACAGGGGTGAAAGGGAGATTGCCCAGGGCTGTCTGCAGCACCTGACGCCAGCCCAAAGCTCTGGCAGGCAGGAGGGAGTTAAGCTGCATCTGGGAGATCGAAAAGGAGCCTGGGAGTTGGTGGGGGCATCCACCCTGCATTGTGAGCCTGTGTCTGTGGGATCTCTGCTCCCCACGCCACGTGCAGACCCCGCCCCCCGCTCAGCTGCGTCAGGACATGTTCGTTGACTCCGTCGGGATCCCTTCCCCCCGCCTTTCCAGAACGGCCGGTCGGTCAGCAAGCGCGGCGTGAGCTGTCAGTTCGGGCCTGACGTCACCAAAAGCTTCCTGGAGCGGAACCAGCTAGATTACATCATCCGGAGCCACGAGGTCAAGCCCGAGGGCTACGAGGTGACGCACGAGGGCAAGTGCATCACCGTCTTCTCAGCACCCAACTACTGGTGAGTGGTCCGGGCCGTGCCCTGGGGACCCCTGGCTGGCCACGCCACGGAGTGAGCAGGGCACGTCTCTGTTTTCTTCAGGGCCTGGCCTGTATGGGCCCCTGCCACTTGTCTAGCCTGCTGCATTCGGATCGTGAAGTCTCAACCCCAGGGATCACTGCTCCCACCCTCCCTCTCCCCCTCCGCTGAGATGCAGCCACATCTGAGGTGGAACATGGCCACTGCTTGTATAGGGATGCTCACCTGCTGCTGAGATGCAGCCACCTCTGGGGCGTGGCAGTTGTTTAACAGCAATAACACAACACTCTACAAGGTTAGGGCAGGAAGTAAAGAATCCTATGGCCAGAGGGAATTTGCTAGATTTTCCCAGGAAGCCGAGTTTTGAGCTCCTGTGAGAAGTGCTGTTGATTCTTAATAACCCCCAGGAGGTCAGGATCTCAGGCTTCAATCTTGTCCACGCTTCCTACACTCCCTAACACCACTGGCCAGCACTGAGTATGAGGGGAGAGCATCCCCAGGTGAGTCTCCAACCCCTGCAGCACAGCGCCCTCTAACTCCGCACTGGGACATTGTGTCCAGCAGGGAGCACACCCCCTGCTGAGCCTTCTGCCCTGCTCCCAGCAGTTTCTGGCTTTCTCCAGAAGGTCTCAAATCATGGTATAATACTGACCTAGCCCAGCATCAAGGGTGAGATTCAGTGGGATGACAGCACAGGGCTTCAGGCTGGTCTTTTCTGTGCAGGAGCAAAGCCGGCCTGGTTAACGTCTGCATATCCCACCTCCACCCCCGGGTAGGGCACATTGCCTGGGAAAAGGGAGCAGTGCGGCCAGCAAGCAGCTAACAGGCTGTGCGCACATGTAAAAGGCAGCGTTATCTAGTATTTAGAGCTGGGAGGGACGTGTGGTCTAGTGGTTAGAGCAGGGGAGGTGGCTGGGAGTCAGACTCTAGGGTGCTATCCTCAACTCAGCAAGTGCTTGGGCACGGTACTGCTCTGTGCCTCAGTTTCCCCATGGGGTTCCCAGCCCTGCTGATGAAGCGTCTGAGGTTTCAATGGAAGTGCTGAGCGCTGCTCGTCCTACTCCTGAAGCAGATGAAGCAGACAGGTCTGGTGGTTTTCTCCCACGCAGCAGCATAGTCAGGGGTGGTCCGGGCCCGCTGGGTAAAGGTCAGGCAGGCCTCTGTGGGCGGGGGATGGGATTCCCCTTTGCTGGACGTGACCAGCTATCTGTGCGTTCTCTCCCCAGCGACCAGATGGGGAATAAAGGTTCATACATCCACTTGCGGGGGTCGGACCTGCGCCCCGAATTCCACCAGTTCACAGCCGTGGTGAGTGATTGGATTGTCCTGTCGGGGCCTCTGGGCATTGACTGCACCCAACCCTGTGCGCCTGGAGCAACTCCCTCCGGCCGTCACGCTGCCCACGGGTGCAGTTTCATGGGCATGGCCTGTTTCTGTGGCTAGGCAGACAATCCCAGGCCTTCCCCTGCTCCTTCCGTCTGCCTGTTGGGGTTCCCTGCCCGTCCAGACCCAGTTCCAGCAACCAGACCTGGGGCAGCAGGGTGGGTGGGTGGGTGAGAAATCTCTGAGCTTGTCCTGGGCTCTGGGATGTGCTTGTCCTGTCCCACACCACCCTGTGCTGCAGTGTGCAGACAGACTGCGGCCCTGTAGGCCGCTCTGGCAACGTGAAGAGGCCTTTGAGGGAGACAGGAACACCCCCCACCTCTCCCGCACTAGGGGTCTGCCCAGCAGGTGTGGAGCATGGAAGAGGGAGATCAGGTTTATGCTCAGAGCACACGGCGCAGTTGCTGTTTTCTACCCTCCAGGACCCATAGGGGCAGAGAGTGTGAGTTAATTACAGCAGCTTCAGGGCTGGTCTTACACCAGGGGCCCAGAATATGGGGAGCGCAGAGGGGGCGTAAAGCTGCCCCTCTCCCCAGGGACAGGGGAGCTGGGAATGGGGCCCACTGTCACTGGAATGAGGCCGAATCCTGAAAAAACCTGCCCACCATGTGCCCCTCCAAATCTCCCAGCCCATGGAGTCAGCCTCCCTCGGATGCTCTGGACACAGGCCGATCAGCAGCCAGGCGTCAGCTGCTTGGGAGCTGCAGGGAGGAGGAATTGCGCTGAAGTTTCATCAGCCCTTGGCTGTGAAGGGATGTTTACCCTTCTCCTGTCTCTGCTCCTCGCTGCAATGAAATCATCGCACTGGGGAGGGGTCACCTCATCCCAGCCACAGGATCTCTGGGCTAGAGGGAGTTTTCCAGCCCTGCTGCCTGAGCGGGGAGTCAGCCATTGGCAACAAGGCTCCTGAGGGGAATGAACCATGGGAGACAAAGGCTGGGACGCACTTAAACCCTTCCTGTGGGGACTGAGGGGTCTTAAAGGGACAGGGCCCGATTCTCAGAATAGCTGGGCAGCCTCTGCCCCATCAAAGGGAAGGGGAGAGACAGGTGTCCCGTAACTGTAGGGGAAACAGGCCCTCCGGGGTTATGTTTGCCAAGGTGCCTAGTGATTCAAGGGCCAATTCGAGACTCCCAAAGGGTCTGATTTCGAGAAGGGGCAGGAGCCCTGGCCCTGGCTAAGAGAGATGGGCAGTTCTGGGTGAAAAATGCAGTTTCAGGTGGAGCGAAACTGTTTGTGAATTGAAGTCAAATTTGGATAATAGTTTCAGCTGAAAAGAATAACAGGTAAAAAATATTCCAGACAGTTGAATAGTTTAGGCCTGATCTGTGCTGCGGGGAGGGGTGTTGAGCTAAGTTACGTGACTTCAGCTACATGAATAACTGCCTGCGTCAGCTCTGCCTGCACCTGTGGCGGCGGAGTACAGGAATCGACAGGAGAGCACTCGGGGGTTGATTTATCGTGTCTAAACTAGATGCGATAAATAGACCGCCGGCTGGATCGATTGCTGCCCGCCAATCCGGGGGGTAGTGTAGACATACCCCCAGAAACATAGAGTGAAAACATCCATTAACCCACCAGAAAACAGACCCTTTAATTCTGCCCAAAATGGAACTCCCCCCCCCTTTTTCCTTTTTTTTGTCACTCAGCTCTAATCCCCAGTCGAGAGTCATGCTCCACGTGTCTGTGGTGGTGCCCCATGTTACGTTTTGACCAGCTGTGTGGGCAATCCTTTTCCCCCCAGTGCCTTCTGACACCCTGCCTGGGCATTGGGATCTGCCCAGCACCCCCCGGCTCTGCACTGGGGCCTTGATGAGCCCCTGTAATAATTAATTTACTACCCATCTGGAGCATCTGAGATTCCTGAGTGCTTAATGGCTCAGCATGTGTGTCACAGTCACTTCCCCCAGCGCAGAAGCACAGCTGTGTTTGGAGTCAACCACACCTGTTCAGGGCTGGAAGTGAACAGAAACACTGGGCCTGACATATTTATCCAATTAGAATTTATCTTGGAAGAGGCAAATGCCCCAGCTTGTGTGTGGAGGGGAGATCCTGTTTTGCCTCTGACAGCCACAAGCTATCAAGACCTTGATATTACCTATTTACCCCAAAAAACACTCCGTGCAGCACAGCACCCCCTACTGCTGCTCCAGGCAATTGGGGCAAGCACTGACTGCTGGGGAGAGCGCCCCCCACCCTGCTTCCTGCAGCATGGCGCCCCTTAGTGCCACACTGGGACATTGTTTGAGAGAGGACAGCGCCACCGTCGCAGTCTCCCTACAGCCTCTTGGTTTGTGCTTCTGCTTCTCGAATGGGTGGGGGAATCCGCAGATACCATGGGAGGGGGGACAGTGCTACCCCCAGAGCCCCGCCGGGCCCTAACCTGGCCGCCTCTTCTCTTTCAGCCTCACCCGAACGTCAAACCGATGGCCTACGCCAACACCCTCCTCCAGCTGGGGATGATGTAACTTCCCCTGTCACCACCGCCCCCGCCTGGAGGCCCCTCATGCTAGGCAGAGACAGCCCCTCAGCCTTTTTACATTCTTCCACCATCAGCCCAGGCTGCCCAGGCGCCGGAGCGTCCATCACGAGGGCGGGGTGGGGGGGTTGCTGTGGTTCTCTTCCCCCCACGCCGAGCCCATTTGTAGTGTTGCCGTGAGCTGGTGCCGCACAGCCGAGAGGCAGGAGTATTTTTTTTTTTTTTAATATATTGGAAAGATTGTATTTATTTCCAGGGCTCGCTCAGCCTCCGGCCTGGAGCAGAGACGCCGCTGGGTGCAAGCCAGCTCTGTCTGTGGCCCGATCTCTCCCGACAGACGGCTTGCAGGGTGGAGCGCAGAGGCCTCCCCTCCCTTCCTTAAGTGCTCTGGCTTTGAGGCGTGTCTCTGATGGGTGGTCTCTTGGCTTGGGGGTTTAAGGAGAGGCGAGGGGGCTAGGTGGGGTCAGAGATTAGGATCAGGTCACGAGCAGAAGCAAGGTGTCGACGGGGGGGAGGGTCCCATCCTTAGTCATCCTTTCCCTCTGCATCAGAAACCCAAGGTGGGCAGGCAGGGCTCTGCTGTCACCAGCTTCGGAGGCACTCCCTGTGTCAGCTCAGAGAGGCGGGGAGAGAGCTGGGCACAGGAGGGATCTCTGATCGCATTCCTGGAGGCATTCGGTGCTCGGTGGAGCTGGGCCCGGGACCCCCAGCTGCCAGTCTGACAAGAGGGCTCTAATGCTGAGACCCGGGCCACAGGACCCCTGGCTGCCAGTCGTTCGAGTGCTCTCAAATACTGGGATCCGGCTCCCAGGACCCCTGGCTGCTGCGATCTAGGCCTGGGATCCCTGGCTACCAGTCTCACAGGACCTCTCTAATGCTGATATGTGGGGTCAGGACCCCCAGTTACTGGGATCTGAGTCCCAGGACCCCCAGCTGCCAGTCTGACAAGAAATCTCTAATACCGAGACCTAGGCCCTGGGACCCCTGGCTGCTGATCTGTGGGGCCAGGACCCCTAACTGCTTGTATCTGGGGCTGGAACCCCTGGCTGCTTGGATATGGGTCCCAGGACCCCCAGCTGCCAGTCTGACAAGAGGTCTCTAATACCAGGACCTGGGCCCCGGGACCTCTGGTTGCTGTGATCTGGGCCCTGGGACCTCTGGCTGCTGGGATCTGGGCCACGAGATCCATGGCTGCCAGTCTCACAGGACCTCCCTAATACTGGGATCTGAGTCCCAGGACCCCTGGCTGCCAGGATCTGGATCCAGGACCCCTGGGTGCCAGGATCTTGGTTCCAGGACCACCAGCCGCCAGTCTCACAGGAGCGCTGTCACCCTGCGGTGCCCCTCTTCTAGGTCCTCTGTGAGCTTTCTGATTGTAGCTCCTGGCTGCAGAGGACAGGGACAGCATACACCCTTCCCTTCCCATGAGACATTCCTCCTCCCTGGGCATCTGCCTCTAGCCCTCCACAACCAAGAAGTAAGGTTAAGAGTTTGTCACAGTTTGTTTAGTAAAAGCCAGGTCCGGGTCACAGGCAATAAACACAAATTCACAGAACCCTGTGACCCGGCCCTGGCTTTCGCCCAACAGAACTGAGACAAAATGGGGCTGACGGGTGGGATAAGAGTCCGAGCCCTGCTGCGGGGGAGGTAAGGAGGAGGTCTGCAGCGGCTGGGAGATGTGGGACCCCCCCCCCCCCCATAGTGGCTCAGAGCTCCAGGGGGCCTCCTGCTGGCTGACAGCTGAAGTCCCACCGCCCAAGGGCTGAAGCGGAAAATGTCCCAGAGGTCTCGGAAAGTCCTGGAATCCGTGACCTAATCTTGGCCTTACAGATAAGCAATAGGTGTGTGGGTGTTGGGCTGGCAGAGGCCCAGCCTCCAACTCATGCCAGGAGTGTGTGGGTGTGTGTGTGTAGCAGGGGCAGTGGAGGGGCACCAGACTGGATTTTGTGGGGTGCTTTACCCCAGCTGCCCACCCCAACCTTTGCCCCCTTCTCAGCCTGGGGAGCGTCGGGCACCTCCTCAAGGAAGCGTGACCGACCTTTTGTGCCACGTGCGCAAGCCAACAGCTGATGCGTCCAAAGCACTTGGGTGTCTCCGTGTGCACCACTGGATCCAGGAGCCCGCCTCCCACCGCCACCTCTCGAGTTATTTTACTGTCTGTAATTAAAGATGTTAAAATAAAGTAATTATTATAAGCCTTGCAGGCTAACTGGCCACTCCTGTGTCCCGGGCCTGCCCGCAAGCAGATCGATTGGCCCGAGTGGCTGTAGCGCCCCCTGCTGTTCTGCCTGGGCTGCAAAAGGCCCCCATTTACACAGGGAAATTGACCCATGGAGCTAGAGCAGAATGACTCTATTTCCCTAGTTATGCCAATCAATTTCCCCTAGTCATTTCATAGCTTACCTCCTGCTCCTCAGGCTGTGCATTGGCGGAGCAGTGGGGTTTTGCAGGATGGTGCTCAGGGCTCCTGATCAGCTGCTATGAAAGAGTGGGTGGATCTGGGGAAGGGATAATGGAGCTTTTTCCTTGCTGGTGCTGGCTTGCAGTTCAGCCCAGATCTGACACCCAGGCCCTGCCCTGGATATCATCAGCCAGCTACTGATCACACAACTGCTGCTGGCGTTCGTGTTGGCGGAGACAATAGAACAGGATGCAAAGGGGCCCCTGAAGAGACTTTAGCTGGGCTCTGTGCAATGGGGAGAGTTGCCAACTCGGTCAGAGTTGGCAAAAAAAATTACATTTTGTCCAAGTGAAATGTGGCTTTTGATCCAACCCTCATTTTTCCCCCAACTTTTCTATTGGTTGAAAATTTTCATGTTTGGTTTGACTCCAAATGATTTTTTCCCCTTGACCTTTTGAAATTGCCAGTGGACTGAAAAAAAAAATGTTGTTTGCCCAAGTCTAGACTCACTGACTTGATACCCTACATCCATACTCTGGTGCTGCTATGAACATGGCCTTTGCATTTAGTTCCTCGGCATATCTGCTTCAGAAAAACCTCAGAACTCCTCATTCACAACAAACATGGCCGCCTCACCCTCTAACCTGCCTCTTGGGTATCTCCTGCTTGGCAGGTGGGGGAGTCTTAGTCCGTCCTCTCTGCCTCCCCTTTCCTTTTGTAGTAGTTAACCACATCCCCCAAAAGTGACACTGAAAGAACCTTATCGAGCTTGCAAAGACAAGCACACAGCTGTTATCAGCCCTAGGTTTAAGGATGTCCCCATAACCTTAATGCTGCCCCACCTTGTGTGCATCATTGGGAGCAGTCTATCACATGCTGTTTTAGAGGCAGCGTAGCCTAGTGGGCTGAGACTCAAGAACCCAGGGTTCTATTCCAGGGTCTGCCATTGGCTGACCTTGGGAAAGCCACTTCCGTTTCCTCAGTGTGTCATTTTTTTGCCATTCAAAATAGCTGAGTTTGCAGTGTCTGTTTTAAACTGAACAAATGTTGCCTTTTGGCTGCTGCAGAAAGAACATTTTGGGAGTTTGAGAAGCTTGTTCAAAAATAATATTTGTTTCTGTTGACCTTTTCCGGGGTGGGTGGATGGGGACTTTCAGCCTAGTTCAAATTCTCAGTGCAGTGCCGCTGCCTCTTAACCCCATGGCAGCCATGGCCCAGTCTAATGAACTCTTTGGGGTTTGTTTCCTGTAAATGTCCTTGGCTTTTAGCCATTTGTCCAGGTTTTGATTAGGATCTCATTAAGCTAGGAAGTTGCCAAGCTTATCAAAGTCCCTTAGGTCTATGAATGAGGTTGACTCATAGACTCTAGGACTGGAAGGGACCTTGAGAGGTCATCGAGTCCAGTCCCCTGCCCTCATGGCAGGACCAAATACTGTCTAGACCATCCCTAAAAGACATTTATCTAACCTACTCTTAAATATCTCCAGAGATGGAGATTCCACAACTTCCCTAGGCAATCTATTCCAGTGTTTAACTACTCTGACAGTTAGGAATTTTTTCCTAATGTCCAACCTAAATCTCCCATGCTGCAATTTAAGCCCATTGCTTCTTGATCTATCATTGGAGGCTAAGGTGAACAAGTTTTCTCCCTCCTCCTGATGACACCCTTTTAGATACCTGAAAACTGCTATCATGTCCCCTCTCAGTCTTCTCTTTTCCAAACTAAACAAACCCAGTTGTTTCAGCCTTCCTTCATAGGTCATGTTCTCAAGACCTTTAATCATTCTCGTTGCTCTTCTCTGGACTCTCTCCAGTTTCTCCACATCTTTCTTGAAATGCGGTGCCCAGAACTGGACACAATGCTCCAGTTGAGGCCTAACCAGCGCAGAGTAAAGCGGAAGAACGACTTCTCGTGTCTTGTTTACAACACACCTGTTAATGCATCCCAGAATCATGTTTGCTTTTTTTGCAACAGTATCACACTGTTGACTCATATTAAGCTTGTGGTCCACTATGACCCCTAGATCTCTTTCTGCCATACTCCTTCCTAGACAGTCTCTTCCCATTCTGTATGTGTGAAACTGATTGTTCCTTCCTAAGTGGAGCACTTTGCATTTATCTTTATTAAACTTCATCCTGTTTTCCTCAGACCATTTCTCCAATTTGTCTAGATCATTTTGAATTTTGACCCTGTCCTCCAAAGCAGTTGCAATCCCTCCCAGTTTAGTATCGTCCGCAAACTTAATAAGTGTACTTTCTATGCCAACATCTAAATCATTGATGAAGATATTGAACAGAGCCGGTCCAATATGCTGAATCATTTCTGCTCTGCCTACGTGAGTGACGCACACACAGAGATACCACCATGGATCTGTCAGCACGCGCCAGGGTTGAGATCACAAGCAAGCTACAAACCAGGCTCAGTTGGTCACGCTTTTCCACTCACACTCTCCCTGGGGGTGCACTGCAGCCTGGTCGCTCTGTGCAATGTGCAGCCAGAAGAGACTCAAAAGGAGAGAACGAGCAATGAGAGGAGCCAGCTGGCACACAGGATGCCTGGGTTCCCCTCCTGGGACTGGACGGGAATGGAGACTAGTGGTTAGAAGAGATGACAGGTGTTCAGGACATCTGGGATCTATTCCTTTTCCTGATGCTGTAGTCCATTATTCCTAATTTTGTGTTAGCACCGAGGAGCCAGCCCCCATTGCGCCAGGTGCTGTACAAAGACAGAGCAGAAAGATGTCCCAAGAGAGCGGACCAGCTAAGTTATAGTAGCACTATAAAAGTTATAGTGTGAAGGGTTATTTTTTGCAGCTGGGGTTGGAACAGCTTCCATATGTGGAGAGATTTAAAAGCCTTGGACTGTTCAGCTTGGAAAAAAAGACAGCAAAGGGGATAGGCCAGAGGTCTAGAGAATCATGAACGGTGTGGAGAAAGTAACCAGGGAAGTGTTATTTATCCCTTCACATAACATGAAGACCAGGGGTCAGCCAATGAAATTAATAGGCAGCAGGTTTAAACCAAGCAGAAGGACGCATTTCTTCACCCAGCGCACAGTCAACCTGTGGAACTCATTGTCAGGGAATGCTGTGAAGGCCAAAAGTATCACTGGATTCAAAAAAGAACTGGATCAGTTCCTGGAGGACAGGTCCATCAATGGCTATTGACCAAGATGCTCAGGGACGCAACCCCTTGCTCTGGGTTTCCCTAAACTGCTGACCAGAAGCTGGGACTGGATGATGGGATGGATCACTCGGTAATTTCTGTGCTCTGTTCATTCTCTCTGAAGTATCTGGCAGTGGGCCTTGTCGGAAGACAGGACACTGGGCTAGATGGACCGTTGGTCTGACCCAGTGTCATGGGGTGCTCTATTCACCACTGGCTAGCGCCTCCCCCTGGCTGTCCTGGGGATTAGCTCTGCCAGGTGCTACGCCCCTTCCCACAGTCAGCCCGTCGTCGTGCCGTCTCTCTGCAGCCCCTCGCTCACTCCAGGAACCGCAGCCACCTCTATGACTCAGCCCTCTGGCTCGATCACGGCTGTGGTTTCCCCTTTCTGGGGTCCTTCATGTTCTCTCTCACTCCCACAGTAACCCAGGCAGTCTCATAGACTCATAGACTTTAAGGTCAGAAGGGACCATTATGATCATCTAGTCTGACCTGCACAATGCAGGCCACAGAATCTCACCCACCCACTCCCGTAACAAACCGCTGACGTATGTCTGAGGTTCTGAAGTTCTCAAATGGTGGTTTGAAGAGCTCAAGCTGCAGAGAATCCTCGTCTTCCCGTTCACTGCCCCGCCAGTACCACTTCCTCCGGGGCGGGTATGGGAACCCGGACCCCTCAACCCAGCAATTCTGGGCTGTAGTCTCTTTGCCCTCCCTGCTCCTTCCCACCACTCCTCACCCCCCTGCTTTCTATGGGTGTACCCCCTCCAACTTCCAACACCCAAGGAGTGGCTGCCTTTTCCCAGCACTGCAGCCCCTGTCGCCAGCTTCCTGGCTTTATAGGCCCCGCCTGTTCCTGCCCAACAGGACCTGTTTGCGATCTACTCCCTGGCTTCTCCAGGTGCAGCCTGTGGCGTTAAGGCCTACCTGGCCACCTTCCTGTCCTGTGTGGGGTGGACACCCCCTTGCAAACCCTCCCCCTCAAGACTGTAACCCTTGAGTGGGCAGGTACCTTCCCCCCCGGAGCAGTCATAGCTGGTCCCACAAAGTCATCCTGTTCGTGCTCCAGGTCTCCTACCATAAGAATCAACTAGGGTGCCAGGATTCGGGGGGCGGCATTTTGTGCGCTCCCCATGGGGCGCATGGGAGCTTCCGGTTCCGCTCCCGTTGCGCTGCCGAAGAAGGATCTGCCGACATGCCGCGGAAAACAGTGGCAGGCAATTGAGCAGCTCGATGACCGTCCTTGTCGCCTGCGGCATTTCAGTGGAGGGTCCTTCGGTGGCATGATGGGAGTGGAAGCGGAAGCTCCCGCGTGCCCCATGGGGCGCACACAAAATGCCACCCCTCGGATTCTGCCTAGGGCGCCAGAAATTCTGGCGCCGCTCCTGCCTCCACAGCATCTTTGAATTTCTCCCTTTGAGATCAACCGATTCTGAGGGCTTGGGGTTATTCCAAATATCTAAAAATCAGGCCCCTTTAGGAGGTTTTTGGTTGGGCCCCCAAAATCATGAGCCCTTTTAGAAAAATATAACCCTAAACGTGTCAGTGGCACCCTCAGTGCATGAAAATGAAGGGACGTCATGACTGACGGAAGCCAATTCCTGAGAACCAGAGGTCTTGCGGTCCCAGCAGATAGGCTCTTGCATCTAAGTGCCTTGATAAGCAGCCCAGCTGAAGCCCTAGCTGCATGTGGGAGCTGGGAATTTGGTTCCCAGGAATGGGGCTTAGTCGTGGATCAGGAGCAGGGCTTCTCCTGGGTGCGTACCGGAGCTGGCAGAGCACGTTCAGCAAATTCCTAGACTGCTGCTGGCCGGAAAGGATGTGACACACTTCCAAACCAAGGGGTCAGACCATTAGCGCTGCTTTACAGGTGGGGAAAGGATTCGGCCACGGCCACAAAGCAAGCCAGGCATAGAACCCAGGAGTCCTGATCCCCCCTCCCCTCACTCTAAACCACTCGACCCCACTCCCCTTCTAGCCCAAAACTGGGAACAGGAAAAACCCAGATATCTGAAAATAGGGTGACCAGACAGCAAGTGTGAAAAATCGGGATGGGAGTGGGGGGTAATAGGAGCCTATATAAGAAAAAGCCCCAAATATCAGTCCTGTCCCTATAAAATCGGGACGTCTGGTCACCCTAGCTGAAAACCAGTTCTTTGCTCCAGCCGCTGGACCCCACAGCATTGCTGCTCTGATCCTTGGTGATTTAATAAAATACACATGTACAAACTAGTAGGAACCCACTGAAGGCATCGGAGTGACTTCCTTGAAATCACTCGAGAAGCACAAGCCGTGCCAGCTGCGAACCAGATCGTCTGGCTCAGTTCGCCTGCTCCCGGGCGGGGACGGGCCCTCCAAACCCAGACCTTTCGCTGAGGCTTGCTGGGAGTAAAGCCAGAGGCAGCGGCTGGCTGCAGGAGACAGAGCACCCGGTGGCTTGGGGCGGCGTTGCTGGCACAGAACCTGGCCTTAACGGGACACAGCTGAGTTTAAAAAAGAATCCCGTGTTAAAGCAGAAGCCGTATGGCCAGCAGCTGAAAGCAGGGAGAGGACTCTGCCTGCTCCTGAGCAGACATGTCTCTCTTTACTCCTGGCATCACCAGCCCCCTCGGTGCCAAAGGCAGAGGCTTTAGAATCAGAAGTGCACCCTCCCCCCGAGCGGTCGCCTGCCCCACAGTCGCTGACCCCATCCGTGGAGCAGCTGCTCCAGGTGGAAGGAGCGACGAGAGGCAGTGCCGTCCCGTGAGGCCTCGAGGCTGGTGCTCAGGAGCTGTAGGCTCAAGGCTGAGCTCTACCACAGACGCCTCGTGCGGCCCAGGCACGTCCCTCCCCTTCTCCGAGCTTCGGTTCACCCAGCGGTGAAATGGGTATAGTATTTCTGTCTTGCCTGTTTACTGGGACTGGAAGCTCTTTGGGCCGGGACTGTCTCATGTCCTGTATCAGTGGGGCCCTGACCTCAGGCGGGAGCCCCATGCCCAGTACAGCCGGGGCCCTGGCCTCGGGTGGGAGCCGGCAGGAGCCCTGTGCCCGGGAGAGCCGGGGCCGCCTCGGGCGGGAGCCGGCAGGAGCCCTGTGCCCGGTACAGCCAGGGCGCTGGCCTCAGGCGGGAGCCGGCAGGAGCCCTGTGCCCGGTACAGCCGGGGCCCTGGCCTCAGGCGGGAGCCGGCAGGAGCCCTGTGCCCGGTACAGCCGGGGCCCTGGCCTCAGGCGGGAGCCGGCAGGAACCCTGTGCCCGGTACAGCCGGGGCCCTGGCCTCGGGCGGGAGCCGGCAGGAGCCCTGTGCCCGGTACAGCCGGGGCCCTGGCCTCGGGCGGGAGCCGGCAGGAGCCCTGTGCCCGGTACAGCCGGGGCCCTGGCCTCGGGCGGGAGCTGGCAGGAGCCCTGTGCCCGGTACAGCCGGGGCCCTGGCCTCGGGCGGGAGCTGGCAGGAGCCCTGTGCCCGGTACAGCCGGGGCCCTGGCCTCAGGCGGGAGCCCCATGCCAGGTACAATGCCCTGGCCTTGGGGTGCACTCACTGCTAGTGGCGCCTCCTGCTGGCCATCCTGGGGATTAGCTCTGGCCAGCCATTGTGCCCCCCGCCCCTCCGGCAGGATCTCTCCCACTCTGTGGACCCCTCTCACTCCAGGAACAGCAGCCTCCTCTTCATGACTCGGCCCTCCGGCCAGATCACCCTAGGTACTCCCCCTTTCCGGGGAAGCCGTAACACAGGCTTTCCAGGCTTCCCAGGCAGTCTGCCTCCTCTGCCTGGCTTGTGCCATGTCTCCAGTGGCTGGTAGGGGCACCCAGGCCCGCCCTCTGCTCTGGGTTCCAGCTCATGGTCTGCACTGCTGTTCTCTTGGGCCTTCTCCTGCCTTCCCGGGTTTGCCAGCCTCCCAGGGGGGTGACCGCAGCTGCCTTCTGTTGCCAGTTTCCTGGCTTTATACAGGCCCCACCTGTTCCTGCCCAGCTGAGCCTGATTCTACTTGGCTCCTCCAGATGCAGCCCGTGGAGTTAATTGGTTGGCCTGGCCATCTTAACCCCTTCCAGTCCTGTGCAGGGTGGACCCCCCATCACTGGGCCCTGATCTCGGTCAGGGTCCCCAGGCACAATGGGGTCCCTGAGCAGGGCCCCGGAATACAGCAGGAGGGCCCTGGCCTCCCAGTTTTTGAAAGTGGATGGGCCTGGCCTGTCCAGTTTTCAGCATGGGCCCTGACCCCTCTCCTCCTCTCCACCCCAAATTCCCCCCCCACCCCCTCCATGGCTAGGCTGGCAGCAGGAGCCTGTCCAGGGAGTCCGGGCAGCTATGGGGATCCACAGACCCTCCACCTGTGAGAGCAGTCCCAGGCCCATGTCCCTGCCCCGTGGACCCACTACCCTGGGCAGGTGGAGGGTCTGCAGCTCCCCACAGCTGCTCGGGTGGCTCTTACCATGGCCAGGTTGCAGCTTCGAGGTAAGAACTGCGTGGGCAGCTGTGGGGAGCCGCAAACCCTCCACCTGCCCAGGACGGGGGGCCCGTAGGGTGGGGACATGGGCAGGGTCTGCTCTCGGGCCCCCCACCCTGGGCAGGTAGAGGATCCACTGCTCCTGGCCCACTCCAGCTTCTGGCTTGGCAGGGCTTTGGGCAGAAGAGGAGGGGGTGGGGCCATGGAGGAGGTGGGGCTCCTGGCCCCCACTTTTGGGAAGATTCCACCTTCCCCTGGCTCTACTCTTGGTTGGTGTCGGTGCAATGCCTAGAACAATCATATGAATTTCCTCCTCAGCTTAAGTGTGCAGAAATCCACCACGCTGGAGAGGAAGCTCCACTCCTCCCTTGGGGTGATAATGAAAACCGCCCGCTTGGCATCCTGTTCGTTCGCCACTTTCCCGAGCCGGCCAGATGTTTGCCATTCCAGCTGCAGCAAGGAGGGAAGTGACTTCCCATAAAGGAGGACGGGAGGGGGGAAAAAACCCCAAACCTGTTCTGAGTGGGGGGAAAGAAAAGCAAAGCGAGAAAGAAACAAAACCCTGGGAACATTCTTGCTTTTGCCGCAGCCCTAAATTTAACCCACCAGCCGCCCTTTCAATGACAGCATGTTCTTCCCCTTCAGTCTGTCATCAGCCCCTCAGCACCCAGCGCTTGCGTGACAGGATTCGGTGCCCTTTTGTTTTCAAGAGGATTCTCCCTGCCCACCCCCTTACTCCCACTACTCCCTGCCTGCCTTCCCGGAGTTATTCTCAAGCAAGAAGTCAGCTGCTATTATGATGGGATGTTAGCCCATGGGAACCTACCACGTGCTGCACAGACAAACAGAGCGAGGGCACCAAAGGGTAGGAGTGGGAAATGAAGAGGACTCCTGGCAGGTCCCTTCAGTGGCTAAGCCAGAAACCATTCTCCGTCTCTAGTGCCTGCTGCAGGATGCTGCCTCTGGGGTGGGGCCCACCTGTGCTTTATCACCCAGGTTCACTAGTCCCTGTGTGGGATTTCGGCAGCTGTTGAACCTCCAGCACAGGCAGGTCTGCTGCTGAAGCTAAAGGAGTGGCTCCCATCGCCGGTGGCAGCAGTAGGCTGTTATCTTCTAGTGGGCCAGCTATGAGATGGGCGGTGGATACAACCTCACCCTGTGCTCCATGGAGAGACATGAGTCCGGGCACCAGGCATGGCCCAATACGAAAGCCTGCCATGATGATGCTCTAAAATATTCAGGGTAAGAGATCACGGGCGGAGGGTATAATAGGCCAGGGAAGGTGCAGCCACCGGCGGACACCAGGACCGTGGTGGCCCTGCCTCTTCCCCTCCCTGCTCCACCTCTTCGCCGAGGCCCCCACCGCCTGCTGCTGCCTGCCTGGTAAGTCATCTTCTACTCCACCCCTGACCTCCGGAGGTCCCTGCCGCTTGCAGCGTCCCTCCTCACTCTTCACCCCCACGAGCGGGTGGGGGATGTCTTGCAGCAAGGGGAGGGTCTGGTGTGGGAGTGAGGAGGGACGTGGCAAATGGCAGGCTGGGGGGATCTCGCCACAGGCAGGGGGGTGAGGAGGAACACGGCACCGGGACTGGGGCTGAGCAGGGAGGGGGCCAAGCGGGGCGGGAATGCCTGGAGTGTGGCGAGGGCTGAGGGGGGAAGAGGCAGGACAGAGAGCTAACATCCCCCAGGGGAAGCTTCACCCACTGCCCATGTACGAGATTGAAGTCCAGGACCTCCATGGTGGCATTCGCTGAAATGCTCCTTGGTCCACGTGCAGGCCCAGTTAAACAGGCAGAACTGCAGGGTCTCAATGTGTGGATGAGATGATGGTGTAGGGAGGAGGGGTTTAGATTTATTAGGAACTGGGGGAACCTTTTAAAAAAGGAGGAACCTATACAGGAAGCAGGGGCGGCTCTGGCTTTTTTGCTGCCCCAAGCACGGCAGGCAGGTTGCCTTCGGCAGCTTGCCTGCGGGAGGGCCCCAGTCCTATGAATTCAGCTACTTGCCTGTGGGAGATCCCCAGTCCCACGGATTCAGCAGCTTGCCTGCGGGAGATCCCTGGTCCCGCGGATTCAGCGGCTTGCCTGCAGGAGGTCCCTGATCCCGCGGATTCGGTGGCTTGCCTGCAGGAGGTCATCAGTCCTGTGGATTTGGCGGCATGCCTTCGGAAGGTCCCCGGTCCCGCAGATTCGGCGGCTGGCCTGCGGGAGGTCATTGGTCCCACAGATTTGACGGCTTGCCTGTAGGAGGTCCCTGGTCCTGCGGATTCGGTGGCTTGCCTGCGGGAGGTTCCCAGTCTCATGGATTCGGCGGCCCACCTGCAGAAGGTCCCCGGTCCCGTGGATTCGGCGTACCCGCTGCCAAATTGCCACTGAATCCATGGGACCAGCAGACCTCCCGCAGCCGCACCACCGAATCTGCAGGACCGGGGACCTCCCGCAGGCGCGCTGCCGAAGGCTGCCTGACTACCTCCTTCACAGGGACTGGCAAGGTGCCCCCCGCAGCTTGCCACCGCAGGCATGCGCTTGGAGGGCTGGTGCCTGGAGCCGCCGCTGACAGGCAGGATGGGCTCCACCTCAACCAAAATGGAACCAGATTGTTGGCACGTAAAATTAAAAAGATGGTAGAACAGTTTTTAAGCTAAGGGCTGGGGGAAAGCCGACATCGACATCCTTTAGGGGAGGATCTATTAATGAGATTCTCTGTGTCCTAGTAAGGAGGAGAGGATGGAAGATGATAAAATACAGGTAGGGTCTGATGAGAAACAGCCACATGAAAAAGAGGCCCATTTAATTACATCACATAATGGGAGACAGCGAAAAAGCAGGGTGGATTTGATTTAAATCACTAGTCAGGAAGCCTCGATTTAATTATGGATTTCTACATACAAGTGCATTCTTGTTGGTTGTTATAACCATAGTACATAGTCTTCACAACTCAGAGATAGATGTAGTTTCGTTTTTAGAAGGTACACACAGTACCTTACACAGTGATTTATTTTGAAAACTTTTTAGATTCATTTTACAGCTATATCAGAAAACGAATGATTGGTTATTTCATTTACCAAAGGTAACTGACGCAGTTATTTATGAAGTCACTGGGAGGTGAACTATCTCCAATTCAACAGGTTAATCATTAATATTTGGAGGATTTTCTTGCCAGGCTGTATCAGGAGGAGAACATCACCAGACAGACATTTAACTTGTTTTATTTAACTAAAACAACAATGTTATGTATTCAGGATTTTTTTCTTCAACAGCAAACATATGATATTTTAACAAAACAAGCATATGTCCCTCCCTTCTCACATTTATCTCCAGACTTCTTCTCCTTGTCCAGATCTATTCTGCACCCAACAATCTTCTGTTCATAGGGTTGAAGTCTGTTATTTCTCATTTCTATATATTATTTATTTTAAAACATTTTTGCTGTTAATAAGCACGTTATCTCTGGAGACACAAATCCACAGTTTGAGATCTACAAAACTAAGCATCTCTGATGGTATCTTCTAGACTGAGCACTGAGTCCCATTGGGTAGGTAGAAAGATTAACCTAAATAATCTCTACAGAAGCCCCTGGAACCCCATAAGAAGGGTCCCTAATCAATGAACTATTGGAACTCATATACAAAACTTTTCTTAAACATGACATGAATATTTTGTCTCATACTACAGAATTATAATTTATAATCCCTATTCCTATATCTTTGAGCTATAATGTATCTTAATTACGGAAGCACACTTCTGAAAGACAACAAAGCCATCAATTCTTGCTGGAAAGAACATTTTGAAGATCTCCTTAACCATAATTCTATGGTGGCAGATGAAGCCCTTGAGCAAATCGCTCAACGACCATTTTGTATGAGGTGCACAATGCCACCATGCAGATGAAGAACAACAAGGCAGCAAGTCTAGATGAGATCCCCGCTGAAATCTTCAAAACCGGTGGACCAGAGTGAATTCGGCAATTTTACCTGCTTATCCTTAAACTCTGGAGAAAGGAGGAGATACCCAGTGAAATGAGGGGTGCCTTGATTGTCACCCTTTTCAAGAAAGGGGATAAAGTGGATTGTGGAAATTATCATGGTATCTCCCTCCTAGCCGCTGCAGGCAAAGTTCTGGCGCGGATCCTTGCAACCCACCTTTTGCCCCTGTCAGAAGAAATATTACTGGAGTCACAGAGTGGTTTCCAACCATGTCATGGAACTGCAGATATGATCTTCACAGCATGGCAGCTGCTAGAAAAGTGTGAGGAGCAAAACCGACCACTGTACGTGGCTTTTATTGATCTAACTAAAGCTTTTGACTCAGTGAATTGCCACGCCCTGTGGACTGGACTCTCTGAGGTTGGATGTCCTGATAAATACGTCCATGTCCTAAAATTGCTTCATGATAACATGAAAGCAACTGTTCTGGGCAGCACCAGCTCCCAGAATGAACCTTTCAAAGGACAAACAGGGCTGTAGCATTGCTCCAACCGTGTCTGTGCCTTTTATTGCTGTCATTCTGTACCTAATTACTGGGAAGTTTACAGCTGGTGTTGAAATCACTTACAGGAGGGAAGGGAAGTTTTTCAGGCTTAGGCTGAAAGCCAAGAGTAAGATTTCCACAACATCTATTGTGTATGAAGAGGACAACCCAATCTTGGCCCACTCTGAGAAAGATCTTCAAACTATCCTGAATGTGTTTGCCGATGCTTACACATGTCTTGGTCTCGCTCGTAATATCAAGAAGACTAAAGGGCTGTATCAGCCCTCTCCAAATGAGGTGTTACATGCCCCAGCTATCAAAATCAATGGAGTGGCACTGGAGAATGTCGGCCATTTCCTCTACTTTGGAGGAGGGGAGGGATAGCTCAGTGGTTTGAGCACCCTCCTGCAACCCAAACCCTTCATCCCCATCCCCACCCCAGATCCTGCACCTCCAGCCAGAGATGATACCCTCTCCCACATCCAAATCCCCTGCCCCAGCCCGGATCCCCTTCCCACACCCTGAGCTCCTCATATCTGGCCCTACCTCAGAGCCCGCACCCCCAGCCAGAGCCCTCATCCCCTCCTGCACCCTAATCCCCAATTGTGTGAGCATTCATGGCCCGCCATATAATTTCCATACCCAGATGTGGCCTTCCACCCAAAAAGTTTGCCCACCCCTGCCCTATCCTCTCTTTGCCAGAAGCTGGGAATGGGTGACAGGCAAGAGTGCAAGTAGGGTGGTACCCTCCAGTATGCAGTACCGGCAAGAAATTTTTAGCAGGTACAGAGTACCGGAAAGACTTAGGGCTAGCCCACCTCGCCCTTCGGAGAGTGGCGGGCTACTCTTTGCTCCTTAAAGTAGCAGAACATGGCTAGAGAGGACATTCCTTCTTTAAATGGCTTTAGCAGCACAATACATATGCCAACAAACTTAAACAAAGGCTTTGGTCAGGAGTCCTCAAGAGCGGGAGGGTGTGGGGGAGGGGAAGCTGTTTAAAGAGTGTTTTTGATTCTGTTTCTCCCCATTGGTCTGAATTGTCCATGACATCCATACTGCATCACATCGAGTCTGGCTCAGTAGACGAATGCCTCTGCTTGCGCTAACCAGAGGATGTTTGGATTCTGTTGTCAGCCCAGTTCTGCAGCCTGATGGGAATCATGTGTTGTCCCCAGCGTACATAGAATTCTTCTTTGCTGCCAATCTAATCTAACATACATTATGTTAACTGGAACTGAAGCAGCAAAACAAAGAAAACAAATGCCTCATTTCCCAGCATTGTAGGTGAGAGAACTATAAGTGAAGATCATAATGCCACACGCTGACGGCCTTAAACCTCAGGAATCTGCCAAGAACTTTGCTGAAAATATGTTCCTCATCTTAACAATGGAGCTAAGACAGCACACATCTGTCCACCTTTATTTGAATGACGCTCCTTCTGAGCTGACAGCTCAGGCATTGTCAGTTTCACTGAGAACAATTTACAAACTTGGAACCTAGTCCCATAAACCCGTAATCATTTGATCAATCCCACTGAAGACAATGGGACTATTTGCATGACTATGGATCACTTTTGTGCTAAGAGTTTTAGGAGTCTGTTCTGTTCTTATAAAGGACGTTGAATCGCCCACTGAAATGCAATGTTTGGGTGCAATATCATAATGCAGTTTAGGATACAGTTCTACTTAAAATTTGTCTTTGAATAAGTCAGACATATGTGGAAATGGCTCCTCACCCAACTGCCATATTCCATATAAACAGACTGAATACTACATACGTGGGGGGAAAGTGAACCGTTAAGCATGTTGATGTTTGTATATACAAAGAGGGGTGTTGGAGGGGACGGGAGAGCATGGGGGACTCAGGCTGGGGGGAACAGGGAGGGATTACATGGAGGGTCACGTGGGGAGGGCGCGTACTGCTCCTCGTGTCCCTCCCATGAATGCAGTCCCAGCAAGAAATGATTTCCACTTGCACCACTGGCGACAGGGGATGGATCACCGATGATCACCTGTTCTGTTCATTCCCTCTGGGGCACCTGGCATTGGCCGCTGTGGGAAGACAGGACACTGGGCTAGACGGACCTTTGGTCTGACCCAGTACGGCCGTTCTTATGTTCTCACAAAGCATTTTAAGGATACTGATCAATTTAGCACCTTTGCCCATCCCCAGAGGAGGGCGCTGAGGCCTTGCCTAGAGTAGCTATTCTGAAATAGTCACCCCACCCCACCCCGGACACACTTATCTCAGAATAGCTCCAGCACTTTAAATTCCCTCCCTCCCTCCTGCCAGGACACCATCCCCCTGCAGACAAGCTCTTCCAGCCTAACCGGGCCAGGTGGGGAAAAGGGCGCGTGGGAATCGCCCTTTCACAGCAGGGGAGTTGAGCTGCAGAGGCTGTGATTTCCCGAGCTGGGGTCAATATCCCCTTGTGAGCTGTGAAAGCAATAGAAATGTACAGTGCCTGGCACAATGAGGTCCTGGTCCCTGGCTGGTGTTCCTGGGCAATAGAGATAAAAATAATAATACTTAAAAACCATGTCCTGGGATCTGGGCTGAAGGGACATGCCCCAAGTTATGTGGTGGGTGACAGAGACACAAAGGGAAAATGAGTCATCAGCATTCCAGGCAGGGGCCTTAATCTCAAGACCCACTCCCCGTCTGCTAGCAAGCTCCTTTGGTCTGAGTGTGACGCCGACCGGTTCCAGGCGACCGAGACGTCCTTCAGAGCAGGTTCCTGTCTGCTGAGAAAGCCCCGAGTGCAGCTGGATGTGATCCCACTCACCTCTTCCCAGAGGGTGGCAGAGCCTGGGAGTTTTTTTCCAGACCCGACGGAAGGAAGGGAAGGTTTGTGGGTAAGGCACTAGCTGTGGACTTGGGAAGCCTGAGTTCATTTCCCAGCGTTGCAACTTACTCCTTGACTGTCTTTGGACAAGTGGTTAATTTAATGGATGTGATGTAACCTAGAACATAACTCTCCTGGCTCAGAGTAATGGTCCATCTTGCCCAGTGTCCTGTCTTCCAGCAGTGGTTGGTGCCAGATGCGTCAAAGGCACTTAACAGAACAGGGTGATTATCAAGTGATCCATCCCCTGCTGTCCAGTCCCAGGTTCAGCAAGTTCGAGGTTTAGGGACACTCAGAGCATGGGGTTGCGTCCCTGACCATCTTGGCTAATAGCCACTGGTGGACCTGTCCTCCAGGAACTGATCCAGTTCTTTTTTAAATCCAGTGATACTTTTGGCCTTCACAGCATCCCTGGCAATGAGTCCCGCAGGTTTACAATTCGTTGGGTGAAGAAGTTTTTCCTTCTGTTTGTTTTAAACCAGATGCCTGTTAATTTCATTGAGTGGCCCCTGGTTCTTATCTTATGTGAAGGGGGTAAATAACACTTTCTTATTCACTTTCTCCACATCAGTCATGATTTTATAGACCTGTCTCATATCCCTGCTTACTGGTCTCTTTTCCAAGCTGAGCAGTTCCAGGCTTTTTAATGTCTCTGCATATGGAAGCTGTTCCATCCCCCTCATCATTTTTGGTGCCCGTCTCTGTACCTTTTCCAATTCTAATATATCTTTTTCGAGATGGGGTGACCAGAACTGCCCGCAGGATTCAAAGTGCGGGTGTGCCATGAATTTATCTAGTGGCGATATGATATTTACTGTCTTTTTAGCTGTCTCTTTCCATTTGTTCGCTTCTTTGGCTGCCGCTGCACGTTGAGCGGATGTTTTCAGAGAACTATCCACAGTGACTCCAAGATCTTTCTTGGGTGGTAGCAGCTAATTTAGACCCTATCATTTCGTATGTAGAGCTGGGATTATGTTTTCCCCTGCGTGCATTACTATGCATTTATTGACACTGAATTTCATCTCAAGCAGACACCTGGCAAGCAAAGAAGCATCCAGCAACACGAAAACTAAAACCTCACCTCCACGGTCACGTAACAGCTCCTTTACCGGGTGAGCTCCCTGGCAAAACCCCCCTTTGCTGCTCCTGGGCTGTAACGGCATGCCTTCTGGCCGTATACACTATGAAACTTAAGCTGCGTCTCTAGCAGTGAATTTAATACCCAGGGGGACCATAAGAGAAAAGGATCTTAAAAGAACAAGAGGCTTAAACACACATCTGTATTTAGGAACCCCTAATTTCAGGAGACACGCTAGCAGGCATCTGTGTCTGTCTGTCTTGTCTGTGTCCCCGAGGGCAGATTTCCCACCATCACTCTAACTAGAGCCAGGAGACTAACAGACAGATTGGTTCATAGGCTGCTAGTCTGAAAAATCCAGGAAAAAATAATTCATTTGAGGCTCGACTGCAAAACAGAATTTTTCAGCTCATAAACTCCCCGTGCATGGCTGGGTTGTGGGCAGCCAGCTATCACCCTCAGAGCCAGAGACTACAGTCACAGATCAAGACACTGGCACATCAGAAACAGGAGGCAGACTGGATATTGGGAGCTACAGTCAGAAGCCAGGCGTCAAGCCAGCTCTGGATGCCAGGAAATCAAGGAGCAGGGTGGAGCCCAGTTGTTCACACAGGTTCCAGCACATCTGCTGGCATCAGTCAGGGGGGATTCCACCAGTCAGGGAGGGCTGGGCTTCGAGGGGCCCAGCAGCCACAGCCAGCAGGCCGGCAGCTGGTGGGTGGGCGCTCCTATGAACGTTGTGGGGCTGGGTTCATGCCCCAGGGGTCATGACACATGAACTTTAAAGTCCCATGGGACCATCCCGCTTAAGGCTGTGGGTCTGTTATGCAGGGTTGCTGAAGTCACGGATCCTGTGACACTTCTGCAGCTGCAGCGGCCCTCGCAGAGCAGCAGTGCCCTGGGGGCAGCTAAGGTTTAGTCAGGGGTATTTATAGTACCAAGCATGGACCGGTCACGAGGCGTGAATTTTCGTTTCTTGTCCGTGACCTCTCCATGACTTTTCCTAAAAATACCCGTGACTAAATCGTAGCCTGAATCATGACCTAGTGCAACGCTTCTCAAATGCAGTCACAGTGGCCATTGGCCAGGGATATTTCTTGCTGGTTTTTGCAGCACTCAGTAATTCCCGATCTCCACTGCAGGTGGGTGATGAGCTCCAGGGCTGGGGCTAGCAGCCTGTGACGGGCAGTGGAGCTGCTTTTTCCTTTTGCCCTGAGGCTTTTCTGTTGAAGGACCAACCTGTGCCCCCCAGCCACAAAGCAACCGCTGCAGCCCCATTGCCACCGGGGGCATACCCGCACCGAGCCACGGAGGATGGCTGCTGCTCAGGATCTAAATCGTGGGCCATCATCATCCTCGTCGCTGCACAGGGCAGAGCCTGCCCAAACTGCTGCCGAGATTCAGAAACGACCGTTGCTATGAATGATTTGTACTGGAATGGCGCTGAGGGGCCCTGCTCCTGCCCTGAAGGGCTTAAAACAGCGCTGGGGGAAGGTTGTGGCTGGGAGCTACTAAGCTGGGCTGATTGGGAAGTGGCTGCAGCTGGGCCATGCCCCAATCAGGCCACAGCTGGCCTGTATAAAGAGCTGGGAGCCAGGTGCTCAGAAGTCTCTCTCTGCCTGTAGAGGGAGAAGGGGCTGGTTGCAGGGAGCTAGAGATAGGGTACATGAGTGGAGCAGGGCTGGGGAAAGGTTGAGGAGCTGGGGAGCTCCAGCCTGGAAAGCTCCAGGCTGTGGCCTAGCATTGGGCTAACAGGTACTGGGGGTTGCAGAGGGCAGCCCAGGGTAGGCCAAGGCAGCAGGTCCAAACCCTCCTTGCCAGTGATGAATGGCTGACACTGCAGTCTGCCCCAGTGCGTGAGGCTAGACGATGACTGGCAGTAGCCTGATACTGAGGCAAGGTGGGGAGAGAGGGTGGGGGGTTTCCCAGGGAGGGGCAGCACCCCAGGTAAAAGGGCACCAGGTCCAGGGAGGGAAATGGGGTCAGAGGACAGGTGGATCACTGGCCTGCAGAGGGCGCTCCGGAGCTGGAATAGCTAATTCCCAACAATGACTAGCAGGAGGCGCTGCAGGGGTGAGTCTGCACCTCTATAGGCCCCAAGCACGGAGCAGCTTGGTGCCTGGTGCTGTATAATTTTATTGCTATTAGGTGTATTACGGTAGCACCGAGGAGCCCCAGAGCAGTCCTAGCCCAGGCCTTCATGGTGCAAGGTGCTGCATGTTTTTAGAGTCCCGATAGCTGATCCCTCTGCTCTAACCACTAGACTGTTGCCCTAGAGCTGGGGCTGGAACTCAGGTATCCTGAATCCCAACCTGTTGCTCTGACCAGCAGGGAAAAGAACCCGGGAGTCCTGATTCTCAACCCCCCTTGCTCTCCCTACTCAGCAAGATTCCCTCTCCCACAGTTGGCTAGTTCAGGGGGCTCAATTACTTCCTTGGATTCCCGTCCCTTAAGAAACAAAGAAAGGGGCCCCTGGCTGAAGATGGCAAAGAGGGGGGAAGGGGTTCTCCCTGAGCCCCCAAACTCCCTGGCCGATGTTGCATTCTGACCATGTGCAGCTGCATTATCAGAACCATCTGGCCCTTGTCCTGCGTCATCTCTGGCTCTGCTGCCCATGGAGCTTGCGAAGGGAATGGGGTTACACAAGAAGGGGTTGGGGCTGGCTGATGGTAGCGGTGGTTTTTTACGATATATAATGCAGCTCTTTCTGTCTGGAAGCTGCCTGGTTTCCTATCAGTGACTCTGGCGGTGGGAGGGTGGGGTGCTCTTGAAAGTCCAGATGAAGCTGAGAACAGCTGTTGGGTCCTGCCCGCTGGCAAGCGACCTAGGAGTTGCTGCTGGAATCTGGATCCCGCCTCGGGGTCAGGCATGGTGAGATGTCACACGCAGATGGCCCGAGGCAGGAGGAACGGCCCATGCTGACCACAGAGCCTCAGTTGGTAGCTGGGGAAACTGAGACATATGCAGGGGACAAGGTCACCCATCAGGGCCAGGAATAGAGCCCAGAGGTCCTGATTCCCAGCCCCCCCCCCCACTCCTCTCCCAGAGGTGGGCATACCAGAGGAGCCTGGCTTCTATCTCCCCTCTCTAACCACTAGACCCCACTCTCCTCCGAGAGCTGGAGACAGAACCCAGGAGGGGGTGGGCCTGACTGACACCAACGCAAGTTAAGAAACTCCACTGCATTTTCTACACCAAACTGATCCCAGTGCTCCCTGATAGCTCGCCCCCAATTTTCCCCCTTGCCACTCAGTGCCAACTTCACTGCGCTACCCACCCCCGGAGGTGCCTGTGCCCACGGGGCAGTGGAGAGGCTGTCGGTGATCCTGGATGCGGAGCAGTGGGCTGACTCAGCAAAACTGTCCAGCTGTGCGCCACATGGCCAGGCTCCACTGCACACACTGTTCACACACATGTCGTCACACTCCTCTTGCAGCACGACCCACGTGCTTAACACACACCAGTCCTGCTTTCTAAACACACGTACATACACGTATACACAGCCCTGATTCTCCCCTGGTCTCTTACACGCACACACACACACACAGCCCTGAGTGAGCCCCAGTTCTCCCCTGGTCTATTTCTCTCTCGCTCGCACACACACACCTCCCCTGGTCACACCCACACACACAGAGCCCCGATTCTCCCCTGGTCTCTCATGCATGCGCATGCACACACACAGATACAGACACACACACACAGCCCCGATTCTCCCCTGGTCTCACACTCACTCACACACACACAGCCCCAATTCTCCATGTGTCACGCTCTCTCTCTCTCTCTCTCTCTCTCACACACACACACATGATTCTCCCCTGGTCTCTCTCACTCACTCACTCACACAGCCCTGATTTTCCCCTGGTCTCTCTCTCACACACACACACGCACCCGATTCTCCCCTGGTCTCTCACACAGAGCCAGGAGTCTCCCCAGTCTCACACACACACACTCCTGCTCACTCATGCCTCTCACCTTGGTATGGAGTGGGCAGGAGTGTGTGTGTGGGAGAGACTGGGGAGACTCCTGGCTGTGTGTGTGAGACCACAGGAGAATCGGGGTATATATGTGTGTGTGTGTGTGAGAGAGAGCGAGAGAGCGTGTGACCAGTGGAGAATCGGGTGTGTGTGTGTGTGTGTGTGTGTGTGTGTGTGTGTGTGTGTGTGTGTGTGTGTGAGAGAGAGAGAGAGAGAGACACCAGGGGAGAATTGGAGCTGTGTGTGTGATCAGGGGGACTCAAGGCTTTATGTGTGTTCCCTCCCAATTGCTCCTCTCCACAGAACGCCCGTCCCCGCTCCCGTTTCCCGCCCAGGTCCTGCGCACGGGCTCCATCGAGGGCTGCACGATTCAGGCCAGATCTCATGTTCAACCTTCCAGCCCTAGAGCTATTGAGGCCGGGGGGCAGGGAGGGGTGAAGACAAGAGCCAGAGTTTTAGGATTCAGCCAGGAATCTGCCAGGTACCATCCAGCCTTAAATGAAAGCTGCCAAGCCAGTCCCCTCCCACCTCCCGTCCCAGCCATGCACAGCTGAGAGCAGCGCAAGCCCTGACCTGGACAGCCCTACCTGACGCGAGAACCAGGATTCGCTGCTAAGCGCCTGCTCTGTGCCTGGTCTCTGGGGGTTAGCCCCTGCCACGTGCTGGACCCGAAGCAGCCACGTGGCAGGCCACATGGGCTCCATGACTGTCTCCGAGCCTGGTTCTCCAGATTGGGCTTGTGGGGCACATGCTCTGGGGCTGTGTAATTGCAGTGGAGCCGGGGCTCTGAGATCCCATGAGGCGGGAGGGTCCCAGAGCCCGGGCTCCAGCCCAAGGCCGAATGTCTGCCCTGCAATTTCATTGCCCCGTGGCCCGAGCTGGAGTCAGCTGATTCGGGCCAGCCGCGGGTGTGTGATTGCTTTGTAGACGTACCCCCAGTGGCTACATGCTTCAAACACCTAGTCCTGATCTCTCATGTCCCAGGGAGTAAATCCATTGCTCCCCACCCCAAGGGGTAGCAATGCCAAGGGGTTAGGCACAGAGTTGGACAGACAGTTCATAAAAATATTACAGCAAAAGTCTCCTTTTTGTTACAGGAGCCTAGTGGGTAGTGCAACAGTCTGATACTCAGGACTCTTGGCTTGGCCGACCTTGGGCAAGTCACGTCCCTGCTTTCTGCCTCAGTTTCCCCATGTATCAAATAGGGGTGCTGGTACCAATCTCCTTTGTAAAGCGTGTTGAGATCTGTGGCTGAAAAGTGCTAGGTAAGAGCGTATTATTATTAAGGATGTTCCCCATAGAGGCTCACCCTCTCCCCTTCCCTTTGGTTGGTAACAATCTGGATCGGTTGTGGTTCTGGGCTTGCCTGTGAGAAGTTACCACTCCCAGCCTGTGGCACAAACCCTCCCCCAACACACACTGTACGTGGCCCACTCCTTGGGGTGGCTTCCTTAACCCTGCAAGGAGCACAGCAGCCTGACCCCAGCCTTCTCCCCTCAACCCACGGCCTGGATCTGAGCAGTCCAATGATCCCAGCAGGAGCTGGCTACTGAATGTGTCCTAGGGGCTGGGAAAGGCACAGACGATGCCCTGGCCTGTTAGCAAGTACCCAGATGATCAACGCTTTCATAGCCACCCCTATTTCCTGAATAACTCCCGGCAGTCCAGCCGGTTTCCTTGTCGATCTGTCCTGCCAGGCCAGGCTGGGAATGTTGCAACTGGGCTTTCCAAGTCTAGTCAGAGACTTGGTAGCTTCCGTCTCATCGAAGATTTTATGTCTGCCAGCGAGTTGTCTTTTGAGAAGCCACCCAATGTCTCTTGAGATGTCTCCAGCTCATGATTTCATCTCTCTTGGCCAGCTCTTATTGCTTTCAGCCGGCACCTCCACTAACCACTCCTCTCATTGTCCTCCCCGGCCCCCGGGGTCTTTTCCCGAGTCATGGCGCTCCAGGATAGAGTCTCTCATTTTATCAGTGGTACTGCGATGAGGTGTCCATCCCACCCACAGGACTGGAAGGGATTAAAATGGCCAGATGGGCCAATTAACACCACAGGCTGCATCTGGAGAAGGACACAGCCAGGAATTGACTTGAAACAGACTCCACTAGAGGGGCCTAGATAAGCCAGGGGAAGCTGGCAACAGAAGGGTCTGGAGGGATGAGTGGGGTGTCTGGATCTGGAGGGAAGTAGCCTACTGTTATTCCCTGGGAGGAGGGATTGGGGCTTGGCAGACCCGGAGAATGAGGAGAGACAGAGAGGTAGGCAAGGCTTGGGGCCCTCTCCTTGGCAGCCAAGGTTTGACCTACTCTATGCTGTCAGTTGTCTCCAGGTGCCGGCCCAGCAGACCTCGATAGCACTACACAGAAAGACCGCAGCCTCGGTTGGGTGATGAAGGCACTCAGCCAGGTTTAATGCCAATGAAGCACAGCCCGAGCACTCAGGTACGCCAACGCATGTGTGCCCACGACACTGGTACCAGCTCAGTCCGCAGCTGCCCCCTCGCCGCTGGACAAAGGTGTCCCGCCCATGACTTCTCCTTGTACCCGTTGCTACAAACACATCACATATTACACTGCAGAGGTTAGTTTCCAACCCGAGGCCTTGTACCAAACCTGCCGGTGCACCGTCCTGTCCTCCCATGCTGGTTTGACCTGGGGTCGCTGCGTCCCTGTGCCATCTCCCAGGAGTGTGTGTGTACTGCACCTCTGGGCCGGGGTGAACCTGGGCCAACCACCTTCTGGGATGAGGTTTCACAAACACCCAGGGCCTAGTCCTTAGGAGCTCCTGGCTAGCCCTGCTGGCTAGCCCTGCTAGCCGTGCCTTTGCCAAGTTCATGTGCCAAACGGTGAACTTCTAAGCAAGCATCTGCTTTAGACAGGGCCTGACTTTGGCTCCTAACATGGCCTGGCTTTGCTGTCTTGCCCCAGATCCTGTGATCCAGGCTCCCTCTCCACTACCTCTACACCTCACTGCTTTTCTCCTGAGCTTCCTGCAGTGAGTCCTCCTGTGCGGGGCTCCTGGGGAAGCCCGAGGGCCCTGCACCCCAGTTCTGCAATCAGATGTGACTCTCAGCCAGCTGGTAAAATGGAAGGTTTATCATCAGAGAGGTAGCCATGTTAATCTGTATCTGCAAAAACAACGAGGAGTCCGGTGGCACCTTAAAGACTAACAGATTTATTTGGGCATAAGCTTTCGTGGGTAAAAAACCCATTTCAGATGCATGGAGTGAAAATTACAGATGCAGGCATTATATACTGACACCTGAAGAGAAGGGGGTTATCTCACAAGTGGAGAACCAGAGTTCACAAGGCCAATTCAGTCAGGGTGGATGTGGTTCACTCCCAATATTTGAGGAGGAGGTGTCAATTCCAAGTGAGGGAAAACTGCTTTTGTAGTGAGCCAGCCACTTTATTCAAGCCTAAATTGATGGTGTTAAGTTTGCAAATGAATTGTAACTCTGCAGTTTCTCTTTGTAGTCTGTTTTTGAATTTTTTGTTGTTGAAGGATGGCTACTTTTAAATCTGTTGTTGAACGGCCAGGGGACTGAAGTGTTCTCCTACTGGCTTTTGTATGTTACCATTCCTGATGTCTGATTTGTGTCTATTTCTCCTTTTACGTAGAGACTGTCCGGTTTGGCCAATGTACATGGCAGAGGGGCATTGCTGGCACATGATGGCATAGATCACATTGGTAGATGTGCAGGTAAATGAGCCCCTGATGGTGTGGCTGATGTGGTTGGATCCTATGATGGTGTCGCCAAAGTAGATATGGGGATGGAGTAGGCAACGGGGTTTGTTACAGGGATTGGTTCCTGGGTTAGTGTTTCTGTGGTGTGGTGTGTAGTTGCTGGTGAGTATTTGCTTCCGGGTTGGGGGCTGTCTGTAAGCGAGGATTGGCCTGTTTCCCAAGGTCTGTGAGAGTGAGGGATCATTCTCCAGGATAGGTTGTCAATCGATGATGATCTGGAGAGGTTTTAGCTGGAGGCTGTACGTGATGGCCAGTGGTGTTCTGTTATTTTCCTTGTTAGGCCTGTCCTGTAGTTGGTGACTTCTGGATACCTGTCTCGCTCTGTCAGTCTGTTCCCTCACTTCCACAGGTGGCTATTGTAGTTTTAAGAATGCTTGATAAAGATGGCATTCACCTTTTGAGGAGGGGAAAGACCCTATTTGCACACAGACTGGCTAACCTAGTGAGGAGGGCTTTAAACTAGTTTCGATGGGGACAGGTGAGCAAAGCCCAGAGGTAAGTGGGGAACATGGAGACCTGGGAGATGGGTCGGAAACAAGAGGGAGCGTCGGCTATAATAGCAGAGAGAAAGGAGGGTCAGGGCAAAACTGAGAGGCAAGATCAAACCAGTATCTTAGATGCCTATATACAAATTCAAGAAGAATGGGTAATAAGCAGGAAGAACTGGAAGTGCTAATAAATAAATACAACTATGACATTGTTGGCATCACTGAAACGTGGTGGGATAATACATATGATTGGAGTGTTGGTGTGGATGGGTACTGCTTGCTCAGGAAGGATAGACAGGGGAAAAAGGGAGGAGGTGTTGCCTTATATATTAAAAATGTACACACTTGGACTGAGGTGGAGATGGATATAGGAGACGGAAGTGTTGAGAGACTCTGGGTTAGGCTAAAAGGGGTAAAAAACAAAGGTGATGTCATGCTAGGAGTCTGCTACAGGCCACCTAATCAGGTGGAAGAGGTGGATGAGGCTTTTTTTAAACAACTAACAAAATCATCCAAAGCCCAGGATTTGGTGGTGATGGGGGACTTCAACTATCCAGATATATGCTGGGAAAATAACACCGCGAGGCACAGACTATCCAATAAGTTCTTGGACTGCATTGCAGACAACTTTTTATTTCAGAAAGTTGAAAAAGCTACTGGGGGAAGCTGTTCTAGACTTGATTTTAACAAATAGGGAGGAACTCGTTGAGAATTTGAAAGTAGAAGGCAGCTTGGGTGAAAGTGGTCATGAAATCGTAGAGTTTGCAATTCTAAGGAAGAGTAGAAGGGAGTATAGCAAAATAGAGACCATGGATTTCAGGAAGGCAGATTTTGGTAAGCTCAGAGAGCTGATAGGTAAGGTCCCATGGGAATCAAGACTGAGGGGAGAAACAACTGAGGAGAGTTGGCAGTTTTTTAAAGGGACATTATTAAAGGCTCAAAAGCAAGCTATTCCGCTGGGTAAAATGTGGCAAAAGACCACCTTGGCTTAACAATGAGTTCGTGCATGATCGAAAAAAATAAAAAGGAGTCATATAAAAAATGGAAACTAGGTCAGATTACAAAGGATAAATATAGGCAAACAACACAGAAATGCGGGGCAAGATTAGAAAGACAAAGGCACAAAATGAGCTCAAACTGGCTGTGGGAATAAATGGAAACAAGAAGACTTTTTATTAATACATTAGAAGCAAGAGGAAGACCAAGGACACGGTAGGCCCACTGCTCAGTGAGGAGGGAGAAACAGTAACAGGAAACTTGAAAATGGCAGAGATGCTTAATGACTTTTTGTTTCGGTCTTCACCAAGAAGTCTGAAGGAATGCCTAACACAGTGAATGCTTATGGGAAGGGGGTAGGTTTAGAAGATAAAATAAAAAAAGAACAAGTTAAAAATCACTTAGAAAAGTTAGATGCCTGCAAGTCACCAGGGCCTGATGAAATGCATCCTAGAATACTCAAGGAGCTAGTAGAGGAGGTATCTGAGCCTCTAGCTATTATCTTTGGAAAACAGGAGAGATTCCGGAAGACTGGAAAAGGGCAAATATAGTGCCCATCTATAAAAAGGGAAATTAAAACAACCCAGGAAACTACAGACCAGTTAGTTTAACTTCTGTGCCAGGGAAGATAATGGAGCAAGTAATTAAGGAAATCATCTGCAAACACTAGGAAGGTGGTAAGGTGATAGAGAATAGCCAGCATGGATTTGTAAAGAACAAATCGTGTCAAACCAATCTGATAGCTTTCTTTGATAGGATAACGAGTCTTGTGGATAAAGGAGAAGCAGTGGATGTGGTATACCTAGACTTTAGTAAGGCATTTGATACGGTCTCGCATGATATTCTTATTGATAAACTAGGCAAATACAATTTAGATGGGGCTACTATAAAGTGGTGCATAACTGGCTGGATAACCGTACTCAGAGAGTAGTTATTAATGGTTCCCAATCCTGCTGGAAAGGTATAACAAGTGGGGTTCCGCAGGGGTCTGTTTTGGGACCAGCTTTGTTCAATATCTTCATCAATGACTTAGATGTTGGCATAGAAAGTACGCTTATTAAGTTTGCAGACGATACCAAACTGGGAGGGATTGCAACTGCTTTGGAGGACAGGGTCATAATTCAAAATGATCTGGACAAATTGGAGAAATGGTCTGAGGTAAACCGGATGAAGTTTAATAAAGACAAATGCAAAGTGCTCCACTTAGGAAGGAACAATCAGTTTCACACATACAGAATGGGAAGAGACTGTCTAGGAAGGAGTACGGCAGAAAGGGATCTAGGGGTCATAGTGAACCACAAGCTAAATATGAATCAACAGTGTGATGCTGTTGCAAAAAAAGCAAACGTGATTCTAGGATGCATTAACAGGTGTGTTGTGAGCAAGACACGAGAAGTCATTCTTCCGCTCTACTCTGCACTGGTTAGGCCTCAACTTGAGTATTGTGTCCAGTTCTGGGCACCACATTTCAAGAAAGATGTGGAGAAATTGGAGAGGGTCCAGAGAAGAGCAACAAGAATGATTAAAGGTCTTGAGATCATGACCTACGAAGGCAGGCTGAAAGAATTGGGTTTGTTTAGTTTGGAAAAGAGAAGACTGAGAGGGGACATGATAGCAGTTTTCAGATATCTAAAAGGGTGTCATCAGGAGGAGAGAGAAAACTTGTTCACCTTAGCCTCTAAGGATAGAACAAGAAGCAACGGGCTTAAACTGCAGCAAGGGAGATTTAGGTTGGACATTAGGAAAAAGTTCCTAACTGTCAGGGTAGTTAAACACTGGAATAAATTGTCTAGGGAGGTTGTGGAATCTCCATCTCTGAAGATACTTAAGAGTAGGTTAGATAAATGTCTATCAGGGATAGTCTAGACAGTATTTGGTCCTGCCATGAGGGCAGGGGACTGGACTCGATGACCTCCTGAGGTCCCTTCCAGTCCTAGAGTCTATGAATCTATGAATATTGTTTGTCTCTGTCCTGAGGGATTAGAGCAAATGCGGTTGTATGTTAGGGCTTGGCTGTAGACAATGGATCGTGTGATGTGGTCTGGATGGAAGCTGGAGGCATGTAGGTAAGTATAGAGGTCAGTAGGTTTCCAGTATAGGGTGGTGTTTGTGACCGTCACTTATTTGCACTTTAGTGTCCAGGAAGTGGACTTCTTGTGTGGACTGGTCCAGACTGAGGTTGATGGTGGGGTGGAAATTGTTGAAATCCAGGTGGAATTCTTCAAGGGCCTCCTTCCCATGGGTCTATATGATGAAGATGTCCTCAATGTAGCGCAAGTAGAGGAGGGGCGCTAAGGGACGATTGCTGAGAAAGCGTTGTTCTAAGTCAGCCATAAAAATGTTGGTTTACTGAGAAGCCATGCTGGTACCAACAGCAGTGCCACTGACTTGAAGGTATAAGTTGTCTCCAAATCTGAAATGGTTGTGGGTGACGACAAAGTCACAAAGCTCAGCCACCAGGTGTGCCATGGCCTCATCAGAGATACTGTTCCTGACAGCCTGTAGTCCATCTTTGTGTGGAATACTAGTGCAAAGAGCTTCTACATCCATGGTGGCCAGGATGGTGTTTTCAGAAAGCTCACCGATGCTTTGTAGTTTCCTCAGGAAGTCAGAGGTGTCTCGAAGATAGCTAGGAGTGCTAGTAGTGTAGGGTTTTAGGAGAGAGTCCAAATAGCCAGATAATCCTGCTGTGAGAGTGCCGACGTCTGAGATGATGGAGCATCTAGGGTTTCCAGGTTTGTGGATCTTGGTAGCAGATAGAATACCCCTGCTCGGGGCTCTAGGGGTGTGTCTGTGTAGATTTGTTCCTGTGCTATAGCAGGGAGTTTCTTGAGCAGATGGTGTCATTTCTTTTGGTGACCCTCCGAAGGTTTATTAGTCAAGAGGAACACAGTGTAGAACAGAAATCGTTAGCATAGAAATCAGTGACTTTCAGCCAAGTCCATCTTGGGAAGTCCTGGGCCAGGCAGCATGGCCTCCCCCTCTTTCAGTCCCCCCAAGCAGACTGCCCAGCTTCCAGCAACCTGACCTCAGACACCCCCATTGCTTCTCCTCCTTGGCTTTATCTCGTTTCCTGGGCAAAGATGCACCTGGTCATCACCTGGTTGCGTCCCCCTCCTGGGTCTCGGGTTACAAAGGGCCCCAGTCATACCATCCATGCAGACAGTTGGAGCAGCCTCACCCACCCCAGAGGTCTCAACCAAAATCACACACCCCTATTCCCACCACCGGGTTATTGGTCCAGCACCCAGGGAAACTGAGGCACCCACATTATTCATGCAGAACAGTAAAACTCAAACAGTAAGACTCACATACAACCTAACAAGGGAAAATCCCCACTTTGTCACAGCGGGGCGTGGGGGGAGGGGGCGGAACAGAGTGTAGAGGAATCCTGTGTGGTATTTTGGGGAGGTGATGGATTTCAGGAAGGCTTGAGGGAAGACTCGTGGGTGGTTCAGAGCTAGTGGGAACTGAAGAATGCACTGCAGAATTGGGAGAATGTTAGCTGAGTGCCAGAGGAACATTCCCCACATTCGCTCCAGATTTTCCCAGGGAGAAGCCACCCCCATGGTAAACAGTGCATGAGACGCCGTTTACCGTGGAGGTGGCCTTCCTCTGGGGAAATCTGGAGCAAATGTACTGCAGAGAGCAATCCCAGACAGGGCAGGAGCAAGATGGCTTAACAGGACTTTTCCACTGCTGTATTCCAGGGCTTTGTGATGCTAACAGCAGCCAAGATTCTCAAGAGGCAGCTTGTGAGGTTGGGTGTATCCAGTCTACGCAGGTTTCCCTGCTTGAGCTGCCTGAAAAAGGCCTGATCAGGGCTGACCAGAGGATTTAGGGGGTCTGGGGTCTTCGGCGGCAGGGGGGCCCCGCCGCTGAAGACCCGGCAATTCGGCGGTGGATTCCGGGGCGGAAGGACCCCCCGCCGCCGAATTGCTGCCGAAGACCCACCCCAGGACCTGCCACCGAAGTGCCAGAAGGATCCCCCACCGAGGGTCTTCATTGCACTTCGGTGGCGGGTCCTGGAGTGGAAGGACCCCCCGCTGCCAAATTGCCAACAACGACCCGAAGCGGAAGAAGCTCCGGTGGCCTGGGCCCCACTAGAGTTTTCCTGGGACCTGGGAGCCTGTGAAGGACCCCACTCCAGGGGCCCCGAAAAACTCTTATGGGGGACCCTGCAGGGCCGCGGGCCTGCAGCAAATTGCCCCTCTAGTCCCCCCCCCCCCCAGGTGGCCATGGGCCTGATTCCCAGAGTGGTGGGTGCTCAGCACTTCTGGAACATCAGGTGTCTTCAGCTGGGAGCCCCAAACACGCCAGGTGCTGGCTGATGCCCCTCTGAGATGGTCACCCAGAGTCACCCAAACAGTCTCAGATGTAAGGCCTGAGGCCTTTTTCTGCAGCTACAGTACGACAGCAGCAGCCGTGAGCTAAAAAGCAGAAAGTCACATCTTCACAGTCTACCTAAATTCCATTAAAACAACGTAGAATCGGCCTGTTTAGAAGGCCCCTGTCCTAACAATGCCCACCATCACCAGGCAAAGAAACAGACATCGATGCTCAACATCCACCGGCAGCCCTGCAGATCAGCTCCTCTCCCAGCTACTTTTGCCCGCCAGTGTTCAGCTGTTCAGCGGTGGGCAGGAGTCGCTGGGGCAGAGGGAGAGGATGGGGCCAGGTAGGGGCAGGAAGAGGTGTGGTAGGGTGAGGGCTTGGGGGAAGGGGTGGAACGGGGGTCAAGCCCCGTCCCCCCAACCCTCCTATGAACTGGGGAAGTTGACGCCTCTGGAAACAGATCTTAAGATGTTGAAAGAAAACTTGGTTTGACGGCATCCTGTTCGGCAAGGAATCACTTATCAACAGTGTGAATGTGAAATCTCTCCTTCTTTATGGTCCCTACTTCGCTGTCGTTGATCTGAATGGTTTCCGTCTGGTTTTATTCACTATTTGTCTGTTGCATAAATAATTTTGTCAGATTTAAATAAACTAAGGAAATGGGCTAGGATTAGTTAAATAATTGTTTCACAAGATGTTAGGATTGGTCAAAGGATTTTTTTGTAATAGTTTAGGGAAACGATTTGTTCAGGGAGAGCTGAGCGGGACTCAAGTTTCACTATATAAACTGGGGTCCAAGAAGGAGACCAGCTGGGAAAGAAAGAAAAAGAAAAAAAGAAGGGAAGATCTGGAAGACGATGAAGAAGAAAAACCCATCTCCAAGACACAGCCCAAGATCAGAACTGCTAGAATCCTCTGCACGACCGTGACCAGAACCCAGATGAGCCTAACCTTGCCTGGCCAACAAGGAAAGTCCGTCTGCATGCTCATGCTGGGTGTATGCTTAGCGTGTGGTGATTGTTAATAAATAGAGGTTACGAATATTACTGTGTAAGGCTCTTTCACTGGGAAAAGGCCCTGCAAACCCACAGAAGAGTACGCCCTGAGCCCTAGGAACTGGGTACACCTCGAGGTGCCTAAATTAATTGGGGTAGGTCTTGAGCCCATGGAAGGGTAAAGGTGGGGTGTCCCAGAGTGTGCGGGTAACAGCAGGTGTCCCCGCCCAAGTCTCGCAGGTGGGTTGATCCTGGCTCTAATGTTGACTTTGGGCCATAGGTCATTAGGCAAATGGCTGGAGAAGCGTTACCGGTGAGGAGCAAAGACCGGGGAGGTTGTTAGTGCCCAGTGAGCCACCAGTTCTTCCACCGGCTTTGAAGGAGTTCCCATGATGATGTCTCCAAGGCTGGTGTTGTGGGGCTGGAAATGGCTGGGGAAGTCCTGGCTTCATGCCGTCCATGTGTCCTGCGGGACTCAATCGCTGCCTCTCTTGGCTCGGTTGCCTTGTCTCTGACTTGGTGGTGATGGCCTCTTCTCTGCTTAGCTTCCTCTTCCACACCTGTCACAGGTGATGTGAGGCAGCCACCCCATAGTCAGGGAACAGGTGCTATTCACCCCCATGCTAGCCCTGGAAGGGTTAATATAGGCAAAAGAGACCAATTAGCCAGAGCCTGCACCTGGAGGGGAGCTAGGACGCACGACAAGGTCAGCAACTGCAGGACAGGGCATCAGACCAGGGGGAGAGCTAATCCCCAGAGGGGCCAGTAGGAGGCGCCGGAGTGGGACGAGGCCACGCCCCTGTTACTAGGTGGGAAACAAAAAATGCCCCTGGGGAGGGAAGGTGAAGACAGCCCGGGCAGGAGGTCAGATCACAGCACTGGCGTGTGCCACCCTGGAGGGAGGCTGGCAGTGCCCCAGTCAGATCAGATACGGTGTCGGGCTCACCTCCCCATCCCACGAGTCGGTGACCACACCTAGCCAGGAAAACAGCCCAAAGTGAAACAGCTCACCGGCTTGCCTAGCGTTCTTGTCGTGGTTTGGCGGGCTCCCAGCGGAGCAGTAGCTAAGCACCTCGCAAGCACTAATGGTTTATTCCTGTGACACCCACGTGAGTGAGGAGAATACCCCATCTGTCCCCCACCCTCTGTCATCAGATCGGTTTGTGAGTGTTCTGGGGCAGAAACTGTCTCCGACTCTGGGTCTGGGCAGCGTCCGGCACGACGGGGCCCTGATCTCGCCTGGAGTCTGGGCAGCTCCGGGCACGGTCAAGACCTGAGCAGCGCTCAGCACAATTGGACCCCAATCTCAGTTGGGTTTGGACAGTGGGGCCTTGATCTCAGCCGGGGTCTGTGCCACACCCATGCTATGGGGGCCCCCGATCTTAGTTGGGGTCCAGGCAGTGCCCGGCTCTGTGGGGCCCCCGATCTTGGTTGGGGTCCGGGCAGTGCCTGGCTCTGTGGGGCCCCCGATCTTAGTTGGGGTCCAGGCAGTGCCTGGCTCTGTGGGGCCCCCAATCTTGGTTGGGGTCCGCTCCGTGGGCCCCCGATCTCTGCTGAGCCCTCTGGCTGTTATCACAATATGGAAAGGGACCGGCCCCTACCCCCGGCTTGTTCTGTAGGGCACTGTGATTCTTGGCTGGGCTCCAGCACATTCCAGAGGCGGCTGGAGCAGATGGAGACAGATTCGTGCGTGCTGCAGGAAGCCGTGGAAGCCAGCCAGCTTGCCGGCCTACGCAGCAGTCTAGAGACACCCAGCCTGTGGCAGGCCAAGGGGCCAGGCAGTGTTAACCGGGCATATGCTGCGGACAACGTTCGGGCTTGGAGCTGCCAGCGAGCGACGTGCCCAGCCTGGGCTGGACCTGCTGCATGGGTAAATAGAGGCTCTGGGCTAGCAGCTATCTGCCTTTTGGGGTGAAAGCTCAGGCGGTAATTTGGACCTACAAAGCCCAAGTGGCTTGGGATCTCCCTGACAGACAGCCTCTCCCTCTGGGCCATCCTGCCTGGCTGGGATCAGGGGGTCGTGAGCCGGGGTCCCGTGGCGGGAGATGCTGCTGGCTGGCTGTTTGCCATGCAGAATAGCTTGATTTTACTGCCCTCCAGGACAGGCTTTAAGGGCCTTTGTCTCCCTAATCTACCACACACCCCTGCCCCCAAGCCCTGACACCGCCCCCCATCCACCAGTCCCAGGGCCTCTCACACCCCAGCACCCATCTGCCGGCTCTCCATCCCAGCAGCAGCGCTGGGTCGACCCGGGGCTCCTTCTGGCAGCGCTGGTGACAGACAGGATGTCCTGCAGCCCCCCGGGGGCTTTGAGGGGGGGAGATGGGATGGTCTGTGGGGCTCTCCTTGGATCCTGTGTGGTGGGCAGGGGGTCTCCCTGGGCTGAGATGGAGGGGAGAGTGGGTATCCCCAGGCTGGAGGGGGGGAGATGAGTGGCCCAGGATACCTGCCCAAGTACCAGCAGCCCACTTGGTGCATGAGCCCCTCATCCCCTATCCCTCTGCTCCCTGCGCACAGCTGGAGCTGGCAGATCCACTCCAGATTGGAGCTGGGAGGGTGCACACTGGGGGCTGGGAGCAGCAGCCGCCCCTGGCTAAGCTCGGTGCTCAAATCCCCCAGCTGGATAGGAAAGAGGAGAAGCTGGGGGCACCCTGAGCCCTGGCTCATGGTGTGGGTGGGAGAGTGTCCCCTGGGGGTGAGGAAGGCGCTGGTGGGGGAGGTGGGTATATCACAGGCTGACCAGCCCTTTAAGGGGAGAGAGCCCAGCCCCTCCTGTGACTGCTCGGCTGCCTCCCAGCTGAGGGTGTGGGGCTATGGCTGGGGGATGGCTTGAAAGCACCTGGCCCTTATGCAGGCCAAAGAGAACTCAGCTGAGCTGCGAGGGTCTTGCAGGAGTCCTAGAGGGGCGGGAAATGCCTCCGGGAATTGCAGACAAAATGGCCGATTCGGACTTTTTTGCCCACGGTTCAGTTCCCCCAACACCTCGTGCTCGGAGGCAAGGGCATGGCAGCAAACTGGCCCAGCCCGGCTTCTCCCGGGCTGGAGAGGCAGCTGGCAGTAGCCAAGTTACATTTCTTCTTCCGTGCCGATGCGGTGAGTATTGCTTATTAGGTGTATTACGGTAGCGCCTAGGAACCCAGGTCATGACCCTGCAACCCATTGTGCTAGGCCCTGTACATTTTTATTGTTCTTAGGTGTATTACGGTAGCACCCCAGGCCACAGGTGTCAATTTCTGCTCACGCCAGCAGGTGCTTGACCTCCCTCTGCCCCCGGCCCTCCCCTAACTCCACCCCAGCCCCACCCCTTCCCCAAAGTCCCCGCCCCAACTCTGCCCCCTCCCTTCCCCTATTCCGAATCCTTCCCCAAATCCCGGCCCAGCCCCAACTTCCCCTTAGTGTGCCATGTTCCTGCTCCTCCCCCTTCCCTCCTGGAGCTTGGTATGCCACCAAACAGCTGTTTGGCACCGGCAAGCGATGGGAGGTAGGTGGAGGAGCCGGAACACGGCACACTCAGGAGAGGAGACGGAGGAGATGGGGCATGGGGGAGCTTGGCTGCTAGTGGGTGCAGAGCACTCACTACATTTCCCCCATGGGTGCTCCAACCCCAGAGCACCCACGGGGTCGGCGCCTATACTCCAGGTCTGGGCCCCACTGTTGTCATAACTGAGCCTGCGTATTTATTCCAGTTGTGAGCTCAGCTGTAAAAAAGCTCGAGAACGTCCCGATAATTTACCATTCAAAAACTGGTGGGAAGAGGCACACCCCGAGGACAGAAAACCGGAATTAGTCGACACAAAAAAAGCTCCTGACAGAACTCCGGGACTGGGTTAAGTCCGTGCCCGACACCCAAGAAAATGTAAATCCGGAAGCCGATGAACTGAAATTGGTGGGTCAGAAATTCTGCCAGCTGCCTCTCCATCCCTGGTTGAAGCCACGCCGTGCCAGGCTGCTGCAGTGCCCTTGCCTGATTGGTGGACAAAATAATGAGGGGCGGGACTATTAAACAAAAAGACTTTGTGGGCAAATACAGATGCACAGGCGGATGCTACAGGAGTGAGTGTCACCACAGAATTCGAAGGGACTGCCAAGGTCATCTAGTCTAAGATGCAGGATTTGTTGCGTCTAAATCATCCGAGACGGCCTCTTGTGAAAGTCTCCAGTGAAGGAGCTTCCACAGCCTCACTGGGCATCTGTTGCATTCTCTTACTGCTTTTTCAGCGAGGGAGTTTTTCCTGAGATTTCATCTAAATCTGCTGGGCTGTTGTTTGAACCCATTGCCCCTTGTCCTGCCCTCTGTGGCAGGAGAGAACAACTTTTCTCCATCTTTTTCATGGCAACTTTTCAAATAATTGAAGACCATCACAGTGGCCACTTCCCCCCACCCGCACTGTTTCCTGGGAATCTGGACTTTCGTCACCCTAAATCTATGTTCTGAGCAGACTGGGTCAGAGAGGGGGACCCAGCTGACACCGTGACCTCTGCTGGTGCCAGCTGAATCCTCAACATCGTCCAAGTGACTGACAAGGTGGGTGAAGTAATATCTTTTATTGGACCAACAGAGGATATGACCTCACCCACTCTGTTTCTCTCTCACCCTGGAACCAATAAGTTATAACAAGACTCCAAACTATCTAAGAAACTGTCAAAGAAGGGAGTTTTTCCTTCTGAAACTCTGTCCTGCTAAGGGGAACTAGGGATGTTGTGAAAACGAAAGCCTTATTTAATCCCTGACATTGCAAATGCCGTCACTCAGGGCCGGTGCTTCCATTTAGGCGACCTAGGCGGTCGCCTAGGGCACCAGGATTTGGGGGGCAGCATTTTGCCACCCTCGGCGGCAATTCGGAGGCGGGGGGTCCTTCACTTGCTCCGGGACCCTCTGCCAAAGTGCCCCGAAGACCGGGAGCGTGGAAGGACACACACCCCCCCCCCCGCCGCCGCAGAATTGCTGCCAGCAACCAGGAGCACGGAAGGGCCTCTGCCTAGAGCGCCAAAAACCCGGGCGCCGCTCCTGCCGTCACTAATTTTCCTTCTTTTCTTTATCTTTAATAAAAGGTTACAAGTGTTTTGAATGATGTGTTTGCCATGGGACGAAGCAGGCTGACATCTCTGTATACCAAACTCCAAACCTTGTCAGACACTGTTTAATGTTGGACAGTGACTGGGTTGTGTTGATGCCCTTGGCCCATATAGTCCATCTAAATTAATACAACAGTGCTGTATGTTTTCGTTGCTGATAGATAGGGCCCAGGATTTTTGCAACAATGAAAACCAAAGTAATTTCAGCTTTTCAAAGCTGTATATTTTGGAATGATCAGATATGCATTATCTTAATACAGAAAATATACGGATCGACAAACCTGAGCAATATGTAACCCTTTACTGCACCAAAATACACTAGCCTGTATTACAATGTTTACAGATGCTTTTGAAATTGTTTTTGACAACCGAAATTGTCAGTTTTAGAACATAACAAATTTATTAAGTGATCATCTTCATCGCTATAAAAACAAAACAACATTCTTGCCGCGCAAGACCATGCAATTAAAATAATCTAATGGCACAGGGAAATTTGCCATAATTACATTTCTGCTTAAAGTAAACTAACATTCTATTGTTTATCGTGCGTATCAGCATACAAATATTCATTGACGCTCGCTTAGGGCACGTTACAAGTACATCTTCACGCTTTCCAATGACCCACAGTGACATGGTGGGGTTAGCCCTTGTCCAAATTTGGAGAAACCACATTCAGCGTCAACTGAATTGCACGGGATCACAAAAAGACCACGAGCAATCTGGCTAAGTTTTGGCAAACGTTTGTCCATGTTTTTACCAAAAACTGGAGAGAGAAATGTCATTGGGATGAGGAAGTTCATTTACAATGCTCAAATAAACTGCCCACTCACCCACAGGTACAAAACGCAGCAGTGAAATACCCCGTTCCCAGTCACTGCCATGGTGGGGGAGTACACAAACTTGCTTGAGATCGAGGATTTTCACATTGTGGGAAACCTATGCTGGCTGTTTGTTTGTAATGATGTATCCTGCAGTTTCTCTGTACGGCTTTGAAAAACTTGACACATGTCCAGTGCATGCTGTCCTTTGAACAGAAGCATTGCCGGCAAATCAAATGCAAGCTTGTACACTGCCCTTGATAATGTTGACTGTGATTCAAACGTAAGTAGTGTCTGAACAAGTGGAGCTGGATAAATTAAATTTGCCACAAGTGATTCACTCTGCAATAAAACGTAGCTCCTCTAAAACGGCCGTCATGTCCTCCATGTCGATCTTCTGAGCAACGAACCCCTTGTCGTACTACACACAATGGTTGTGATAGTCTATGGCTTTAAACCGAGTATTCCACCTTGTTGCAACTGGTTCCAGAGGTAGTGTCGGGCTTTCAACTTCTTGGTTGATAAGGCAGTCTCTAAAGCGAGCAGGTCTGAGTGGAAGGTTTATTAGAGCACACAGAGCATCCACTTCTGTATAGAAACGGTGCCAGCACTGTAACGTGTGCCCAGAAGATCACAGGAATGCCCATATTTCGTTTAGGAATTCTCGCATTTTGGGATGGCCCGTTTTTTTTTCTAATGGGATGTTTGCCCTGCCACCGGCCTCCACCCGATCTTGTGCTATCTCTTTCCCTTTATTTCTGGTTTTCCTTTTGCCGTGTACACACACCAGCATTTGTGAGCTGGGGCTTTGCTGCTATCACGTCGCCCTTCGTTTTCTGTTTTCCGTTGCTGCATCCTGCCGTGGACCTTTCCTGTGCCTGCCTGTGTGGTCCTTTTTCTCATGGTCAAGCCCTTGGCAGCAAAACGGTACAAAATAACGTCCCTCCGCCCACATGGAGCACATCTTTGCTGAATTCTTTAACTCTCCCCTCGGCATTGGTAGGAAGCGGCTTTGAAGAGCCAAAGTACAAGGTGAAAAACAGGAAGGAATCGACTTGCAGGAGGGTTGGGGAGACGCTCTAGCTGTGAGGGAATTTCACTGAGCCTGCAAGCTGCTGGTCCAAGGTCCAGCTGGGTGCGGGAGAGAGATGTGAGCCAGGTGCCGTGAGCCAGCGGTGTACTGGTGGGAAGGACAAGAGACAGCTGCGTGCAGGGAAAAGGAGACAGATGTTAGGCACAGGGTTTCCAACCCTCCTGGTTTGCCAGGAGTCTCCCGGAATCCGGCTTGATCGCCCAGAGGCTACTGAAGCCAATCTGGGAGATTTTAGGCCACTAAAAGTCCGGTGGCCCAGCAGGGATAAGGCAGGCTCCCTGCCTGCCCTGGCTCCGTGCTGCTTCCAGAAGCAACTGGCCTGTCTGGCAGCAGCTCCTAAGCAGCGGCACCGCTAGCAGGTCTCTGCAGCCCCCGCCCCAAGTGCCGACTCTGCAGCTCTCATTGGCTGGGAACAGGGACCCATGGCCAGTGGGAGCTGCGGGGGCAGTGCCTGCAGGCAGGGGCAGCGCGCAGAGCTGCTGCCGGACATGCCATCGCTTCCAGGAGCTGCCTGAGCTAAGCGCCACCCAACCAGAGCCTGCACCCCTCACCCTCCTGCACCCCTGCCCCAGCCCAGAGCCCTCATCCAAACTCCCTCCCAGAGCCTGCACCCCTCAGCCCCTCCTGCACCCCAACCCTCTGCCCCAGCCTAGAGCCCCCTCCCACACTCCAACCCCCTGTCCCAGGCTCAGCCCAGAGCCCCCTCCCACAATCCGAACCCCTTGGCCCCACCCCAGAGCCCACCACCCTCCCAAACCCCAACTTCCTGCCCCAGCCTGGTGAAAGTGAGTGAAGGTGGGGGAGAACGAGCGACACAGGGAGGGGGCTGGAGTGAGTGGGGAGGTGGAGCATCGGAGAAGGGCCGGGACAGGCGTGTGGCCTTGGGGCAGGGGCAGGGCAAGGGTGTTTGTGTTTGTGTGATTAGACAGGTGGCAACCCTAGCTGGGACCTGAGGGCTAGAGCGGTGGAGTCGATTAACACACAGGCCCACAGGGCCATGCCCAAGGTCTCCAGCCAACTGGGGGGGGCGGCCCTGGAAAAATCTCATGATGCTAGGGCAGCAGGGGCCCCATCACCTTTTACTGGCCATAAGGGCGAGTGATGGGGGGAGAGGGCAAAGGGGAGCAAGTAAGAGGGCAGGGTCTCGGGGGGGGAAGAGGTTGCACAAGGGCAGGGCTTTGGGGGAAAGGGCAGCGTGTGGTGGGGGTAGGGCATCAGGGGAAGGGGCAGCATGGGGAGGGGCCTTGGGAGGAGCAGCGGTGCAAGGGCAGGGGCTTGTGGAGAAGGGGGCGGAAAGAGGGCGGAGGCTGGGAGGGAGGGAGGGAGGGATAGGGCCACAGTTTGGGCTCTGGTGGCTCCCCACTTGTAGGGAGCCTGTAGGGCAGGATGATTTAGTTGCTGCGCCCTCTGCTCCGCTGCCTCTTCCTCTCCTGCATATTTTCTTCTCGCCGTCACTGGTGACGAGATCCTCCTGCCTCGTGCCAAGCGGCCAGGGCTAGGCGGCAAAGGAAGAGAGGGAACAACCCATCTCGCCGTGTCTCCTCCAGCCCCAAGCTGCGCGGGATATGCCCCCTCTTGGCTGCAGTCTTACCGCCCCGAGCTGAGTTGCCAGAACGCAGGCTGAAACCTGCTGCATGTCAGCATCAGGGAGAACATAAGTATGTGAGGCTGGGGGCAGCCAAGGTGGTTGGGGAAATCCCCCCACAGCCCCTATCCCGCCCACCATAGGCTCAGAAAATCTCCATGACCTCAACCCCCAGGGACAGCCTCCAGGGAAATGCAACCCCCACATGCACATGGGAGCCAAGTGGGAGGATTCTCTGCTGTCCTGCTAAAGGCAGGAAATTTGGACCCCCCACTCTTCCCCCACACCACACTCACACATGGTGGGAGGCCCCATAACCCTTCCTTGCCTCTTAGTGTTCAATCACTTCTCTCCCCCGGAGCATGATCTGGTCTCTCCCCTCCTCTTCCACTCTCTCCCGCCCCCCTTGTCTTTTGATGTTTGCAAAATATGTGGTGAGACACAGGCTTTGTTTTGGGTTTTTTACACTTCTATTTGTGGTTTCGAGACCTTTGGCTGCCTCTATCCCTGCATCCCTCAGGGCAGCATTATTTACCCCATCCTCATACACCGCTGATGAGGCATTGGTAGGGTGGAGCAATGAATATTCCCCCGCCCCCCGCAGTATTATTGGAAAAAGTATATTCTCATTGGTTTAGTAATGACCGAACACGCTGTCGTGTGCTCTGGCTACTCCGTACCTGGCCTCTTAAAAGTAGGATTTAATGTATACACATAAGCTAGTTCTAAAACTGAATTGGTAAAAATGTCAACATTCTCATGGTTCGATGTGAATAGCCTTTGGCAGAAAGCCAGAAGCATCGATTTGGCACCCATCAGAGTCTTTCGACACTTTTTCAGAGCTTATGTGATCAGATGCAAACTTTGTTTTCACCATTATCTGAAATTTAAAGTTCTTAATAATGGAGTCATTTTACCTCAGGTTAGGATTATTTCTTGTAATTACGTTACTTTCTGGAATTGCGATGGTTGTCTTTCAAACATCTTCGCTTCCACAGTAGAAAAACTGGATTGTAACAAGATCAATGGGGGAAAAAATGTGTACTGGTCAGTATGCCATCCCCCTGGGGTACAACCTAGCCTGTAGGTCTGTTAAGTTCCTTTAAACTCTTCAGCCTGGGCTGTCTCTCACAATACTACGCTAGTGAGAAGCCACAAACCCCTCCAGGTGCTGTGATCGCTCAGCCGTCACCACGTGGAGACACACACCCAGTTGAGTTGCATGAATGCCCTCTAAGCCACTCATGAATTATAAACAGGGAGACGCTAGTCAATGCCCCCTAAGCTAGGGCCAGGCCTGCTGTGTGCAGGGAAGGTGAGGGAGAGGGGAGAGGTGTTGGGGATGCTGCCGAGAGCAGGCATGAATACTATCCGCTCTGCAGCATGGCGAGGGAGCCCTGGCATCCTGCTGCCAAGCGCCCTGCCAGCCCAAGGGAAGCTCCGGGGCAGTTCTGCTGAGCCCAGGCCTGTGTGGGAGAAGTTGGTGGCAAATCTAAATATCAGCTAGCCCCTAGCCTCTGCCCTGAGCCCTGGGGAGGAGTCAGGTGTCTCTTGGAAGAAATCTGGGGGGCTCCACTCATACGTCGCCTCTGGTTGGCGATTCCAGAAATGGAGGGTGATTTCAGGGGGCCAGAGGGAGTGGCAATTGCAGCAATTTCCAGAAAACACTGGTCCTACTGATAGATGTATTATGGTAGCAGCTAGGAGCCCCACTCATGGCCCAAAATCCCATGGCGAGAGGTGCTGTACATTTTTATGGCTATTAGGAGTATTATGGTAGACTGCATTGGGCCAGGCATTGTGCAAACACAGAACAAAGAGACAGTCCTTGCCATGGAGAGCTGACAACCTCAGCATGAGGCAAGAGGCAGATACACGCAGGATGAGGGAAAACACGGGAAGAAAAAAACAGTTCTGCTCAGCCAGCCCAGCCCAGCAGGGGCCCACAGAGGGTCCAGTTTTGTGTCAGTGTCACAGCAGAGGGGAGGGGGTGGTACCACAGCTTTGGAAAAGTTTCAAAGGGCAGATCTCAGAGGCAGTCTGCAGGGACATTCCTATCCACCTGCTCAGGGCCTGGGAGCGCGATAGGACCCATGCTTCTAATTCAGAGCAGGATCAGACAGCGAAACAGTAGAGTTTGCAGAGTGCCAGGGCAACACAGGGCTGGCTTCTGTGCTGACTTATGTGTTACGGGCTTTGTTAAACCTAATTGCAATGCACAAGAACATGCCACCACCCAAAACGCAGGCACAAGTGAGGCTGCCCAGGAAACAAACACCGCAGAAGGAAACAAAGAAGGAAGCACCAGACACCACCACAGAAGCTCTGGTATCATGGCCCTGAGAAAAAGCTAAGAGAAAGAGAGAGCTCTTGGGGCAAAGTGCTGTCTGAAAAGAGGCGTGGAGCTCTGAGCAAAGAAACTGTCTCCTGTTGTCTGATTTCTTCTGTGTTCAGGGAAACAGGACTTTGTAAAATAAACACGATTGCACCAGAGACACCCCTGACTCCACCACCAATTTCTCCGCCTAGTGGAAACAACCCACAGGGTCCTGAATTGTGCCTAGCCACTGAGGTAAAAAAATTGGTAATACTGGGATCCTGTTTTCAAGGAAAAAAAATTGTGAGCTGGTGTTTCGTTTGCCCCTAAGGGAACAAATAATGGAGGTGCTCTCAGAAATCACCAATGGCCACAGGGGATTTACACAAGACCTAAAAGAGGAGCTTGGGAGTTCACAAAAAACATCTGGACATTTCTTGGCAGGGGATGAGAGAGAACTTTGGTCAGAAATCAAATCTTTTGCTCATGCCTCAGCTCCAGAGTCCAGGCAGGTTGGAAAGCCCAGCCATAAAACTCCCAGTCTGGACTGACAATGACACCCCCCCTCCCTGAATTTCCCCAACACTCCCTCCCCCCACAGTTACATGCTGTGTTGCCAATTTAGTTGTTGGTTGGAAATTGGAATTGAAATTCAAACATTAATCCACGCTTTGTGTCCCTAGCCTCTGTTTGTCAGAGGGTGGAGATGGATGGCAGGAGAGAGATCACTGATCATTACCTCTTAGGTTCACTCCCTCTGGGGCACCTGGTATTGGCCACTGTCGGTAGACAGGATACTAGGCTGGATGGACCTTTGGCCTGACCCAGTACGTCTGTTGTTATGTTCTAAGCAGGAGATTTGGATGCCAGATCCTAAAGAAGAGAGAGAGGGTAGGGATCAGGTGTTTTGCTTGGTGGTGTGGGCTCTGCCTAAGAGTCACAGGAATTATTTGACTTCCCCCTCTCTCCTGTTTAGAGAGAGAGCTGATTAGGTTTCATAAGTGACCACTAGAGCCGAAATCACTGATAATCAGGTCTAAGTGCTTAGACCTGCTGTGGGACAGTGTTTCTGTTGAAGAGACGGCCCAGCTGGCCCTAGCAGCGAGGTTCCCCCCATTGAGAGCTGAAATCACTGAGAGCCGGGTGGAACCTCGACAGACCGACTCGCAGAGCACACAGTGGCAGGTGGCAGCAGAAGGTGACAGTTCAGGGCCATTGGGGACTGAGGGGTTGTCATAAACAGATAGCTAAGGGTTAATGTCTCTTTCACCTGAAGCACCTGACCAGAGGACCAATCAGAAAACCGGATTTTTTCAACTTTGGGTGGAGGGAATTTTGTGTCTGAGGTCTTTGTGTCTGTCTGCCTGCTTTCTCTGAGCTTTGGAGAAGTAGTTTCTGCTTTCTACTCTTCTGTTTCTAAGTGTAAGGACAAAGAGATCAGATAGTAAGTTATATGGTTTCTTTTCTTTGGTATTTGCATGAATATAAGTGCTGGAGTGCTTTGATTTGTATTCTTTTTGAATAAGGCTGTTTATTCATATTTCTTCTAAGCAATCAACCCTGTATTTTGTCACCTTAATACAGAGAGACCATTTGTATGTATTTTCTTTCTTTTTATATAAAGCTTTCTTTTTGAGACCTGTTGGAGTTTTCTTTTCTGGGAAATTTCAGGGAAATTGAGTCTGTACTCACCAGGGAATTGGTGGGAGGAAGAAATCAGGGGAGATCTGTGTGTGTTGGATTTGCTAGCCTGATTTTGCATTCCCTCTGGGTGAAGAGGAAAGTGCTTTTGTTTCCAGGATTGGAAACGGAGAGGGGGAGTCACTCTGTTTGGATTCACAGAGCTTGTGACTGTGTATCTCTCCAGGAGCACCTGGAGGGGGGAAGGGAAAAAGGATTATTTCCCTTTGTTGTGAGACTCAAGGGATTTAGGTCTTGGGGTCCCCAGGGAAGGTTTTTCAGGGGGACCAGAGTGCCCCAAAACACTCTAATTTTTTGGGTGGTGGCAGCAAGTACCAGGTCCAAGCTGGTAGCTAAGCTTGGAGGTTTTCATGCTAACCCCCATATTTTGGACGCTAAGGTCCAAATCTGGGACTAAAGTTATGACAGGGGTAGAGTGAACAAACAAGAGCCGACAGAGCATTGGACTATGCTTTAGTGACTTCGCTCCAGAATGCTAGATTTGTGACTGGGAAACTTATATAAATACGTTTCCTAGTAGGCCAAGATTTTTAAAAAGCATTATTTGCCAAGGTCATTGTCTCACGTCATTGTTATCTCAAGAAGTCGTTATCCTGGAGAGTTTCTGTACTAAACTTTTTGATTCTTATAATTATTTATTATGTAAGAACGGCCATATTGGATCAGACCAATGGTCCATCTATCCCAGTGACTATTCCAGGTGCTTCAGTGGGAATGAACAGAACAGGAAATCATCAAGTGATCCATCCCCTGTCGCTCATTCCCTGCTTCTGGCAAACAGGCTAGGCACCCTCAGAGCATGGTGTTGCATCCCTGCCCATCCTGGCTAATAGCCATTGATGGACCGAACCTCCATGAACTTATCTAAGCTCTGTTTTGAACCCTGTTATAATTTTGGCCTTCACAACATCCCTGGCAAAAAGTTCCACAGGTTGACTGTGCATTGTGTGAAGGAATACTTCCCTTTGTTTGTTTTAAACTTGCTGCCTATTCATTTCATTGGGTGACCCCTGGTTCTTGTGTTAAGCGAAGGGGTAAATAACCCTTCCTTATTCATTTTCTCCACACCAGTCAAGAGTTTATAAGACTCTATCATATCCCCTCTCAGTCATCTCTTTTCCAAGATGAAAAGTTCCAGTCTTCTTAATCGCTCCTCCTGTGGGATCTGTTCCATACCCCTAATCGTTTTTGTTGCCCTTCTCTGAACCTTTTCCAATTGCAATACATTTTTTTTGAGATGGGGCGATCAGAACTGCATGCAGTATTCAAGATGTGAGCATATCATGGATATATATAGTAAGAGTGAAGGAGCTTGATTTGCCAGACTGATTAGCCAAGCCAATACTGACAACTTATATGAAAAGGCTGCAAAACACCATGCCTCTAGACCAGTGGTTCTCAGACTTTTGTAATGGTGACCCCTTTCACACAGCGAGTCTCTGAGTGTGACCCACCTTATAAATTAAAAACACTTTTTAATATATTTAACACCATTATAAATGCTGGAGGAAAAGCAGCGTTTGGGGTGGAGGCTGACAGCTCATGACCCCCCACCCACATGTAATAACCTCGTCACCCCCTGAGGAGTCCTGTGGCAGGATGATGACTCACTGCTGCAGCGCCTCCTGCTGGTTGTCCAGGGAATTAGCTCTTTTCCAGTTCCGGAGCACCCTCTGCTGGTTGGTGTCTCGCCGGCCGCTGGCCCCTGGGGTCCTTCCCAGACCCTTTGCCCAGTGGTTCTGCCCACTGCAGTATCCTCTCAATCTGGGTCCCCCCACCCAGGGGAACCCACAACCCCCTATCTCTCCCTCGCCTCAGTGGCTACTGCCAATCACTATCTCGCCTCCGTTCACTGGGGTGGACCTACAGCCTATAAACCACTCATCATCGTCACAGAAAACAGAGATATATCATGTTGATGATACCGAACAAGAGAAGAGACAGGTCTCGTTACAAAAATGGCTTTGTTCACCTGACCCACCCATCTCCTGTCATTGCTCTTTGCCTGTGAGCTGGGCAGATGGGGAATTTACTTTTGTATGTCTAGGGCAGGCTAGGTTCACCCCCGACCTCAAAATCACATTTTAAGAACATATTTCCAGCACACATACATAACTCTTTGTACACAACCCACACATACATCCCGCAATGACATAGAATCATAGAATATCAGAGTTGGAAGGGACCTCAGGAGGTATCTAGTCCAACCCTCTGCTCAAAGCAGGACCAATCCCCAACTAAATCATCCCAGCCAGTGCTTTGTCAAGCCTGGCCTTAAAAACCTCTAAGGAAGGAGAATCCTCCACATGCATAGTGTGAAAGTAGAATGAATTATATAGTAAGAATAGAAAGGATTAAAGAAATGTTGTCTGTACCTTTAAGCAAAGTTGTTGGAATGTTGCAACCAGGTGTCAGGAATACAGACATTAACATAGAACAATTGCACCGTTTAAGGGCAATTGGTGAAGCATTAGCCTTAGATCGATAACAGTTAGTAAGGAAATAGGATGTGCATGCTGTGCCCCAGGTGAATTTTACTGTTTTGATTTCTTTGTCCCTTTGTCTAAATTCCCACTCTTTTATCTCTATAAATAAGACTGTTTGGGCCTTGCATGGCCACTCACATATTCTGAATGTTATTGGCGGAGCGCTGCGCTAATAAACAGAGTGGTCTGACAAATTGTGAGTCCTGATTCTAACTTTGACAATTTGGAGGTCCCACTGAGGGCTTGTCTACATCAGAAAGTTGCAGCGCTGGTGAGGGAGTTACAGCGCTGCAACTTTGAAGGTGTACACATCTGCAGGGCATCACCAGCGCTGCAACTCCCTGTTTGCAGCGCTGGCCGTACTCCCGTTTTGTCTCGGGTGTAGAGGATCCAGCGCTGGTGATCCAGCGCTGGTAATCCAATGTAGACACTTACCAGCGCTTTTCTTGACCTCCGTGGAAGGAGGAAGCCTCTGGTAATCAAGCTGGTCTCCTTTCCCGGTTTGCTCTCTTGTTCCCGGAACCCCGAGCAAGCAGGTCTCCTTCCCTGCGGTTTGCAGGGTGGCTCCGGGAACGCGAGAGCAAACCGCGGCGAAGCTGGTCTCCTTTCCCGGTTTGCTCTCTCGTTCCCGGAACCCCGAGCAAGCAGGTCTCCTTCCCTGCGGTTTGCAGGGTGGCTCCGGGAACGCGAGAACAAACCGCGGCGAAGCTGGTCTCCTTTCCCGGTTTGCTCTCTCGTTCCCGGAACCCCGAGCAAGCAGGTCTCCTTCCCTGCGGTTTGCAGGGTGGCTCCGGGAACGCGAGAGCAAACCGCGGCGAAGCTGGTCTCCTTTCCCGGTTTGCTCTCGCGTTCCCGGAACCCCCCTTGAAGCCGCCCAACAGCGCTGCAGTGTGGCCACATCTAACACCACTTGCAGCGCTGGTTGCTGTAAGTGTGGCCACTCTGCAGCGCTGGCCCTATACAGCTGTACTAATACAGCTGTAACAACCAGCGCTGCAAAATTTTAGATGTAGACATGGCCTGAGATGGCAACCGTCTTCACTGGGGCTGTGTGATTCCTGACTGTTTTTGTAGGATGATCATGGTAGCTGGCACCTGGGCATTTGGCCCAAGCGGCCCCCCACTAGAGCGGAAAGGCGCACAGCCACAGTGAGGTCTACGCCATCGAACCTGTTGGTTCCCACTCTGTTCTGGTAGGGATCCCGGGATCTGACATCAGGAATCTGGTCAGGTAATTATTTCTGTGTTTTGTCCGGACTGAGGACTGTCCTGTCTCTGTGTCTATCTGTCCTCTTGTGGAGTGTTTGAGTCTGGGTGCCGTCTCTGTCTGGGGATCGGCCGACCAAGGGGTTCCTGTCCCCGCGGTCTGAGTGAGTGGAATCTGCACAATCGCAGCCGCACCGCACTTTGGGTAAAACCCCTGGTGTGAAAGCAAGGGTGATTGAGGCAGTAGTCTGTGGGCTCCTTTTGTGTGTTGCACTGGGCATCTCTCTGAGGAACCCGAATTTCCTTCTTGTGTGATTGGTGTGTGAAGTCCTCCTGTATGGGTAACCAGACGTCTAAGTCGGGACAGTTCCCTAAATGAACGCTGGCTCATTTTATGTATTTAGGATGGGTCCGGACTCCTGTAAAAAGGGTCCAGACTCCTGTAAATTTCTGGGGAAATGGTCTAGGCTAACTCAGGGGGATCCCAAAACTCAATGGCCACTGTTAAAATCTTGGAACAAAGACTGAGTGGACGTCTTAAAGGACAAACTCAGCCAACCTAAAACTAAACTGGCTAAAGGAGAGGTTAATTGTTTCATGCAGTGGTGGGAAGAGGCAAATCATAGGTGGACAAAATCAAAACTCGCCTCTCAATTATTAAAATAATAAGTTAAAAGCTTTATTAAAAGCCTCCTCTCCCACCACCAAACCGAGCGCTCCCCTTTACCCCGTTCTCCAAACCCCGGATCGATCCAACCCCCTTCATACTCCCATCTCATTGTAAAAAGGACAAAAAGCTCCTTGTTCTGCTCCCCTTTGTCTGCCTCAGAAACTGATTCGTTAGTGTTCCACTACCAATTCAGCAAGAGGGGGGACTCCTCAGCTAGCCCCCACCCTTCCTGGTCCCTTTCCTTGAACACTTCTTTCAAAATTGTGAAGTGACCACAATAGCACTCACAAACGGTTCATTGGAAAAAAAAGCAGGATCGGGCCCAGAAAAGCAGGCAAGCAACAGATAAAGAAACTGAGGCCATGTCTACATCTAAAATTTTGCAGCGCTGGTTGTTACAGCTGTATTAGTACAGCTGTATAGGGCCAGCGCTGCAGAGTGGCCACACTTACAGCCACCAGCGCTGCAAGTGGTGTTAGATGTGGCCACACTGCAGCGCTGTTGGGCGGCTTCAAGGGGGGTTCCGGGAGGAGAGAGCAAACCGGGAAAGGAAACCAGCTTCCCCGCGGTTTGCTCTCTCGGTCCCGGAGCCAGCCAGCAAACCGCAGGGAAGGAGACCTGCTTGCTCGGGGTTCCGGGACCGAGAGAGCAAACCGGGAACGCCGCGGTTTGCTCTCTCGGTCCCGGAGCCAGCCAGCAAACCGCAGGGAAGGAGACCTGCTTGCTCGGGGCTCCGGGACCGAGAGAGCAAACCGGGAACGCCGCGGTTTGCTCTCTCGGTCCCGGAGCCAGCCAGCAAACCGCAGGGAAGGAGACCTGCTTGCTCGGGGTTCCGGGACCGAGAGAGCAAACCGGGAACGCCGCGGTTTGCTCTCTCGGTCCCGGAGCCAGCCAGCAAACCGCAGGGAAGGAGACCTGCTTGCTCGGGGCTCCGGGACCGAGAGAGCAAACCGGGAACGCCACGGTTTGCTCTCTCGGTCCCGGAGCCAGCCAGCAAACCGCAGGGAAGGAGACCTGCTTGCTCGGGGTTCCGGGACCGAGAGAGCAAACCGGGAACGCCGCGGTTTGCTCTCTCGGTCCCGGAGCCAGCCAGCAAACCGCAGGGAAGGAGACCTGCTTGCTCGGGGTTCCGGGACCGAGAGAGCAAACCGCGGCGAAGCTGGTTTCCTTTCCCGGTTTGCTCTCTCGGTCCCGGAACCCCGAGCAAGCAGGTCTCCTTCCCTGCGGTTTGCTGGGTGGCTCCGGGACCGAGAGAGCAAACCGGGAAAGGAAACCAGCTTGATTACCAGAGGCTTCCTCCTTCCACGGAGGTCAAGAAAAGCGCTGGTAACTGTCTACATTGGATTACCAGCGCTGGATCACCAGCGCTGGATCCTCTACACCCGAGACAAAACGGGAGTACGGCCAGCGCTGCAAACAGGGAGTTGCAGCGCTGGTGGTGCCCTGCAGATGTGTACACCTTCAAAGTTGCAGCGCTGTAACTCCCTCACCAGCGCTGCAACTTTCTGATGTAGACAAGCCCTGAAAAACAGGTTGGAAGCCCTAAGGGCATAGTGTCAGGAGTAAGAAAAGCAGTAAGTGCAGGCATGAATCCCTGGAACAATACTTAAAATGGTGAAATCTGAGGTGATAAAGGTGTCATTTTGAGACATAAACAAGTGATTTAAGGAAAGAGAGTGAAAAGTTAACTCTACAGAGGCTGGAGAGAATTAAGCAGTTAAACTTTGTGGAAAATGTTAAAAAGGACCATGTTAAAGAGAGAATTCTTGGTTTCTTTGCAGCCATTCTGAAGGGAAAATGGGCCCTTTACCAGAAGAATGCCTGTAAATCATCCAAATATATATACAGCTATGTAAAAACAAAGTAATGTAAAGAAATGTTAAGGAAAAAAAAAAGTGTATGTATCTATTTGTCTGTGAAAATATGTAAAGTTCTAAGAATCTAAACCAGCACATCTGGTTTGTAAAACTCCTGTTTTGTAGGTGTAAGATAAATTGATTTTGTTTTTGTTTTTAATGCCACTAAAAATTCATTTGACTCTAATTCAAAGTTGCAAAACTGACAGACCTTTTTGCAAGACACAGGCAATTAGTGTTGTTTGGCTTTGGGATTTAGCATTTAACCCTTAAGGGGTAACTTCATTCTTTACAAAAATTACAAATGTTTTTAAATAAAGACCAAGTCATGGCTGCAATAGGGCAGTCAAAATCAGGAGAATAGATAAAGATTCTGGAGTCTGTTTGTTTGTTTGGTTTGTTTGTTTTGTAACAATAGCAGATAAGAGCTGTAGTGAAAGAATAAGAAATTAACAGTGACCCTCTGAAGCAACAGCAGAGGTGAGGTGCACAAAACAAAAAGAAGCAATGTTAAAAACTCTGAGCCTTAAAATGGCTCTGTGGAATCAGACTGTCACTTTGATAAGGATACATGAAAACTCTGTAAGAACAAAAGAAACAGTTACACCTTATGTAAAAATTGATATGGCTAATGTTTTAAAAAAGTTATAGTATAGAAGGAATGTGCATTTTCCCTCGGACATGTGCGGTGTATATTGTAAAAAGGGGTACAAGAAATGCAAATAAAACATGCTGCTGAATTAAAATCCTATTAGGGCTCCAAAAAGAGCCGCAATAGGCTGTTTTTTTTTCTTTTTCAGATCCCTGTGTGTTAAGACAGTCTCTGAGCTCTGCTGATGGCTTTGAATCCAAAAGTCAAGCCTGTGTTGATGCAAATTACCTAACTGATAAAGAAAGGTGAGAACTGCCAGCACAAAAGAAGCTGCAAATAAATAACATACCTGGTCAGCAAACAAATTGCCTACATAAAAGGCATGGTATAATAAGATACCTTTAATAGATTTGATGCTAATGTTATTGTTAATATTAAACATTGAAATAAATTTAATGTTAGTAAGTACCCCTGTAACAAGTTAGAGTGTATGATTTTTGGAAAAATCCTTTAAAGTAATATGGTAATGATGCTTCTCAGCTATTATCTGTGAATAAACTTAAAGTTTAACACAGCAGGAAAAACATTACAAACCTGGTCTGCTATATAAGAGGAAAAACTTGAGGTACACCACCTCATGAATTTAATAACTAAACAGTGGAATAATTTCCGCATAACCCTTAAAAAGTAAAAGCCATTAAAACCCGGCCTGCCTATAGGAAAAAAAAAAACACAGGAAAATATGGGGTAATTCCTCTGTTTTGCTTGCAATCAGCAAGGGTATTTGTAAAAGAAAGGAATCTTTTAAGTAATAATCAATGCCACCCCAAAAGGGATAGAAAAATGTTATTTTTGTCTTTCAGATAATCCAAAGTACTGTATAATGGCCTATGTGTATGTGTTAATTCTTGGGGAAAAGTGTTTAAAAAGTGTTAGCAACCTACTGGACCATTCATATTATACACACAAATGGGGACATGTTAAGAATGGCCACTACAGAAAAACATCATAGCTTACCATTGGTATAACATATTTTCTGGATGGTTTCCCACAACTGCTGGCATACTAATGTTACTACCCCTAATTGTGTTTTTGGTTTTAAATGGTATGTGTGTAATTGAAATGTTTACAATGTGCTGGTGGATAAAACAAATGTGTGCAAAGCTAAAGCCACAGGCCCAAATCATCTCCCAGTATTTTCTATTACATGGACTAAATAAGAAGTGACACTGGCGATTAATAATCTTAGTGTCAAAAGGGGGATATGTAGGAGCAGGATTTTATAATGTCCCATAAGAATTAAAGTATAATTTGATTTCATCCTGCTAGCCACTTTTTTAAAATAGCGAAATAAATGACCCCCTGGGATTATAAGATTCTGTTTTCCCATATGCATTACAAATTGGGCCCCCTCTAACTCTTTGTTTTAAAATTTAGATAGTAAGAGACAGGATTCTCTATTGTGTCTATGTTAAGTAAATTAGAGAAACATTGAAGGCCTGGGTCTCAATGTACGTTGTCTTAGTTATCAATTGTAAAACTTAGCAAGGTTTAATTTGCAATGCTTTTTTGTTCGATATAAAATACTGCTGTTTGTATTCTCAATCTATTTGTGTGAATGAGGAATGTATGCATCAGGAAAAGATAAGGTGTGAAGGCCATTGTTACAGCCAGAGTCAAGGGACGGCTGTTAAACTGTCTGGCATCTCAGAGTGGATACATGCTTCGCAGTGTAAGAATGCACCACCCCCGTGAACCAACCACCACCTCAGGACCACGCAGAGTCAATTTTTTGACTCCAGAAGAAGACGTAGAGGAACAGCCTGCAATTCCTTACAATCTACGCTCTCGTAAGGGTTGCCAGAAGCAGATGACCACATAAAGCAAGGCCCAAGAAGAAGCAGTAGTGAGCCTAGCGCCTGCTGCCTGGTGGACATAAAACTGTAACTGCAGTTCCCTCAGTTGAGGTTGTCAGAACCAGAAGGGCCCTGCCTCCAACATGCGTCTTTGGTGGTGCCTGTTCTTCGGCTGCTGGTGTCTTAAGGTCTGGGGAGTCCACAATGACAATTCTTTTATCCAGCAGCAAGTGTGGATAGCTCAGACCCTTATTATATCTAAATGCTGGGTCTGCAGCCACATCCCAGCCCACTCTCAAACTGGTGTTCCTGTCCTGGCTATCCCACTCAATTCCCCAGACCTCACTGGAGGACCTTGTCCGTTTAACACAATATGGAACAGTAATGACACCTGGGAAGAGACTATTGGCAGTTCCTTTATCCCACTTGGGGGAGTAATACACCACGCAAAAAGACTCCTAAGGTTACAAGCAGTGGTTGAAATAATGGCAAATGAAACTGGAGAAAGTTTAAAAATCCTGGCCAAAGAAACGGGTGATCAGACAGGTTGCCCTCCAAAACTGTCAAGCATTAGACATAGTGCTGGCGGCCAAAGGAGGGACCTGTGCTCTCACTGGAAAAGAATGTTGTGTGTTTATACCTGACAATACCAATGAGGTAATAGATCACGCTAGCCACTTAGAACAAATCGCATGTCTTCCTCATAAAGAGCTGAGTTCTTTATGGAAGTGGCTAAGTAACCTGTTCAATTTCTCTGGCATAGGAAAATGGTTGTTTCAGAGAGCCCTAACTATCCTGTTTGGAATCTTAGTGATTTTTGTATGCTTTCAGTTAATCTCCTGTTGTATCCAGAATTGTGTCACCCAGATGGCTGCCCCAAAACAGAGTGCTAATATGATGATTTTGAATATCGCTGATGAACTAAGAGATAAGGAATGGTTAATTTGTGGAACTCAGTAAGGGCTGGTCATGGCGTACACCTGACCAAAAGGAGGGATTGTGAAAGTAGAATGAATTATATAGTAAGAATAGAAAGGATTAAAGAAATGTTGTCTGTACCTTTAAGCAAAGTTGTTGGAATGTTGCAACCAAGTGTCAGGAATACAGACATTAACATAGAACAATTGCACCGTTTAAGGGCAATTGGTGAAGCATTAGCCTTAGATCGATAACAGTTAGTAAGGAAATAGGATATGCATGCTGTGCCCCAGGTGAATTTTACTGTTTTGATTTCTTTGTCCCTTTGTCTAAATTCCCACTCTTTTATCTGTATAAATAAGACTGTTTGGGCCTTGCATGGCCACTCACATATTCTGAATGTTATTGGCGGAGCGCTGCGCTAATAAACAGAGTGGTCTGACAAATTGTGAGTCCTGATTCTAACTTTGACAATAGCCAGTGCATCACCAGTTTTCATATGGTACCTGTAGTGGGGTGGTCACTCCACCCAGGTCCAGAGGGGTTAAAAACAGCCCTGAGAGGGGGTTGTGGCTGGACAAAGCAGCTTTTAGGCTGGGCTGAATAGGGGAAGTGGCTGCAGCTGGGGCCATGCCCCAAACAGCTTCAACTGGCCCTATAAAGACTGTGAGCCAGGAGCCCAGTAGTCTCTCTCTAGCTGTAGAAGGAGCTGGGCCTGGCTGTAAGGAGCTGGACACAGGGTACATGAGTGAAGCAGGGCTGGGGACAGGCTGGGGAGCTCCAGCCTGGAAAGCCCTAGGCTGCGACCTAGCAGAAGGCCAAGGGGTACTAGGGGTTGCATAGGGCAGCCCAGGGGTAGGCCAAGGCAGCAGGTCCAAACCCAGCCTTGCCAGTGATGAGTAGGATGATGCTGCAGTCTGCCCCAGGGTGTGGGGGCTAGATGATGACTGGCAGTAGCCTGATACTGAGGTGAGGTGGGGATAGTGGATGGGGGTTTCCCAGGGAGTGGAGACCCTGAGGCTGAAAGGGGTTACTGCCATGGGGCAGCACCCCAGGTAAATGGGGCACTGGGGTCCTGGGAGGGACACGAGGCCAGAGATAAGGTGGATCACTGGCCTGCAGAGGGCGCTCTGGAGCTGGAACAAGCCAATTCCTGGAAGTCACCAGCAGGAGGCACCGCGGGGGTGAGTCTGCATGCTTACAGCACCTTTCTTGATACATTTTTACTGTACAGGAATATTGTATATCAGGAGTCAGCAACCTTTCAGAAGTGCTGTGCTGAGTCTTCATTCAGTCACTCTAATTTAAAGTTTTGCGTGCCAGTAATGCATTTTAACATTTTTAGAAGGTTGCTCTCTGTAAGTCTACATACAACAATAGTTTAGTTATATATTATAAAGTAAATAAGGTTTTTAAAATGTTCAAGAACTTTCATTTAAAACTAAATAAAATGCAGAGCCCTCCCCCTGGACCGGTGGCCAGGACCCAGGCAGTGTGAGTGCCACTGAAAATCAGCTCACATGACACCTTCGGCACCTGTGCCATAGGTTGCCTACCCCTGTTGTATATTATCAGTTGATTCAATTGCTTATTTTGGGGGTTTCACACTCCCTGTTCTCCCACTGGGGTATCTGGACCCTGATTGTCACAGGCTCACAATCAATGAGGAGGGAATTTCCATGGATGGGAAGGAAACTGAGGCTAGACAGAGCTGGCCAATCCCAACAGACTGTTGGGGTGAGGGAGAGCTCAGTGGTTTGAGCATTGGCCTGCTAAATCCAGCATTGTGAGTTCAATCTTTGTGGGGGCCATTTAGGGAACAGGTGTAAAAACTGGCTGGGGCTTGGTCCTGCTTTGAGCAGGGGGCTGGACTAGATGACCTCCTGAGGTCCTTTCCAACCCTGATATTTTATGATTCTTAGAGATGTGCTGGGTTTTGTAGACCTCTGCTCCCATAATAGAAGGTTTATTTGTGGATGTACCAGTAGTGCAAAACCAGTGCATAGGTCAGGTGAGATGGAGTCACCATTCCAGTGGTCAGCAGAGTGTGACGCAGCATTTTCAGAGTTAAAAATGGCTCTAGTAACTGCTTCCGTCATGCCTTGTCCATGTGTCAGGCCCCTTCTGTATTGGGAACAGATACTAGTGCTTATGATTTGGAGGTGGCACAGGCCCAAGGACATAGACTGGAAAACAAAGTAGTTAATTACAGCAAAAGGGTAAGTTCTAAGGAGAGAATTTATTGCATCATCAGATCTGGCAGTGGCCGACAGGATATCAGGAAGGGAGCGTTTTTGTTGTGTGACGTACAAGCCTCATGAGAGATATTAGGTAGCTGACTGTATCATCTGCAATTAGTTAAACTGTTTGTTTGTTTCTTTCTTTCTTTCTGTCTGTTCTTTAGACAGTTACCATTGTAGGCGGTATGGGGATGATGGGCTAAGCTCGGATGGGAGTTTTACAAGTTGGCGTGAATCCCTTTGAAACTGGAAATGTCACCCCACTGCCCTACGGTTAAGATAGTTGCATGAAGTCATTAAAGCTCCTTTCTGAAGCCAGGTGGCTGAAATAAAAGCAACCTCCACCCAAAATCCAGGCACACATCATGACCCAAAACAAAGGCTCTCATGAAGGCGCTCAGGACCTGTTTTCAGAGAAGTAGCTGTGTTAGTCTGTATTGGCAAAAACAACAAGGAGTCCTTGTGGCACCTTAGACACTATGCCCAAATAAATTGGTTAAGCTTTCGTGGGCTAAAACCCACTTCATCAGATGCATGGAATGGAAAATACAGTAGGCAGGTATAAATACACAGCACATGAAAAGATGGGAGCTGCCTTACTGAATGGGGGTCAGTGCTAATGAGCCAATTCAATTAAGGTGGATGTGAGCTATTCTCAACAGGTGACAAGAAGGGAGGAAAATCACTTTTGTCGTGCTAATGAGTTCAATGGAATCAAGGTGGCCCATTTCAAACAGTTGATGAGGGTGAGCGTATCGGCGGGGGGGAAATTAGTTTTTGCAGTGACCCAGCCACTCTCAGTCTTTATTCAGGCCTAATTTGATGGTGTCCAGTTTGCAAATTCCAGTTCTGCAATTTCTCATTTGAGTCTGTTTCTGAAGGTTTTTTGTTGAAGAATTGCCACTTTTAAGTTTGTTATTGAGTGTCCAGGGAGATTGAAGTGCTCTCCTACTGGTTTTTGAATGTTATAATTCTTGATGTCAGATTTGTGTCCATTTTTAGTCTTTTGCATAGAGACTGTCCAGTTTGGCCAATGTACATGGCAGAGGGGCATTGCTGGCACATGGCATATATCACATTGGTAGATGTGCAGCTGTGGTTAGGCCCTATGATGGTGTCCCTTGAATAGATATGTGGATGGAGTTGGGTAAGATCCCTGCTGACCCAGTGGTGGGGCCATCCACCACTGTTAGGGCCCTGGGCTGGGACCTGTTGGAGTAGGGAGGGCCCAGGTCCCCCTACCCCCTGCGGCTGCCCCGCCTCTGGGGTGGCTACCTACCCACCTTAGATCAAGAGGCCAGCATTTGTCCACTGTCTACCTGACCCAGGAGATCAGGTGAAAGACTGCTCACTGCTCTGTCCTGCCCAGAAGGCCAGAGCCCTATAGACTGCATGTTGCTCTGCCTCACATGGGGCCAGAGCTCTGGAGATTGCTTATTGCCCTGCCCAGAGGATCAGATGCTGAGACTGCTAATGCCCCATTAAGGATTGCCATTATAGATACGTGGTAGCAAGGGGATGTGGCCTCCCTCCAAGACTGACAGAGAGGGACAGTGACAGACCTCCTACACGTGGTGCAACAGTAACCACCTCACATGGCTTTGAGCGTGGCCGGCAGCTGGGTCCTGCTTTGCCTCTTGGTGCCGGGGACTGGTAGGAAGCAGTGAGCCATCTGGGAGGAGCAGAGCAGGGGTAGGGGAGGCTGGGTGCCCAGCTGAGACGGAGCCGGATAACAGCTGGTCCCACTCCACCTGTTGGGCCTAGCGTGACCACCCATCCCAAATTGGGTGGGGCAGAGTTCAAATCCCAGCCCCAGGATTCCCTGTGGTGCTGCTCCACCCCTGCCTGAGGCTCAGGGGCAGCGCCAGCCTGTTCCCAGTAGCGGGGTCAGGGGGAGGCTGAGGTTGGCCTTAGCCCCTCCTTGCCATAAGGCCCCACCACCTGGTCATCCTCTTCCCTGAGGCCCCACCCCTGGCCAGGTCAGAAGCTAGAGCCGTAGGGTGACCAGATGTCCTGATTTTGGCGTCTTTTTCTTATATAGGCTCCTATTACCCACCTCCCCCATCCTGACTTTTCACATTTGCTCTCTGGTTACCCTACAAAGCCGGGCTGTGGTAAGAGCCATTCAGGGAACCTGGGCTGCTGTGGGGAGCCCTGGACCCTCCACCTGCCCCGGGCAGGCAGAGACAAGGGCTGCAGGCTGCTTTCGGGCTCCCAGTCCCCCACCCAGGAAATTGGCTGCTGGGGAAGGCTGCGGATACTCCCTGGGAGTAGGGTTTGGGGGCTGCAGAGACGGGTAGCCCACCGTTACTGCTTTAGGAGGCTGGTGAACCCCAGCAAGAGGAGGTGCCAGGTGGCAAGGGAAGGGCTCGGGGGAAGTCAGAACAGTCTGGAAGGGATCAGACCTTGCCTGTAAGCTAGGGGATCCCTGAGCTGGGACCCGGAATGGAAGGGACTCCCAGGTTCCCCTGCCAGCCACTGAGGGAGTGGAGGGGACGATTGGCGGGCACTGCTGAAGGAAGGCTTTGGCACCCTTGCAAGGGAAGACGTGTGTAGAGACCTGGGCAGGGGGGCTGAGTCATGAAGAGGCAGCAGCAGACCCAGAGGGGCGGAGAGACAACATGTGCAGCTGTGGGATGGGGTGTCAACCTGGTGAGCTGTTCTCCCCCTGAACGGCCAGGAGGAGGCACCAGCTGAGCACCCCGTCATCATGGGGCCCAAATATTTAATAATGGGCTCTTCAATCTGGTAGAGACAGATCTAACAGTGGTCCTCTGTGCAGCTCCCCATGTTACGGGAGCCGCATCCACACAGTACCCAACCTGTAGGGCCCTGGGGATGTCACATGGACCACAGCTGTATGCTGACTGGGCCACAGGTTGAGAACCACTGGTCTAACATGATCCAATGGCTGGGAGTTGAAGCTAGACAAATTCACACTGGAAAAGGGTAAATTGTTCCCATGTTAATTTACTGAGGGTGATGATGGATTCTCCATCTGTGACAATGCTTAAATCAAGGTGGGCTTGGTTTATAAAGGCTCTGCTGTAAGAATTATTGTGGGGCAGGTTTCTGGCCAGGGTTACCCAGGGGGTTTGCACAATCACAAGGGTCCCTTCTGGCCTTAGAATTTACAAATCCTTTTTCGATCCCAGTCTTGGATGCTGTCAAAGCTGAATCCCCGCTCTGGCACTTTGAGTGCAGAAGGTGGGGGCCCACAAGGATTTTAAAAATTAATACTGGCCACTCCGGCCTTGTAGTAAACTCCCAAGGTTACAGCTTTTCTCTGACCTTGGCTTGGTAAATGCTGCCACCCCAAATGCAAAAAAATCCCTTTGAACCCAGGAAGGTGCACTTGGAAAGTCCTCCCTGTGGGGTACCCTCAAGCCCTTCTTCCAGGGAAGAGCTGAGAAAGCCACAGCTAATTTCCTTTGTTTTCTATCAGCTAATCAGCCAACATGCACAAACGTCTGAGGACACCAAAAATCCAATCCTGTTCTTAAAGGTAAACTTTATTAAAAATAAAAAGGAAAAAATACATCTGGAACTTAGGCTTTTTGCTAGATCTCAAAAGAAACAAATTACAAAAATCAAGCACCCAAAGCAGCTTTCCTAGGGGTTCAAGCCAAAATAAAGAAAATAAACCTGATCGCGTCTAGCTAAACATTCTGATCTACTTACACATTTGGAGTTTAGATAAGTAGTTTTAGGCATGATCTGATGGTTCATGATCTTACCTGGCTTAAGATGCTTATAGCATGGCTGCTCTGTCCCTCCAGGCCAGAGAACAACAGAAAAAGGGAAAGTTTCTTTTCCCATTTTAAAAAGTTTTAGCCTTCCCATTGGCTCTTTTGGTCAGGTGCCCACTTTTTTTTCTTTACCTGGGGGACTTTTTAACCCTTTACAGGTAAAGCAAGTAAAGAACAACTACCAAGAGAGATTTTACAGCTAGCTGGCTGGCTGGGTGTCCATCAAAAGGAGCTCTACCCCCACTTTATTTATCACAGATGCGCTGATTCTTATTAAAGTATACGAAGAAGTGGAGTTGTCTGAATGCCTTTGGCTTTTTCAGGATGCTGTAACTGGAGCAAAGATGATTTAGCCCTTGGTTGAAGGAAAGTTTTCAAACTTACAACTCTTGAGTTAGTCCCATTCATTTCCTGGAGCATGAGACCCAAATATCTGTTGGGTCAGTTACATTGTGAGAGAGGACAGATGCAGTACAGCCGCTGGGAAAGGAAGTCTAAGATCCTAGCTGGGCATTCCCAGGAACCTGCCTAGCTGAGGTCTTTCCAACAGATGTTGTGAATGAAATCAGCTCCCAGGCAGCTTGACTTAGGCTTTTCCCATCTGGCCCTGCCCACTTGTGAACTCCATTAGCTGAATTCAGACTCCTCTGTGGAATTGCGGGTCAATTTGTGCCAATCTTCCCCTACCCCTGGAGTCCAGACTGCTCAGGGAAGCTGGCTGTGGTGGACCGCAGAGGTTAGAGTCAGCCCATCATGGTTTGGAAAAATGTCAGTGATGCAGAAAGCGCATTTGTGGGTGTACCTTGGTTTATTACACTTACCAAAACACGTGACAAAGCTGACTGACTGAAGTGTCCACCTGCCGACATGCACCAGCATATGCTGTATTTTGCAAACATTTGAATATATTTTCTGTAATGAGCCTTAGCAGTGTTTAAGCAGTGAAAAGAAGAAAACACCAGACAGCCCAAACAAAGTAAACAGGTACCAGATAAAAACAGAATCAGCCGCGATAAAGCCGTATTTTAGGGCCATTTATAAAATACAGCCCAGAACCCTTGAAACAGCATAGCAGTGTGATGTCCGGTCAGTGTTTGCTTGGTAGATCTACTGCGTATATAATGAATTTCAGCTGCTGGGCCTGTGACTTTTGGCAAGCAAGAGAACCAGTTTTCTGTTCAAACCAGAGCCCAGGAAGAGGAAATGGAACTGTGCAGTGCGCATTTGGACTGGGAAGAGAAGTCATGAGGGAGGCCTGGTTCTGATTTGTCTAAACTGCTAGTTAAATTCGTTTTCAATAACAATGTGTCCCGTAAAGTCTCAATTGAACACTGCCCACCCCTCAGCTAAGATCACAGGAAATGGTTCCATCACACATCTGGCAGCTTTCTTGGCTTTGATGGGTACTCCAGGCTTTTTAAATATTTCTTAACGAGCCAAAGCTTTTGAAAATTATATTGGCCGTTCCCAGAGCTTTCCATTTGATCTCAATGAAACCTCACTGTGACGCTGTCCTTCAGCAGTTCCCTCATATTTACCACTTTCCTTTAATTATAATATGCTTTATACAATGCATGCCTTGTTGGGTATCATTTTCAAAATCATGATCTGATGAGCACCAATCCTGTTGGATTGTGTGCAGGGCCAGATTAACTCTCCTGTGGGCCCTGGGCTACTAGATTTTGTGGGGCCCCCCTGTACATGTCTTTTTCCTAATTTAAAAGAAAATGATCACAATTATGGCATCGAGGGTTTTAACGCTCTACTAAACTTGCCTTTTAATTACCATAAAGCAGTTCTGTGTGGTTACATTTCAGTCTTAAAACACACAGAATATTAGTTAATTCAAAATAGCCTTTTTCTTACCTAAAGAAGCTGCTGTATTAGTTCCTTTCTGGTTTTTAGGGCTGAGAAATCCTTGAAGATGTCACTGAAATCCAGTTGACTAAGCAAGTCGTACTCTATTGACATTAGAGCCAAATTATTCAGGCTCATCTGATACCTCAGTTGTTTTTAGCACCAATTTTGAAAATGATCTTTCCCTTCCAGCATTAGTTACTGGCAGTGTCAAAAAAAATCTGTGAGGCAATGTCTACATTGGGAAACACAGATTGCAGACTCCATGGTCTTAAAACCTGAAGTAGTGTCTTTGCCATTTTGTTTTCCTCGTCTTTTTGTGAACTCCCTAAATGGAACCAGTTCATCTGCAAAATCTTCTTGTAAGTCGGTACTGTGACGAACTAGGAATGTTCTTAATGTTTTCTCTGAATACTGTTGGTTCCTCAGTGTCCCCATGGCAGTTCTTAAGTATCTAGCAGAGCAAAAGGCCAGTGCACCTAAATGCCTGGCACTCTGTCTCTTAGCAACTGATGGCCTGGGCCCCTCCCCTGCAAAAGTGCCAACTGATGGTGTTGGAGACAAAGATTGGGTGACCTCGTGTCCTGGGAAAGGAACGGAGTGGAGGAGGAGGGGCTGGAGGGGTTGTTAGTCTGGAGCTGGCTGGGGACAAGGAGTGAAGTGCAGACCTGGGGGTCTGGCTCACTGCCCCCCAGAATGGACCCGGCCGAAGGGTCCCGTTCGCTGTACCTACAAGCTCTGTTTTAGACCCTGTTCCTGTCATCGAATAAACCTCTGTTTTACTGGCTGGCTGAGAGTCATGTCTGACTGCGAAGTTGGAGTGCAGGACCCTGTGGCTTCCCCAGGATCCCGGTGGGGTGGGCTCGCTGTGGGAAGCGCACGGAGGGGCAGAGGATGCTAAATGCTCCAAGGAGAGACCCAGGAGGTGAAGAAGTGTGAGCTGCTTGCCCTGAACAAGTCTGCTCCAAGGGAGAGGAGGCTCCCCAAAGTCCTGACTGGCTTGGTGGGGAGCAGTTCCAGAGCATTGCCCGGTGACTCCGTGACAGGTACTATATATGTTCTGTAGTTTAACAGGTGAATCATGTAGTTCTGCTGCAGAAAGGAGATGCAGATTGTTCATAAATCTGAAGTAGCCGCACACCTCTTGGTATGCGTCATACCGGCGATGCCACTCTGCAACAAGGGTTAAACATCCTGCAAACTAAATAACCCTCAAAAGATATGTGGTGAGATAATGTTTGTGGTTTTGTGTAGTTACATATGTATGAGTAGGGTCAGCAAGGTAACCAACAGTTCCTGTCTATGCTGCATTCTGATAATTCGGAGGTCAAAAACAGCCTAGCATTTAAATGAATTGTAAACACGGAACATCTCGATATTCATCTCTTTGAAATGTAATGTGAATGATGAAGGAACAAGCAAATGGCCTTATGTTAATGTGTATAACTAAGTACCAATGATGGACCTCCTTCAAAGTCATCCCAATTACCGTTTTTTCCGCCGAAAAGAAATCCTAACTTGTCAAGACATTAAATTGTATAAAAGATCCTTGGGTCCTGATTCTGTCCTCTCAGATCTGTTTAGGCTTCATCAGGGGAAGTTTGAGTCGCCAGACTGAGGTCCCAGTTATGCTATAAGATTTGGACATTGGACTATGACCCATGAACTGAATTCTAAAGGAACTCTTTGCAACTACAAAGCTCACCAGCTCTGCTATGAATCTGAACCTCAGTGGATTGAACTAATGTCTGTACATATACTGATCTTTTAACTAACTCTTGGTTTTTAACAAATTTTAGTTTAGTTAATAAGAATTGGCTGTGGTGTGTATTTGGGTAAGATCTGAAACATTCATTAATCTGGGAGGTAATGTGTCAGGTCCTTTGGGATTGGTGGAACTTTTTCTTTTATATGATGAAATAAGATTTTTCAGAAATCATCGTATTTGACATGGGTACCTGGATGGAGGCCTGAGGCTGGGTCACTTTAAGGGAACTGTGTTTCGAGTCCTGCGTAACCAGTGAGGAAGTAAAGAAGCAGTTTTATGCTGGCTGGTAAATCTAAGTATTGGAATATCCACCAGCTTTTGGGAGGTTTGGTTGCCCCATTTTTTTTGCAGTTCACCCTAATTGAGTGACCATAGCTGGCCCCCACTGGGACCCTGGTCCCAGTGGCGTAGTCGTGCTTGGATGCACATTACCACAGGTTCATTGGGGTTTTGGATCAGAACCACACGCGTGTCAACATTTCATTTTGATATTAGAGAGTTCAAAGGTTGAGAATCAGTTACAGTGAGTGACCCATGATCAAGTTCCTGACAGAAAAAGCCTGCAAGAAATGTGCTTACAGACAGGGCCGGCTCCAGGCACCAGTTTAGCAAGCAGGTGCTTGGAGTGGCCACTCAGGAGAGGGGCAGCAGGTCCAGCTATTCGGCAGCAATTTGGCAGAGGGTCCCTCACTCCTGGTCAGAGCAAATGACCTCACTGAAATGCTGCAGGTCCCGATCGTAGCTTTTTTTTGAAGGGCTGGGGGGCCGGGGGCTGCTTGGGGCAGCAAAACCCCTGGAGCTGGCCCTGCTTACAGAGAGCATGGTTGTGACAGGTTAAATCACAGAAACCCTCTTGGGAGCTGCCACCCAGTGTGCTAAGACTACATCTACCCCTGCCAGCTTGGGGCCCTAGCACCCTGTCTTGCTGAGCCACACACTCCCGTCTTCTCCAGCAAATACCCAGAGTCTGAATTACTTGCCCCAAAGCTGCAGGTTTACTTGAAAGCAGCTCACAGAAGTGTTCCTGTCTTTAACACTCCCAATGGGGTGTAAACCCAAATAAATCTGTGTTTTATCCTTTATAAAGCATATACAAGGGTAAATGCCTAAATTGTTCACCCTCTAGAGCACTGACAGATGCACAGCTGTTTGCTCCCCCTGGTATTAACACATACTCTGGGTTAATTAATAAGTTAAAAAGTGATTTTATTAAATACAGAAAGTAGGATTTAAGTGGTTTTAAGTAGTAGCAGACAGAACAAAGTAAGTCACCAAGCAAAATAAAATAAAACATGAAAATCTCTGTCTAATCAAACTGAATACAGATAATCTCACCCTCAGATACTTCAGTAAGTTGGTTTTTTTTTTTTCCCTCAGACTGGACACCTTCCAGGCCTGGGCACAATTCTTTCTCCTAGTACAGCTCTTGTTCCAGCTCAGGGGGCAGATAGGGGATTCTTCATGATGGCTCCTTTCCTCACTTTGTTCTGTTTCACCCCTTGACATATCTTTTTTGCATAAGGCAGGAATCCTTTGTCCCTCTCTGGCAGGGCCGTAGCAACAAAGTATGTGACCCCCTCCGAATATATGTCCGGGCCCCTTACAATGCAGAAACTGGAATGCGGTATTTATTTTATACAATATACAGGGTTCATATTATGTATACATAGGCCTACAGTGTACATGTATTCCGTATTTACGCAAAGCGCTTCTTTTGAGCCTTGTTCTCCGCAAATTGGTTAATCAATGCGTCATAGTCCAGAGATCTGGCAATCTTGTTTTCGAGCACAGAAAGCCTGTTATCTGTCATGGTTGAGCACAGGATATTCTTGATCAGTTTCATTCTGCTGAAGCTCCTTTCAGCACCAGCGACAGTAACTGGTGTGGTCAGAAGAATTCTGATGCAAATGCAAAGATTCGGATATATCTCCTGAAGGCTGTTCTTGTATATGTACGTTAAAAAATTGTTTGCCGTGACAAGTCCTCTCTTTCTCGATGACCTAAATAAAACGATTCAATTCCATTATGAGTTCGTTGGCATCAATGTCTCCCATTTTTCTTTCAAAATTTTTGCTGTGATTCTCCAGTTCATTTTCTCTGTGACACTGCTTCAGGCTGTTAGCATTGTACAGAAATCCAAACAACTTATACCACTCCACGAGTTGGTCAAATCGCGACGAAACAGAAGATATGGCCTGATCAGTGAGAACAAGAAAGAACTGCGATTTGAATTTTTCTTCGGCAGAAAGAAGACTCGAATCATCAGCACATTCGTAATCAAACATTCTCTTCTTACATCGCACCCTGGTGTTTCTGGAAACACCTGCTCAATACCCATATGCTCTGCTATTTCATGTGCATTTGTCACCACAGAGTTATATCCTGTATTTCGATAGTCTTCCAAAAACTTCATTATAGCCCCGACTTCTGCCTGCAATACGTCAATTGACACATCTGGTGACTGAATTAATTTGCTGGTTTTATTGACGTGAAATAGTATATCGTACCACGTGTACACAGTCAGAACAAAAGGCCATGTAGTAACATGGTCTAAAAGCGCACCGGCTTCTGTTGCTGTATTGCCATCTTTCTTTTCGAGTGCATATTCTCGCAAAGATGACAAAGCATTGCACAATCCTTCAAGGTGATAAGCAATGGCTTCACAGCATCAATTCTTGACTCCCAACGAGTGTCCGATAACCCTTTAACAGATATTGGCATATGTTCTTGAAGTATATCCCAACGTGAAGGTGAAGAAGAAAAGATAACTGATCGAAAAAGTCAACGGCATATTTCGATGACTTTGCCGCGTCTGAGATCACAAGATTCCAAGTGTGAGCTCCCCATGGTACATACAAGGCACGGTCATTTATTTCTAGCATGCAGGCTTGAACTCCTTTATTCTTTCCTCTCATATTTGCGCCGTTATCATAAGCTTGGCCTCTCATGTCAGCAATGTCTACTCCTAAGTTGTTTGCCTTTTCAAGAAACGCTTCCAATAAGCCCTCACCAGTTGTATCATGAACATTAAGAAAACCAACAAACGCTTCATGAATATTGACACCATCTTCACCATTGCATTCAACAAAGCGTAACACCACAGACATCTGTTCTTCATGTGACACGTCAGGAGTACAGTCCAAAATAACTGAATAATATTTTGCTTTTTTAAGCTGCTCTATGTTGGCCTCTTGAATGTTACTGGCAACAAGTTGAATCAGCTCGTTTTGGATCTGTGGACTGAGGTACTGAACATGTGTCTCTGCCTTCCTAATCCTCTGTAAAAGTTCGCTGAGGACAGTATCATACTTTGCAAGCAATTCAGTCCCAAAAAGTTGCCATTCGAAGGATCACCAAGCTTTTCATTACTTCCTCGAAATGCCAAGTTTCTTTTGGACAAGAAAATAATGACATCAACCATGCATTTGACAACATTTCTCCAGAAATCTTTCTTTCAGAAAATCCTGCAATTCGAATTGGTCAATAGATGTACGGTTTACTATGCCTGACCGAAGGTCAAACCATTTCACCATACAGTCTTGATGACCTTTGCCTGTTTCATGCTGCTGAAATCTTTTTGACAGTGCTTTCCAAGCAGATGTTCCATGACGTAGCTGTATGTTGCCAGTGCCAAATAATTTACAACAAAAACAAAAAATGGCATCTTTCTGAACTGAGTACATTAACCATGAACGTCTTATTTTCTCACCATTTGCCATGGTTCGATAGAAATGAGTACTCGTTAAATGGAAATTCGTAACTTTCTTTCTGCTGCGGTGGGCCACGTGCAAAAATATCACACACTTGCCTGTCTGATATTATAGATGGCCAATCTCCTGGATCATCAGTCAGTGGTTCAGATTCAGATACTACTTTCCCAGCAGCGGCTGGAATATCTGTCACAGTTTGTTTGGTAGAACAACTGGCTTCACCTTTGACCTCACTTGAAGCACTTCTGGATACGATTCGTCGCTGCTAGCACTGTCCGTTTCATGTGCCTGTACCTGTACGTTGGATTGCAGCGCAAAATACGTTGACAACTTTGGAATTTTCTCAAGTTCCTTCTCGGCATCTTTTGCTGCCTTTCGTTTACTAGCTCCACTCTTATACATTCTCTTAGACATCACAAAGCACGCTTCTGCATTGGAAACGATAAAAAACTAAACAACTAAATTAATAACATCCGCCGACCGCCATTATGAACGCAAATACACATTCTTTGAATGGGTCCAACTAAAATTCAAAACTGAACGACAGACAACTGATGTAGCTAATAGCATTATGATGTATCATAATGACTTCACTGTTTTGTCAGTAAAACCAACATGGATTGTGCAATAGTGTCAATAAATGTCACTTAGCTAGTTATACCTTACATTTTTTTTTGCCACTTTTAGGGGCTCCCTTCCTTGCGGGGCCCACTCCGGTCAGAGGGTACGGAGGGCACTCGCTACGCCTCTGCTCTCTGGATTTCCACCCCCTCCTTCTCAATGGAAAGACACCAGGTTAAAGATGGATTCCAGTTCAGGTGACATGATCACATGTCACTGCAAGACTTCATTACCCACTTGTCAGCACACACCTATACAGGGACACTGACAGGTAAAACAGAGCCATCTGCAGTCAATTGTCCTGGTTGATGGGAGTCACCAAGATTCCAAATCACTATTAATGGCCCACACTTTGCATAATTACAATAGGCCCTCAGTTATTTCATATTTCTAGTTTCAAATACAAGAGTGGTACATTTATAGAAATAGGATGATCACACTCGGTAGATTATAAGCTTTGTAATGATACCTTACAAGAGACCTTTTGCATGAAGCATATTCCAGTTACATTATATTCACTTATGAGCCTATTTTTATAAAACCATATAGACTGCAACGTCACAATGGTCTTTTAAGAAAAAGGCCCCAGAGCAGGAACTGAGAAATCCGTTAATCACCCGTGATAAAGAAGCAGACCCAGTGGAAACGCTTGCAGTGAGAAACCAACAGCTAGAACTTGAACAAAGGCAAAAAAGAGCTGATCTGGAAGGAGAAGCTGCTGAAAGAGAACCACCTGTGCTTTGAGCCTGAACAAAGAATGGCAGATTTCGATTGCAGGGACTAGAAGCTAAGGCAAAAGTGGACAGACTTGAGCTCCAAGTCAAGAGAATAAAGAAACAGCAGGAACTGTCAACCTGGAAACCAGCTCCTCCCAACAACAGAGATGGGGATAGACTCTATTCTGTTTAACAATGCTGGTAGGTTGTTTGACTCTGACAAGCAGTTAACTGTTTGTAACCAAATTTACCCCAACACGGCCACCTTTATGTAAATGATTTTACAGTAACTCCTCGCTTAAAGTCCTCCCGGTTAATGTTGGTTGGTTATGTTGCTGATCAATTAGGGAACAGCCTTGTTTAAAGTTGCACAATGCTCCCTTACAAAGTCATTTGGCAGCTGCCTGCTTTGTCCACTGCTTGCAGAAAGAGCAGCCCGTTGCAGCTAGCTGGTGGGGGTGTGGAACTAGGGTGGACCGGCAGCCCCCCCATCAGCTCCCCATTCCCCTAAGTTCCCTGTGCAGCAACCTCCCAGCAGGCTACCAGTTTCTGGCAGTTCAGCTGTCCCTCTCCCCACTGCCATGTGCTGCTCCTGCCCTCTGCTTGGAGCTGCTCCTGGGAGCCTCCTGCTTGCTGTGCAGGTGGGGTGAAGAAGAGGGGACTAATGTCAGGATGTCCCCCTCTCCCCTGCTCCTGCACCCTGTTTACCCCTTCTCCATAGAGCAGGCAGGGTGGGGGCACACAACAGGGCTCAGGATGGAGGGACCTTGAGAAAGCAGCTGCTGCCTACAACTTTCTGATCTACTTAAAAAGGCAATGTACTTAGAGTGGGCTCAATGTACTTAAAGGGGCAATGTGCATCTCTCACACATATAAACGGTGTGTGTCTGCTTGCCATGCTGTCTCCCCGCCCTCCATTTGTGCTGCCTTCTAGCGTATGAGGCTACATTAACAACGTGTTAATTCTTGAGGGCTCAGCCAAGTGCTAGTTCCTCATTTAGCAGCAAGGCATTCCCTGGGAAAAATCCCACCCTCGTCCTCCCTCTGACGTCACCACCTCAACCAAGCTTCACAATCATCATTGCTGTGTACAGTATTAAATTGTGTGTGTGTGTGTGTGTGGTTCTTATGGGGAAATTGGATTTGCTTAATGTTGCACTTAGTTGAAGTTTTCAGGAATATAATTACAGTGTTAAGCGAGGAGTTACTGTACTGTGAGCTTGGGTGAAAGTAAGCCCGTAACTTGTGCAGAGAATGTAAATGTCAATAGTAAAAGTTGTTTAGGGCAAATTACAGCTTCTAACATCGCTCTTGTTAAAGCAGATCTTATCAAAGAGGAAGATTATTTATCAAATCAGAGTGAATATTGTAATCCTCTGAGTTTACTGTAAGTGTGTCTCTAGCCAGAACCCATCTTGAATGGAATGGTGTTAAATATGAAGTTATAGCTGCTGTAAGGAAGTTATTGCCTAAGGATCTTTGGACTGGGGTTGACATTAAAGCTTTGCTCAGTCAAGTTGACATAAATCACTCACAAGAAATAGAAATAATCCTGAACTTTGTTTCTACTAGGGGCAAGGATTTGCCTATGGAGGGTTTCTCCAGAAGTTTGCACAGATAAACAGCCATCTTCCTCATACAAAGAAACAGTGCATATGTGAAAGAAATTTCTGAGTGTCTGGTATCTCAGAAGTGAATCTGAAGTTAGATAAAGCACAGGAAGAAATCACTGATTAGGAAAATGTTTATCTAGAGCAGGTGAAAGCTGATAGTCAAGTTGAACCCCTAATTGAGGAAGAAAGGGGTAGATTTTTATGAGTAATGGATTGTTGGCTAGTGAATCTTGTGAAAGTGAGCCTGACCCAGGTAAAAGTGATGTGCTTAAAGTAGTGTGATTAGCCACTGTTTGTGGAAGCAACAGTTTATCTGTTGAAGGAAAAACTGTTTCCAGTTTGTTGCAAATAGCAGTGTGCCAAATGAAGAAGAAGGTACCTTCAGTCTTTTGTCGGTGGCGCAGACAGAAAATGCTTCTCAGTTTATGCTACTTGAAAATGTATCCGTTTTCCCACAGTTGGATCTGGATTTAACTAAAGCCCAGAAAGGGAATGTTCCTAAATTTGTCTGCTAGGAATGATATTGTAACTAGGTTACATCCAGTTAATGTCATAAATAGCCCCCAGAGACCAAGCGATTCTCGTGCTTCTATTTTGCCTGTTGCTGGTGTGATGCTGGGTAAAGACAGCAACCATGTCTGATCAGGGTGATATCATAGCCAGGGCACAAGGAAAACATGAAGGTAATTTGACTATTACCAGCTGACAGAGTGGAAACTTGTAACAAGCAAGAGAATGCTTCTAATCTTGTGACTATGAAGTCTAGCAGTTTACCTGAAAGGGGGTTGTGTGAAAAGCCTCCTGATGGGCCAGAAGTGATTCTAGATGTATGTGAAACTCAGAAGTTCAGTGACTTGTCTATTGTGCCAAAGTTGGTTCTGGACATAAAGCTCAAAGAACTTGTTGCAGTGCATGATATTGCAAAAGGAAAGGAATGTCTTGAAGTCTTTGAAAAGGAATTGTTTCCATTGACTCTTAATGGGCCAGTGTTGATAGTAAACAGTTTTTCTTCTGAGGAAAGCGTGTTGGTGCCTAGTGGCCAAAGTCTAGCCTCCAAAGCCCCTGCATTAATCTGGCCGTGTGCGTGTGACGTATTGCTGTATATGTTGTTGAAATACACCCAGCCTTTCAGGTATAACAATGGAGTAACCAGATACTGTTACTGGCTCATCAACATCTGCGGTGCCCCTGGGCCGTGGCCCGTCAGCCCAAGTTTGAATTAGGCGTATATAGTACAAGTCATGGACAGGTCACAGGCCATGAGTTTTTGTTTACCACCCGTGATCTATCCATGACTTTTATTAAAAATATCTGACTAAAACGTAGCCTTAGTCATGAGTGGTTGGGAAATCATTCATGTAACTCAGCTGGGTGTATCCCTCCATATGGATGTCTGTGTAATTGAAGTGCCTATCAAAGTCTGTAACTTGACAACCTCAACAGTGTGAAGGTCAACCCAGGGTGATGGGTCAGAAGGCTCCACGGTCTCGCAGTCGAGTTTGCACCCCAGGGACCCCGTCACACTCACTCTCTGGTCCATTGAACTAATTCCCAGCAATAAAGCAATTTAGAAAGCCATGTTCCAAAAGTCATATGTTCTGTGGCTAAATTGTGCCTGCTGTAACTCACAGTGCCTGTCTCATAATATTTTCAGTGATATTGGCATCAGGATATAGAACATCTGTTAAAAAAAATCAACACTTCCTAATATTCACCACACGAGGCTATCTAAGAATCACACTTATTCCCTAGTCTATGAAGAAGTAGCTATCAGCATTCTGAGCTTGTCTACATCAGAAAGTTGCAGCGCTGGTGAGGGAGTTACAGCGCTGCAACTTAGGAGGTGTACACATCTGCAGGGCACCACCAGAGCTGCAACTCCCTGTTTGCAGCGCTGGCCGTACTCCCGTTTTGTCTCGGGTGTAGAGGATCCAGCGCTGGTGATCCAGCGCTGGTAATCAAGTATAGACACTTACCAGCGCTTTTCTTGACCTCCGTGGAATAAGCAGGTATCCCAGCATACCTGAGGAAGCCTCTGGTAATTAAGCTGGCCTCCTTCCCCGGCTTGCTCTCGCGTTCCCCGAACCCCGAGCAAGCAGGTCTCCTTCCCTGCGGTTTGCAGGGTGGTTCGGGGAACGCGAGAGCAAACCGCGGCGAAGCTGGTCTCCTTTCCCGGTTTGCTCTCGCGTTCCCGGAACCTCCGAGCAAGCAGGTCTCCTTCCCTGAGGTTTGCTGGGTGGTTCAGGGAACGCGAGAGCAAACCGCGGCGAAGCTGGTCTCCTTTCCCGGTTTTCTCTCGCGTTCCCGGAACCTCCGAGCAAGCAGGTCTCCTTCCCTGCGGTTTGCAGGGGGGTTCGGGGAATGCGAGAGCAAACCGCGGCGAAGCTGGTCTCCTTTCCCGGTTTGCTCTCGCGTTCCCCGAACCCCCCTTGAAGCCGCCCAACAGCGCTGCACTGTGGCCACATCTAACACCACTTGCAGCGCTGGTTGCTGTAAGTGTGGCCACTCTGCAGCGCTGGCCCTATACAGCTGTACTAATACAGCTGTAACAACCAGCGCTGCAAAATTTTAGATGTAGACATTGCTAAAGTGCTCTGATAATGTTACATGATCTCTCTTTCAGGTACCGATTTCTGTTGACAAATATTTACACCTTAATGGAGACCACTGCAGCATTGTAAATAAATACTGGATGGCCACCAGCTATACTTAAATAGTTTCATTGAACGGATACGATTTCTCACTTTAGGAATATGATCGAGTTTAAAAGAGCCTTTACATCTAAATCACCCCCACTGATATCACATAAAATTGAAAACTTAATGAGACCACATTTCTAAACTGTCACATGCCCACAGGGCAAACTTTATCACGGTGCTATGGATACGAGGTGTGTTAAACCTGTGTGAAGTCTCATAACTGCTGTCGCACAACTTCTGTTACATAAATCTGATGGGTAAGATATTAGCTTGGTTTCGAATGTGAGTGCTCTATCTTCTGGGGATGTCACACACACAGTGGATTTTGGAGACCCGCTCATGTGACAGAATTACCCACTTGAGAACTTCTGCAGGGCTCCTGCGCTATAAAATTTAGCACTACATGATTGGGAAGGAGCCTATTACAGCCCCAGCTAGGGACCTTAAAAGCTTTCAGTTCTAGGGGTCCTTTGTCCAATCCCCACTAAGGTAGCAGCCATGGTTGCTTAGAGCTGTTTTCCTTCTGAGATGGCTAGTGGGCAGGTGGCTAGACTGGAATTCAGGAGACCTGGGTTCTAGCCCCAGCTCTGCTGAATGATCTTGACTGCTAGGTGCCTCAGTTTCCCCTCCCACTGTCTGCTGAGACAGGAAACTCTTTGAGGTAGGGATTGTCTCTCGTAATGGGCATGATTTCTGCATGAGATCATTGCTGAAACCCCTGGCAGCAGGGTCCAGTCAACCTGTCCAAAGCTCCCAACACGTGTCTGTTCAGCACAAGGCTCACAGCACGGCAGGGCCCTGAGATGGGCAGGAGGATTCCAGTTTTGTAACACGAGTGAGAGTTCTTGTATCAATGCTCAGACAGGCTGATGCCAGGCTAACCAGACAGGGGCCTGCCACAAAGGGGGAATGTTATGAACTATCTGCCTGACCAATGTTCCCTCTAATTTTTTACATCCATGTGCTGAATGAATTTTGTTATGTCCACTAATATGGAGGGGATGTGTGGCAGGGGTGGGGCCGAGGGGTTCAGAATGTGGGAGGGGCTGGGGCAGAGATTTGGGGTGCGGGGGAGGTAAGAGCTCTGGCTGCGGATGCAGGCTCTGGAGTGGGGCCGGACATGAGGGTTTGGGGTATAGGTTGCCTTGGGGCTGCTGCAGGAAGAGAGGACTCCCCCCAGCTCTCTCTCGCCTCAGCAGCCTGGGGGCTGGGGGAGAGGTGCCTCTCCCCACGGCCCTTGATAGCCACGCAACTTAGAGGGAACTTAGCTCTGTGCCTAACCTCTAGGCAATGCTACCCCATTGGGGGAGGGGAAGAATTGATTTCTGCCCTGGGAGGTGGGAGATCAGGTGTTTCAGACAGAGTTGCTGGGTCTTTCTGGGCTGGAATCTACACATCAGAAGGGAAGCCTCATTTACTAAAATTTAACTTCTAGAGGAAGTTACTTTCCCATGGCCATGGGGAAGTGTATGGGATGTTTGACTATACTAGGCTGTTTAGCCACTGATAGTACCATGGATGGCGCTGGCCTGAGCTGCCCGACAGACCTTGGGAAGAGACTAGCTGCAAATTTATGCAAGTTAATAGGACATCATTACCTGGGTGTACAGTAGAACTTCAGATACAGACACCTCAGGAATGGAGGCTGTTCCTAACTCTGAAATGTTTGTCACTTTGAACAAAATAATATGGACTTCCAACATGGTGGGAGGGTGTTGGGGCTGCAGCCACATGGTGCGTGTAGGGGGATCAGAGTTCCAGGTTTGTGGGGGAGGGCTCTCAGGGCTTCTGACTCTTGGGGTGCTAGGGCTCTGGGGCAGGGGCTCAGGGCTTTAGCTACAGGGGATGCTGCAGATGAAACTGGGAGCAGTACTGCAGGGAGTCCCAGCACCTCCCACAAGGCTGAAGCCCCAAGACCCTCCCCCTGGGCCCTGGAGTTTTTACAGTATGTTGGAGGGGGTCGTTAAAAAGAGAGGCTGCAAACCCCTGCAGTACAGTATTTGCTGTTTGTTTTTTGTCTCTGCCACTGTCTGATTACTGCTGGTTCCACACGGTGTCCGGTTGACCAATCAGTCCATAATGCTGGTGTTTGCATCTTTTGAGGTTCTACTGTATTGGACTATTTTTTTCCAGGTAGATAGAAATAATGTGCTTGACAGACACAACACAGCGCAGTGTTATGAAGAAACTGATGTGCACTTTTTTCTCACTTGGGTATTGCAGAACAGCTAGTGCTGAACTACAGTTAGTGCAGGATTTGTCATTCTGCATGAAATAGGATTTTGGTCATATTCCCAGCAGCCCACATTACTCAGAATCGAAAGGACAGGCTAGGAGAGCTCAACAGACAGCCTTCCTCCTTCCCCCCCTCCACCAAAAAACAAAGAGAATCCTACAGCAGGCACATCCATTCCTTGCTCTTCTGAGTTACAGATCAACACCAACAGCAGCTACTGGATCCAGTCCAGATGGGAAGACAACTCAGAGCTACTGTTCTGACTTTGCTAAAGAATCTGTCTCCAGTGTGGCTGGACATGAAGAGTAGCCAAATCAGATTAAACAAAAGGCTAAAGAACTTGTAAAATTCATAACAGGCATCACTTGGTTAGGGAACTGCTGGATCCAGAGGCAGATTACTGTTTTGTGGGGCCCTGGGCCAGAGCAAGTGGGGGGCTTCTCCCCACCCCTTCCACCTGTCATCACTCCTGGCGGGGAAAAGGGGTCGGGGCACGGGGGTTACAGAAAGTAAGATTTAAGTAGTTCCAAGTAGTGTAGTTCCAGAACAAAGTAGGTCACCAAGCAAAATAAAACAAAATGTGCAAATCTGTGTCTAATCAAACTGAATACAGATGAGATCCTGACCAGTTCCAGAATGCTCCCTTTTACAGGCTAATCTCCTTTTAGCCTGGGTCCAGCAATCACTCACGCCCTCTGTAGTTACTGTCCTTTGTTCCAATTTCTTTCAAGTATCTTGGGGGGTCGAGAGGCTCCTTCTTTAGCTAGCTGAAGACAAAATGGAGGGGTCTCCCAGGGGTTTAAATAGACTTTCTTTTGTGGGTGGAGATCCCTCCTCTCCCCTATGCAAACTCCAGCTCCAAGATGGAGTTGTAGAATCACCGCGGCAAGTCACATGTCCATGCATGACTCACTCTTTACAGGCAGAAGCCATTGTCCACATGGAATGTTGTACGGCTCCAGGAAGACTCATGATGTGGATTGGAGCGTTCCAAGATGCCTTGTTCCCCAAGTGCTTCCTGATCGGGTACTTAACCTTGCAAATTCCTTCGTAAAGAAGCTGACCAAATGCCTCACAAAGCTTACTTAGAAATCACGCAAGAGTACAGCCAGAGTTCTTAACCTCAGATACAAAATGATATATGTGTACAAATAGGGTGATTAGATATTGTAGACCGTAACCTTTACAGAGATAAGTTACATGGCATATGTAGCAAAACCCTATTCCAGTTATATCATACATACATTTATAAGCACCACCACTGCCCGCCCCATAAAGCCTTATTGGGTACACCGGGGTAGGCAACCTATGGCACGGGTGCCGAAGGAGGCACGCGAGCTGATTTTCAGTGGCACTCATGCTGCCCGGGTCCTGACCACCGGTTTGGGGGGTTCTGCATTTTAATTTATTTTTAAATGAAGTTTCTTAAAAATTTTAAAAACTTTATTTACTTTACATATAATAGTTTAGTTCTATATTATACACTTATAGAAAGAGATCTTCTAAAAAGGTTAAAATGTATTACCGGCACGCGAAACCTTAAATCAGAGCGAATAAATGAAGACTTGGCACAGCACTTCTGAAAGGTTGCTGACTCCTGGGGTACACTGTCACAGTTGGGTTACAAATCACTGATGTATTCAATGTGGGAGTCATAAATGTTCTCGTCCTTATTGCGTGAGTAAAGGGCCACAGAACTGTCCTTAGTCTGCCTGAATGAGGGGATCTCCCTCGGTGCTTAATTTGTTCTAGGGCTTGGGCTTGTCAGGGCTGAGCCCCGGCACCTCTAGGCTGGGCAGTTCAGAACCCTGGGACCTCTGGGCTTGTCACATCGGCTATGAAAGCAGGGCCGGGTCTAACTTTTTTTGCAGCCCCAAGCGCAAAAAAAAAAAAGCACCGTCCTGCCATAACAGCCCCCCCCCCCAAGCACCATGCTGCCAAACCCCCCCGAGCGCCACGCTGCCCAACACCCCCCCGCTCATCACCGAGCACCACGCCGCCCACGCCCCCCACCCCGAGCGCCACCCGGCTGAAACAAAAACAAACAAAAAACCCCCTCCAGCACCACCTGGACAAACCCCCCAAAAAAACCCTGAGCGCTGCCCCACTCCAAAGGTGCCGCTAGACAGTTTGCCGCCCCAAGCACGGCGGCATGCGATGGGGGGTGCTCTGCCAGTCGCCGGGAGGGCGGCAGGCAGGCCGCCTTTGGCAGCTTGCCTGCTGAGGGTCTGCTCGTCCCATGGCTTCGGTGGACCTCCTGCAGGACCTCCACCGAAGCCGCAGGACCAGCGGACCCTCCGCAGGCATGCCTACGAGAGGTCCACCAAAGCCGCGGGACCAGCGGACCCTCCGCAGGCATGCCGCCGAAGGCTGCCTGCCTGCCTGCCACCCTCCCCGTGCCTGGCAGAGCACCCCCCGCAGCTTGCCGCCCCAAGCATGCACTTGGCGTGCTGGGGCCTGGAGCCACCCCAAGCACGTGCTTGGTCGGCTGGTGCCTGGAGCCAGCCCTGTATGAAAGTAACAAACTTGCTTGAACTCCATTACCTCTTTCATTACAAATTAAGCACTGGGCATCCTCAACTGATCAGCATTCGCTAAGCAGGAGGTTTGGATGCTAGTGAAGAGAGAGAGGATGGGACACAGGTGTTTTGCTTGGGGTGGGGGTGAGAGAGAGCTGGTTAGGTTTCATAAGTGACCACTAGAGCTGAAATCAGGGATAATCAGGTGTAAGTAATTTAGACCAGCGTTTCTGAGGAAGAGACGGCCCAGCCCGTACTCTCAGCAAGGTTCCATCACTGGAACCTCGACAGACCGACTCGCACAGCTCACAGCAGGAGGTGGCAGCAGAAGGTGACAGTTCAGGCCCATTGGGGACGGAGCGGTAGAGTGAACAGTGGACTATGTTTTAGTGACTTCACTCCAGAATGCTAGATTTGTGACTGGGACTCTTACATAAATGTTTCCTAGTAGGCCAAGATTTTTAAAATGCATTATTTGCCAAGGTCATTATCTTACGTCGTCGCTATCTCAAGAGGTCGTTATCTTGGGGAGAGCGATGACTCACTGGCACAGCACCTCCTGCTGGTCGTTTGAGGAATTTGCTCTTTTCCAGCCTCAGAACACCCCCTGCTGGCCAGTATCTCACCTGCCTCAGACCTCCATGTCCCTCCCAGACCACTTTCCTCAGGGTTCTGCCCCCAGCAGTACCCCCACACTCTGGGTCTCCCCTCCCCAGGGAAGCCCCTTTCCCATGCCCACCTTGCCTCAGTGGCTACTGCCAGTCATCATCTAGCCCCCCTCACTGGGGCAAACTGCAGTCTATAAAGGCCACTCATCATTGGTAAGAGGGTAGGACCAGCTGCCTCTGCCTATCCCCAGACTATACCTCTGTAGCCCTAGCACCTACTTTGGCCTTACCCAAGGCCTCAGCCTGGGGAGTTGCCAGGCTGGAGCTCCCCCGCTCCTCTTGCCTTTCCCCTGCTCTGCTCTGCTCTGCTCCCAGTGCCCTGCTCCCAAGAAGCCAGGTCCTTCTCCCTCCAAGGCTGGAGAAAGACTGACTCAGCTCCTGGCTCACAGCCCTTTTATAGGGCCAGCTGTGGCCTGGTTGGGCATGGCCCCAGCTGTGGCTGTTTCCCCAATCAGCCCAGCCTTTTTCCGCTACAGGGAGTTTCTGTACTAAACTTTTTTTGTTATAATTATTTTTATGGAAGAACGACATTATTAGGTCAGATTGATGGTCCATCTCTCCAAGTATCCTGTCTTCCAACAGTGACTATTCCAAGTGCTTCAGCGGGAATGAACAGAACAGGAAATCATTGCGTGATCCATCCCCTGTCACTCAATCCCTGCTTCTGAAGAACAGAGGCTAGGGCCACTCAGAGCATGGTGTTGCATCCCTGCCCATCCTGGCTAATAGCCACTGATGGACCGAACCTCCATGAACTTACCTAGTTCTGTTTTGAACCCGATTCTAATTTTGGCCTTCAACATCCCTGGCAAAAAGTTCCATGGTAATGGTGCATTGTGTGAAGAAATACTTCCTTTTGTTTGTTTTAAACTTGCTGCCTATTCATTTCATTGGGTGACCCCTGGTTCTTGTGTTAAGTGAAGAGAGAATTTTCTCCACACTGACAGAGGCTGATAAAATCTTGACCATATCCCCTCTTAGTCATCTCTTTTCCAAGCTGAAAAATCCCCGACTTTTTAATCTCTCTTCCTGTGAAATCTGTTTCATACTCTTAATTATTTTGTTGCCTTTCTCTGTACCGTGTCCAATTCCAATATATCTTTTTTGAGACGGGAGTGACCAGAACTGCATGCAGTATTCAAGATGTGCATATGTCATGGATTTCTATGGTCAAAGTAGAGGAGTTTGGCTTGCCAGACTGATCAGCTAAACCAATACTGACAACCTATATGAAAAAGCTACAAGACACCATGTCTCTGGACTGCATCAACACGCAGAAAGCCTTATAAGCCAATCACTGTCAAAGCCAATTTTAGAAGACCTTCATATGGCTGTTAAGAATGCTGGAGACACAACTCAGTTTATGTGAACCAATGTGGCTGTTGCATCATACTTTCTGTTTAAGCAAGAGGTACCACACACTGCCATCCGGAGGCTAATGTTCAGCGCATTGTCACTTGTTGATCCTGAAGATGGACACTGATTTTGAACAAGACTGGCAAATGCTCGGTATCTTTCTGAAAAAAATCAGCAGACTGTCTTGGAAGCACGTGGTGCAACAGTGAAAGACTCAATGGAAAAAGTGAAGAACTCTCTGACCATATTCAAAATATGTGCATACATGGCTGATGAATGCACCAGTGCAAACAGGTATCAAGTATTAAGTCATTGCATATGTTATCTTGATGTCTGTGGTAGGCCAGTAGATGCATTCTAGAGGTTCAGCTTATAGAAGACACATCAGTTGCATCTCTGACATCTTAGGAGAGTTAAATGCTTGTAAACTGAACCCCAAACTGATGGCTCCTTGTGCATTTGCTGGAGCTACAAACTTCTGTGGAAGACATAGTGGAGTACAAGCTTTGTTCAGAGAAAAGTGTAACCCTAATCTCTCCTATACACACTGCAGAAGCCATCTACTCCAGCTAGCACTAGTACAGGCTGCAGAATCTTCAAAAGACGTCACTTTTATACTCTTTTTATTCAGCATGAGTCCAAAAGGACTGAGTGTCTTGGAAACAAATAGAAGATACACTGGTATTGAAGTTCATTTTGGTCCAACCTGGGAAAACCTGGTGGCTTTCTCATGAGCGATCCTTGGCTGTTGTCTTAAAATTACTGCAACCGTTATTACTGGTTTTGGAAAGTATCCACCAAGATAGGACAGATCTAAGTAATGAGGCTGGTGAACTACTTTTGTTTCTAAGTTCAGAGAAGACTATCACCATTTTCTCTCTCTCTCTCTCTCTCTCGTAAGTCTACTGGTGAAACCGCTTGGATCATTGTGACGGGTTGGATCACAGCGATCCCCTTGGGACTGTCACCTAATGTGCTGAGACTACCTCTGAGCCGGCTTTCTCTGCCAGTTTGGGCCTCCAGAAACGCTAATCTGCTGCAACACAGACCCAGGGTCTGAACCACGGGCCCCAAAGCTGAAGATTTAACTGAAAACAGCTTAAGAAGTGCTCCTGTCTCTACCACCCAGACACCCAACCCCCAGTGTCATCCAAACCCCAAATAAATCTGATTTACCCTGTATAAAGCATATACAGGTTAAACTCATAAATTGTTCATCCTCTATAACACTGACAGAGATATGCACTCCTTCCCCCCCCCATCCAGGTATTAATTACTTACTCTGGGACAATTAATAAGCAAAAGTGATTTTATTAAGTATAAAAAGTAGGATTTAAATGGTTCCAAGTAATAACTCACAGAACAAAGTAAGTTACCAAACAAAATAAAGCAAAATGTGCAAGTTTAAGGGTATGTCTACACTACGGGATTATTCTGATTTTACAGAAACCAGTTTTGTAAAACAGATTGTATAAAGTCGAGTACACGCGGTCACACAAGCATGTTAATTCGGGGTGTGCGTCCATCTACCAAGGCTAGTGTCTATTTCCGGAGCATTGCACTGTGGGTAGCTATCCCATAGTTCCCGCAGTCTCCCTCGCCTGTCAGAATTCTGGGTTGAGATCCCAATGCAAAAACAGTGTTGCGGGTGATTCTGGGTAAATGTCGTCACTCAATCCTTCCTCCGTGAAAGCAACGGCAGACAATCATTTTGTGCCCTTTTCCCCTGGATTGCCCTGGCAGACGCCATAGCATGGCAACCATGGAGCCCATTTAGCCATTTGTCACTGGGGTAAATTGACAACATATACCCTGAAACACCCGGGAAAATGTTTTTGACCCTTCAGGCATTGAGGGCTCAGCCAAGAATGCAAATGCTTTTCAGAGACTGCGGGGACTGTGGGATAGCTGGAGTCCTCAGTACCCCCTCCCTCCCTCCATGAGCGTCCATTTGATTCTTTGGCTTTCCGTTACACTTGTCATGCAGAACTATGCTGAGTCCCTGCTGTGGCCTCTGTCTATCATAGTCTGGAGATTTTTTCAAATGCTTTGGCATTTCGTCTTCTGTAACGGAGCTCTGGAAAGAACAGATTCATCTCCCCATACAGAGATCTCCCGTACGGTCCATGCTGGAGCCCTTTTTGGATTTAGGACTGCATCGCCACCCGTGCTGATCAGAGCTCCACACTAGGTAAACAGGAAATGAAATTCAAAAGTTCGCGGGGCTTTTCCTGTCTACTTGGCCAGTGCATCTGAGTTCAGATTGCTTTCCAGAGCGGTCACAATGGTGCACTGTGGGATACCACCTGGAGGCCAATGCCATCGAATTGCGGCCACACTAACTCTAATCCGACATGGCAATACCAATTTCAGCGCTATTCCCCTTGTCGGGGAGGAGTACAGAAATCGGTTTAAAAAGAGCCCTTTATATTGATATAAAGGGCTTCGTTGTGTGGACAGGTGCAGAGTTAATTCAGTTTAACTCTGCTAAATTCAGTTTAAACGCATAGTGTAGACCAGGCCTAAGTCTAATACATTAAGAAACTGATTTCAGATACAATCTCACTCTCAGAGATGTTCCAATAGGCTTCTTTCACAGACTAGACTCCTTTCTAGTCTGGGCACAATCCTTTCCCCTGGTATAGTCCTTGTTCCAGCTGAGGTTGTAGCTAGGGGATTTCTCATGACTGCATAGAATCATAGAATCCAATTTTTCCACATCCTTCTTGTAGTGTGGGGCCCAAAACTGGACACAGTACTCCAGATGAGGCCTCACTGATGTTGAATAGAGGGGAATGATCACGTCCCTCAATCTGCTGGCAATGCCCCTACTTATACAGCCCAAAATGCCATTAGCCTTCTTGGCAACAAGGGCACACAACTGACTCATATCCAGCTTCTCGACCACTGTAACCCCTAGGTCCTTTTCTGCAGAACTGCTGCCTAGCCATTCGGTCCCTAGTCTGTAGCAGTGCATGGGATTCTTCCATCCTAAGTGCAGGACACTGCACTTGTCCTTGTTGAACCTCATCAGATTTCTCTTGGCCCAATCCTCTAATTTGTCTAGGTCCCTCTGTATCCGATCCCTACCCTCCAGCATATTTACCACTCCTCCCAGTTTAGTGTCATCTGCAAACTTGCTGAGGATGAAGTCCACGCCATCCTCCAGAACAGGGCTCGGCAACCTTTCAGACGTGCTGTGCGAGTCTTCATTTATTCATTTTAATTTAAGGTTTTGTGTGCCGGTAATACATTTTAACATTTTTAGAAGGTCTCTTTCTATAAGTCTATAATATATAACTAAACTATTGTTGTATATAAAGTAAATAAGGTTTTTAAAATGTTTAAGAAGCTTAATTTAAAATTAAATTAAAATGCAGAACCTCCCGGACTGGTGGCCAGGACCTGGGAAGTGTGAGTGCCACTGAAAATCAGCTCGTGTGCCGCTGGCCCCAGGACCGACCCATGGGGCACTCCGCTTGAAACCGGCTGCCAGCTAGACATGGAGCCGTTGATCACTACCCGTTGAGCCAGACGATCTAGCCAGCTTTCTATCCACCTTTATAGTCTATTCATCCAACTCATACTTCTTTAACATGCTGGCAAGAACACTGTAGGAGACTGTATCAAAAACTTTTTGCTAAAGTCAAGAAATGACACGTCCACTGCTTTCCCCTCATCCACAGAACCAGTTATCTCATCATAGAAGGCAGTTAAGTTAGTCAGGCATGACTTGCCCTTGGCGGATACATGCTAACTGTTCCTGATCACTTTCCTTTCCCCTAGTGCTTCAGAATTGATTCCTTGAGGACCTGCTCCATGATTTTTCCAGGGACTGAGGTGAGGCTAACTGGCCTGAGGTTCCCCGGATCCTCCTCCTCTTCCCCTTTTTTAAAGATGGGCACTACATTAGCCTTCTTCCAGTCATCCGGGACCTCCCCTGTTCGCCATGAGTTTTCAGAGATAATGGCCAATGGCTCTGCAATCACATCCGCCAACTCTTTTTTAAAACCCTTGGATGCAGCGCATCCAGCCCTATGGACTTGTGCTCGTCCAGCTTTTCTAAGTAGTCCAGAACCACTCCTTGCTTCACAGAGGGCTGGTCACCTCCCCCTCACATCTCCTCCCCCATGCTGTGCTGCCCAGTGCAGCAGTCTGGGAGCTGACCTTGTTCGTGAAGACAGTGGCAAAAAAAGCATTGAGTACATTAGCTTTTTCGACATCCTCTGTCACTGGGTTGCCTCCCTCCTCTTGTTTAGCTTTTTCGACATCCTCTGTCACTGGGTTGCCTCCCTCCTCTTGTTTACCAGACATGCTCTTTCCACAATCATGAGAACATAAGTCTGACCCAGTATGGCCATTCCTATGGGTAGGGCCCTACCAAATTCATGGTCCGTTTTGATCAATTTCACGGTCATAGGATTTTAAAAATCCTGTGTTGGAATTACAGGGGTCCTGACCCAAAAAGGAGTTGTGGAGGGTTGCGGCTGTGTGGATCGGCCCCACACTGGCATGGCGAGGGTTAATCCTTCCCTCCTAGCAGAAGAAGCCCTGCCCCTGAGACACGCTTCACCTGGAAGTCAGGTATAAAAGCCCGCAGAGCTGCGCAGTCAGAATGGATCACTGGAGGGAAAGGAGGCTCGTCACTCTGTCTCTAGCAGAAGAGTGGCCTGCACCCCAGGATGCAGAGGCCAGACACGCCAGATGCAGTGCAGAGGGGAAGCAGAGGACGCCGCAGATGTGGCTGAATCTGAGGAAGGGGTAGGAAGTGACCCAGGGACTCCTTAAAGGGGAATGGTGCAAAGACCTTTCAGGCCAGTGTGTTTCAGGAGGAACCCCATCGGACCACTGGTGAGGAGAGCTTGCCACCAACAGGGCCCTGGGTTGGGACCCGGGGCAGGGAGCGGGATAGGGTCCCCCCGACCTCTCACACCCACCTTTGAAATCAGATGGCCCCACACAGTGAGTTGGTTGGACTCCAGCCGCTAGGCTGCATTGCCCCACCAGAGGAGGGAAATTAGATGGACTCTGGCCATTGGGCTGCGGGGCCCTAGAGGCACATTGTATGCACTTCGGCTGCTAGGCAGCATTACTCTGAATGAAGTGCTCCATGTGGAGTGGAGATTGAACAGTTTCCACCTCCGCTGTCTTAGAAAAAAAGGTTGGAGTTACTTGGGACCAGCGGACCACCCATAACAAGATCCTTGAGAGAAGCGGGCTACAGTCTATGTGGACTTGGCAGGCTGGGACATGTGGTGCGCAAACCTCAAGATTGTCTTCCCAAGACTGTATTCTGTGGCCAACTTAGGAATGGCCGCAGGTGGTTCTTATGTTCTCATGATTGTGTAAAAAGCGTGTCTGATAAACAAGAGACATGCGGGACCAGAAATGAATGGCCCAAGTTTGATGTCTAAAAATAGGCCTTAATGGTGGACAAAATAATTAGGGGATGAGCTATTCTCCCTTTTGGGAACTTCAAAAAAAAAAACAAAGACCCTGGGTGGGGGAATCAAGCTAACAGCCGGCTGGGAAGTGGGTGGACTGTCTAATAAATATCTGGCTTAGCCAGCCAAGACCGCATATTTTGCAACACTGCGGTGAGCCTGTGACCAGAAAGGCAGCTAACAGCAATACCCTAAACAATTTGATGCTGGTACGAGTTTGCCAGGTCTCAGAGTGACTGATCAGCCCTCAAGGCTGTGAGTCAGCCCCAGAGACAAACTGCATTTTCTATCTTGGTTGATAGTCTCTTTCCGTTTTGGGTGCGCTTGCCGACTAGGAAACAGGCTGGAGCTGCCGCTGTTAAAGCCCGATCCCTTCTCAACTAACGTCTTCTCTTTTCCCCCAAGAGGGTTGTTATTTCCAGCTTTAATGCCAACTCCTGACAAATGGGGCTTTTCTTAGAAAAACTTTCTCCAGCTAAATGGAAATGGAATAAGAGCCTGTCACAGGGTAAGTACACCCCTTGGGCCGGGAAAGGCTGAGTCCACCTGTCCGCCCTTAGCCTTGGGGCAGTCAGCCAGTACAGCTGCCCTCCCTTGCAGAGCTGCACAGCCTAGCAGTCAGACTCAGTATGGCTGCCCTCCCCCGGAGGGCTGCAAGGCCTAGAGGCCAGAGTTATAGTCTAATAGAATATCAGGGTTGGAATAGACCTCAGAAGGTATCTAGTCCAACCCCCTGCTCGAAGCAGGACCAATCCCCAACTAAATCATCCCAGCCAGGACTTTGTCAAGCTGAGCCTTAAAAACCTCTAAGGAAGGAGAATCCTCCACCTCCCTCGGTAACCCATTCCAGTGCCTCACCATCCTCCTAGTGCAATAGTGTTTCCTAATATCCAACCTAGACCTCCCCCACTGCAATTTGACACCATTGCTCCTTGTTCTGTCATCTGCTACCACTGAGAACAGCTGAGCTCCATGGTTGATTTTTTCCAGTTGAAGGCTGCTATGAAATCCCCCCTCACTCTTCTTTTCTGCAGACTAAAGTCCAGTTCCCTCAGCCTCTCCTCATAAGACATGTGCCCCAGCCCCCTAATCATTTTCTTTGCCCTCTGCTGGACTCTCTCCAATTTGTCCACATCCTTTCGGTAATGGGGGGGCCCAAAACTGGATGCAATACTCCAGCTGCTCCCTGAATAGAGGGGAATAATCACTTCCCTTGATCAGCTGGCAATGCTATAACAAATAAATAATAATTGGAGATATTCCTGTCTCCCAGAGCTGGAAGGGACCTTGAAAGGTCATAGAGTCCAGCCCTCTGCCTTCACTAGCAGGACCAAGTACTGATTTTTGCCCTGGATCCCTAAATGGTCCCCTCAAGGATTGAACTCACAACTGTGAGTTTAGCAGGCCAATGCTCAAACGACTGAGCTATCCCATCCCCCATGCTCCTACTATGTGTTAGCCTTCTTGGCAACAAGGCCACACTGCTGACTCATATCCAGCTTTTTGTCCACTGTAACCCTCAGGTCCTTTTTCTGCAGAACTGCAATTTAGCCAGTTGGTCCCCAGCCTGTAGCTGCATGGGATTCTTCCATCCTGAGTGGAGGACTCTGCACTTGTCCTTGTTGAATCTCATCAGATTTCTTTTGGCCCAATCCTCCAATTTGTCTAGGTCACTCTGGACTCTATCTCTACCCTCCAGAGTATCTACCTCTCCCCCTAGTTTAGTGTCATCTGAGAACTTGCCGAGGGTGCAATTCATCCCATCATCCAGATCATTAATGAAGATGTTGAACATAACCGGCCCCAGGACCGACTCCTGGGGCACTCCCCTTGATACCGACTGCCAACTAGACATCAAGACATTGATCACTGCCCATTGAGCTCAACAAACTAACCAGCTTTTTATTCACCTTCCATACTTCTTTAACTTGCTGGCAAGAATATTGTGGGAGACCGTATCAAAAGCTTGGCTAAAGTCAAGATATATCACATCCACCACTTTCCCCATATCCAGAGAGCCAGTTATCTCATCATAGAAGGCAATCAGGTTGGTCAGGCATGACTTGCCCTTGGTGAATCCATGCTGACTGTTCCTCATCACCTTCCTCTCCTGCAAGTGCTTGGATTCTCCTTCTTCCTTTTTTTAAAGATGGGCACTATATTTGCCTTTTTCCAATCGTCCGGGACCTCCCCCGGTAACCACGAGTTTTCAGAAATAACGGCCAGAAGCTCTGCAACCACAGCAGCCAACTCCCTGAGCACCCTTGTATGCATTGCATCCGGCCCATGTATTAGTGAATTTCCAGCTTTTCTAAATAGTCCATGTAATGATGCACACCACGGCAAACCAAACCAGCCAGAGAAGACTTCAGTTTTACCCCATTGGCTAACCATAAGTCACACAAGCAATTCCCTTAGACACTCCTGTTTCCCAGTATCACCACCGGCGGTCACCTGGAGCCAGTTCCCAAGAACCGGTTGCTAAAATTTGACCTCCATGGACAACCAGTTGTTAAAGGGCCAAGGCGTGGGCAAAGAACTCCAGTCCGAGGGCTGGACCATCCTGTCGCTCCCAGGATTCCCAGCTGGAGAGGCTGAGACTCTCCCGGCCCCTCCCCCAGTTCCCCCCAGCTGCAGCATGGCCAGCCGCCAGCACCCCAGCCCCACGAATATGTCTTCCCCAACTCCGGTCCCTCCCCTGCTTCCTCCCACCCCCTTTAAATCAGAACTTTTTATAGGGAACCAGTTGTTAAGATTTTGGCAGCTCATCAGTGATCACCACCAGGGCTGGCTCTAGGTTTTTTGCCCCCCGAAGCAAAAAAGTTTTGGCTGCCCCCCCATCCCAGCCCTGGGCTCCCCCCCACACCTCCCTGCTGCCCCAGCGCTAGGCTTCCCCCAACTAGTGCCCACCCCCCCTGCTGCCTCAGCCCTGGGTTCCCCCCCACCAGTGCCCCAGCCCCCACACGTCCTGCCGCCCCAGCCCTGGGCTCTCTCCCCTCAAACACCTGCACCCTCCTGCTGCCCCAGCCCTGGATCACTGGTAACTTGCTCCCAGGGCGGGTCATTCACCAGGAATTTTGGATGTGCACAAAACACAGACAGGATTGGTTCCCATATGGTTACAGAGCTGCACGTGGGGAAGTCATGTGTACGTCTCTTTAGCTTGTGCCCCTTCAGTGTAGGGAGGCACCAGTCATTTACGGGTGAGACAGAAATGTACTTTTGTTGCTGTCTTGGTATAATCTAAGGATAGAAGAACCGGCCATTTGTCTGCCGTATTTCTCAGCGATTTGTCCTGAATCTGGTGTTTTCAGCTGTGACCCCCTGACACAAGTAGTATTACGCTATCAGCTACAGTTGGTAAATAACATAGTAAAAGCATCCTGACTGGCCGCTAGTTAAATCACAGTGTTTTTAAGAGCCACAGGGGATGCATTAAAGAGCCTCGGGCTTGCGCGTGCCTCAGGCTGAGCGTTGCTGCTCTACAGCTAAAGGGAAAGAAAATTAGGGATAATACAAAGGCAAGAAATGACACCCCAAAAGGCCATTGTTATACAGACAAAACTACACAGGATCTTTTCAGGGGTCAAGACAAAGATGTCACATTTATTATGATAATCTGATTTATGACCAATAACTAATATCTTAATCCTTATACACACACATTGTACCTAATGCCTATACACACACACACACACACACACACACACACACACACACACACACACACAAACACACATCCATCAGATGTTCTGCAGCTGCTGCATAGTTACCAGTCTTGAAGATAGCTTAAGTTCATGGCTTGATTTTGCAGCTTGGGTTCGTAGCTTGTGGCAGCTAACTGGCCGGGAAAGCCGGGCACAAGGACAAGCTGGGTCTCTGTTGGGCAGGCACCGAAGTCCTTCCATGTTGGCAGCAGAATGTTACCCTCCAAAGTCTTCCATCTCACCCATCCTTTTTGTAGGTTTTAGTTTGAATCCAGAGTCTATAGGTCTTGCTGTTTCATGCTGCCTCTGGGTTTGGTGACTGATCACCCGTCAATTGCAGGTGTGACTTTCAGCACTGGACCTAGCTTTGATCTTTCTTCTATTGTACCTTTTCTTTTTAGGGTGGACACTTCTTACTTTGTTAGGGCTCTTGTCTGCATCTTCAGCCGGTGGTGTTTGAACTTTATTTCATCAGGACAGGCTGGGGCTGGAGGTTGATTCCATCATTCATACATGCCTCATTCACACATCTAAACTAAACTAATAAGATTACAGCAGGGTTTGCAAAAATGAAGGTTGGAGGAAGCTTTTACAAAATGGAGTGAGCGTTTTAGAATGGGATTTGAATTACAATATGGCAAACAGTGAACAGCAGTTACAATATAGACAAGTGTAGTGAATGGCAAACAGTGAACAGAAGTTATAATGTAGGCAAGTGTAGTGAATGGTGAACAGAAGTTACATTAATAAAGTGAACAATTAAAAACAATTTCATTTATCAGTTCTACACCATCCGGACCAGGACCCAACCTTGAGCCAAAACATGACTACCTGCTGCTTTGGAGGACTCTCTTCCTTTTCATCCTGAGCTTTATGGAGATCGGAGGAAGGGTGAGCTACCAGAAGGCAGAACCACGTGCTAGTGAACCGACGGTCAAATGGGGCACTGGCTAGATGTGAGAAAAAATCTGATCTGACTCTTCTGTTTCTGAAAACAGAAAATAGGGAAGTTAGATTTTCTCTAGGCATTATTTGAGGGCAGTTCTCTGGCCTGTGTTAGGCGGGAGGGCAGACTAGATGACCATAGTGGTCCCTTCTGGTCTTAGGAGCGATGAATAAAACTGCTCTGACTTCACATCTTTAGATTAAGAAGTATTTGGTAAGCGTCTGTGAAAATCCTAAAGCAGGTGAACCCCAGAGCTGGCTGGCCGGGCCATGAGCTAGCATCTGATTACAACTTTTTTTTTATTTTAATTTTTTTTTTTGGACTAATGGCCATCAAGTTGTAGCCCAATTTTGATATCGGCCCTGAACGGCTCCAGTTCCCATGTCTCAGAGAAACAAGCTGATACCTCTTCCACTAGTAAATACGCTCTCAGACCAGGTAGCTTAGAATATCATGGCCATATAGAAAAGAATGCAAAAGGTAATCGATTTCTATTTGCAGTGAGGCCCTGATCCTCAGAGGTATGGAAGTGCCTAACTCCCCTGGCCGTCCATAGAATTCCTAAATACCTTTGAGGATCTGGTCCAAGCTGTGTATGTTACCAGGTATTGGGAAGCAGTAGCTGTGAAGTCTGTCAGTGCAAAAAATGTAGTGGAAGAATCAGTTTTTAAAAAAAGGACTGTGGGAATTCCTACAGAAATTCTAACTGATTAGGGCACTGACTTTTATTCTCAGCTGTTGAGAGAGTTTGACCAAGTTTGACTCCACACTAGCCACAAACAGCTGGCCTGGTGGGATATTTAAATCAGACCAGCGATGCCTGTCTGGAATCAGGGCCGGCAGCACAGCCAGGCAACCTAAGGCGCACAGCTGGCCAGTAGCAGGCTGGCTGATTGGCTACACCCCCCGCTCAGATGGAAGAGAAAACAGACCGGCTCTTATGCCCGGCCTCCGTAGCAGCTGCTCAAAGCATATCCCCATGGCAGCGGTAGCTCTTGTGCCAGCCTTGCCCCTGCCTTTCCTCACCCCATGTAACACTGTTCCGACCCTTGGCATCAATTTCCACTTTCACCATTGACCCCGGCATCTGACTCCAGCTCTGACCCTGGGCTCCAATTCCTGGCTACTTAACTCCTGTTCCAACCACTAGGCACAGCTGCGTACATCCCGGTCCTGTGACAAACAATTGCTAAGGAATTTTGGGTCTGGCTATGCCAGACATTGGGTTGTGTTCTTAACCATCTATCCTATTGTCATAAACAACAGCTGTATGAGGAAGCTAGTCTTTGTTCATACTTTTCAAACCCATTCTGCTTTCTCAGTGTCATAAACAGATAAATAAGAGCTAATAGAACAAAAGTACTTCATATCTCTTTTGTCTGTAAAAGGTTAACAAGATCAGTAAGCCTGGCTGTCCCCTGACCAGAGGACCAATCAGGGGACAGGATACTTTCAAATCTTGAGGGAGGGAAGTTTTTGTGTGTGTGCTGTCAGTGTCTGGTGGTTGTTCTCTCTGGGTTCTGAGAGTGACCAGATGTGCAACTAGGTTTCTCTCCAATCTCCCTGATACAGGTTCTTATAGATTCAAAATAGTAAGTACTACGTGATAAGGCGAGTTAGGCTTACATTTGTTTTCTTTATTTGCAAATGTGTATTTGGCTGGGAGGAGTGCAAATGTGTATTTTGCTGAAAGGATTTTAATTTGTACTTGTATACTTAGGCTGGGAGGGTATTCCCAGTGTCTATAGCTGAAAGACCCTGTAACATATTCCATCTTAAATTTACAAAGATAATTTTTACTGTTTTTTCTTTCTTTAATTAAAAGTTTTTCTTGTTAAGAACCTGATTGTTTGTTTTTATTCTGGTGAGACCCCAGGGGGCTGGGTCTGGACTCACCAGGGAATTGGTGGGGAGAAAGGAGGGAAGGGGGAGAGAGAGGTTAATTTCTCTCTGTGTTAGGATTACTTTCTCTCTCAGGGAGAGTCTGGGAAGGGGAGAGAGAAGGAGGGGGGAAGATGAATTTTCCTCTCTGTGTTAAGATTCAAGGAGTTTGAATCACAGTGATCTTCCAGGGTAACCCAGGGAGGGGAAGTCTGGGAGAGGCAATGGCGAGGGAAAGGGTTTACTTTCCTTGTGTTAAGATCCAGAGGGTCTGGGTCTTGGGGGTCCCCGGGCAAGGTTGTGAGGGGACCAGAGTGTACCAGGCACTGGAAATCCTGGTTAGTGGCAGCACTACAGGTCCTAAGCTGGTAATTGAGCTTAGAGGAATTCATGCTGGTACCTCATCTTTTGGACACTAAGGTTTAGAGTGGGGAACTATACCATGACACTCGGGTACAAGTATTTTCTCATATACTGTGCATGCTTTTAAGGAGTGTATGAATGTTTCTATTTCAATTCAAATTTCCAACTGTCAAGGTATTATTCCCACTTTGAACTTTAGCGTCCAGAAAGTGGGGACCTGCATGTACCCTTCTAAGCTTAATTCCTAGCTTAGATCTGATAGCGCTGCCACCAACCAGAAATTCCAGTGTCTGGTACACTCCCTGTCCCCCCAAATTCTTCCCTGGGGGACCCAAGAGCCAAACCCCTTGGGTCTTAAAACAAAGGGAAATAAACCATTCCCCCTCCTTTCCTTCTCCCAGACTTCTCCTCCCTGGGTTACCCTGAGAGATACACTGATCCAAACTCCTTGGATCCTAAAACAGAAAGGAGTTAACCTTCCCCCCACCTCCTTTCCCCACACCAATCCCCTGGTGAGTTCAGACCCAATCCCCCTGGGTTTTAAACAAGGGGAAAAAAATCAATCAGGTACTTAAAAAAAAAAAAAAAAAAAGCTTTTAATTAAAGTAAAAAATTATCTCTGTAAAACCAGGATGGAAAAGGTTTACAGGGTCTTCAGCTATACATAGACTAGAGGGACTCCCTCCCCACTAGCCTAAGTTACAGCAAACAGAGGTAAAATATCCTTCCAGCAAAATACACATTTGCAAATAAAGAAAACAAGCAAAAGACTAATCCACCTTCTAGCTAGTACTTACTATTTTGAACATGAGAGACTGTTTTAGAAAGATTGGAGAAACCTGGTTGCACGTCTGGCCCCTCTTAGTCCCAAGAGAGAACAAAGAACAAAACAAACAGCACAAACAAAGACTTCCCTCCACAGAGATTTGAAAGTATCTTGTCCCCCAATTGGTCCTTTGGTCAGGTGTCAGCCAGGTTCACTGCTTGTAACCCTTTACAGGTAAAAGAGACATTAACCCTTAACTATCTGTTTATGACACCAATTGGCAACACTTCATGTAACTGGCGGGAAGGGGAGGAAATTCAGGTGGGGTACACACACACACCCCGGGGGGGGGGGGCTCTAGGGAAATCCTTGTGCTGGTGTAAGTTTTAAGGGTAGTTTTTAAGCCCAGGAGCAGTGCTAACAATTTTATATTTTGGTCCTATCTTGTTTCCCACAAATGCTGGGATGCTCTGCTGGCTGATGTCATGATAATAAAATTGCGAGGGTTCTGTTTGCTTCCTGTTCTTGTTTCTGTTTAGAATTCACTCTCCCACAGCAATTCCTGCTCCCAATTTAACCATCCAGATGCTCCCTATTTAACCATCCTGACCCAATCTCTTCAACCTCTCCTTTCCCCCCAGGCCCTCCGTGAAACCCTTCTCCTGCCCGGCTGCACCAACCCCCCTTTGAACTGTCTAAGGAACAAAAGCACTTGTAGCACTGGGACAGGTTCATCACTACGTGGACGTGGCAGCTTTAACGACGCTGCAGCAAAGGCAGAGGTGGTTAAGCGACTATTTCTGTCCCGGATTTGGAAAGAAGTGGATGGTTGTTCTCATATCACTGGTGGGGGGAGGAAGTACTTCTGGTCTCCCCTGATTCAAAGCAAAGCAGATGCAGAGAAAGGCAGCTAGGATGCGTGAGGCACTGGAGAAACAACGAGGAGTCCGGTCTTTAAGATGCCACTGGACTCCTCGTTGTTTTTGTGGATACAGACTAATACGGCTACCCCTCTGGTACAGGGACTTGAGAACCAATCTCATGAGAGAGGAGCAAAAGAGGAGAAGAGATAGCTCAGTGGTTTGAGCATTGGCCTGCTAAACCCAGGGTTGTGAGTTCAATCCTTGAGGGGACCATTTAGGGAATTGGGGTAAAAATCTGTCTGGGGATTAGACTAGATGACATCCTAAAGTCCTTTCTAGCCCTTAGATTCTGTGATTAAAAAAAGGGGCTGGGCTTGATTATTAGCCTGAGAAGGGATCCAATTGCTTTCTAGAAACACAATGATGGGTTAAACCCCAGGAAAGGAAAAGCAATATTGACAATGATGGCCCAAGAACAAATGGGGATAACTGGCCAGGGAGCAGCTGGCACTGAAAATAAGCAGCTCTGTTGGAGGTGGGGCAAATAACCTAACTAGTTTGAAGATGGAGCTTAATCAGTTTTGCCCCTTTTTAATCCAAGAGTCCTAAAAGAGTTGGCCGAGGAGATCTCTGGCCTGCTGATGATAATTTTGACTAAATCTTGAAATACTGGGGAAAGTTGAGAAGACTGGAAGTTTGTTGGTGATGTGCCATTATTTAACAAGGACAAGCAAAACTACCTGGATAATGACAGACCGGTCAGCCTGAAATCGATCCTGGACAATGAAGTGGAAAAGCTGATACGGGATTTAAAGAATTAAAGGACAGGAATATAATTAATGCCACTCAACATGGTCGCATGGCAAATAGGTCTTGTCAAACAACCCTGATTTAATTCTTTGATGAGATTACAAATTAGTTGATAAAGTTAACTGTGTGGAGGTAATAGACTTAGACTTTTGCAAGGTGTTTGACTTGGTAACTGCAAGACATTCTGATTTAAAAAACCAGCACCATACAACATCAGTAAAGTGCACGTTAAATGGATCAAGAACGGACTAGCTGACGGATCTCAGTGGGGAATCATCACTGAATGGGGGTGTTTCCAGGGGGCTCCTCAGAGGTTGTTTCTAGGCCTGACTGTGACATGTCATTCTATATTATTTATGAAAATAGGCTTATGATATGAATAGGACCTAACCGAGATGTACTTCATGCCAGATGGCTCATGTGAGATCTCCTTGGAAAGGTTATGATTTACTGAATGCGATGATCCACTTTGTATGCCTGTATCATTTATAGATTCATATGAATCGTTTCTGTATCTGAAGTTAGGAATATTGACTGTGTATCTGTATTTCAACTATGTTTCTTTGCATGACGCCCACGGCTCACACTTCAGGTACAACCATGGAAGAGCTGGACAGGACGGATGGCCCATCAATGAAGACAATGGACTGTGAAAAGCTTGGCCTTCCTGCGGACACTCCATATTGCCACTGACTCATGGACTCAATGATACTACAGGGGCAGGTGGTCTTGTCACCTGATACTAAAACACTACCTGGGACTTCTTGAAACTTTCCACTGTAAGGGAAGCAGGGAGGGGGTCAAGTTTGGGAAACAAAGGATTCCCGCCTTAGTAAATCCTATTTAAGGGAAGGGAAAACGGCAAATGGGACTGCTCCTCTCCATGGCCTGCCTGCCCGAGAAGAAAGACTGCAAAAGGGGAGGCAGGTGGGGAGTCCAGACCGAGACAGGGGTCCAGTCTGAAGAGGAATGTAACTGAACTCTGAACCACAGAAGTTTGCAAACTGCCTGCAACAATATCTAGGGTGAGAAATACTATTTGTAACTAATTTCTTTAGTGAAACCAGCTTAGTTTGCATGTTTGATTTCATTTGCTTAGTAATCTGCTTGGTTCTGTTTGTTACCCCTTTAGCCACTTAAAATCTGCCTTTTATAGTGAATAAATTTTGTTTTGTTTATCCAGTTTCTGGAATTTCTAACTGGGGGGTAAGAAGTGTGCACACCTCACTCCACATTGAGGAAGGGAGTGAATTTCATAATATATCTTTGGGTTTGCACTCCAAGGGAGGTGGACACCTGCAGGGCTGGAGCAAGTCCCTTAAGCTGAGTCTTCCCAAAGCTGATCTGCAGCCCTCATAGAATAGAATATCAGGGTTGGAAGGGGCCTCAGGAGGTATCTAGTCCAACCACCTGCTCAAAGCAAGACCAATCCCCAGACAGATTTTTGCCCCGGATCTCTAAATGGCCCCTTCAAGGATTGAACTCACAACCTGGGGTTTAGCAGAGAGAGAGAGAAAGTGTATGTGTTCGTGTTCGTGTCTGTGTTCGTTTTGTTCGTTCTTCAGGGCCTGGCTCAGCAAGACAGGTTAACAAGTAGACTCTGTGGTATCTCAGCACATCAGGTGGCTTCCCAAAGGGTCCAAGCTGTCACACTTCTCATGGGTTGTTTCCAGGCCTGACGTGCTTCAGTATTTTTATCACGGATCTGGAAATAAATATAAAATTGGCACTTGGCACAAAGTCTGGCAGAGTGATGAATACTGAGGATGACAGGGCAGACATACAGAGTGAGCTGGATCGCTTGCTAATCTGGGCCCCTTCAAACCGAAGGCGTTTTAGTAGGGCCAAATGCAAGGTCATGTGGCTAACAGCAAAGAATGCCGTCCATGCCTACAGCATGGGGGGCTGTACCCTAGGAAGCAGGGACTCTGGAAGGGTTTTAGGGCTTATAGCGGATAAACAATTGAAGATGAGCTCCCAGTGTGAAGCTGGGATAGAAAGGGCTAATGCGATCCTTGGGCCAGCAACATGCAGCCAACGCACAGTTCTCTTAGCATCTATTATCACTCTGCTACCAAGACAACCCAGTGCTTGGCCAAGATCAGGTCTAGGAGGAAGGGCAGCTGGGCGAAGCTGACTCTGAGCAATGTAGATGCGGTTTAAGATTTACTGGGGCCTTGGGCACAAAGAAAATTTGGGTCCCCCACATCCCAGGGGCACTGGAACCAAAGGAGCCAACTTTTTTTGGTGGTCAGTCAAGATTAGATCTTCTGGGGCTCCAGCTTCTGCACGGTATGGTCAGGATGGTGTTGAGGTCTGGCAGCTCTGATCTTGGCTGTGCCCTGGAGTTAGGTTCCAAAGAACTTCTCTTTGGACCCCATTTATACATGTAAAACTTCTGTCCTGCTTAGCTAGACAGTAACCAATCATTTGACACTAATGTGCTACAAATCAGTATTTTTCACCCATCACATCCCATTACAAAACAATTCTTTAACCAATCAGATCCCACCACCTCAGTTGATTTAAATCTTGGAAAATTAGTCATGCACCAGACAGAAACAATGAAAGAACCAGACAGAAACCAAACAGATAAACAACAAAACAATAATGAAGTAGAGATTTCATACCCACAACTGTTGATCAGTGGTTTCTTGCCAGACAAAATGCTGTCAAACAAAATTTTCTCTAAACATCTTAAGATCTGTTTCTTTATCTGGTGACAGTGGTACTATTGGGAAGGCTCGCCTAGTTGATCAAATGATCAGGAGGGCTTGAGCACATGACTTTTGAGGAGAGGCTGAGGGAACTGGGATTGTTTAGTCTGCAGAACAGAAGAGTGAGCGGGGATTTGATAGCTGCTTTTGTCGGGACTCGAACCCAGACGGCGAGGTTTGTTGTCTGACTGCGAGAGAGACAGGCAACACCAGCAAGGTCCGAACAAAAGCTCTTTATTGAAGAGTGCACACGACAATAGAAAGCAGCTCGTCTCCAGAGAGAACCAGCTTCTTCCTTTCATCTTAGTATAAGCTTATATAAACAGTTCTGTCGCGTCATAGATTATTTACCTGAGCAACCCACCCCCTTCTTTTAACAACTAGAAACTAGACACCTTTAGTATACATGTTTTACAGCATTCGGTGATTAATATCTTAACAAACACCAAAAGTTAGGAATGTAGGGGAATTAAGGGCAGACAGAGAACTGAACCAGGGAGCGAAAGCAGGGAGGCTGGGAAGCTGGGGTTTCTTATTAGTTCTTCAAAGGAACTGTTCCTAACACAGCACAGCTGGTACTATGCCAGGAATGCAGCCCCTCCGTTATCTCACTTTTTCCCAGCTCTTCGTGAGACATGCTGCTTCTCAGTATTTTTCTACTCAAGGATTTCCCAGAAATCTCTGTTAGCCTGACTTTGGTCAGGTTGGCATACCTGGTTTTGTCTGCTATACCTTTATTCAGGCCTAACACTTTCAACTACCTGAAGGGGGGGTCCAAAGAGGATGGAGCTTGGATGTTCTCAGTGGTGACAGATGACAGAACAAGGAGCAATGGTCTCAAGTTGCAGTGTGAGAGGTCTAGGTTGGATATTAGGAAACACTATTCCACTTGGAGGACGGTGAAGCACTGGAATGGGTTCCCTAGGGAGGTGGTGGAATCTCCATCCTTAGAGGTTTGTAAAGCCCGGCCTTGGTATGGTCACTATGGTCATGGTCGTGGTTTGAGCAGGGGGTTGGACTAGATGGGCTGGACTAGATACCTCCTGAGGTCTCTTCCAACCCTAATCCTTCTATGGTTCTATGATTCTTAACAGCCCAATATTACATTGTTCTGCTGCAATTTAGATGGAAGGTGAGGATGTGACTCTCTGTTTCTTAGCTCATGGTTTCTGCTGTCCTACTGCAGACCTTACAGGGTGACCCCTAGTTCTTGTGTTATGAGAGGAGTAAATAATCCTTCCTTTTTCACTTTCTCCACACCAGTCAAGATTTTATGGACCTCTGTCATATCCCCCCTTAATTGTCTCCTTTCCAAACTGAAAAGTTTAATCTCTTCTCATACGGCGGCCAGTCCACACCCCTAACCATTTTTGTTGCTCTCCTCTGTACCTTTTCCAGTTCCAGTATATCTTTTTTGAGATGGGGCAACCAGATCTGCACACAAGAATCAGGATGTGGGCGTACCATGAATTTATACAGAGGCATTATGATATTTACTATCTTACCTATCCCCTCCTAACGGTTCTCAACAGTCTGTTTGGTTTTTTGACGGCTGCTGCACACTGAATGGATGTTTTCAGAGAACTAGCCACGATGACTCCAAGATCTCTTTCTGGAGTGGTAACAGCTCATTTAAATCCCATCATTTTGTACGTGTAGTTGGGATTATGTTTTCCCATGTGCATTACTTTGCATTTACTTTCCTATGTCAGTTTTGGAGCTTTAATACAAGAACTAATAACCAGTGAATAAAATTCATGCAGGATATTGGCTCAACATCACTGTTCTTACAGTGTCACGCCAGTCACCCTCAAACACCCACAGACATACCTTTTTTATTCCCTTCTGGAAAATTATAAGCAAGCAAACATATGCAGTCAGTTTGTATATCTCTTTGCTCATTAAACAGTTATGAAGTTGGAAGTATTTGAGTTTCCCCTCAAACATTCTTCTAAAGCAGAAATGGGCAAACTATGTTCCAGGGACTGCATCCGGCCCTCCAGATGTTTTAATCTGGCCCTCAAGCTCCAGCCGGAGAGTGGGCTCAGGGGTTTCCCCGCTATGGCCCTTGCCCCACTCTGCACAGCTCCTGGAAGGAGTGGCATGTCCCCCTCTGGCTCCTATGCAGAGGGGCAGTGAGGAGGCTCCGCACGCTGCCCTATCTTAAGCTCCGACCCTGCAGCTCCCATTGGCCAGGAACTGTGGGCAATGAGTGCCGCAGGGGTGGCGCCTGCTGACAGGGCAGCGTGCAGAGCCACCTGGCTGCACCTCCACATAGGAGCATCCAGGAGCTGCTTGAGGTAAGCACCACCCAGAGCCTTCACCCTGACCTCCTCCTATGCCCCAATCCCCTGCCCCAGCCCTGATCTCCCTCCTGTCCTCTAAACCCCTCAGTCCCAGCCTGGAGCACCCTCCGGCACCCCCAACCCTCATTCTCATCCCCAGTCCCACCCCAGAGCCCGCATCCCCAACCAGAGCCCTCACCCCCTTATAACCCAACCCCCTTCCCCAGCTCAGAGCCCCCTCCTGCACCCTGAACTCCTCATTTCTGGCCCCACCCCAGAGCCCGCACCCCCAGACGGAGCCTTCATCCCCTCCCGCACCGCAACCCCCAATTTCATGAGCATTCATGGCCTGCCATGCAATTTCCATAACCAGGTGTGGCCCTTAGGCCAAAACGTTTGTCCACCCATGTTCTAAAGCACAGAATAACTAACAAATTAGAGAACAAATTTGTTTTGGCACTAGCTTAAAAAGAAAAGGAAAAACACAAAGCCTTCGAAGTGATAACTGGAAAGAAAATATGATAGTAGATTGGCCAACATGGGTTTCCAATCACCCATGCCACACTTGAATTGTGTATTTCCAGTATATAAAAATGCCATCCCTTTTCTCAGTGGCAATGTGTTTTCTTTTCCCATTGAGTTACTCCGTAATTAGAAATAAAGCCTTAAATATTCTAATCTGTTTGTGTAACCCACACACCTTCTGGGTGTGGTGTTCTGTCCTATCTAGTGGCTCCGAGACCATTTAAAGAGTTAAATGAGTCTGCTCTACTGCCTTAGCGCATAGCCGCCAACTTCTCCTGGCGGCGGAGGGTGCTCGACCCTCCCCCGATCCCTCCTGCCCCTGCCCCCATTCAAACCTCTTCCCCAAAGTCCCTGCCCCAACTCTGCTTCCTCCCTACCCCATTGGACTCCTTCCCCAAATCCCCGCCCCGGCCCTGCCTCCTCCTCTGAGCGCTCCAGGTTCCCACTCCTTCCCCCTCCCTCCCACAGCTGGTTATGCTGCAAAACAGCTGTCTTGCGGCGGCAAGCGGTGGGAGGAGAAGCGGGGACGCAGGGGAGGAGGTGAGCAGAGGTGGGGTAGGGTGGGGAGCTTGGCTGTCGGTGGGTGCAGAGCACCTACCAATTTTTCCCTGTGGGTATGCCAGCCCTGTGCCTTAGCTAACAGTCAGTCGGATTTTAGCTCATGTGGTAGAGACTCATGGTCAAAGCTCCAGAGGTCTCTGGTTCAATCCTGATGGCTGGGGTCTGTAGGCATTATATTTACACAGTGCGTTTGATAAAAGAACAGGAGTACTTGTGGCACCTTAGAGACTAAGCATAAGCTTTTCGTGTGCCACAGCTCACTTCTTTGCAGGCATAGACTGGAACACACAGACAGGAGATATTTATACATACAGAGAACATGAAAAGGTGGAAGTACCCATACCAACTGGAAGAGTCCAATCAACTGAGATGAACTATCATCAACAGGAGAAAAAAAATCTTTGAAGTGATAATTAAGATGACCCATAGAAGGTGTGAGGAGAACTTAACATAGGAAAATAGATTCAATTAGTGTAATGACCCAGCCATTCCCAGTCTCTGTTTAAGCCTGTGTTAATTGTATCTAATTTGCATATTAAGTTGAGTTCAGCAGTCTCTCTTTGGAGACTGTTTTTGAAGTTTTTTTGTTGCAAAATTGCCACCTTCAAGTCCGTCACTGAGTGGTTAGAGAGGTTGAAGTGTTCTCCTACTGGTTTTTGAATGTTATGATTCCTGATGTCAGATTGTGTCCATTTATTCGTTTGCGTAGAGACTGTCCGGTTTGGCCAATGTACATGGCAGAGGGGCATTGCTGGCACATGATGGCATGTATCACATGCATTTGATGTATCTCCAGCAGAAATGAAAGCACACTCCAGTTCAAGGTACTGAAGATGTGAAGACTCAAAACACAAAAATGAATTTAAAAAATTGAACTTGCGTTCACAAAAGACTGATCTAAAAGCCTGTTTTAGCCCCTGGAAACTGTCCAGTTGTATAAAATGATATAGGAATCCTGAGTATGTATCTACTGGGACCCAGCGGGCCGAGTCTAAACTGTGCCTTAATAGGCAGTAACAGGACACAATACGTCTTAAATGTTTTTAAGAAAATGTCCCCTCTAAGCAATGTCATTTCAAGGGCACACTCAAACTTTAAGGAAGTCAGTAAATAGACCTGTTCCTAGGCTCTAACAACTGGGAGAATTAAAAACCCTCCAGGAACTGTAAAACAAAACCAAAAACGGTCCCGGTGGTCCATAGACTAATTCAAGAAAGAAAACTTTTTTATTTTCCATTTGAAAGACCAGCTGTAATGTTTTGTTCGGCGTTATGAACGCCAGTGTTATGAGCAGCCTCCAGTCCCGAGGTGTTTGTACCTCTGAGGTTCTACTCCCTGGACAATAACTTCCTCTTATTTCCAGCAGGAGGTACTGAAACGGGTAAGGGACGCACTGGCTGTGACACTGAAAATAAAACAGACCAGCTTTGTGTGGAGAAACTTACGGAGCTCAGCACTCAACAGCTCTCTCAGCCCATCAGCCTGGCGGAGGAGCTGTTTACCCGCATGAGTGCCCTTCTTGTGCCAGGGCTAGCGCTGCTGCTGGCAGCAGCGTGTGAATGAACCAACAGTCGCCTGGCCGGAGGGGGGATTTGGCAACCTCTGTGCAGGGGTGGGGACGAACAGACAGCTCCCTGCTCCTGGCACAGAGCAGCCGGGGAATATACATTTCCCACAGTCTGGAGTGGCAGGGTGGAGGGGCTGGTGGGAAGCGGCTGGTCCAGCTCCTCCAGGACAGGCCTGGCGGCCAACAGCAACTTCTGACTCAGAGTCCAGTTAAGGGCTGTGGGTTTCTCTTGCAGCCAGAGCACGGAGGAGCAGCTCACTTTCCTGTTTGCACTCCTCTGTGGTAGGAAACTCGGGGGGCGCGAGGGGGGAGAATCAGGTGCCCTCCCCTGCACTTCCTAAATGGTACCCCCGTAAAGAGATGCCTAAAGACCCTGGGCTGATGTGGGGAACCTGAGACCCTCCATCTGCACTGGATGGGGGGCCCAAGAGCAGCCCCTGGCCCATGTCCCCACCCCCAGGGCAGGCATGGGTGTGTGGCTTCCTGGGTGGCTCATACCATGGCCGGCTCTGGCTTCCGGCCTGGTGGCAGGGCCTGGGGGGGAAGAGGAGGAGTGGAGGGGAGGCACAGTTTCCCCCACCCACACCCAGGGCTGGTGCAAGGATGTTTCGCGCCCTAGGTGAAACTTCTACCTTGTGCCCTTCCCCGCCCCCAAGCTCCTGCCCTAAGGTGCCCCCACCCATGGCAGCTCCCCTCCTCTGTCCTGAGGCACCCTGCTGCAGCAGCTCCCCCACACACACCCTGAGGCACCCCCACCCCAGCTCACCCCTGCTCCATCTTCTCTCAGAGCACGCCATGGCTGCTTCACTTCTCCCACCTCCTAGGCTTGCAGCGCCAATCAGCTTAGGTGCTGCAAGCCTAGGAGACGGGAGAAGTGAAGCAGCCACAGCGTGCTCAAGTAGGAGGCAGGGCAGGGGTGAGCTGGGGCGGGGAGTTCCCCTGCATGCCGCCCGCCCCCCCTTACTTGCTGCAGGCGGCCCTCCCCGCGCTCCCCTGCCCCAGCTCCCTCTACCTAAATACCGGCGGCGACTGGGGCGGCTGAAGATCTGGCCGCCGCGGTCGCTGCCAAAGAAAATGCGCCCCCCAAATCCCAGCGCCCCGTCACCTAAATGGTTGCACCAGCCTGCCCACACCCATACCCACTTCTACATGGGTTCCGGCACTCCTGGGGCCCCCAAATTTGCTGCACTGGGCAGAGGCGATGCTGGAAGGCAAAGGGAAGGATTCTGAGGTGTTGTTCATCATGGTGCAGCCTCCTTTGGGTGAAGGTTTTCACCAACGATTGGTCAATTCAGCCGGTGGTCCCCTCGCTGAGCTCCCACAAAGCAGCATCCGCGCGTAGCGTTCGGTGCCCAGCTGGGAGGCTCCACCCCACCTGGTGACCTGGCCTCAGTTTACCTGTCTGGCTACAGCAATGCCATAGGCCCGGGCATGGAGCCTTCAGCCCTTGGGAAACTCCAGTGCCAAACACTGCTGCATGCACTCAGCAGCTACTGCGAGCGCATCGTTCCTGTCCTGAGAGCAGGGAACAGAGTCCAGGACCCAGACCTGAGCCCCAGAGCCTGGCTTCAGGGATCTCAGCCTCCGGGAGGAGACTGATGGACAGCTCCGCTCCTCTGACCCAGTGGGCCTCTCCCAGCTAGGATGACCCCAGAGAGCAAATGTGAAAAATCAGGACGGGGGTAGTGGGTAGCAGGAGCCTATATAAGAAAAAGATCCAAAAGTCGAGACTGTCCCTATAAAATCGGGACATCTGGTTACCCTACCAGGGAAGGAGCTTCCACAACCCCCCCGAGGCATCTGTTCCATTGTCCTACTGTTCTTACAGTGAAGGGAGACTTAATCTAAACTCACTGGGCTGTAGTTTGAACTCACTGCCCCTTGGCCTGCCTTCTGTGGCAGGAGAGAACAACTTTTCTCCATCTTTTGAATATTTGAAGACCGCTATCGTGTCCCGCCTTAATCTCCTCTTTTCCCAGCTAACCACACCCAGCTCCTTCAGCCTTTGCTCATATGGCTTGCGTTCCAGCCTTTGGATAGATAGATAGATAGATAGATAGATAGATAGATAGATAGATAGATAGATAGATAGATAGATAGATAGAAGGGGTGCATTGGGGATAGATAGATAGATAGATAGATAGATAGATAGATAGATAGATAGATAGATAGATAGATGATAGAGGGGGTGCATTGGGGATGAATAGATAGATAGATAGATAGATAGATAGATAGATAGATAGATAGATAGATAGATAGATCAGGGCCACCCAGATAATTCAGGGGGCCTGGGGTCTTCAGCGGCAGGGGGTCCCGGCCGCTGAATTGTCGCCGAAGACTCGGCAATTCAATGGTGAGTCCTCGGGTGGAAGGACCCCCCCCGCAGGTCTTCAGGACACTTTGGCAGAGGGTACCGGACCAGAAGGACTCCCCGCTGCCGAAGACCCAGAGTGGAAAAAGCTCCAGGGCACGGGCTCCACGAGAGTTTTCCAGGGCCCCTGAAGTGAGTGAAGGGCCCTGAAAACCTCTTGTGGGGGCCCCTGTGGGGCCTGGGGCCTGAGGCAAATTGCCCCACTTGCCCCCCCTAGGCGGCCCTGAGATAGATAGATAGATAGATAGATAGATAGATAGATAGATAGATAGATAGATAGATGGGGGTATGGAGATTAGATAGATAGATAGATAGAGGGGGTGTATGTAGATAGATAGATAGATAGAGTGAGTGTATGGGGATAGACAGATTTTAAAATATTGGATTTAGCCCATCTTGTGTCTTCTTTACAATAACTTGTGTCAAGAAATGGGCTTGTCGGGGAGCTGAACATAAGCCCTCACCCCCCTGCAGCAAGAGTCATACCCGTAGCTAAGCAGCACAGCTGGAAGGCCAGGCAGTCAGCAAGTGACCTGCTACAATTGTCACCACATGGAGAGGTCTTTGCTCAGCAGATGGGTCCTGAGCACCACCTGTTGGCAGAAATGCATCATCTCTCTGCAGTGTTGTAGCCACATTCGCCCCAGGATATTACAGAGACAAGCTCTCAGCATCTTTGTCGCTCATCTCTGGACCTTTTCCAGTTTCTCTACATTCTTTCTATGCAATGGTGACCAAAATTGGACACAGGTGTCCAGCTGGGGACTAACCAGCGCCGAGCAGAGCGGTGCTATCACCTCCCGTGACTTGCAGGCTATGCCTCTGTTAATGCAACCCAAAATTACACTTGCTTTTTTTGCAACAGCATCATTTTGCTGACTCATGTTGAGGTTGGGATCCACCACAACTCCCAGGTCCTTCTCAGCAGCGCTGCTGCCAATCCAGTTACCTCCCATTCTGCATTTGTGCATTTGGTTTTTCTTCCCTAACTCAAGCACCTTCCATTTGTCTGTGTTGAATTTCATTGTGTTGTCTATAGCCCAGTTCTCCAATTTGTCAAGGTTCCTCTGAATCTTAGCTCTATCCTCCAAAGTATTGGGAACCTCTCACCAACCCCACCTCACCCCACCCCACCCCGCCAGCTTTGTGTCAACTGCAAATGTGGTCAGTCTGCTCTCTTTTCCTACATCCAGATCATTAATAAAGATGTTAAAAAACACCAGACCCAGAACAGATCCCTGGGGAACCCCACTCAAGACGGCCCTCCAATCCGACATCATTCCATTAATAGTCACTCTTTGTTTGCAGATGTTTAACCAGTTATGTATCGATTTAATAGTATTTCCGTCGACCCACATTTCTCCAGCTTACCAGACTGTCATGTGGGACTGTGTCGAAAAATTTGCTGAAGTCCAAGTATATTACGTCCCCACATTCTCCTCATCCACCAAACCAAAGAAGGAAATCAAGCTTGTTTGGCATGATTTGTTCTTATTAAATCCATGCTGGTCACTAGGGATTACTGAGACAGTCTGTGCCCTTATGTTCACCCTTTCTACAAGACTATGATCAATTTGGTACAAAGTATGTCTTGTGAGGTATCATTTAAAACCTCATAATTTGCTGATCATTATTGTCCTCGTAAAATATGTGTGGCAACATTGTATGTAAAGTTATAAAATTCTATTGTATCAGACACTTTCCAAGTCTGGGGAAACTGCTTCAGACCAGTTCCCCAGAGATAAAAGGCTAGCCAACACCTCAGCCAGCTGTCAACATAATCATACAGGCCATCACCTGGTTTAATGACCATTCTTTAGTAGGGAGGAGGACTTGAGTGAGAAATTCACATTTTGGCAACCAAATAGTTGAGGCTTTCCATGCAAACAGACTTGCTGTCACCTGAACTCCAGATGGAATAATAGAATAATAGAATATTAGGATTGGAAGAAACCTCAGGAGGTATCTAGTCCAACCCCCTGCTCAAAGAAGGACCAACCCCCAACTAAATTATCCCAGCCAGGGCTTTGTCAAGCCTGACCTTAAAAACCTCTAAGGAAGGAGATTTCACCAGCTCCCTAGGTAACCCACTCCAGTGCTTCACCATCCTCCCAGTAAAAAAGTTTTTCCTAATATCCAACCTAAGCCTCCCCTACTGCAATTTGAGACCATTGCTCCTTGTTCTGTCATCTGCTGAGAACCACTGAGAACAGTCTAGATCCATCCTCTTTGGAACCCCCTTCAGATAGTTGAAAGCAGATGTCAAATCCCCCCTCATTCTTCTCTTCTGCAGACTAAACAATCCCAGTTCCCTCAGCCTCTCCTCATAAGTCATGTGCTCCAGCCCCCTAATCATTTTTGTTGCCCTCCGCTGGACTTTTCCCAACTTTTCCACATCCTTCTTGTAGTGTGGGGCCCAAAACTGGACACAATACTCCACATGAGGCCTCACCAGTGCCGAATAGAGGGGAATGATCACGTCCCTCAATCTGCTGGCAATGCTCCTACTAATCCAGCCCAATATGCCATTGGCCTTCTTGGCAATAAGGGCACACTGCTGACTCATATCCAGCTTCTCATCCACTGTAATCCCCAGGTCCTTTTCTACAGAACTGCCGCTTAGCTAGTCAGTCCCCAGCCTGTAGCGCTGCATGGGATTCTTCTCTCCTAAGTGCAGGATTCTGCACTTGTCCTTGTTGAACCTCATCAGATTTCTTTTGGCCTAATCCTTCAATTTGTCTAGGTCACTCTGGACCCTATCCCTACCCTCCAGGGTATCTACCTCTTCCCCCACCTTAGTGTCATCTGAGAACTTGCTGAGGGTGCAATCCATCCCATCATCCAGATTCTTAATAAAGATGTTGAACCGGCCCCAGGACCCACCCTTGGGGCACTCCCCTTGATACTGGCTGCCAACTAGACATCAAGCCATTGATCACTACCCGTTGAGCCCGACGAACTAGCCAGCTTTCTATCCATCTTATAGTCCATTCATCCAGCCCATACTTTAACTTGCAGGCAAGAATACTGTAGGAGACCATATCAAAAGCTTTGCTAAAGTCAAGATATATGACATCCACCACTTTTCCCATATCCACAAAGCCAGTTATCTCATCACAGAAGGCAATCAGGTTGGTCAGGCACGACTTGCCCTTTGTGAATCCACGTTGACTGCTCCTGATCATCTTCCTCTCCTCCAGGTGCTTCAAAGGATTCCTTGAGTACCTGCTCCATGATTCCCCGGATTTGTCTTCTTCCCTTTTTTAAAGACAGGCACTTTATTTGCCTTTTTCCAGTTGTCTGGGATATCCCCCGATAACTACAAGTTTTCAAAGATAATGGCCAATGGCTCTGCAATCACATCCGCCAACTCCCTCTGCACTGTTGGCTGCATTAGATCTGGACCCATGGACTTGTGCATGTCCAGCTTTTCTAACATATTAGGCATCTGGCGAAGTGGGTATTCACCCACGAAAGCTTATGCGCCAATATTTCTGTTAGTCTATAAGGTGCCACAGGACTCTTTGTCACTTTTTACAGATCCAGACTAACACGGCTCGCCTTCTGATACTTGACAGCTTTTCTAAATAGTCCTTAACCTGTTCTTTCACCTCTGAGGGCTGCTCACCTCCTCCCCATACTGTGTTTGCCATTGCAGCCGTCTGGGAGCTGACCTTGTCTGTGAGGACCAAGGCAAAAAAGCATCGAGTACTTCAGCTTTTTCCACATCATCTGTCACTGCGTTGCCTCCCCCATTCAGTAAGAGGCCCACACTTTCCCTGATCTTCTTCTTGTTGCTAACATACCTGTAGAAATCCTTCTTGTTACTCTTAACATCCCTTGCTAGCTACAATTCCAATTGTGCCTTGGCCTTCCTGATTACACCCCTGCATGCGCAAGCAATATTTTTATACTCCTCCTTAGTCATCTGTCCAAATTTCCACTTCTTGTAAGCTTCCTTTTTGAACTTAAGCTCACTGAAGATTTCACTGTAAGCCAAGCTGGTCACCTGCCATATTTGTTACTCTTTCTGCACATCAGGATGGTTTGTTCCTGTGCCTTCAATAAGGCTTCTTTAAAATACCACCAGCTCTCCTGGACTCCTTGCCCCTTCATATTAGCCTCCCGGGGAGGCCAATTCAGTTAGGGCAGATGTGGCAACTGTTGGGAATAGGTCCCTTCCGGCCTAATTGAATTGGCCTCGTTAGCACTGACCCCCACCCATCTTTTCATGTACTGTGTGTTTATACATGCCTCTGTATTTTCCACTCCCATGCATCTGATGAAGTGCATTTTAGCCCATGAAAGCTTATGCCCAAATACATTTGTTATTCCCTATGTGTCTGTGCAGCACCTGGCGCGATGGGCCCCTGATCTCAGTCACTGTGTGTCTGGGCAGTGCCCTGTGCGACGGAGCCCCAATCTCAGTTGGGATCGCTGCCGTAATACTAACGAAAATCATGTTGTTTTCCTGAGTCAAGCTGAAGGCCAGCCAGCGGCTAGATGTGCTATTCTCCTGAGTCCAAACACCAACTACCGTCGAAAAACAAGTTCTGTCTCTCTGAGCCGTATCAGGCAGAATTGCTCCTGAGCCAAATGCTGGAGGCAAGGAGCTGGGAGAGGGGGCCTGTTGGCACAGCTTCAAAACTAAAGCAGTTCTAGCTCCAGATGTGTTTAAACTTGAAATTCGGTGCCAGGTGGGTTGCTCAGTGCACAGGGACGTGTAACAAGTGCCGAGTGAGCCGTGCATCCACGTTGCAATTCTATCCCCCCGTGAAGTGGCTTTCACCCTGGCTCACTGCAGCCCCGCTGCCTGGTGATGGTTCGAAGCAAACGCTCGGCATTCCGGTCAGACATTCCCAGGATGCCTTGCGCTGCTGCTGGGCTCTGGGCATTCTGGGATTTCCCACGCTGTGCATTGTGGGATGCCTGCTGGAAATTCCGCAGTGGAGCTATTTGGGCCTGCCATACAAAACAGGAAAAGGGCAGAGGAAGGCCAGAAAAAAACAGGGGGTCAACCGAATGTGAGGGGCCGCAAATGGGAAAAAACAGGCAAGGGTCCAAGGTTCAAAGTCAGGGCTCCAGCATGGAGGACGGAGCGCAGAACCTTGGACAACACCCCTTGAGCTGTGAAGGAAGCCAAGGCCGCCGCCCAGAGGAACGCCACCCAGATGCACGAAACGGAGGGAGCATGGCCGAGCGCTGCGATTCGCACAGAAAAGGGGGGCTTGGAGGGCCCCCAAGGGAGCGCCGCGTCCTTCGCCCCATGCCGAGGCGGGATGAGTAGAAACAAGCTGATGCAAGCGCATCAGAAGTCGGGCAGCCAAGACAGAACGAGGGAGTAAATCAACTGAAATCAACCAGCCTCTTCTCCTCCATCTTTTCCTGGGGCAGCTTCCCTCCGTGGAGCGTCGCTGCTGGGCATCTGGGACTGACTGGTGCCATAGTCCTGGAAGCTTGCCCTTCCCTGTCCGAATTTGACATTGGTGAGGCCTCATCTGGAGCAGTGTGTCCAGTTTTGAGCCCCACACTGCAAGAAGGATGTGGAAAAATTGGAAAGAGTCCAGCGAAGGGCAACAAAAATGATCAGGGGGCTGGAGGACATGACTTATGAGGAGAGGCTGAGGGAACTGGGCTTATTTAGTCTGCAGAAGACAAAAGTGAGGGGGGATTTGATGGGGGTGGGAGGTTCCAAAGAGGATGGAGCTCAGCTGTTCTCAGTGGTGGCAGATGACAGAACAAGGAGCAATGGTCTCAAGTTGCAGTGGGGGAGGTCTAGGTTGGATATTAGGAAACATTATTTCACTAGGAGGGCGGTGAAGCACTGGAATGGGTTCCCTAGGTAGGTGGTGGAATCTCCTTCTTTAGGGGTTTTTAAGGTCAGGCTTGACAAAGCCCTGGCTGGGCTGATTTAGTTGGGGATTGGTCCTGCTTGGAGCAGGGGGTTGGACGAGATACCTCCTGAGGTCCCTTCCGACCCTGATATTCTATGATTGGTTCCGGTCAGCAGCTAGCCATCCGGGCACTGCTGTCATGAAGGACCTGTCCCCTGGAGTCACGAGGCCGGGCAATGCACAGCAGGCTCTCAAGGGCTTTTGCTGCTTTCAATACACTTGTGCATTTCCCCTCCCGCCCCTCACGCCGACTCATCAGTCCCCTCTGAGCCCTGCTGGTGGATCAGAAACTGACGTGAAATCCAACAGGCCCTGCCCTGCAGGATCCCGGTATGCTCCAGTCCAGCCACAGCTGTTAAAGCCAGGGCCTCAGAAGGTGTAACTCAGCATGGCTCCACCACTGGAACGAATGCCAAATGACCCCAGCTGGGGAAGGTTGGACACTCGGGATTCTGTGACCCTTCTTGGCTGTTCAGCTCAGTCCATACCCTCTCCGCTCCCCCTGAAACTGCTGCTTCCCTCAGGCCCTGCCGGGGCTCAGGAAGCTGCTGTCAAAGCACCACTTAGGCCGAGCGCCTGCCTCAGTTTCCCCACCGGCCAAGTAGGGACTGACGCCACAGACACAGCTTTCTGGCCAGCTTCGGGGTGGACAGCACCTGCACCAAAGGACCCTCATTTCTGGCCCCTCCCTGCATCCTTAATCCTTGGGTCTTCCATGGGCCAGCTGGGCAGGATTTAGGGCGTCTGTGCCCTGGTGTTCCACCTTGGGCCATGCTCTGTCCTCCCCCGCTCCCGCCCCACATTGTGTCATCAGCAACCTCAGCCCAGCCTCTGGGAGCCACCTGCTGGGTGCAGCCCATGTGGCCCCAGGCTGATCCCTGGCAGATAGTGCTGGGATGAGCTCACAGAGACTGGGAAGGGGGAAATGGGGAAGGGGGAGGAGAGCGGAAATTCAGCAGTCTGGTTGCCGGCCCTCCAGGATTGTCCTGGAGTCTGCAGGAATGAATCGTTCCTTGGAGATTATGTCATGTCATGAGGAAACCTCCACTTAAAACGTCCAACCACCATCCTGGGTGGAGATACAGGACCCACCCTCGGCATTTTAGTATATAGCCAGCGAGCTGCCTGCCAGCTACAGATCTCCACAAGGAGCCAGCCTGGCTCAGAGAACCCAGCATGGCCCAGATACTAATGATCTTAGGTAAATGCTGCCGGCTGAGCCTGCCCTCCTGGCCCTGGGGAACAGGGTTCAACGGGGCCCTGGCACTCACCCCTCTTCTCTTCTCGCCCCCTTAGCTCTCGGCACCATCCTGACCAATGTGACGCAGGACAGACCGTTGCCTTGGCCTTGGCACCCAGGTAAGATGCAGGGAGAAAAGAGATTCCCAGGTCTCTTTCCCTCCCCCCTTTCCGTATTCGGGCAGGATCTCCTGGGGGGGAGTGTCCCCAGCCCCACAACAGTCAGGAGCTTGATTTTTGCAGCCTTTCACTGAGCCTCTAGCAACCTAAGGGTCTGCTGGGAGGACCCCAGCTGATGGTCCCTAGATGGCTTTGCCTGCAGGAATGGAGATGGTGCATTTTGAGGTGGGGAGGGAGGTGTGTATCCGCCCAGGGGTGTCTGGGGAAGACTGGGGTGGCAGGTGCTGCTGGTCGAGGTTGAGGTGCACTGGAAAGATTAAATGTGCTGGGAGGAGCCCAGGGCTGAAATAGCAAAGGGGCTGCAGATCAGGATTTAGGAGTATCAGAATTATGATGGGTGGCAGTGGAGCTCAGAGCTGGGACAACAGGAGGCTGCTGGTCGGGAGTGAGAGGCCCTGGCAGAACTTGCAAGGAGCCCAGTGCTGGGCTGGCAGGGGGCTACGAGTTGGGAGTGAGGGGCACCAGCAGAGCTCGGGGGACACCCAGGGCTGGGATAAGCAGGGGGTTGCAGTTCAGGGCTGAGGGACACTGGCAGAGCTTGGGGAAGTCCAGGGCTGATGGGCTGGTCTCACCCAGGTCCCCACAGCTCCGGATGTGTGTTACATATCAAAAGAAACGTGACTTCGCCTCACTTTTAGAAATTGTATTAAAACGATTGACCGACCCCAAAGAAACCCCCAGAAGCCAGTCCCCAGAATGGAGCTACCCAGAGTGCCCCTGAGCTAAAGCTCCAGCGCTCCAACCAGCCAGTCCAGGTTGAATCTGTTGCATGGGAACGAAATCAGGAAATCGGATCCATGCAACAAATTCACCGCCCTTCTAGCGCGGGGGGCAGGAGCCCAGGATCATCTGCCTGTTTTGTTGGCCTCCCCAAGCCTCAGATCTTCACCAAAATCAGTCAAATCCAGGGTGGTTGTTGCTGAATTCTTTGGCTGGAGAAACCAAATGATTGCGCAGTGTCAAACAGCAGCCCTGAGCCGGTTGGAAAACCGTTTGACTGTAGGGCCGATGTGGTGGTTAACCCTTCCCTGCCCCCCAGAGGGATGGCCATCGGGGCCCGGCTCTGCTGAGCAGAAGTCGGCCAGCTTGTGGGCAGCTTTTGGTTGCGTAGGGCAGGCAGAATGCAAAGCTCATCTGAAGCCCTGACTTTGGCCCGAAGGGATTTTTAGGCACCGAATTCCCTAATTACTTTTGAGGATCGGCGACTTTGAGACTGTCGAGGGCTGTTTCAACCTTCCCTGGCAGGCCCCTAAACCCCCTTTCACCTCCTAGCAGGAGGGAGGAAGAAGGCTGGGATTGTGCCAGCCGACGTAAACAACAGACAGAAAGCAGCGGACAGGGTGATACGATACTTGCAATAGCCGGGAGGGTTCTTGCTCCAGCTCTGAGGCCATGGGACTCCCCTGGCGCGGCCGTGCAATTTCGCTAGCAGGTTCCCGTCGGGTTCAGGGAGACTGGTGGCGCCTAACTGCTGGAGCTGTTGGCTTCTCTCTCCCCGAGGCAGCCGGCTTTGGGGTTCTGGGGCACCCCCTTTCTTTGGGCGAGGCTGTCTCCAATTTTCTCCCATTTGGCTTCACCACTTCAAGGCCTTCGGTGCAGTCAGGGGTGCAGCTGGGGCACCACGTGACATGGGCCACGTGGGTTGGACATAGCTCCTTACCAGCCCTTGAATGAGAGACAGGTCAGCCCGGGACGTAAGCCAGCAGAAGGAGTTGACCTAGGCTCAATTCCCGCTGTGAACTTGGCCAAGTTTCCATGCCTCCGTTTCTCCAGAGGTGTTGGGTGGAGGAATGCACAAAGATCATGAGGTGCTAGGCTGACAGGTGCCGGAGATGTAACTGTGGCAGATAGAATTTGGGGGAAAGTCCTCCTGAAGCCAGCAATTCAAAGCAAATATTTGTTCCCACTGTGGTTACCCTCTCCCCCCCCCCCCAAAAAAAATCTCCAAAATACAGAGCAAAGCCTCCTTTTAGGAAAGCTGCCACGGTGGCAGCCGGATGAAAAATACCACCACTTGACGGAAAATCCATCCCCAAATCCTTTTGAAAATTGAAACTCACTTAGCAATGAGCAGCCACTTGGTGTTGGTGCTTCCGCCGAGGAAAACGCCTCTATGCAGCATATGTGCATATGGCCTGTTTTTCCTTGGTCCCCAGACAACTCTTGAGAAACGTTATGTGGCAGAATCAGCTGAGAGGTCAGCCAGTTTCTCTTGCAAAATTTCCATCCCGCTGGAGAAAAGTTACTTAAAAGTTTATCTGAAAAAAATAAACATGAATATAAAATGTAACAATGAGCCCTGGCCCTTAGCAGCAGATCTAAAAGAGGGCAGCGGCGACGGCCCCATTGTACCGCTCGGGAAACTGAGGCAAGGAACGAGGCAGTCACACGGATAGTGTGAGCCCCCTGCAGTGCCTCTCCTGTCCCACTGGGCTCCATGCCCAGCCCTGATTCCCAGAAATATAGACTGATTTCTGCTAGTTCTTAAATGCTATAATTTATGACTCCCAGAGAGCAGCTCAGATGGACGGAACTTAGCTGAGGAGAGATGCTGCTCCCACGGCAATGAATGGGATCGAATGTATATTTCAAGGGTCAGGGATATTCAGACACTTCCGATGGGGGTGTGTGAAAAAGCTGAAAATTTGAAATTTCCCACCAAAGGAACGATCTGAAATTCTTCATTCTGAGAGAGACTTTTCCCTTCCTCCTGGTTAGACTTGAAGGAGTTAAGAGCGGGCAGGATCCGGCGCTTCCAAACCTGGTTTGTTCAGAATCTAGAAACTGGGGTAGGTGAGATTTTTTGGCCAGGTTGTTTATCTGATGAACAATATGCCCTCGGTAAATCCGACACTGGTTGCCAATTTGACCCAAGTGGATTCAGCTATTCACAAACTGGCTGGAGGACAGGGAATGGCCATGCACACATAATCCTTAGGGGAGGGGTCCCCAAACTGTTGGCGTGCCCCCCTAGGGGGGCATGGAGGAGCATGGGGGGGCCGGGACAGCCCCTACAAGGGAGCACCACCCAGCCCTACTCTGCCCCCAGTTCTGTCCCCAGCTAAGTTTGGGGACCACTGCGTTAGGGAGTAGAGGGGTACCATTTGGCCCTCTTTTCTGAATTAACCTTTATCCCAGTGATTCAGCGTCTGTCCCCACCTCCAATCCCTGGTGTGGAACAGATGCCAAAAGAAAGTTTTCCAATTCACCAAAAATTCAGAGTTGGGTCGGCCGGAGCTGACAGAAGGGGATTTTTTTGGTCCAATTTTTCAGACCCATCCCTGACCCAGAGAATCACTGACTCCCCCAGCACCACTGGGAATAGGAAAGCCCAGGTTTGAAATGTCCCATCAAATGCCATGTTAGTGCTTGTTAACACTTTCCTAGCACACAATCCCTTTCGAAAGGAAAAGCAAAAGGTGTTTGGCCAGGACATAGCCGAAAGCTTCCATTCGGAAAACACGGAGCCTTTTGATCGTAACAATGCACCTTTGGCCGTTTCTTTCCCCCAAAACAAAACCTCAGGGAAATTGGCATCTTCCCATGGAACGCTGCGGTTCCATTGGCAATTTTCCAGCCATTGCAAATATACTATTAAATAGTATTAGACTTGATGGAATTTGGTGGGTTTTCTTTAATGACTGTGACCGATTATATCAATGTTTATTTTTAGGCGTTTATTTTGATTTATATCCCTTTAAATTCTCACAGGAAATTAGGGGGAGGTCGGACGATTATTTAAGGATGGTCTCTAATAATCGCTCAAGAAAAACTTTTCTTACTTTGCCTGTCTGTTAGTGTTGATGAGTATTGAAGCGTCCCGGACTCACAGGTCGTGCCCGCTCTTGGCCCTGTGCAGTCCCTGTGGGGAACCCCCTTCAGTGTGACAGCCCTTCTCGGGGGTGCACTTTCTCTCGGGGGTTAAGACCCTTCACCTCCTGGAACTGCGCCTCTCTGAGCCTCAGCACGCCTGTCTCTCGCAGTGGGCCCCCTCAGGGAGTCCACTCGCTCTGGACCCCTCGGGCTTCCATTCCCAGAGGGAATCATGCCACCCTGCTCTCTAGCCCAGAGCGACTCTCAGCCAGCGTAAAACAGAAGGGTTTATTGAGCATCTGAACCCAACACAGGAAACTCACAGGGCCTCAGGTCTGGCCTCCCTCAGCACAACACATCCCAGTCTCCCTACATCCAGGTGGGCTCTGCCTGCTCCCTCTTTCCAGTCCAGAGCCCCCCTGCTTCCCAGCTGGGCATCTGATATTACCTCCCCCAAGCCCCGCCTCTGTCCATTGTCTTCTGTCCAGGTAAACAGGGTCACCTGGGGCCTCCTCTCCTCTCTTCCCGTCCTTTGGCCCCTCTGGCTGGAACCAGCTGGTCAGGTCACTGGGGTCCTCTCTCCGCAGCCCATTGTCCTCCCACTGGCCAGAACCAGCTGTGACTGCTGAGCTGGGCCTCCCAGTCGATCACCAGCTGCTGGGGTCTCCGTTCTCCAGGCCATTGGCCGGGGTCCCAAGTTCAGCCACTGGTGCTCTGTACCAACAAACTCCCCCTCCCATCACCTCGTTAGACCAGTGACACTCAGGGAAACTGAGTCCCACCCCCTCTGCATGGAAACCATTGGAAAAACCAAGAAACTCCCCCTCTCTGCACATGAGGAAAACACTTTTTTTCAGTGATTTGGGTGTATACAGTGAAATTGATGTTCACTGGCCTTGACTGATAAGAATCAAATCCTTCCAGAACTAAATAGTAAATAAATACAGTAGAACCTCAGAGTTACCAACTGATTGATCAACTGCACACCTCATTCAGAGCCGGACGTACATAGCCAGGCAGGAGCAGACACCAAAAACTAAAATAGAGATAAAGACCAATACAGCACAGTGCTGTGTTAAATGTAAACTACCGAAAACATCAAGGGAAAGTTTAAGTGTTGCCAAGGTCAGGAAGCTGACTCTGTGCTTGTTTCATTTAAATTACGATGGTTAAAAGCAGCATGTTTCTTCTGCGTTGTCAAGCCTGTATCAAGCCAATGCTCAGTTGTAAACGTTTGAAAGCCCAGCCCTAACACTACGTTCGGACTGACGAACAATTCAGTTACGAATGACCTCCATTCCCGAGGGGCCGGGAACTCCCAGGTTCTCCAGTATGTAGGCCACTCGGAGGGTCTATCTATTGTGACAGACCCAGACCAGTGGGGTTCAGGAGTCTGGTAGAGGGCAAATATACCGGTCACTGGCTGAGTAGTTTTCTGTTCCCTGAGTGACCAGAGCAGGGGCTGCACTAGAGTAATCAGGAACCTGCTAGAACCAATTAAGGCAGACAGGCTGATTAGATCACCTGCAGCCAATCAAGGCAGGCTAATCAGGGCACCTGGGTTTAAAAAGGAGCCACTCCAGTCAGGTGGAGGGGGAGCCAGAGGAGAGGAAGTGCGTGTGAGGAGCTGGGAGCAAGAGGCACAAGGAGCTGAGACAGAGGCTGTGCTGCTGGAGGACTAGGGAGTACAAGCGTTATCAGACCCCAGGAGGAAGGTCCTGTGGTGAGGATAAAGAAGGTGTTTGGAGGAGGCCATGGGGAAGTAGCCCAGGGAGTTATAGCTGTCATGTAGCTGTTACAAGAGGCACTATAGACAGCTGCGATCCACAGGGCCCTGGGCTGGAACCCGGAGTAGACGGTGGGCCTGGGTTCCCCCCAAACCTCCCAACTCCTGATCAGACACAGGAAGAGTTGACCCAGATTGTGGGGAAGATCACTGAGGTGAGCAAATCTGCCAATAAGTGCGGGACCCACCAAGGCAGAGGAGGAATTTTGTCACATTACGTAGCCCGCTAGGTGAATATGAATGTGATAATTTGTATATTATATACTGCATCCCATTCATATTTTAATATAAAACTTGAAATCAAATCAATGGAAATGACTTTATCTAAACAAACAATGACCCTTGTACCCCCAAAATACTGTAAAGAGACTGTGCAGGATGGGGAGCAGCCAAGGGCTGTAAGGTTAGGGGGAACAGGTGTTTCCACAGTGAGTTTCTGAGCTGTGATCCTGCCTGTTTACAACCTGGGGAGATGGTGGCCAATTAGAGTGACCCCTGGGCTGCTCTAATCCACGCTGGGGGCCTCGCTGGCCTGGAATCTGAGCTGTAACAGGGTAACCTAAGGGCTAGGAGGCCAGGGGCCAACTCAGCCTTGTTCAGTTAGCCCACCTGTGCTGTAATTAAGTGCATCCCAGCCTGAGGGGGTGGGACTTCAGGGGGTCAGGTGATAGACCAGCTGGGCCTTATAAAAAGGCTGCGAGTGCTCAGGCTGGGTGTGGACCTGTCGGTGAAAGGTGACCCAGATGGGACTGGGAGCTTACCTAGGCCATGGCTGGCCTGAAGGGCACCAGAACCTTTTTGTAATAAGGACTTTTGAGCTGGCCATTTGTTGCTGGGGAAGGGGTGACATTGGCTGTGACTAGGCCATCAGGGCTAAGACCATCTCCAGTACAGACCGGGAGGTGTGGAGAGCCCTGTCTTGGGAAGGGAAACTGAGGCAGGGTGCACTGGCAGTGCCACACTTGGCTAGCAGGGGGGCTCTATGGGGGCGACCATGCCCTATGCCACACCTGCAGAGAACCGGCCCCAGTTCGGTGCCCGTGAGGGAGGGTGTAAGACCCCACTGTGCGTGGCTTTTTCTCGCCAGATCTGTGCCAAGCCTTTGGGTGCCAGGAGCCAGTGAAGCAGGACGAATGCGAGAAGGAACTCTACAATATCCAGACCCACCTTTGCTGCAGGAACTTCACACACAGTAAGGTGATGGAAAAACCCAGCTCGACTTCCGAATGCTGTGGCTTCGAAGTCTATGATCAGAAAACGCAGGAGTGTTGCGAAGACCTCAGCATAAAGCCCAAGCAGGACTGCAGACAAACGGGCAAGAAATCCGTCTCCTGCAGATCAGGTGCGGAGAGATGCAGCTCTCTCTCAGCAGTGCCGGGTGGAAAGCGTAAGTAGAAATTGCTGGAGTGAGGAAAACTTGGTTATTTCAGCCCCGGCCTTTCCAAGCAGGGGGTGCTGTGGGGAGTGGGGCAGGAGCTGGCTGTGTGGGGTGCTCCTGGCTACTCCTGCCCTGGCCTTTCCCAGCAGGGGGTGCTGTGGGGAGTGGGGCAGGAGCTGGCTGTATGGGGTGCTCCTGGCTACTCCAGCCCCAGCCTTTCCCAGTAGGGGGCGCTGTGGGGAGTGGGGCAGGAGCTGGCTGTGTGGGGTGCTCCTGGCTACTCCAGCCCTGGCCTTTCCCAGCAGGGGGTGCTGTGGGGAGCCTGGTTTAGTTCCCACCACACTGATCTTAAAATGTGCTGACCCAGGGCCCCGCTGCCACACTCGGCCACTCGCTGTGCAACCTGTCTCCCCAGAGGGCCTTCAATGCCCCAGGCCTCGCAGGGCTGCCTCCCTTGAGATGAGAAATCGAGGAGGAGCAGTGGAAACAAAGAGCCGCAGGTTCAGGAAACCCCACGCACCCCTTTCCAGCAGGCTTGTTCCCAAGAAGCCTGTCCATCTTCTTCCTCTCTCAGGATCAGACACCAGGCTTCTCCCCCTGGCTCTCTCCTGCCCACGCCCACCGCCTGCAGCCAGGGAAATCTTTCAAGCTACATTAGTTGCGATGTGTCATGAGGCCTTGGGCGGTCACCTCCATTGCCGGAAGCTCTTTTTCCTACGTAAAAGGGCTTGATTGCTCCTGCAGTGGATCCTGAAGGAGGGTGTGTGGCTCAGCCACTGGCTTTAATGAGGGCTGTGATGGTCTTGAGGTCTCAGCCACTTCCAGACCGCTGGGCACCATGACTTCCTGGCATGTATCCCACCCTGTCCTACAGTCCTGAGCCCAACAGCGCTCCTGGTCTGAACCCCCCAAGAACCACTCGGGCTCTATCATGCCAGCATCTCTTTTTCCTTTTGTCTCTCCGCAGAAAGAAACGGATGATACAGAAGACAAGGGCCTCACAGGCAGGAAGTCTCAGCAGGGGGGAGGGGTAGGGTTAGCGGGAGGCTGGTGTTTTTTATCCGGGTGTGCTGTGGGATGGAGGGCGGGGTGGGCACAGCTTGGGTACACTGGGTGAAGTGCAGGGGAGAAGAGTTCTCGGGTGAGGGGCCTGGGAGATGCAGGGACTCTGGAGGTGGGCACTGGAGAGGGCATGGGAGCCACAGGAACCTAGTGTGTGGGCACAAGTGAAGGCACAGATCCTGCCCTTAGCCCCCAGGGGCACAAGCTAAAACCCTCACCCCTCTCAATCCCCTGCCCCAGCCCTGAGCCCGCTCCCACACCCCAAACCCCTCATCCCCAACCCCACTTCAGAGCCCTCAACCCCCTCCAACCCTTTGCCCCAGCCCTGAGCTGACTCCCACACCCCAAACCTCTCATAGAATCATAGAATATCAGGGTTGGAAGGGACCTCAGGAGGTATCTAGTCCAACCCCCTGCTCAAAGCAGGACCAACCCCCCACTAAATCAGTCCAGCCAGGGCTTTGTCAAGTCTGACCTTAAAAACCTCTAAGGAAGGAGATTCTACCACCTCCCTAGGGAACCCATTCCAGTGTTTCACCACCCTCCTAGTGAAATAGTGTTTCCTAATATCCAACCTCGACCTCCCCCACTGCCACTTGAAACCATCGCTCATTGTTCTGTCATCTGCCAGCACTGAGAACACTCTAGATCCTTCCTCTTTGGAACCCCCTTCCAGATAGTTGAAAGCAGCTATCAAATCTCCCCTCACTCTTCTCTTCTGCAGACTAAACAATCCCAGTTCCCTCAGCCTCTCCTCATAAGTCATGTGCTCCAACCCCCTAATCATTTTTGTTGCCCTCCGCAGGACTCTTTCCAATTTTTCCACATCCTTCTTGTAGCATGGGGCCCAAAAAGCTTCTCATCCACTGTTACCCGTAGGTCCTTTTCTGAAGAACTGCTGTTTAGCCTGTTGGTCCCCAGCCTGTAGCAGTGCATGGGATTCTTCCGTCCTAAGTGCAGGACTCTGCACTTGCCCTTGTTGAACCTCATCAGGTTTCTTTTGGCCTAATCCTCTAATTTGTCTAGGTCCCTCTGTATCCCATCCCTACCCTTCAGTGTATCTACCACTCCTCCCAGTTTACTGTCCTCTGCGAACTTGCTGAGGGTGCAGTCCACGCCATCCTTCAGATCATTAATGAAGATATTGAACAAAACCGGCCCCAGGACTGACCCTTGGGGCACTCTGCTTGATACCAGCTGCCAACTAGACATGGAGCTATTGATCACTACCCGTTGAGCCCAACGATCTAGCCAGCTTTCTGTCTACCTTATAGTCCATTCATCCAGGCCCATACGTCTTTAACTTGCCGACAAGAATACTATGGGAGACCATGTCAAAAGCTTTGCTAAAGTCAAGGAATAACACGTCCACTGCTTTCCCCTCATCCACAGAGCCAGTTATCTCCTCATAGAAGGCAATTAGGCTTAGTCAGGCATGACTTGCCCTTGGTGAATCCATGCTGACTGTTCCTGATCGCTTTCCTTTCCTCTAAATGCTTCAGAATTGATTCTTTGAGGACCTGCTCCATGATTTTTCCAGGACTGAGGTGAGGCTGACTGGCCTGTAGTTCCCCAGATCCTCCTCCTTCGCTTTTTTAAAGATGGGCACTACAGTAACCTTTTTCCAGTCATCCAGGACCTCCCCCGATCGCCATGAGTTTTCAAAGACAATGGCCAATGGCTCTGCAATCACATCCACCAACTCCTTTAGCGCCCTCGGATGCAGCGCATCCGGCCCCAGGACTTGTGGTTGTCCAACTTCTCTAAATAGTCCAGAACCACTTTTTTCTTCACAGAGGGCTGGTCACCTACCACCCACCCCCCCCATGCTGTGCTGCTCAGTGCAGTAATCTGGGAGCCTCACCCCAGAGCCCCTATCCCACCCCAGAGCTTGCAACCCCAGCTGGAGTCCTCACCCCCCCACACACCAACACCCTGTTCCTGCCATGAGCCCACTCCTGCACCCCAAACCTCTCATCTCCGGCCACACCCCAGAGCCCTCAACCCCAGCCAGAGCCCTCGCCCTTCACAACCCCTTGCCCCAGCCCTGAACCCATTCCCACACGCCAAACCCCTCATCCCCGGCCCCACCTCAAAGCCCTCAACCCCCTGCCCCATCCCTGAGCCCCTCCTGCACCCCAACCTCTAGTCCCCAGCCTCACCCCCAGAGCCCTCAACCCCAGTCAAAGCCATCACCCCTCCCCGCACTCCCACCCCCAGCCCTGAGCCCACTCCCACATTCCAAACCCCTTGGCCCCACCCCTGCCACATATCCCCTCCATATTGGTGCATATAATAAAATTCACTCTGCACATGGATGTAAAAAATTAGAGTGAACATTGGTGCATATGTTAGCTGGGGTAAGCCTGGCTCTTGAACACCTTAGATGTAAACGGGGCCTGTGCACTTCTGGTGACTTTCGAGGAGGTCAGTAACGCTGCCCCATTGATAGCGGTTGTTAGCCAATCCCAGGGCGCATACACTTTTCTGCATCTCGAATGGCTGCACCCAAGAAGTTCCTAGATTCCAAGGCCAGAAGAGACCCCTGTGATCGTCTAGTCCGACCTCCTGCGTAACCAGCCCCGAGAACTGGCCCCAGATCATTTCCAGTTTGAATTAATAACCCAAAGTAAAATAACCCCTCTGATTTCCCTCTTGTCATGAACTCATGGGACTTGTGCTCTCTCGGCTCCATACGGTCCATGGGGGAGCCCCCTTCAGAGCAACAGCCCTTCTCAGGGTCCACTCTCTCTCGGGGGGTTAAGCCTCCCCCCCGCCTCCTGGAACCGCACCTCTCTGAACCTTAGCACACCTGTCTCTCACCGTGGGCCCCCTAAAGGAGTCCCCCCGCTCTGGGGCTTCCACTCCCAGAGGGAATAATGCCACCCTGTTCTCTAGCCCAGAGCGACTCTTAGCCAGCGTAAAATGGGAGGGTTTATTGAGCGTCTGAACCCAGCACAGGAAACTCTCGAGGCCCTCGGGCCTGGCCTCCCTCAGCACAGCACATCCAGGTCTCTCCTGCATCCGATTACCCGGTCGCTAGGGTCCCCCATCTCCAGGCCATTGTCTGGGGTCCCAGCTGCTGGGCAAGTTCACACCTGGCCCTCTGTAACAACAAACCCTGTCCCACCACCTTGTTACGCACGCAGCACACAGGGAAACCGACACTGCACAGTATTCATGCAAACCTCTAAGAAAATCCCCCACTTCATCACCCCTCTGAAGCACCAGTCAGAGTGGGCAAGCACCCATCAGATGGATTAGTCAATCGCAGGGTGATGATGAGCCACCCAAGGGATGCAGCTGTGTAAAGCGCAACAAGATCCCAGGCGAAGCATTTCCAGGAGCTGGTCACCTCTGGTCAAGATGGATGAATTCACACCAGACCAGGTGTGGAGAAGAGCTCCAAGGCCAGACAGGAGGAACGTATGGGAGGCTTACAAAAGACAACTGGAAGAGCTTGGCTGGCAGAAAGATGGCCGAGTGGGGACGTGAATATATTGGTTGCGGAGGAGGAGCACCAGGGAAGGATAAGAGCTATCGAAGCTAAAGGTTGACCCAAGACCAACTGAGGATAAAGGGAGCAGGAATCAACACGAGCTGGAGACTAAAAGACGGTTTCTGAGCATCAGAGGAAGGATGGTCTGGAACAGGACTCGGGGGCAAACAACCAAACTGGTTTGAAGATGGCACTTGAGAAATTTATGGATGGATGGCTGCCCTAGCAGGGTCTGGACATCATAACCCATGGGTTCCCTTCCAGCCCTGTGTTGGCCTAGATCCCCTATGCACCAGTGGGATAATAAAGGCAAAACATGCTCCCCCCGACTGGATCGCTGAGGGAGCAATATTTACTTCTGGATCTCTCTTGCATCTCGGCCTTTACAAAAGACTTGTATAGCCTCTGGGGAGGTCGCTCAGGGCTGGTCTCCCTAAGGAACGTACATCAGTAGAATTACATCTCTCCAGTCTACCTCCTGAGTGGTGTAGTTAAGCCGACTGAACTCCCAGCGTAGCCAGAGCTACGTCAACAGAAGAATTCTTCCATCGACTTAACTCCCAGCTCTCAAGGAGGTGGATTACCTATGCTGATGGGAGAACCCGCGCTGTCAGCCTAAATAGCGTCTACACTGAAGCACTCCAGTGGCCCAGTTACAGCTGCACCTCTGTAGCGGTTGACGTGTAGACGTATCCTCAGGATGTGTGTAATAATGCAGGTTCTCAGCCATTGGCTTCATGGTTCAATGACCTATTGTTCCTAGTGGAGAAACATTTTCCCGAGGGAGAAAGAATTCTTGATATTCAGCTCCATAAATGCTTGTTCTCGCTTCTGTATTTTGTATTATTACTTGAGATTTAATATTTGGGTTTTTTTTTTTAGTATTTCATGGTGCTTGGGATCTTGTTTAGTTAATATAATATGATTAATTGTGCTATAATGAATGTTATTAAAATATATTTGGCAACTGGTGTGCTATATGATATGAGCCATATCTTCCGTTTTGTTTTCCTTTGTGGGGATGTGAGTAGAACAGGGAAAAGGAGCAGAACTTGGGTTCTACTCAAAACCCTCGGGGGGGGTTGACATACCAGGGCACAATCCAGACCTGGGTAGGGGGCTGGGCTGTATCACCCTTGTCCTGCAGTCTCGGTGCCTTGCAATCTTGCTAAAGTCACTCCCACCCTGGGCTGCTTGCAAACAGCCGTCCAGCATGCAAACCCCTCCCAGAGAGTCCATGAGGAACTGCAGTCTGCCAGCCACACGCTGGCTGTCACCAGCCTGGGTTATACTGCAGGGTGACCCTAACGCACCCCCAGTCTCAGAGTTCACCCCAGAAATGTGTGTCCTGCACTGCCCAGCCCTCTCCTGGACCATACAAAATATTTTAAGGCTGTCATTCCTTAAAGGGAACAATATGCCTGGTTATGATCTCAAATACTTATTCAGACACTTTGGGTTGAACACACTGGATTAGATAAAACAAGCTGATTTATTACAAAGAGCTAGATTTTAAGTGAGGACAGATAAAAGTCAGAACTGGGTCCAAGAACCTTAGAACTCAAATGCTCACCAATGCCTAACTTAGCAAACTGTCCATTCCAAGCAAAGTTTCTCACCGCATGCTTCAGTAGTCTTAGGTGAGGACTAAGCTGCAAAGGAAAAATTCCGGCTGGATGGTGCCAACCGACTCCGGGCTCCCGGGGTTCAGGCAGTTTCACTGTAGTGCTGACTTCAGGGCCAAAGCAGCACAGCTTTTCTCAAGTTTGTGAGAGGTTCCCTAGTGGGGCGCGTTTGGTTTGGCCTCTGCCTGTGTCGATAAAATGAGGGGGGAAAAATCAGGAGCGAAATCCCAGCAAATGGCCAGTGGCTCTGGAACATTTTTAGTAGTGGGGGTGCTGAAAGCCAGCCCCCTTGCCCCTGTCCATCCCTATCCACCCCCCCAAGGCTGAGAGCAGGGCTGTGTCTCCGGAAGAGGGGACCCAGACAGGGATAATGGGGCTGAGACCACAGCTGGGGTCGGGCATGGGGCCAGGAGTGGAGCCTGGGACTCCTGGGAGTGAGGGGCCAGGCACGGGGCCAGTGGCCAGGGAGTGAGCCTGGCGGCTGGGGCCCCAGGAGCAGCGCTCTGGGCACAGGGCCCGGCATTGGGCCAGGCACAGGGCCAGTGGCTGGGGAGTGGGGCCAGCAGCCAGGACCCAAGCCCCAGGTGAGGTTAGGAGTTGGGGAGCGGAGTGTCGGTGGAGGGCTCAGCCAGGACATAGAACCCCCAAGTTTTGGATCAGAGTCAGCAGCTGGGGAGCGTGGCCAGCAGCCCCACATAAAACCTGGGGGTGCTGCAGCACCCCCTGCATCCCTACTTCCCGCACCTGTGCACTCGGCCTGACTTTGTGAGTCTTTTTCACTCTGTTATTTGCGTCTTTGTGAGCTGAAAAACCAATCAACAGACAGCGATCCCTCCCCGCTCGGGTTGGGCTGTCTGGCCAGTGAAAGAGGGCTGGCCTTGCAGGGCAAGAATCCAGTACAGCTGGACTGGGGGACAGTCAGTGGGGGGATGCGAGTGAGAAAAGGGGTGACATTGGCTCCTTGGTGCAAAAAGCCCCAGAAGCCTTGGGCCTGCCCAGCGCTCTGAACATTCCTGGCTTTCAAAGAGAACTTATCACGTGGAGCGCAGGGTTCGCACCAGCAGGGGTGACACGCCAACGGGGAAAGGGCTGAGTGGCTTGTAGTTATAAACTGGGGGGTCGATACTTTGGGGGAGCCTATTGGGGTCACCCTAATTATTAGGATGGTGGCAGCTAGGGTAAGACCTTTATGCATTCAGGGTGGTGCCTGCACTAAGGGCTCTGAGCCAGAGTGGCCTGGGATTAAGGCACCCAAACTTCCAGGGGAGAACCCCCTTTACCAGTTGGGGTGAACCCTAATGTTGTTTCTGCCATCCAGGCTCATTGTGCAGCCTGGGGCTCCTTGCCTCCCTCCATTCGCCCACTCTGCCATCCCCTGCTACTTCAGGGGCTCCCTGCAAGCCCAGATATCTTCTCCCAGCAGGGGGTGCTGTGGGGAGTAGGGCAGGGCACTGGCTGTGGGGAAGCTCCCAGTTCCTTCAGTCCTGGCCCATCCCAGCAGGGGGTGCTGTGGGGAGCAGGGCAGCAGTGCTGTAATTCCCCCAGCTCTAATTCCCCTAGTCTGCCCCAGTGGATTGCTACCGTACCGCAGTGGAGCGGCTCGTGTGTTCCCATGATCCCAAGCGCGCTGCCGGAGGGAGGTTCGCCTTCCTGGGGGACGCCCAAGGCGGCAAGGGCGAAGCTGAGGCTCCAAACAGCGATCCCACCTCCACCCATCCACATCGGCAGAGCTGGCAGGGGAAGAGCTCATCTCTCGCCGGGGCTGTGACGGTGGCCGGAGGCTGCAGCCGGACGGCAGGCGTTCCCTTCCCACTGGATTAAGCTCCTCATTGTGGCACAGACTAAGTGGACACTGCTGGGCAGCAGGGGGTGCCACTTTCAATGGCATCCCGCCCAAGCATCGCCCACGTTCACGGCCAAGTCCCATGGCCATCGGCAGGCGGTGTCAGTGCAGACCAGCGAAGGCTGGGAGCTCCCCGTCACCTGTAGTGGAGGCAGCGAGGAGTGGCGCAAGGTGCCTGATGCCCACCTTTCTTTTAAACAGCGGCTCTGAGGGTCTGGAGAACGGCAAGGATCCCGGGGCAGGCAAAGTGGGGGTGAGAACCAGCCCGGGCCTGGTTTTTCTGAGGGAAACGAGGGGAGGAAAAACCAGCAGGGGAGAGCAGGTGCCCATTCCCCCACCACCCCCAAGCACTGATGCAGAACCAGCTGGTGGAGCCTGGCGCGAGGCTGCCCAGCGCTGGCAGAGAGAGGAGGACCAGTTGCAAGGGACCCAGCAGCTGGCACCAGAAAGGATGGGGTGCAGTCAGGGGGAAGCCAGGGGCTTGGGACCCCGGGTGACCAAGTCATGTCAGCAGAGGGGTGCCAGGCACATGGGTGAAAGGGAGAAAGTCCAGGGCAGGAAAGACAGAGATAGCAGGGAGATAAGGTGGGGGCAGGAATATCTTTTATTGGAGCAACTTCTGTGGGTGAGCGAGACAAGGTTTGGAGCTCCCCAGAGCTCTTCGTCCAGCCTGTTAATGGGCCCTGGAAATCTGGGCTAACGCCTTAGGATAAACAATGTGTTGAGGATGGGACTTTCGGAGGTAGTTTCTCAGGGACCAACTGCGCAGCATGCAGAGAGAGGCCATGTTTCCACGACCACATTCTGTGGTGCTAATTCTGTCGGCACACGACCACTTGCGTGTGTGTGCCCCGTGGCTCCCTGTGTCGGCCGGCCTCACCAGGAGTGCTGGTCCCGATTGTACTGTCAGGATGGGGCATCGTGGGACAGGTCCTGCAAGCCAGCAACAGTCGACATCACCCGGGACTCTCTGTCACTTGGGGAGGGGGCGTTGCAAAATCGACAGCGAGGAGCACTTACGTCGGCGGGAGCCCAACTTAAGGAAAGACCTGCTTAGGCACAGACTCTGCGGGTGCTCCGGGGCTGGAGCACCCACGGGAAAAAATTAGCAGGTGCTCTGCATCCATCGGCAGCCAAGCTCCCACCTCCTCCTCCCTCCCAAGCATGCTGAATCCCCGCTTCTCTCCCTCCCTCCCAATGCTCCCTCCCCCACCGCCTAACAGCTGTTTGGCAGTGCTTAGGACTTTCCTGGAGGAAGGAGGAGGCAGAGAAGAGGCAGGGAAGGGGCAGGGACTTGGGGGAAGGGAGTGGGATGGCTGTGGGAAGGGAGCGGGGCTGGGTTGGGAAAAGGCAGGGTAGGGCAGGGACTTTGGGGAAGGGGTGGAATGAGGGTGGGGTGAGGGCAGTGCAGGGGCGGGGCCAAGGGCAGGAGTGCAGGGGTTGAGCACCCGCCGGGCAGAGGGGAAGTTGGTCCCTACACCCCCACAGCTCGGTCGATGCAAGGCAGCTTACAGCTAACCCTGCAGTGTAGACCAGGCCAGGGACAGCCACGAAAGGGACGCTGCCTTGTAGGAGGACAGACAACGCTCAGGAAGGTTTCAGTGGTAGCTATGTTAGTCTGTATCAGCAAAAAGAACGAGGAGTCCTTGTGGCACCTTACAGACTAACAAATGTATTTGGGCATAAGCTTTTGTGGCCTACAACCCACATCATCAGATGTATGAAGTAAAAACCACATTGTGATAGATGCCATCATGTGCCAGCAATGCCCCTCTGCCATGTACACTGGCCAAACCGGACAGTCTCCACGCAAAAGAATAAATGGACACAAATCTGACATTAGGAATCGTAACCAGTGGGAAAATACTTCACCCTCTTTAACCACTCGGTGACAGACTTGAAGGTGGCAATTTTACAACCAAAAAAAACCTTCAAAAACAGACTCCAAAGAAAAACTGCGGAACTTGAATTAATAGGCAAATTAGATACAATGAACTTAGGTTTGAACGTAGACTGGGAATGGTTGGACCATGAGCAGGGTGGACCCCCGCTCCTGCCCTGAAGGGTTAAAAACAGCCCTGGGAGGGGGCTGTGGCTGGAGAAAGCAGCTTTTAGGCTGGGCTGATTGGGGGAAGTGGCTGCAGCTGGGGCCACGCCCCAAACAGACTCAACTGGCCCTATAAAAGCAGAGAAGCCAGGGGTAGATAACAGTCTCTCTCTGTTGGTAAAGGGAGAAGGGGCTGGCTACAGGGAGCTAGAGACAGGGTACATGAGTGGAGCAGGGCTGGGGAAAGGTTGAGGAGCTCCAGCCTGGAAAGCCCCAGGCTGCAGCCTAGCATTGGGCTAACAGGTACTGGGGGTTGCAGAGGGCAGCCCAGGGGTAGCCCAAGGCAGCAGGTCCAAACCCTCTTTGCCAGTGATGAGTGGCTGATACTGCAGTCTGTCCCAGGGCGTGGGGCTAGACGATGACTGGCAGTAGCCATACACTGAGGCAAGATGGGGATAGAAGGTGGGGGTTTCCCGGGGGGGAGACCTTGAGCGAAAGGGGTTACTGCCAGGGGGCAGCACCCCATGTAAAAAGGCACTGGGGTCTAGGGAAGGACACAGGGGCCAGAGGACAGGTGGATCACCGGCCTGCAGAGGGCACTCTGGAGCTGAAATCGAGCTAATTCCCAGAACAGACCAGAAGGAGGCACTGCAGGGGTGAGTCTGATCGTCTACAGGCCGTTACCCTAATTGAATCTATTTCCCCCTGTTAGTATCCTCACACTTTCTATGGGTCATCTCGATTATCACTTCAAAGGGATTTTTTCTCTCCTGTTGATGATAGCTCATCTCAATTGATTGGCCTCTTACAGTTGGTATGGCTACTTCCATCTTTTCATGTTCTCTGTATGTATAAATATCTTCTTGCTGTATGGTCCATTCTATGCATCCGATGAAGTGGGCTGTAGCCCACAAAAGCTTATGCTCAAATAAATGTTTTAGTCTCTAAGGTGCCAATACAGACTAACATGGCTGCTACTCTGATACCTTCCCTTGATTGGTTCCTCGTATTAACTACTTATGGTAAACAATCTGTCCCACCTTGTTTTTAGCTATGACCCTCTGCCTGCTGTCCCCAGACCAGAGGAAGAGCTCTGGGGAGCCCCAAAGCTTCTCTCTCTCACCAGGAGAAGTTGGTCCAGTACAAGATGTTACCTCCCCCACCTCGGCTCTGCCATTAAAGAGCAAAAGGCTTCAGAAACCAGGTGGAATCAAGTTGTAGCAAAAGTAAGGAAATTGCGTGCCCTGTAAAACACAAAACCCGGACAGCGGCTGAAGGCAGAGACAGGAATATTGAAATCGTCAGCAAGCATATGGACTGTCAGCCGCAAAGCAGCCAAAGGAGAATTGTTCTTGTAGAGAAGCCAACCCATCGGGCCCAGGCAGATCTGTCTTCATTTAAGCTGGGCTCAGAACAGTAAACAAGGATTGCACAAGAGGACTTACGGAGGCTGAAAACGGAGAACGTGAGACGTAAAGTGGTACCTATCATGTCAGTTTGGTTAAGATAAAGGGAGTTCATACGCAGCAGAGAACATTTTACGGCAGTGGTTCTCAGCCAGGGGCACACGGAGCCCTGGGGGCACACAGAGGCCTTCCAGGGGGTCACATCATCTCATCTGGATATTTGCCTTGTTTTACAACAGGCTACATAAACAGCACTAGCGCAGTCAGTACAAACTACAATTTCATACAGTCACCGGGTCAATGCTCTGGAACTACCCCATACGAAACCAGTCGGGACTCTGGGGGACCCTCCTCTCTCTGAGCAGACTGTTTCCAGGGCAAGAGGCTTACACAGCTCTGACCTCGGAGCGTTCAGCATCCACTTCCACACTGAGTCCGCCCGGGCGGGGCTCCTGGGGAAGCCAGAGGGCCCTGCACCCTAACTCTGCAGTCAGGTGTGACTCTCAGCCAGCCAGTAAAACAGAAGGTTTATTAGTTGACAGGAACACAGCATAGGACAAAGGTTGTTAGCACAAATCAGTGACTTTCAGCCAAGTCCATCTTTGGGGGGGGAGGGAAACCGAAAGCCAGGGCTCTGGCCCTCCCCTTGTGCCCCAAGCCAGCTGAGACTGATCTGCTTCCAGCTGCCTGGCCCCTGCCGTGCCCGTTTCTCCTCCTCTGGCCTTTTTCTCACTTCCTGGAGTCCCAAGAGTCACCTGGTCACACTCCTCTTCTGGATCTCAGGTTACTAAAGGGCGGCCAGAGCATCCATGCAGGCAACTGGAGCAGCCCCTACAAGAGTCACACCCCCTTATTCCCACCACCTAGACTTTGGCCCGACACACAGGGAAACTGAGGCACACCCAGCATTCATGCAAAACGGTAAGACTCACCTAGGCTAACATGCAACATAACAAGGGAGAACCCCCACTTCGTCACACAGACAATGACTGATTTATGCTGCTCTGCGTACCAGATACTGAAATGTAAGTACGAGATTTATATTCCAACTGATTTATTTTATAATTAGATGGTAAAAATGAGAAAGTCGGCGACTGGTCCGTACTTGTGTGGCTGTGATGCTTTTGTATTGTTAGATCTGATTTAGCGGTGAAACACGGGGGGATGCCAGATGGACCAGACTCCTGAAAGGGATACGGTTGTCTGGGAAGATTGGAGCCATTGGGTTACAGTACAAACGTAAGTTGCGGGTCCGGCTAAAACAACTGGCTCTGCTTTGCGTGCATTCTGCTTGACTGTAACTGATGGAGATTAAACATAATTTGGCCTCTATATTCTCTTTCCCTCCCCTTATGGCCCTGAATCAGAACTCCTCTGTCAGGTGCCATTCGGCCCAGCCCCGGCGGGGTGGCCCTTGGAGCGCAGACTAGAGCACCCCAGAGACAGGTACCTGGTTTACAACCATCTCTTCTCTGGAAGGCTCTTGTCATATGCTGGAGTGCACCGCCCCCTGCTGGCCAAAGTGGGAAAGAGAACCCACAGGAATCCCAGCCATAAAAGCCTTCATCCCTGGCATGCAAAGGGTCTGGCTCCGTGCCAGCTCCTGCCTCTGCTCCCCACAGCGCCCCCTGCTGGGAGAGGCCAGGGGTGGAGTAGCCAGGAGCACTCCCCACAGCCAGCTCTTACCCCACTCCCCACAGCGCCCCCTGCTGGGAGATGCCAGGGGTGGAGTAGCCAGGCGCACTCCCCACAGCCGGCTCCTGCCTCTGCTTCCCACAGCGCCCCCTGCTGGGAGAGGCCAGGGGTGGAGTAGCCAGGAGCACTCCCCACAGCCAGCTCCTGCCCCACTCCCCTCAGAGCCCCCTGCTGGGAGAGGCCAGGGGTGGAGTAGCCAGGAGCACTCCCCACAGCCAGCTCTTGCCCCACTCCCCACAGCGCCCCCTGCTGGGAGAGGCCAGGAGTGGAGTAGCCAGGAGCTCCCCCCACAGCCAGCTCCTGCCCCACTCCCCACAGCGCCCCCTGCTGGGAAAGGCCTTGGCTGGAGTAGGCGGGAGCTCCCCCCACAGCCAGCTCCTGCCCCACTCCCCTCAGAGCCCCCTGCTGGGAGAGGCTGGGGCAGGAGTAGCCAGGCGCCCCTCCCCCAGCCAGCTCCTGCGTGCTCCCCACAGCACCCCCTGCTGGGCGAGGCTAAGAGTGGAGTAGCCGGGAGCTCCCTCCTACAGCCAGCACCTGTCCTGCTTTCCAGAGCACCCCCTGCTGGGAGAGAGTGGGTCCTGGCTGAGTAGGGCAGCATGGGGGTATCTGAGCACTGGCCCTGGGAGCCTTGGGGCTCTGCTCCCTTGTGCCTTGCAGTGCCCAGGATGGGTCTTTGAGCCCTAGGGACCCCAGTGCACCCCGCTTAGGGCTTCAACGGGGCCCCGGTCTCGGTCGCTGTGTGTCTGGGCAGCACCTGGCACGTCAGGGTTCCATCTCCGAGCTCTGTTGAGTCCCATATGCACCAACACAAATAATCCTAATAACACGCTGATCCTGATCTCATGCTAATGTTACAGCCGTGGTCACTCCTCTGGGCCAGGTTCTCCTCCCATTTACAGCAGGGTTAATGAGCGTGACACTGCATCTGCCCTGCTCCAAGGGAAAGCAGAGTCAGACCGTTTGGCTTGCTCTAGCTCCTTTTAGATGAGGACTTGAAGCCCTTGGTGAACATTAGCTGATTGAGCCTCAGAGCAGAATGGGTCAGCATCAGCAGCCTCCATTATAAAGACAGGGAAACTGAGGCACTAAGACTGTAGGTGACTTGTCCAAGGTCACCCAGCAGAGTGAGGAATAGAACCCAGAAATCCTGATTCCCAGCCCCTCTTTCTGCCCCCCCCCCGCTGTAACCATTAGACGCCACTCCCCTCATAGAGCTGGGTGTGGAACCCAGGAGCCTAGACACACAGCCCCTCCCTCTAACCATTCACTCTCACTGCCTTGCTGCTCTGCCATGCATGTGCCCAGATAAGTGCAGGGCACGGCGCAGGACTGGTAGGGAGGATGGTTGGGGGCCAGTAAGAGATTTAAAGGCAGCACCTGTTGCATCTTAACAGCCCGTGTCATACCAAGGTGCCCTGGCAGGGGGCAGTGACTGAATCCAGCACCACAATACCAGGGAGGGGAGAGGCCACCCCCAAGGCACGGGCAGCCCTGGGCAGGCCGCTGACGCAGAAGGTGAAGGCAGCGCTGGTGCTGGAGGGGGTGGCAGGCTGCGGCTGTCCCAGGGGAATTCGAGCTGAAACTGGCTTGCTCCATCATACAGCATGGAGGCAGCGTGTCCAGGGAACAGAGCTGGGGGCACTGGGAGTCGGGACTTCCAGCCCAGGTCTGGGAGGAGAGTGGTGCCTAGTGGTTAGAGCAAAGGCCAGCCTGTGATCTGGCTCTGGCTCTGGCTCTGACACTAATGTAGACGGCTTACCAGGCAGAGTGGATCATTTCAGCGGCTGGATTCCTAGCTGAGCGCGGGGGGGGGTAGCACTGGGGGATTGGGGCAGAGGTTGGCTAGGAGCACGGCTGTCTCCTCTGCATCCTTTGGCAGTGAGAGCTCCTCCCCAGAGCTGCGGCCATGTCTGTGTAGCATTGATCGCAGCAGGGCCTCATCCCCACCCAGCTCACCCAGGCAGGCCTCCCGTGAGGCAAGGGTTAACCCCATGCAGCCGGCCCAGCTTGCCAGCAATGAGCCCTTTTCAGTTTGCTCAGCCCTGTGTGCCCCGGCCTCTTGGGAAAGCCGTGACCTTGGCTGTTCTGTTCTCTTCTCTCCTCCTGTCCATTTGGGTCCGCTCCCACCCATGGGACGCAGCCCCCGCCCTGGGGTTAGCAAACACAAAGAGGCTTTATCCGGCTGTTGGGCTGGGGAAGGGGGCCAAGAACTTCTGTTTAGATTGCCATTAAATAAACAGGCTGTGCCGGAGGGGCTGTGTGTGGGGAGGGAGATGCAGCAGTTAAAATAAGGGGGAGATCGGGGGACCCCGCTGCAGAGAAGGCGAAGCTCCCTTGAGAACGTGCCCCCTTGCTCTGGGGAAAGGACATTTTTTTCCAAGTCCATTTTGTTCTGGCGAAACGGACGTCCGATCTGGTTCCCATCCGGATCCAGTGGGGAGGGGCGGAGTCCGATGGCTCCCCCGTGTCACGAGTTTGCAGGGTCTCCCTGGTGTCACCTGCCACAAACCATCCTGAAGGTGCCACGGAGCCTGAACTCTCTACCCGGCTCTGGGCCCAGACATATGTAAGGAGAAGCTGGCTCAAAGCCAGGCTTCGGTCTCAGCCCCACAGGGGCAATGTTTCAAAGTTTGCCACTCCGGCCCCATCTGCCCTTTGATTTACCATCAATAATAAATAATTTGTGTTATAGCAACGTCAACCAACAGAATGAGAGACAGTCCCTGCCCCAAGGAGCATTGGCAGGCAAAGGGTGTGAAGGGGAAACCGAGGCACCGAGTGGGGACATGACTCACCCACAGGCACCGGAAGAGCCAGACCTGTGTCCGGCATCCCTCCAGCAACTGAACCCCAAGGTCAGCCTTTCCCTAGAGAGACAAACACGTTGATGGGAGCATTAGGCAAGCCCTATGCGCTGACAAAATGCTATTTGAGACCCAACCTGTTAGGGGGCTCCACCAGCCCTGCCTTTGCCCTGTAGATGCCCTTCTCAGACCCTGAATCCTTTCCAAGCGTTCCCCTGGGGTACCCAGCCCTCTGATCCCCACAGAAACCCCAGCTCTTGGCCCCAAAGGAGCCGTGTTCCCCAGTATACCAGTGCCCCCCAGCCCACTGTTCCTGCATCACGCACGGTGCTTTGTCAGTTCCACAAGGACATTTCTTTTCAGGCTGACTAGAGATCCCGCCAGGAACACCGGGGAGCGACGGAAACAAACGGTGAGCTACAAAGCCAATGCGTGAAAGTTGAAGCAGGGTCGACACTTAGCCACTAGCTCTCTTTCTTGGCGCCTCAAGTCACCCCCAATTCTCACCCCAATGTTCAGCCTTTCGCAGCATTTGCTGGACCCAGGGAGCCAGGACCCCATCCTTCAGGTCCCTCCACCCTGCACTGTACTGGATCAGTCTCTCGTCTTTATTGTCTGCCGGGTGCTTGTGGCCCTGTTGGTCCCAGGGTATTAGAGAGGTAATGTGGGGGAGGGAATCTCTTTGATTGGACCAGCGTTTTGGACACCAAAAATCATGGACTGGGTCTGTGGCTCATAACAACTGTCGGTAACCCACTAACCCCCCTTTGTCCTACGATTGCTGAGGTGTTAGCTGCCTCCTTCCTCTGGCATGGTCCCTTGCAACACTTCGTACACTAAACAATGGGTTCTGCCTGTTATTCGGCTGTGCCATCCTGAGCCCCTTTTCCCAGCCCTGGAGAAAAGCACTGAAGCTGGTCTCTCTCACCATCAGAGACTGGGCCAGTAAAAAATATTCCCTCTCCCGACCTGGTCTCTTTTATCTTTAGTCACAGCCGGGGTGATCCCCTCCCTGTCCTTTCCTTCCTTTTCACTTCCAAGCGGTTGCCATGATCATAGTCTGTCTTTGATGGTTTTCCGTTGACTTTTCTGGACCAATGTAAGGGTGGACAGTCGAGCGATACATTCTATAACGGGATAGCCAGCGATGGGGGGCGCAATTCCCTCCTGCTCGACTGGGCCTTCCCCGAGACCTCTCATCCCCTGGTGATACACTTTCATTCGCAGGGCATATTTTCCTGTACAGTTACATTATTCCTTAACTATTATCCGCATACGCATTTCACAATGATTGAGTGGGACCCTACCACATTTGCATCCATTTTGGCCAATTTCACGGTCATAGGATTTTTAAAAATCGTACATTTCAGGATGATTTAGTTGGGGATTGGTCCTGCTTTGAGCAGGGGGTTGGACTAGATCATTGGCTCTCAAACTTTCTTACTGGTGTTCCCTTTCACATAGCAAGTCTCTGAGTGTGACCCCTCCCCCTTATACATTAAAACACTTCTTTATATATTTAACAACATTATAAATGCTGGAGGCAAAGCAGGGCTTGGGGTGGAGGTTGACAGCTCGTGACCCCCCAAGTAATAACCTCACGACCCCCTGAGGGGTCCCAACCCCCAGTTTGAGAATCACATGACTAGATACTTCCTGAGGTCCCTTCCAACCCTGATATTCTCTATGATTTCAGCTGTTTCAATCTGAAATCTCACGACGTTGTAATTATAGGGTCCTGATCCAAAAAGGAGTTGTGGGTAGGGGAGGCTGGTTGCAAGGTTATTGAAGGGAGGCTGTGGTACTGCTACCCTTACTTCTGTGCTGCTGCTGGGGGCAGCGCTGTCTTCAGAGCTGGGCAGCTGGAGAGCAGCGGCTGCTGGCTGGGAGCCCAGTTCTGAAGGCAGAGCCTCTGCCAGCAGCAGCGCAGAAGTAAGGATGGCATGGTACGGTACTGCCACCCTTAATTCTGCCCTGCTGCCTGCATTGCTGGGCCTTCAGTCAGCAGCTGCCATCTTCCGGCCACACAGATCTGAAGGCTAAAAGCACACAGAAGGCCAGATTTCACGATCCACGATGCATTTTTCATGGCCGTGAATTTGGTAGGACCCTATGAGCGTGGGTAAGCTGAGACCCCACACCGTGAAAGCAGTGTATTAGGTGTAATGAGTTTGCCAGATCTAAGTTGCCGGTTGGCACCCATGGGCTCTGTGTCACAGGGTCCCCCCGCCACGGTCACCTCAGTGAATTCCAGGGCACCCCAGCCATACTGCCCAGGGCCAATGCCGAAAGCAGGGGATTTGGGGTAATGTCCTACTGCCAGGCCTTGCATTGTGGGAAGGGGAACCCAGCAGGAGCCTAGTGACACTAGCTCCATGACGACGTCACTGACATCGTAACAGCAGGATCAGGGGCCGTGAGTGGCATTCGGACTGGGGAATGCTACTCAAAAGATGCCGGGGTGGGGGACTGGCTGGCTCAGGGTGAGGGGACAGGGAATGGGACACGGGGCCTTTCCCCGCTAGGGGGCTCTGGCTCTGATCCGGCCTCTGGGTGGGGGACTGGCCGGCTCAGGGGCTGGGGGTGGGGAATGGGATATGGGGCCTTTCCTCTCTAGGACAGCCTTGGAGAGTCTGCTCCGGCGCGGTTCATGCCACACATGACCAGCAGGGGGAGCCAGGAGCAAAGCTCTGTCTGTGCAGGGCGCTGGGGGATGCGTCAGGGAATTGGCTGCGTGAGGCCGCGGGGGGAGGAAATGGGGGGACAGATGCTGAGCTGTGAAATCCTTCCCGAGGGGCTGAGAAGGCGCGGAAGGGGGCGGGGATGGCTGTAGGGGCGGGGGAGGGGCTGAGAATACAATCCTACTGGCCAGGGGCACCAGCTGCTACAGTTAATGCTCCCTGGCCCCGGGCACTGTTGGGGAAAGTTCACAGCACCTGGGTCCCCAGTTAGCCACTAAGGGAGCACTGCCGTGGGGAAACTCACAACATTAGAGTTCTCAGCTGGGCACTGACAGGACACTGCTGTGGGGAAGCTCGCAGCGCTGGAGTCTTCCCCTGGGCACCACTGACAGGACACTGTTTTTCTCAGGCTCTGTAGTTCCCAGGCCGGCCAGACAAGGGTCACTCAGGGTGGCTCTGTCCTGGCTTTGCCACATGCTTTTAGGAACAACACCTGGCTGCCTTTCCCAGAGTAATTTTACTGTGTGCACAGCACAAGTGATCCTGGAGGATCCCAAAGCACCTAACCAGTGACACACAGAGATCCCTTACCCAGCACTGAGATGCAGCCACCTCTGAAGTGCGATGTGGCAATACAGAGATCCCTCACCCTGCACTGAGATGCAGCCACCTTGGGGGTGAGATGTGGCAGCTATTTATTCTTCGAACACACACCCATTGTCCTAATTTCTTTGGGCTGAGATAGGGCAGCTGTTTAGACCAAGACTGCTCACCCAACGTTAAAACACAGTAACCTCTAGGGCTGGGGAGGGCAGCTGTTTGACACCCCTTCCGCTGCATGATAGTTTAGGACAGGAAGTGAAGAAGACTATGGATGATGGAAGGATGGACTGATGCTTGTGGGAGGAGGTGTGTATGGATGGATAGATGGACCGATGCATATGGGAGGGGGTGGACTGATGCATGGGGGGGGGTGAAAGGATGAACCAATACATAAGGGGGATGGATGGATGGAATGATGTGTTTTGGGGGGATAGATGGACCAGTGTGTATGGGGGGGATGGATGGATGGATGGACCAATGCATGGGGGGATGGATTGATGCATGTGGGGAATGGATGAATGGACCAATGCATAGTGGGGGAGATGGATGGATGGACCTTTGCGTATGTGGGGATGGATGGACCAATGCATAAGAGGGGGATGGACTGATGCGTAGGGGGGATGGATGGATGGATGGACCGATGCATGGAGGGCGAAGGATCGATTCAGGGGGGGATGGATGGATGCATACTGGGGATGGATCGATGCATAGGGGGAGGGATGGATGGATGGATTGATGCGTGGGGGGCAATGGACCAATATGTGGGAGGAGTGGATGGATGCATAGTTGGGGGATGGATGAATGGACAGATGTGTTGGGAGGATGGATGGATGCATAGGGGGGACTGATGGATGGATGGACCCACGCGGGTGGGGCGATGGACGAGTAGGGGGGATGGATGGACTCATGGGGGGTTGAATGCATGGATGGATGGATGCATCGGGGGATGGATGGATGGATGGATGGATAGGGGGGTTAAATGGATGGATGTGTAGGGGGATGGATGGAAAGATCTGTGTGTGTGCAGGGAGGGGGGATCCTGCAGTTTCCCGAAGAACCCCTGATATCCTCCCCCCGGCCCGGCCCGGCCCGGTCCTGCCAGCGAGGGCGGGTGTGGCTGGGGGGGACCATCATCCTCCTTTCATTAGCAAGGAAAGTTCTTAATGACTTGGCCGGGGGCTGGGCTGGCCCCACCCCACCCTGCATGATGTCAGGCGGCTCCCGGCGAACGCACCCGGCTGGGAGCCGCTCAGCGCAGCGGGGACCCGGCTGGGGAGGCAGCCGGTGGCTGGGGAGGCTCCGGCTCCTTTATGCCCCGCAAGCAGCGCGCTTGGGACTCCCCGGGCCGGGGGGGGCGGGCTGCGGCGGGGGGGCCGGCCGGAGGGGCAGGTGTGCCGGGGGAGGCAGCCAGCCAGAGACAATGAAGCTGAGAAGCTGCTGGATCGTCTGCGTCCTCCTCTTGCTTCAGATGCGGCCCCAGGTGAGTCCCCCCCAAACCCCAGTGCCCCCCCGGGGGGCTGCCCTTTGTCTGGGAACTTGCCTCTCTTCGGAAGCCTGGGTCCATGGGGCAGCCCTTCCCTGGCTTGGAGGGGGGGGCAGGGAGACTCTGGGGGGCTGATCCGCCACAGCACAGCGGGGGTCCCTGGGAAGGCCACCCCGCTGCCCAGGGGGCGCTTGGAATTGGCGAGGAGCAAGGGGGCCTCTGGCCCGGGCGGGCGCCCCAGTGGGTGGCCTCCAGGAGGAGGCAGCTGAGGTTCCTCCCCCCCAGTCCTGTGCCCCCCCCCCGATGGGGTGTGGCATAAATTGAGGTGGTGGGATTTAAAATTGACACGAGGGCGAATGCTGGGAACCCCAGCTGGGGAGAGCCCATCCAATGGGTCAGACTCCCCTTGGGTCCATCCACACCCATCCTGCCCAGTGGGCCCAGCCCTCCATGGGGCACCTGGGCCTTGCCTCACCCTGGGGATGCCAAAGCGAATTCTGTGCTGGGGAAAGGAGCCCCCTGAATTCTTGTTTCTGCCTGGAGCAGGGGGCGCAGCGGGGTGGCTGGGCAAACGCCTCCCTGTCCAGGCTGCTCCTTGCCCAAGGGTCTGAGCCCTGCCCAGGCAGCTCTTCTGGCACATTCCAGCCGGCCTCCGCCCACCACACCTGGGCTGGCTCAGCGGTTGGATGGGAGACTGCTGAGGAAACGCAGGGTGCTGCAGGGAGCTGGGCGGGGGTGCTAGAGGGTGCTGTGCTCCTGGAGGGTGCTGGCTTTCCAATGAGACGATCAACCAAGATCTTAGTGACCTAAGCGCCCTGCCCGTCGCAGATGTGACCCCAGGCATCCCGCTGGCTAAATCCACTGTCAGTGATTCCATTTGGCTTCCCCCCCCGTTCCCGCTGTGGACTCAGATGGAGGCATCTTCCGGGCAGTCCAGTGCTGCTAAACGGGCTGCGCCCCACCCCAGAGGTGGCTGCATCTCAGCACTGGGTGAGGGATCCCTGAATAAATAGCAGTTGCGCCTCACGCCAGAAGTGGTTGCACCTTAGCATAGGGTGAGGGATCTCTGTATATTTGTTGCCTTGGGCCTGCTGCTCCATCTAATGGTGGGTCCTGTTTCCTCAGGCTGGGCTTGGAGGCTGAGCTGGGGGGGTGCCACCGGGGTCTGGATCTTGGGTTTGGCGTCTCCCTGCCCAGAGCCAGAAATGGTCCCCAGTCCCAATCCCTCCTTCCTCTGAGCCAATCTCCCTGGGAGATCAGGGTTTGAACCCCAGGTCCTGCACAGGCTGGGGACCTGCCAGGGGACCAGGTGGGTCTGCAAGGGGATGGGAGACACCCTGGGGGGCAGCTGATGAGACTCCATCAAAGGCCCAAGTGCCCCTCCCTCTGAGGAAAGCAGAGCAGAGGTGAAAGCAGGCTCATAAAACACCAGCAACGCCCTGCTATTCCCCGGGAGGTTGTTTTCCTTCCGGCGGTGAGGTGGTGGGGCCCTGGCACCCTGGGGCAGAGCAAGATCTGGTGAAGTGGAAACATTCCCTGCCCCCCCTTTCCTCACACTCAGTTCGGGGCTTGCCTGGGATCAGAGCTGGAGGTGCTGATGTGAGGGGCGCAGCAGTGGGTGCAGAATGCCTAGACCCACACCCCAGCCCTTGAGGAAGGGGAGGCTCTGTGGGGTTAGCTCCAGGTGTTCACTGTCCTGTGGCAAGGTCCTTAGGTACTCCGTGAGCTTCCTGGGTGTCAGCATTGATGTTTTCCCCCAGCGTTACGCGCTGCCTGGATGCTGCGCTCCGCCCCAGAGGTGGCTGCATCCCCATTGAACTGCTGTTGCAAAGCCCCAGAACTGTGGGGTGAAGCCAGGGCTGGGAGAAAACTTGGCAGCCATCTCTCTGAATTCCCTGGGCTGGGTCCAGCTCCCAGCCCTCAGCCTCAGTCCCTAGTAGTGATGCCTGGTGGGAGTTCGCCCCTCCCTGCTGCTTGCTTGGGGGCCTAAGATCATCGCGACACCCCCCCCTGCCCCTGCATCGCATGCTTACTTCACCTTGGATGACAGCAGGAGCTGGCAACGGGCAAGGGGCTGCTGCTGTTACTGCCAAGGGCGTGGACATGCCGCTGCCTCCCGCTGGATGGAACCAGCACCACTGTGTTTCATGAGTCCTGTACTACTCAGAGCCGGCAAGGGATTCTCCCTTCACGCCTGCAGCACAATGGGAAGAGCTGGGCTTTCAGAGCTGGGGGGTTCTGAGCTCACAGTGAGCAGGAGGGGAGGTGCGGGGGACTCTGACCCACTGTAACTGGCTCCTCTCCACTTCCAGGTCCCTGAAGCAGCTGGCACTTTCGAGCTGCAGATCCGGCTGATGCACAACGAACGGGGGGTGCTGGCAGACGGGCGCTGCTGCCGGGGCGGGGCAGAGCTGCCATGTCCCACTGGGGAGCAGTGTCGGACTTACTTCCGGGCCTGCTTGAAAGAGTATCAGCTGCGTGTCCTCCCTGGGGGGCCCTGCGTGCTGGGGGCTGGCGCCACTCCCGTGCTGGGGGGCAACACCTTCACAGCCAAGCCCAGGAGGGGCGCAGAGCATGCAGGCAGGATCACCATACCATTCCAGTTCGCCTGGCCGGTAAGGACCCTTGAGCTCTTCCACTGGTGGGTGGGGGGCTGTGGTGTCAGACTAGGCAGCAGCAGCTCTGGGCTGAGGTGGGTGTGCAAAGGGGAAGGGTTTATCTGCTCTGGGTGTGCAAGGGTTGGGCTTTATCTGCTCTCGGTATGCAAGGGGGAAGGGTTTATCTGGCCTGGGTGTGCTGGGGGGGTATCTAGTCTGGGTGTGAAGGGGTGGGATTTATCTGGTCTGGGTGTGCTGGGAGGGAGGTATCTGGTCTGGGTCTATAAGGAGGAAGAGTTTATCTGGCCTGGGTGTGCTCGAGGGGGGAGGGATAATCTGGTCTGAGTATGAAGGGGTGGGGTTTGTCTGGTCTGGATGTGCAAGGGGGAAGGGTTTGTCTGGCCTGGGTGTGCAAGGGGGAAGGGTTTATCTGGTCTGGGTGTGTTGGAGGAGTATCTGGTCTGGGTGTGCAAGGGGGAAGGGTTTGTCTGGTCTGGGTGTGCAAGGGGGAAGGGTTTATCTGCTCTGGGTGTGCTGGGGGGGTGTATCTGGTCTGGGTTTGAAGGGGTGGGGTTTATCCAGGCTGCTGGATGCAGACCGCCCCTGGGGTTCTCCCAAGCTCGCCACCTGGGGCTGCTGCCAGTCTCCTGGGCTGAGCAGCTCCTGGGGACGGGGCCATCCCCCGTGCCAGCCCCAATCCATCCATCATGCCTATGCCAGGGGTCCCCTCCAGAGGCTCCATTCAGAGCAAGGATGGGTTGGGAGAGTGATCCTGGCTGTAACCCAACCAGGGCTCACAGAAGGTGCCTGTTGAGCTGTCATGCCAGCTGGAAGCAACAGATGTGGAGAGGGGAGCAGGGTCTGGTGGTTAGAGTGAGGGGGCTGGGAGCCAGGACTCCTGGGTTCTATTCCGCTCTGGGAGGGGAGTGGGGGCTAGTGGTTAGGGCTGGGAGGGCTGGATTTTAGGACTGTGAGGCCATGTTGCTCACCTCTCAGGCAATGGTGCGAGGAGGCCCCCAGGAAGAGGGTGGGGTTGAGCTGCGGAGGGTGGTGCATCTGGTCTCTCCTCTCACCCGGGAGACTGTGGCAGATGCTAAATCTCTCTCCATCTGTATGAATTAGCGGGAGGCCTAGTCTGCTCTGTGATTTATCGATCCTGGGCTTTGTCCAGCTCCCGCCCCCCTGGGCATCCCAGCCCTTCGCTCTCCCACTTTCATTCCAAAACCACTTCCGTCAGGCAGCGTTATCAGGCGTCGCACAGAGCACGAGACAGTCCCTGCCTTGAACAGCTCGCAGTCTGAATGCACAAAGATTGAAGAGAGGAAACTGAGGCACGGCAGGGCAGTGGCTCAGAACCCAGGGTTCCCATTCCCTGGGCCATGAGAAGCTGGACCCCATCACAGGGGCTGGATCGATCTCTCTGCTTGTGCATTCCCTGCCCTCACTCCTTCTCTGTGGAAGCTGGGGGGGTTCCCTGCTACCCTTACTTTGGGACTTCCCTCCGCCCCGCTCCCAAGACACTTGCAGCTGCCAAAAGAATAGACTATGAACACACACACCCTCCCTCTCATGCCCCCAGCTCTCTGCATCCTCCTCGCACTGGGCTAGGGGAGCCACTGACACCATCTTGTTCTTGTAAACCTGGCAACAGAGCCCAGGCATCCTGGATCCCAGCCCCTCCCCCCCCGTTCTAACCGCTAGACCCCACTCCTCCCAAGTTGGTATCTCCATCCGGCTCTCTCAGATGCCCTCGGGAGCAGAGGGCCGGGCAGAGATGAATGCACACAAAGGGCCCAGCTGATCTGTATGCGGAGAGGCCCATTCTGCCCACTCACTTGGCCCAGGCACCTCCGGCCGAGGGATGCTGGGAGCCCGTGATCCGCCCTGGTGGCATGGGGCTTCCTGGAGCCTTGGCGGGCTTCGGCCCCAGCGGGTCAGCAGCCAGCCCTGCATGACCTTTCCCAGGGCCGGGATCCAACACTGCTCGCTGATCCCAGCATACCAGGAAGGGGTCCTGGGCTCTCACAGCACCCACACGCCATCCCCATTCCCCACCGCCATAGGGAGAGGCAGGGGGCTCCCGCACAGCGCTGCCTGCTGGGAAAGGCTGGGACTGCAGTAGCCAGGACCTCCCCCCACAGTCAACTCCTGCCCCACTCCCTATACCCCCCTCCCCAAAGAACCCTCCTCTGCATCCCATTTCCGGCACCCAACCCCTTAGCTATGCCCCAGGTTCCTGCCCCCAGTGTGGGTTTGAGTTCGTCGCCGTCTACTTGGCCATGGCCGCTGCTCAGCGCGGGGCCCCAAACTCCCTTAGAGCGTGCCCGAGCCACCGGCTGGCGGCGCTGCCCGGCGCCCTCATGCCATGGGTCCCAGCGCTGAGTCACAGATGTTCACGGGCTGAGATGGGGGTGTGGGCTGGAGGGGGCCACGGGAAAGAGCCGGAGATGGGGCCTAGAAGCACAGCGCTCCCTAGCGCCCTGCTGAGGTGCTGAAACATGGGGTGCGGCCAGGTGAGGGGGGGACAGCGCCCCCCAGTGCCCGGCTGGAGGTTGCCTTCATAGCAGTAACTGCTACCTCACGGTAGGACAGTGTCCCTTTGTAACGGCTCGGAGCAGCCTGCTCAGGGCCAGCCTGAGAGCACACACACGTCAGCGCACACGTGTGTGACATAGGCCAAGGCTGCCCACGCCCCATGGGGAGGGGGCGGGTCTCATCCGGAGCGAGGGCCCCTCCTTGACTCTGCCAGTCGACAAGGCTCCCAGCGGGTGTCTCCGCTGGGATAACGGGGGTTGCGCCGCTGGCAGACTCAGCAGGGGCCAGGGATTCATTGGGCTGGGAAGACGGACCTCCCCTCTTGGTCCCAGAGGCAGGGTCCACTCTGCATCACGACTGAGGGGCACCAGCAGAGCTTGGAGGAGGGGAGCCCGGGGCTGGGCTAGGAGGGGGCTGCAGGTCAGGATTGGGGGGCATAGGCAGAGCTGGGGGGATGCATCAGGCTAGGAGGGGGATCCCTTGGGGGAACAGAAGCTGCAGGATCTGCCTGCCCTGGGGGAGCAGAAGACCCTCCTTGCCCATAGAATGATGCCCCATACCCCTCCCCCAGCCTCTGAGCCACCCCACTGTGGCGGGGGCTGCTGATGGACCCTGGGTGGGGCTGGAGCCCGGGGCGCTCTGCAGCGCCAGGCAGGCCCGGCCCTGCATGGAACAGAATTTCTGGCAGATGCCAGCAGTGGGAAGTGAAGCCCATCACGCCTAGCCCACAGGGCCTGTGTGTCAGATGCTACCCGGGAAGTGCGGGGCTGTGGCCCCGCCGCCGTCCCTCGCCCACACCCAGGGGGGAAGCAGAAGGTAAATAACTTAATTAAATAACTTCTCTAATTACGAGGAAGACACTTACCCTGCACCCTTGAGCCAGCAGGCAGGGGCACGGATGTACCATCTGTTATTGGCCAGGCTAGCAGAGTATGTGTGGCGAGCTTCCCCGTAGCAGTGCCCCTGCCGGGGCCTCAGGTGTGGTGAGCTGTCCTGCAGCGGTGCCCTGGGCTGGATCCACAGGGGAGTTCTGTCCGGGGCGAGGCTGCTGGGCCTGGGAAGAGCCTGGGGGGTCTGCTGCAGCCCCCACCCCCATACACAGGGCTCCCCGCTCCCACCAGACACAGACCAGAGAGTCAGGCAGGATTGCAACAGGGCCAGGATGCTACTAGAAGGGGATGTTGTGGGGGCAGTGGGACTGGTTCAGGGGTCCCTGGAGTATGGGTGAGGAGAAGGGAACATGGTGCTCCCACCCCTTCTACTTTCAGAGAGTGGGAGGAAGGGGATACCAGGCTGGATGGACCCAATGCTCTGATCTGGCACACCAGGGAGACCGCGTATGTGTGCACATGCACCACTGCCCTCTCCTGGGTTCAGTTGGACCTGCTGCTCCATGTGTCACAGACCCTATACTGCTAGCAGCTCACAGGGAGTCTCCTTTAGTTGGATGGCATTTGCAGCAGCTGAGCTCTGTCCCCAGTGTGGTTGTTCCCCCAAGTGTTACAGAAGCCCCAAGGGGATGGGGGACCCTCCCGCCCCCAGGCTCTGTGCGTAAGCATAGATGGGGCTGCAAGATGTGTCGGGCTGGGAACGTGCAGTGTCCACGGGAAGGGGGTGGCGGCTCAGTGCCCAGCTGCCTGTGAGAAGGGAAATCAGCTCAGTCAGTTCGGCTAAAGAAGGCAGCGTCTCTGGCTGACGCCCTCGCTGGGCCCCGGGGGGCACTGGCAGGGGTGGGGGCAGGGAGCCCCCCGGCGTGGGCCACGCCTAGAACATTACGTGGGCAGAAGGAATGTTTTGGCGCAGGCAGCAGCAGCTGCAGGAGGAGGCCAGGGATTTCTTCAAGTAGAAGCCCCCAGAGTGACTCCAGACCAGTGTGGGGTGGTGAGGCAGACCCTCCTCTTTGCCCATCTCCTCTCAATGCCCGGGCCCCAGCCAAACACCTTCAAGCCACCTCTCTGGGCCCAAGCACTGGCACCAGGCGTGGCATGGGAGAGCCAAGACGGACCTCGCCAGGGGTCTGAACTCCAGCATCCGCCCCTTTGAGACATCTCCCTAATGCTGGACCTGCACTGGCAACCTCCATCTGTTAGCTCACCCCTCCACCCCTCCACTTGGAATGAACAGAGCCAGGCTTTGCTCCCAACTCTGCTACTGGCCTGCTGAGGGAGCTTGGTCATGCTCCCCCCGTGCCTCAATTTCCCCACCAGTGTAATGGGAATGATGACACTGACCCCCTGGGAACTGTTGTTGTTTATTGGCCGTCTCCCAAGCTGTCCTCCGTTCGTGCAGTACCTTGCGCTCCCATGCCGCACACAGCGGGCACGGCACCTCGGACAGTGCAGCCACCTCTGAGGTTTGGGGAAGGGACTCTGAAAATGCCCAGTGATGGTCAGTCTCCTCCCACAGTGGGCAGGAATTCATCGGCATGGCCTCCCTGCAGCAAATGGGAGCCAGAGCTCCTGGGTGCTATCCGTAGCTCAGGGGTGGGACAGTGGAGGTCTAGCAGATTAGAGCAGGGGGGCTGGGAGTCAGGATTCCTGGGTTGTATCCCCAGCTCTGGGAGATGAGTGGTGTCTAGTGGTTAGAGCCGGAGGGGCGGGGGGGCTGAGAGTCAGGATGCCAGCTCTGTGCCTCAGTTTCCCCAACTGTACAATGGGATTAAGGCTCCCCACCCAGCCATGAGAGCTCATAGACACCGAGACAGGAGGCATTAGGTTGCAGGATCGGTCAGTCTCACCCCCAGCCGTGGAACGCTCGGGTCACAAGTTGGGGGGTGGGGGTCGGACAGTGACACCTGGCCCCTTTAACCCTGTGCTTTGATCTCCCAGCGTTCGTACTCACTGATCCTGGAAGCCTGGGATGCTGACAACATCACCAGCCCTGGCACCCCAGGTGAGGCACCCCAAGTTGGCCAGCTCCCCTCGCCCCCCTCCCCCCGTCCTGGGGCCAGATCAAAGCTAGCGCCCTCTAGAGGGGAAATGCCCCATGTCACATTTCCTACTACAATGAGCCAGCCAATCCCCCACCCTGGGGCCAGATCGAAGCCAGTGTCCCCAAGAGGAGAAAGGCCCATGTCCCATTCCCTGCCCCCTGAGCCAGCCAGTCCCCCACCCTGATGCCAGATTGGAGCCAGCACCCCCTAGAGGGGAAACGCCCTGTGTCCCATGCCCTGCCTCTCTGAGCCAGCCTGTGGTGGAGCTCCCTGCCTGGGAGGGGTGCAGCTGGTGCGGGGCACATTAGGTTGGGGCAGGGTAGTGACGGGCTCCCCTCTCTGGCAGGCGGGGGGTCCCTGGTGGAGCGGGTGACACGATCGGGGATGCTGAACCCGGGCGAGGGCTGGCAGGATTTCCAGCACCATGGGCGGGGCACAGCGCTGGAGTACCGGCTGCGGGTGCGCTGCGCCCCCCACTACTACGGCCCCGCCTGCAACCGCCTGTGCCGGCCCCGCGACGACTTCTTCGGCCACCACGACTGCGACGCCGCAGGCAGTAAGGTCTGCCTGGATGGCTGGACAGGAGCGGAGTGCACTCGTGGTACGTGCCAGGGCAGGGGCGGCACGGTGCTCGCGGGCAAGGGTAGGAGATGGGAGGCACAACATGAAAATGGGAGGGGCGGGGAACAGAAGGAGGTGCTTGGGGAGGCACGGTGCCCAGGGAAATGGGAGGGGGCTGGGGGGGCATGGCGCCCAGAGACAGAGGAAGGGGGAGATGACAGGGGGCATTCCCTGCCCCTAACTCCCCCACACCCGTCATTTCTATCACAGCCATTTGCCACCAGGGCTGCCACGAGCTACACGGCTTCTGCGAGGAACCTGGAGAATGCAAGTGAGTCAGAGGGGCCCCCACCTGCTCCCTTCCCCAGCCCCCACCCCCATAATCCTCTTTCACTCCCCCGCTGGTTTCCTACCTCAGCCACCTTGGGAAGTGGAGGGGACCCCAGGGATGGGATGGAGAGAGAGTGGAGAGGGATGGGGGCGGCTGTTTGGGTGGCTTCCCTGGCAGGCTGCTGGGGTCCCCTCCAGGCTTGTCCCTGCTCCCAGGCCAACTCTCCCCTGGGTAGGATGGGAGGAAGTGCCAACGGCCAGGGATGCCCGCTGCCTCCTGCCCTTTGGGGACAGAGCGGTCGGATGGGCCGGGCCCAGGAGCGGGGAAGTGCTGGCATCAGGTCAGGGAAGGGAACTCCGGGCGTTTTGCTTCACTGACAAGGCCTGGGGGCTTTGCAAGGCAGAGAAACAGCCCAAGCAAACCCACCCCACCCCATGCAGAGACAGAGAGAGAACCCAAGAGTCCTGGCTCCCAGCCCCCCTGCTCTAACCACTTAAACCCATTCCCTTCCCAGAGCTGGGGATAGAACCCAGGAGTCCTGGTTCCAAGCCCCTGCCATTTAACCACTCGACTCCACTCAAGGAACTACCCTTGTCTCCCTGCCCAGCTCTCTCCCTAACATCCCGCCCTAAGGCATCGTCTGACTCTCTGCGGCCCCCTTTGGGCTCCAGCTGCCCCCTGCTCTGCCCGTCCCAAACTCCAGGAACCCCCAGGGCCAGGGATTGCTGGGGAGAGGCGGTTGGTCATGAGCAGAGGCAGAATGCTCCCCCCAAGCAGACGTTCCCGGGGTCCCCAGAGGACCAGATGCCTCTGGCTGTTGCTGAGGGTGGCTCCGTGCCAGGCTGCCCCCCTACTCCGCCCCCGATGTGCGTCCATCTCTCCCCACCCTGGATCTGTCTGCCCAGGTGTCACTACGGCTGGACGGGCTCCAACTGCGACGAGTGCATCCCCTTCCCCGGCTGCCTCCACGGGACCTGCACCGAGCCCTGGAAGTGCGACTGCGACACCAACTGGGGCGGGCTGCTGTGTGACAAGGGTGAGCTGCTGGGTGGCTGGGTGTGTCCCGCCCCACAGCACCCCCTGCTGGGAGAGGCTGGGGCTGGTGTGGTCAGGGTCTCCCCCCACAGCCGGCTCCTGCCCTGCTCTCCACAGCGCCCCCTGCTGGGAGAAGCCGGGAGTGGAGTAGCTGGAAGCTCCCCCGACAGCCGGCTCCTGCCCTGCTCCCCACAGCGCCCCCTGCTGGGAAAGGCCATGGCTGGAGTAGCCGGGAACTCCCCCTACAGCCAGCTCCTGCCCCACTCCTCACAGCGCCCCCTGCTGGGAGAAGCTGGGAGTGGAGTAGCTGGGAGCTCCCCCGACAGCCGGCTCCTGCCCTGCTCCCCACAGCGCCTCCTGCTGGGAAAGGCCATGGCTGGAGTAGCCGGGAACTCCCCCTACAGCCAGCTCCTGCCCCACTCCCCACAGCACCCCCTGCTGGGAAAGGCCTTGGTTGGAGTAGCCGGGAGCTCCCCCCACAGCCAGCTCCTGCCCTGCTCTCCACAGCGCCCCCTGCTGGGAGAAGCCGAGAGTGGAGTAGCTGGGAGCTCCCCCCACAGCCAGCTCCTGCCCCGCTCCCCACAGCGCCCCCTGCAGGGAGAGGCTGGGGCTGGAGTAGCCGGGAGCTCCCCCGCAGCCAGGTCCTGCCCTGCTCCCCACAGTGCCCCCTGCTGGGAAAGGCCGGGGTTGGAGTAGCCGGGAGCTCCCCCCACAGCCAGCTCCTGCCCCGCTCCCCACAGCGCTCCCTGTGGCAGGTTGGCTGGGTTCTCCCGCCCTGGCAGGATGGCAGGGCAGCCCTGGGGTCAGTGGAGTTTGGTTGGAGCTGAGCCAAGCCCTTCTTCCCCCCCAGACCTGAACTACTGTGGCTCCCACCAGCCCTGCCGGAACGGCGGCACCTGCACCAACGCGGAGCCAGATGAGTACCAGTGCCTGTGCCCCGCGGGCTTCCGGGGCCGGGACTGCGAGAGGGGTGAGGGGGCAGCGGGCGCTGGACAGGGGGTGGAATGAGGTGGAGGGGAGGGGGATGGCTTGGGGGGGACCCCGACTTCTCCACCTGTCCCCACGGCTGCTCTCGTGAGCTTTGTGGCACCCATGGGGTGCGGGGAGCTGGTCCCTAGGGGCCCCATTGAGATGAAGGCTCTAGGGCCCAGCAGCAGTGGCTGGCAGCCTGCAGGGGAAAGATTTGGGGGTTGGGCTCCTCTTGGGAATGGAGGGATGGTGGGGGGGCCTGGTGGGGACCAGAGGAGAGGGAGATGGGGGCTGAAAAGAGGCCTGGGGGGGGGATGGAGCAACAGAAGTAGGGAGGTCAGGGGGAGAGAGACAAGGGGCATGGGGGTCCTATTGGGGGTTAAAGGGGCCTTGTTATAAGCCATGGGGGAAGGGAGATGGGGAGTTCAGGGGGTCAGGGGGGAGAGCTGGGGGCCAGGGATGCTGCTAGGGATTTGGGAGTGCCCTGGGGGTAAAGGGCTGAGGTCCTGTTGGGGTCCTGGGGTGCTGTGAGGAGTTGAGTGGCTGGGGAGAGGGGGACATGATGGGCTCAGCTGCGGGGCAGGAGATCAGGAAGAGGGACTGGGGGTGATTGGAGCAGAGGAAGCTGTGGGGGTGGGGTGGAGGAGGGGCTGGGGGCCGGGGCTGACCCCACTGGAGGTGGATCCCCCCCTAGGCTCAGGTTGCCCCAAAGCACCGTGAGGCAGGATCCCTGACTGGCTTTGGGAGGGAAGGGGCTCCTGTCTCAGGACCAGGCCTTGTTCTCAGGGGGCCCCCCATCCAGCTGGACATGCAGCATGGCACGATGCCATGGCTGGAGGGAGGGTGCTGGCCCGACCCGGGGGCCCTGTGGGCCTGGCTGAGCCCATCCCACTCGCTGTGGGGGGGGGGGGGCAGGGTCCCGCCCTCCCTAACCGCTCCCTCCCGGCAGGGCTGGACGAGTGTCTGCCGGAGCCCTGCGCCCACGGCGGAACCTGCCACCCCCTCCCAGATGGGTTCAGCTGCACCTGCCCGCCCCAATGGACCGGTAAAACCTGCCAACTGGGTGAGGCTGAGCGCGGGGCTCTGAGCTCGGGCACCCCCTCCTGCCCCCCATGCCCTGACACTGCCCAGTGGCACCTCCCTCCTGCCCCCTCATGCCCTGACACTGCCCAGTGGCACCTCCCTCCTGCCCCCCATGCCCTGACACTGCCCAGTGGCACCTCCCTCCTGCCCCCCATGCCCTGACACTGTCCAGTGGCACCTCCCTCCTGCCCCCCATGCCCTGACACTGCCCAGTGGCACCTCCCTCTTGCCCTCCATGCCCTGACACTGTCCAGTGGCACCTCCCTCCTGCCCCCTCATACCCTGACACAGCCCCCTGCTCCCTGGCACCCCTCTTCTGCTTCCCATGCCCTGACACTGCCCCATTGCACCTCCCTCCTGTCCCCCATGCCCTGACACAGCCCCCTGCTCCCTGGCACCCCTCTTCTGCTTCCCATGCCCTGACACTGCCCCATTGCACCTCCCTCCTGTCCCCCATGCCCTGACACCGCACCCTACCCTTTGGCACCCCATCGTGTTACCCCCATACTGACACTGCACCCTGCCCTATTGCACCCCCGTCTGCCCCTCACACACTGTCACAGCCCCTTGCCCCATGGCACCCCCCTCCTGCTCTCCACGCCCTGACACTGCCCCATGTCACCCCCTCATGCCCCCACACGCTGACACAGCCCCCTACCCCATGGCACCCCCTCCTGCTCCCCACACACTGACACAGCCCCCTGCCCCATGGCACCCCCTCCTGCTCCCCACACACTGACACAGCCCCCTGCCCCATGGCACCCCCTCCTGCCCCCACATGCTGACACAGCCCTCCACCCCCCTAGTCACCTCCCCTCTGCCCCCCATACCTTTGTGCCGCCCCTCCCCTTCCTGTGAATCTGCAGCAGGGCACAGTGAACTCTCCCCTGGGCTGGCTGTGCCCACCTCTGCCCCCCAGCCGTGCAGATCCAAGGACCCATGACCACTTGTGGCCCATCTCTCTTGCCACCCAGGGCTGGCAGCTCGGACCCTGCCCAGGGCCATAAAGGTGGGGTGGGAGGGTAGGGGAAGCCACAGCATCCCTGTGGCGGGAGACAAGCCGCGTGACTGGCACTCGGGACTGCTCACTTCGTGGTAGCCAGTCTGAGCCGGGCGCTGGGCCCTTGGGGGCTGAAAGCCAATGCCCACTGAGTCGGGGGTTTCCAGCAGGACAAGGGCCCACGATCCCCAATCCCCGAGCCAAGGGCTGGACAGGTACTTGGGGGACGGACACATGTCTGGCCCTTCCCACTGATCTCACCTTCCCACGCTGATCCCACAAGGGGCCACCAGCCCCCCCGACCGTGTTCTGCTCTGACCCCAGCCCCCCGACCACAGATGCCAACGAGTGTGAGCAGGAGCCCTGCGTGCACACCCGGGGCTGCAAAAACCTCATCGGGGGCTACTTCTGTGACTGCCTGGAGGGCTGGACCGGCCCCAACTGTGAGACCAGTAAGAAAGCAATCAGTGGCCGTGGCTGCGGGGGGGGGGCATGCTGGGAGGGGGCACAGCCTAGGTGTGGCCAGGAGAGGCTGGCTGGGACTCGGCCGTGGCCAAGAGAGGACAGAGCTGGGCTGTGGCCAAGACGGGGCAGGGCCAGGCCATAACTGGGAGGAGGCAGGGCCAGGCCCCGGCTGGGAGGGTGGCAGAGGAGAGCTTAAGTGCTGCCTTGGAGGGGTCTGATTCCCAGCGCCCCCCCGCTGGGGGTGGAAATGCAGAGGACTTTATCCCCTCTTTGTTCTCCCCATATTCTGGGTCCTGCCTGGCCCCAGGGTCATTTGGAACAGCCCTGATGGGCCCTGGACGGCAGGGAATAGCCACCACAGCACCGTGCGCCCCAGCCACCCCACTGCACCACGGGGTGGGATCAGAGCCATTACAGCTGCTCCACACCGGCTCGGGGAGTCCCAGGGGGCTGCTCCCACCTCCTTTCCACTATGGGAGGGGGCCTGAGCGTGACCGAGAATCAGGCCCCTCATTCCCAAGCCCCCAGGCCGTTGCCCCTGGCTGGTGCTAATCGATCCCACCACTAGGGAAAGACACACACGCGCGTGTGCACACGCAATTGGATGGGGCATGTGAGTCGCCAGTTTGAATCCTGCCCTAGCAGGTAGGGGCCCAAAGCTGACGGCTGGTCCGTACCCCCAGGCCCCTGGTTGGGATGCAGTGGGAGAGCCCTGCCAGATGCCTGGGAACCAAGGGGGTGGGTCTCAGGGCCCCATGATGCCTTGCAGCTGATATCCCTGCTGTGGTGAGCTGGGGCTGCAAGGCAGATGGGGCGCTCAGCTTACCCCCCAGGATGGCCCCCAGCGCTGCCTTGTCTCTCCATGACCCCCGGCTCCTCTCCACCTGCAGGAGACGATGGCTGCCAGGGGCGGTGCCGCAATGGGGGGCAGTGCCAGGTGGGTGTGCGCCCCCTCTGACGCGCCAGCTGCAGGAATCACCCCTCTCCTCCCAGTCTGGAGGCAGCAGCTCCCCCCTTAGCTCCCCACCCCAAGAGCAGAACAGTGACGTTCCCACTGCAGCCTGGGCCAGGGAAACGGAGGGCCCCCAGAGAATGTGCAGAGCCCCTGCGGGGAGGGGACAGACACGGGGAGCCCCCAAACAGTGGTAAGGGATGGGCATGGATGCTGGGTGGCCCTCAAAGGCCGCTGGGGGGTGGGAATGGACATGGGGGCAATCCCAAAGGCTGGTGGGGAGAGGGGATGGACTCACGGGGGACCCCAAAGGCTTGGGGGAGAGGTGATGGATTTGGGGGGACCCCAGAGGCTAGTGTGGAAAGAGGATGGGGAACCCAAAGGCTGAGGGGAGAGGGCACAGACACATGAAGGACCTCATAGGCTGGAGGTGGGAAGGGGATGGACACGGAGGACCCCAAATGCTGGGGGGGGGTTGGGATGGATATTGGGGCTTCCCAAATGGTGATGGGGAAGGGGATGGATTGGCGGAACCCCAAAGGCTGGAGGAAGAGGGATGGATTCGGAGGGGGACTCAAAAAGCTGGGAGGAGAGGGGATGGATTGGGAGGAGGGGATGGATTTGGGGGGGACTCCAAAGGCTGGGGGGAGAGGGGATGGATTTGGGGGGGACTCCAAAGGCTGATGGCTGTGGATACTCATGGTGCCCCATCCCCCTGCTGCTGGGGGGTGGGAACGTGAATGTGCATAGCCCTGAACTGGCCACGCTCCAGCCCTGAGGTCGGGGTGTTGCCACCTCCATGAGCCCCCTCCTGCCCTAATAGCCTGTGTCAGGTTGCCCGTTGGGGCCTGGAAGGCTCTGTTCCCATGTCGCTGAGGGGTCTCGTCACCATGGGGAGCTGGTTTCTGCTATGCCAATGCTCCTCCTCCCCCCTCTCCACTGTCCCCCCCAGGCAGTGGGTACCGGGCACGTGTGCTCCTGCCCCGCTGGCTACACGGGCGCGGCCTGCGAGACGGAGCTTGGCGGCTGCGCCAGCACCCCTTGCCAGCATGGAGCCCGCTGCCAGAAGATGCCAGGGCAGGGGGTGGCGTGTAGCTGCCCGCCTGGCCTCAGTGGGCCCTTCTGCGAGGTGAGGGCCGTGGGGATCCGCGGGGGTGCCGTGAGGAGAGGCAGCAACCATGTCAGAGATGGGAGGGGAGAGGGGGCTAGAGGTTAGAGCTGGGGGGAGGGGCTGGGAGCCAGGACTCCTGGGTTCCATTCCCAGCTCTGGGAGGGGAGTGGGGTCTGGTGGGTTAACGTGTGGAGGCAGTGGGGTTGGCTGGGAGCCAGGACTCCTGGGTTCTATTGCTCTGCCACTGGTTCCCCCACATGACCCTCTGCAAGTCACGTCCCAGCTCCAAACCACCTTTGTGCCTCTGTTTCCCCCCTCTACAAATTGGGGACCATGATCCTGTCCCACGGAGGCTGTATGGCTTCAGTGGGCCAAAGCCAGTCAGGGTGGGGGGGACTGGATCAGCCCACTGGGGCTGCACAGACCACAGGCCCCCTGGTCTGGCAATCTCCCTGCCCACCCCCACCCCAGCCAGGTAGTGCTGGGCCCTGCTATCTCTGCTCTCTTTGTGCCCTAGGTCTGGCTGGATCTCTGCTCCCCGAACCCCTGCCCCAGAGGGGCTTCATGCCTGGGTGGGGCAGGCAGCTATGTGTGCTCCTGCCCGGAGGGGGGCTGCACAGGTATGGCCGGGCGTGGGAAGCGGGGGGTCCTTATTGGCAGCTACTATGGGTACAGGTGCAGGGGGGGCAGGTAGGGGACAGCTCTGGTTTGTGACAGGTGGGGGAGGGGCAGGGAGGTTCACATGTGGGAGGTGGCAGGGAATTTTGAGAATGGTGCTAGGGCATGGGAGGGGCACATCCCAGGGCAGGGGGAGGAGGGTGGGCACCATGCCAGGCAGAGTGGCAGGGAGTTCCAGGCTGGCGCTGGGGGAGAGGGGCTGAGGAGGGGACGACAGGGCCCAGTTGGTGCCGTGGCAGGGAGGGGTGGATCGAGGAGCTATCTCAGGGTGGGGGAAAGGCTGGGCATGGGGCTGGGGTTTCAGGGGGTGGCTGGCACTGTGGGTCTGGCACTCCCTGCTCACCACTCTCTGCTCCCGCAGAGGCCGCCGGACAGACCCTGCTCTATGCCCTGCTGCCCCTGGCGCTGTTGCCCCTCCTGGCTGCCCTGCTCTGTGCCTTCCTGATGCTGTGGACCCGCCGGAAAGGCCGGGCGCTGCCCCCGCAGGAGCTGCTGGCCAACAACGCCCCACACCTCATCCACAATGCCACCCAGGGGGACCACGGCCAGCCCCTGGACAAGGGGGGGCTGCCCTTCCCCCTGCCTCGCAGCCTCCCCAAGACGGACATCTCCAACCTGGAGAGAGCCAAGCTCAACGAACTCAATGTGGCGGCCGGCCTGGAGCCCAAGCTCTGATCCAGCGTGGGGGGAGAGCGGGCTGGACCCACGTTGCCCCCCCATGCTGTGGTATAAGGGGACCGGGGTAGGGCTCAGCCCTGCACTGGGGACCCTCATGCCCCCTGATTCCCCGCAGCTCTGCTAAAGCACCTTAACCGCCCCTCCATGCCAGGGGGGCACATTCGCTCTCCTCACCCCACCAGGCGAGCGTGGGTCAAACCCAGAGGGGTGCTCCCTGGAGGGAGGGTAATTCAGACCAGCCGGTTGAGGCTGCCCCAGTTCATCACACAGGTGGAAGCTCGCCAGGGGAGGGGAACCAGATGCCTGTGGTAGCTGGGTCACCACCTCAAAGGAGACTGGCCTGCCAGCGATCTACAGCCGGGGGTGGGCGCTGTACCCCTGCCAGCTGCTCCAGCGCAAGGTAACAGGCTGGCTGGTGAGGATTCCCTGTCAGGCTGCGCGGCCTTGGCTAGTGAGCTGAACGGTGGAAGTGGAATGGGCACAAGGGAAACTTAACTGGTATATTGTGAGCAACTGGCTGGCTTAGGGGATGGGACGCGGGGCCTTTCCCCTCTAGAGGCGCCGGCTCTGTTCCCCCTGAAATTCATTCCCATTGTCAGCGTGAAGCAAGTTTGCAGGACTCAGCCCAGTTCCTAGCGGGACCAGTGTCCACATCCCTCCTGTTCAGCCCTCACTCCGGTGTCTGTGCTCCATGGACAGAGACCAGATCTGCCCACTCCCAAGAGCTCCAAGCCCCACCATCCACCCCCACCCATCACCCAGCCCAGCTCCATCTGTTACTGTTCTGAGAAGTGCATTGGTCATGCGCTAGGCCCCTCTGTCTTCGAGCCACCCACCTAGGAAGGAGTAGCTGGGGCTGGAGGGAAAATTTCCATCTAAATCATTTTTCTCTACAGGAAATTGGATTTTCGACCAAAGGAAATTTGTCTCGAAAAGTACCTGCTCCCCAGGGAAGATGCCACAAAAATCAAACACCTGGACACCAAAATTTTTCAATTTAGAAGTGGCACTCCAGTGTCTCATGGGAGTCGTAGTTCAGTTGCCTCATGCTTCTCTTCTCTGTGGGTTGGGCTTTGTGATCGGAATACATTTCCCATGATGCACCATGGCCAGGGACTCCCCTAGTACATCATAGGAGAGGTAGTACAACCAGGCAGCCTGGACTACAGAGACTGGGAGCATGAGGCAATGGGAACTACATCTCCCATGATGCACCACAGAGTCCCTTGGTGGAGAGGCAGTTGCATCTGAGGAGCCCCTTGCTATGGTGTGTCATGGGAGATGGAGCCTGGAGAATAGAGAATGAGAGTTTATGGCACTTGGACTACATCTCCCATGATGCACCATGACCTCTCATCTTGGCCTTGTGGTTGCATCATGGGAGACATAGTCCAGTTGGGAAGCCTAGGCCATAGAGTTAAATAGGAGCATGTAGCAACAGAACTACATGTCCCATGATGCACCCCAGCAGCATATCCAAATCTAGCTATGGCAGTATTTGGAGTTTCTGCCAGAAATCAACATTTTCCATGGAAACTTCCCCACACACACTCCCTATTTTCAATCAGCTCTTTACCTAGGGTCCCCCTTGGAGATTCCACAGCCCCACCCTGACATACACACACACACACAGCCTCCCTTGCCTTTCTACTGGACCCATGATTAGGAAAAATAAATTATTCTGTGCCACAGTCAAGGCGCACCCCCCAGCATTGAGGGGGAGGGGATGTGTACTGCAGCACCCCCTGGTGGCAGGTGTGTGCATGTGCTGAATGTATCTATGTTGTATGATACTGTACAGATTCCTTTGTAGAGTTTTCGTGACCTCTTTGCTTTTTTGTACCAGGTTCTATCCCGCCCCCCGGCGTGAGACGGGCTCGCTCAGGGTGAACAGTGTGAACCACGAATAAATATTTTCCAAGCCTCACCCCAAGGCTGTGAGACTTTTTGTCTTGAGGCGGGGAGGCAGTCAAACGGGAGGAAGATTGAGAGATGGCTGAGCACAGTGGAAAAGGAGGGAGGAGAAAATTAGACCATGAGAGTCAGGACTCCTGGCTTTTCATCCCAACTGTTATGGCTAGAAAACATTTTTTTTTTTACATGAAGTCTGAGATTTGACTGTACCACAAGCTGCAGCATCAGCCAAGGGCCTGGCTTGCTGAAGGCTTGGTCCAGCACAATACCCCACTGACCTCTACTGGTTGCCACCAGAACTTCTGAGCTGCATGTCATAACCCCTGTACTGCAAATGGGGATTCTCCGGTAGCTCAAGAGGTTTTCAGAGCTGAGGGATCTGGGCTCTAATCCAGCTGCAGCCATTGCACATGAAGCACCACAAGGGCCAACATGGGCAGAGATGGTCTGCGATGCTGAGGAAAGCACTGCCCTGTGGTACACCAGGATAGTCAGGGAACCTCCGGGGCAAAGGGTGAGAGGAGGGAGCAGAGATGAGGACGAGGGGAACAGAGGCACCAGGGAAAGGCAGGGAGGCAGTGGGAGGAGAGCGGAGCCTGGGTCGTGTCCCTGCTTGTTAGAGGGATGCACTCAGGGCTAGTGAGGCAGCTGAGGAATCTGAGCCTTGCTCCTCTCCATGCCCTTCTCATTTAAACCCCACTGGAGCGTTAGTGGTAAGAAGGGGAAGGGAGAACTGCGGGCCTCCTCTTCTGAAACTATGTGGACTGATGGAGAATCTCCACTAGCTACCTGCAGTATGGGGGCTATGACACACAGCTAGGTAGTACTGATTGCAGCCAGCAGAGGGTAGCGGTGGCCACACACATAGTGTGCTCTCCATGTCCTCATCCCAGACTCTGGGGAATTCAGGTTGATGGTGCCGTGTTTCCTGCTGATTCACAGCGAAACTCCTGCAGGGTTTCATGGACGCGAGGCTGTAGGGAGGAGGCACCGCCCTTGGCAGCTGTTCCCTGTTCTAATGCCCCCTGTCCCCACCCAGCTGCAGCTGGAGGAGCGGCTGATGTCCAGCCAACTGAAGCACCGGCGCCTGGACCGGATCCCTGGCTGCCAGCAGGATGAGACCTGCCCCGCCTGCAGTGCTGGCAGCAGGGAGAAGGTGCCAGGGGTCCTAGCGGAGGCAGGATCCATAAGGAAGCAATAGGTGGGGAATCTGAGGTCGGTCACAAGTCACTGCTTTCTGGTTCCCCCCATGGCTAATAAACTGTGGGGAAAGGGTGGGGTTTTGATCCCAATCCCACCAGGCCAAGTGTCTATATCCCAGAAACCATCAGCACAGCTGGCCCCTTCCCTGGGGTGGCAACTTTAACAGATGCCAGAGGCTCGAGTCCCTGGTTCAATTCCCAGCGCTGGCCAAGGTGGTGGCTGAGCTATCGCCCAGGGCTTGTTTTAGAGGCTGCAGCCCCACCAGGCGAACGGGATAAAGGAAGTGACCACCGGTGCTGCTGAGAGGGACGAGCCCCCAGAGCTAGCTGTGGCATTTGGGATGTTGATGGGGCCGCTATGGTGGGGGCGGGGGATGCTAGTGCCTGCTGGAGAGAGAAAAACTGGGTTAGAAAGATACTGTAGAGGGATCGGGGGTGGGTGGATGGATAGATATGGGGGAAGGAAGGAAGGATGGATAGAGAGAGATACTGGGGAGAGAGGGATGGGTAGATAAGGAGATATACTGGGGTAGGGTGACCAGACAGCAAATGTGAAAAATTGGGATGGGGGGGGGTAATAGGAGCCTATGTAAAAAAAAGACCCAAAAATCGGGATTGTCCCTATAATAAACCAGGACATCTGTTCACCCTATACTGGGGCAGGAAGGATGGATGGATACAGCAGAGAGAAGGAAGGATGGCTAGATTGGCTGCAGAGGAAAGGAAGAACAGCTAGAGAGTAGACAGATAAAACAGATGAGCTACATACTGCAGAGAGGTAGATAGATCCTGTGGATGGGGTGGGAGGGAGAGAGAGCAGTAGACAGATATTGCGTATGGAAAGAGGGAAAGGAAATAGATCCTGTGCCGGGAAAGATGGGGGAAAAGTAGGTAGCTACTGAAAATAGAGCTGGTCGAGAAAATCTATCCGGCTGCCAGAAGGCGAACTAGCCCAGATCCCCAGCCAGCAGGTCCCTAACCATGGAGCAAGGATTGGGCACAGCTGGCAGGGGATTAGAGGCGGGTGGAGTGGGAGGCAGGGGAGCTATTCCTCCCCTCCCATTTCAGGCTGCAGGTATGGGAAGTCAATGCAGGCCCCACAGGCTTTATCTGCCACCTAGCGGCTGAGAAGGGGATGCAGAGAAGCAGGGAGTCTGGGAAGGGGTGGGGGGTGGGGTGGAGGATACTAGTGGCTGGAGGTGTTTGGTGGCGCCGGGGATGGTGGGGGCTGTCAGGAAGTGGGGAGGTGGACGGAGCACAAGTGGGGTGTTGGATTGCAGTCAGCTGCTGGGTGGGAGGGTGCCATGGGGAGGTGGCAATGTTTGGGAGCGCTGGGGATATTGGGGGGGAGTCAGGGTGGGGGACGGAGTGCATCCTTAGATATTTCAGAGGAAGGCGGAACTGGGGAGGATCCAATGGGTCATGAACCGGGAGGGTTAAAAGTGGATTTTTGCCTGCCGCAGACAACTCCCAGGATGTGGGGTAACAAAATCCTTGGGGTCACTCCCTCAAGGCCCATCAAAACCAGGCTCGCAGCAGCTGAGCCGATGAGCAAGCTGTGGAACCTCTCGTCTCAGAATCACGGGGATCAGACCAGAGCTTGGGAGGAGATATGGAAGGAGGGAGATGGGGAAGGGGGTGTGAGGCGGGGAAGGGGGTGTGGGCTGAGCATGCACTGACATCCCCCTATCTCTTCCTGGGAAGGGGAGTCCATTCCATTCAATGGGCCAGGTGGTGGGGAGTGCGGAGGGTCCTCAGTGGGTCACACCAGCTGCCTGCCAGATTCACCAGGGTGTGAATGCAAAGTCTTGGGGGACCAAACTGTAGGGGACACCCCTTCCCTGAGCCCCAAATAGACAATGGTGTAGACCGGAGGTGGGGAAACTACAGCCCATGGACCACATCTGGCCCGCGGGACCCTCCTGCCCAGCCCTGAGCTCCTGGCACGGGAGGCTAGCCCCCGGCCCCTCCCCTACTGTTCCTCCCTCCCCTGCAGCCTCAGCTCACTGCACCACCGGCTAGGGTGACCAGATGTCCTGATTTTATAGGGACAGCCCCGATAGTTAGGGCTTTTTTTTATATAGGCTCCTATTACCCCCCACCCCGTCCTGATTTTTCACACTTGCTGTCTGGTCACCCTACTGCTGGCGCAGTGCTCTGGGCGGCCGGGCAGCGCAGCTGCAGACCCGTGGCCTGACCTGGTGCTTTGTGCTGCGTGGTGGTGTGGCTGGCTCCAGCCGGGTGGCACAGCTGCCTGTCCTGGTGCCTGCACCGCCAGCCAGCAGTGCTCCAGGCAGCACGGTAAGGGAGCAGGGGAGTTGGACAGATGGCAGGGGAATTTGGGGTGGTGATCAGGGGCCAGGGGTGTGGATAGGGGGCAGGGTGGTCGGGGAGGAACGGGGGGCCATCAGGAAGGAGAGGGGTGTTTGATGGGGCTGCGGGCAGCAGTCAGGGGCAGAGGTTCTGTGGACACTCAGGGGACAGGGAGAAGGGGTGGTTGGATGGGGCAGGGGTCCCGGAGGGGCAGTCAGGAATGAGAGGAGGGGTTGGATGGGGCGGATGGATGCTTCACCCTGGTGCTGGGGGCAGATCTAGGAACCCAGGCGACTGAGGACAAAGCCAGGGCTTGTGACCTGAGCACAGGGGGCGGGGCCCCCAAAATAGTTCAATGATAATACACACATGGTATTAGCATAGGGGCGTGGCCAGACACGATGGAGGCATGACCCTGACAATAGGAGATTTGGTCAATGATAATATGGGCGAGATATAGGGCTGGGGGCGTGGCCACAATTGATGGGGCGTGGCCCTGAGAGCTGGGGGCGTGGCCTATGATACCATGACCATTCCAGGCCCTAGCCATAAGTGACGTAGACTAATATACTAGAGATGAATGGGCGTGGCCAAAAACCCAGGGGCGTGGCAAAATGGGAGTGCCGATTGCTGTGTTAATAAGGGCGTGGCTTTATATTAGGGGCAGGGTCTTATGTATCACGTGATCTCCGGGGCTCCGCCCACTCCCCTGGGTTGGTGCATCTTTCTGCTGGGGTGGGCTTCTCCAGGCTGTTCCATTCCGGGAAAGGGGGTGTCCATGGCCCTCTCCTCCCCCCAGCTACCCTAGTCTGGCTGTGCCTGTCCCGTGATCCCCCTCCCGCGCTTGGTTCCATCCCTGTCCCCCCGCCCTCCCCCTAACATGGCCCGGTCCAATTTTTACGCATTGCAGGTGAGCAGCGTCCAATCAGCTCCGCACTCTCATCCAGCCGCCGCCTCCGGGCCAATGGGAAGGCGCTACACATTGGTGACGCGACAATGTCATGTGTTCCTGCGCGGAGAGAGAAAATAGTCCCCGGGACGGGGCGTGACGGCTGCGTCCGGCCTCCACTGCAGGCGCCTCCGCTACGGCGGGCCTGGGGGCGGGGCCAGAGCCGCGAGTGGCTGGCGGAGCGGTCTCGAAAGGGGGTGACGGTGAAGCGGTTAGCGAGTCCCGGCTGGTGCTGGCGGTGTCTCCCTCCCCCACCCGCCGCTGCTGCCGCCGCCGCCCGGAGCCTCCTGCCGCCGCGAGCCGGACCCCGCCATGGTGAGCGGGGGGGCCGGGCCCGGGGAGGCGCCTAGGAGGGGAGGGGGGTCGATAAGGGGGGGCTGAGAAGGGGGGGTGCAGGGCTCGGGGGGGGGGGGCTGAGGGCGCCAGGAAGGGGGGGTGCAGGGCTCAGGGGATGGGGGCTGGGAGGGGTGTGCAGGGCTCAGGGGGTGGGGGCTGGGAGGGGTGTGCAGGGCTCAGGGGGTGGGGGCTGGGAGGGGTGTGCAGGGCTCAGGGGGTGGGGGCTGGGACGGAGGTGCAGGGTGCCAGGAAGGAGGGGGTGCAGGGGGCGGGGGGCACTAGGAAGCAGGGGTGCAGGGCCCAGAGCATGGAGGGGTTTGGGGGCCCTGGAGGTGGGAGGGGTTCGGCAGCTGGGTTGAGTTGGGGGGGTAGGAAGGGGCTGGGGGTGGGGCTGTCTGTTGGGGGGGTTCTGGGTTTGGAGGGGGTAGGGGTGTCGAGCGGGGTGGGAGCTGTCTGCTGGGGGTGGGAGGGGTTTGGGAGCTGGGCTGAGTTGGGGGGGTTAGGAAGGGGGCTGGGGTGGGGCTGTCTGGGGGGGTTCTGAGTTTGGAGGGGCTGGGGCTGTCGAGCGGGGTGGGAGCTGTCTGCTGGGGGTGGGAGGGGTCTGGGAGCTGGGTTGAGTGGGGGTGTTAGGAAGGGGGCTGGTCCTAGGGTTGGAGGGGCTGTGGGGGTTGGAAGGAGGGGGTTTGGGTGTTGTGGGGGAGGGAGGGGATGTCTGCTGGGTGGGAGGAGTGTAGCTGGGGGTCTGTGGCTGTGTGTATGGCTTGGAGAGGGGTGGAGAGGTGGGGGTGGTAGTTTCAGGCTGTCTCTGGGGGTGGGTGGAGGGGAGGGTGTCTTGGGGGTGGGCCAGTTGAGCTAGGAGTTGGATGGTACAGTGAGAGGGATTGGGGTGTGAGGAGGAGGGGCCGGGTGGGCTGTGTGTTGGGAGTGTTGTGAAAGCCGGGTGTGTGGAGAGAGATTAGGGATGTTAGGCAGGGCATGTGGAGAGTCTGGCAGGTGAATTGGGGCATGGGAGGGTTGGCGGCAGCACTTAAGGGGTGTCACAAGGAGACTGAAGGGTTGTGGAGGGGGAAGATCTGGGGGGTTTAGAAGGGTTTGTACAAGGTGGGTTGGTGGCTGGGGTCCTGATAGGTAAATGTGGGTGACAAGCTTAGGGGATCTGTCTGTCTGGATCTGTGCAACTTGGGGGTATAGTGGGGGTGCAGTGACCTGGTGGAAGCTCTCTGGCTCAAGGGGGAAGCATTTGGAGGTTTTGGGAGGATTAGCCGGAGAGTGTGAGGCTAGGATGGCTTGAGGTTATGGGAGGCAAGCGGGGGAGTGAAGGGCCTGGAATAATTGGAGATCTGAGGGTTTGGAGGTAAGTGAGGAGTGGGAAGGAACTCTGAGGGAATGGAGTTAGGGATATAGGAACTAAAGGCTGTGGGTGTTTATGACGGAGACAGGACTTTGGGGTGTGTGGATTGGGACCATCTTGGTTTGGGTTAGATGCACTACGGGATTGGTGGAGGAACTCCCAGAGCTGATGGGAGGAGGCTCGTGGGGTTGGCAGTGAAGTCTGAGTGGGAGATGACTTTGGGGAGTTCTGTGATGGCTAGGGAGAGGGATGAGGTGGGGTGTGTGGCTGGTGTGGTTGGATGGAGATGGACTTGAGGATGAGTGGTATGAGGGTGCAGGAGGGCCTTGCTGGGGTTTTCAAAGTTGGGGGGAGGGTACCTCGTGAAGGGTTGGGGGGGGGAGAATCACTGATTTTGGGAGCTGGTGCGTCAGTTACAGGGAGCAGCTGACCAGGCTTTTGGTTGAAGCGCCCTGGAATTCGTCCTGAAGGAATGTGACCTTGGCATGTGCTGAAGAGCGCGCTTAGGAACTTGGTAACCTAGGGCTTGCCAGGCTGGATCAGACCAGAGGCTGCAGAATCCTGTTGCTGATGGTGTCCAGAGCAGGGTACAAGAAACTCAGTGGGTAGCCCGTAGGAGAGGGGAGACTTGTTGGCCGTGGGAGTGCTGAGTGGAGAACAGGAAGCTGCAGTAGGTGATTCAGCATGAGTAAGGAGTGGAGCTCGGCTGCAGAGGAAAGAGATTCCTACCTGAACAGGATCTTGGAAGGGAAACCCACTGAGCAAGCACCCAGATGGGCATGCCAGGAGGAGGTTAAACTTCATGTCCAAGGGATGGAGGCTCGTTTTTGGGGAGGAGGATGGTTAGGATGCTGAGCTCCTGCTGGGGAAGATCCTGGTGCCACGTTGAGCTTTGGTCTTTTGCCTTGTGAGGTTACAGGCCCTGGCAGGATCAGAACCGTGAAAGGAACGGCCATACTGGGTCAGACCAAAGGTTCATCTAGCCCAGTATCCTGTCTGACAGTGGCCGGTGCCAGGTGCTTCAGAGGGAATGAACAGAACCCGGCAATCACTGAGTGATCCATCCCCTGTCATCCAGTCCCAGCTTCTGGCGGTCAGAGGCTTAAGGCCACCCGGACAGCGCGTGGTGGTGTCCCGGAGCATCCTGGCTAACCGCCATTAATGGGCCTGTCTTCCATTAACTCATCTCATTCTTTTTTGAACTCAGTTATACTTTTGGCCTTCACAACATCCCAAGACAAGAAGTTCCACAGGTTGACTGTGCTTTGCGTGAAGCATTTCCTTTCGTTTGTTTTTAAACCTGATGCCTATTAATTTCATTGGGTGACCCCTAGTTCTTGTTATGTGAAGGGGTAAATAACACTTGGTCACTCTCTCTACCCTAGTTTTATATATCTGTATCGTATCCCCCTTGGTCGTCTCTCTTCCAAGCTGAATAGTCCCAGTCTTATTAATCTCTCCTCACGTGGAAGCTGTTCCCTACACTTAAATCATTTTTGTTGCCCATCTCTATATCTTTTCCAATTATATATCTCTTTTTGAGATGGGGCAACCAGAACTGTACATGATTTTCAAGGTGCGGGCGTACCAGGGCTTTATATTGTGATGTGCACTGTCTTGTCTGTCCCATTCCTAATGGTTCCTAACATTCTGTTTGCTTTTTTGACTGCTGCTGCACACTGAGTGGATGTTTTCAGAGAACTAGCCACAATGACCCCAAGATCTTTCTTGAGTGATGATAGCTAATTTAGATCTCATCATTTTGTACCTAATGTTGGAATTATGTGCATTTATATGCATTACTTTGCATTAATCAGCATTGTATTTATCTGCCATTTTGTTAGATCCCTTTGTCTTGTTGCGGTCTGCTTTGGACTTAACTGTTTTGAGTAATTTTGTATCATCTGTAAACTTTGCCACCTCACTGTTCATCCCTTTTTCCAGATCATTCATGAATATGGCGAACAGCACAGGTCCTAGTACAGACCCCTTTGGGAGGGTGCCACGAATTCCCTCTCTCCACTGTGAAAACAGACCATTTTTCCTACCCTTTGTTTCATATCTTTTAACCAGTTACTGATCCATGAAAGGCCCTTCCCTCTTATCCTGTGATGGCTTGCTTTGCTTAAGAGTCTTTGGTGAGGGAGCTTGTCAAAGACTTTCTGAAAGTCCACATGGACTCTGTCTACCAGATCACTCTTGTCTACCTCTTTGTTTGACCCCCCTCAAAGAATTCTAATAGATTGGGGAGGCGTGATTTCCCTTTACAGAAGAAGTGTTGACTGATCAGCCCTTTTTTTTCTCTGATGGGGTGATGCAGGATCTCTTCCTTTCCCCAAAGCCCTCCAGATTCTCTAGTCTCTCCCCGCTGCAGCAGGACAGAGTGCTGCTTCCAGTACTGGGGAGCTGTGTAATGACCTTCCACCTCTATGGATGGAGTCACCTCATTCACACCAAGCCATGCGGGGGGGGGGAGTTTTCTCCCCCACAAACTGCCATCAGCTGTGGCTGCCTTTCCCTTTCTCAGTTAACTGGTAGATATTCCTGCCTAACAAATAAATCTTTGCTCACTGCTCTCTCCTTAACAACCTGTGTTTCTGGAGCACCTTTCATCTGAGCTGTGTCTTACAAGATGTTCCTGTCTCATCACTGCCTCAGCAATGCTTGCGCAGCAGAAAGACGAGAACTGTCTCCTACTGAAACTGCAGGGGAGTTTAGGGAGGCTGAATCGCTCTGCCTGGTTGGAACTGGGCCAGGAAGTTGGGGCTAACATGCAATCTCTTAGGGGAAGTGCCTTGGGATTTTTAGTGACTGTTTGGGCATCGGTTTCACTCCACAGTTGAAGATACCTTTGCCCCCTCGATGCCCGCCTGGTGTCAGAAATCTCTGTCGCTGCTCTGTATCTTCCCTGGAGGGTTCTCTCTGCCTGATCCTGCTTTCGGCTCGAGCTTGGGTGGCTGCAGAATTTGATCTATGGGGAGTGACAGTCTCCAGGCTAACGAGCAGAGATGAAAATGTCCAATGCCCCGTGCTAGTCCCCTGGCGTGTGCTTAGGCCAGTGCCGGAAACGGATGGAATTGGATAAAGATTGGGGCAACTTGGTCCTGTAGTTGATTCTCTGCCTCAACGTGATTGCCCGGAGCTGACCCCACCCTCATCACCCCCTGTGGCTGGGAAAAATACTGGTTTGCACCCTCCCTTCACTCAATTTTAGAATTGCTCTATTGTCTTGATTCCCACCCTGGCTGGCTGTGGGGCTGCTGCATTTCTAGTGGGTGCTGCTCCCCAAACACTATCCTGGGGCTTTCTGCGGTGAGCTGTTCTCTGGAGCAGGGCATCGCTGTCCCAAAGGGGACAAGGCTACTAGGGACCTCCCTCTGGCAATTGATTTGACACGTCCGGATACTGTGGTGATAGGCTGCAGTATGAAACCTTCATTGTTGCTCTGCTCCACCCTTGGTGCTGAAAGCCCCCAGGCACTGCACCGTTCTCCCTTCCTTGGTACCAGGGATTAGATCGCATTCACAATGGAGCCTCGTTAATTTCGCTATTTCTAGTTGTTTTCATGCAGTTGCCTCTGGGTGCTGCAGTTTCCAAAACTGTAGACAAAGCTTGAGGTCCGAACAGGCCTGTGTGCTGAAATCCTATTTCCCCAGCCTTGTGTCAGGAGCTTTTTCACAAAACCTGCGTTTTGGGGCTCCAGCAGCTTTGGTGTTCTCCTTAATCCGGATGCGGGCACGTGTGGCTCAGCAAAGGGCTGCACTGCCGGCATTACTGCAATGGTATGGTTGTCTCTGGAGGAGAGCCCATGGGTGCTTGGACTGGTGGCACCCTTGCAGGCTCAGGAAGCTTGGCTAGGCTGTCTGTTAATACGCTGTCCTTCCCTGATGTCTCAACTCAGTGCTCCGTAGAAACTCGGGGTAGGCAACCTATGGTGCGTGTGCCAAAGATGGCACGCGAGCTGATTTTTCAGTGACACTCGCACTGCCCGAGTCCTGGCCACCGCTCCAGGGGCTCTGTATCTTAATTTAATTTTAAATGAAGCTTCTTAAACATTTTTAAAACCTGATTTACTTTACATAAAACAATAGTTTAGTTAATATATTATAGACCTTTAGAAAGAGACCTGCTGAAAAGGTTAAAATATATGACTGGCATGTGAAACCTTAAATCAGAGTGAATAAATGAAGACTCGGCACAGCACTTCTGAAAAGTTGCCGACCCCTGGTATAAACCCTACTGAACTAAGGCCCCTGTGAGGCAGATCTTGGCTCCATCTCACACTTAGAGCCAGAGGGTCGTGCGGTCTATAGTGGAACTGGAAATACACTGGCGGTATTGGCTGTGACAGTGGCTGGGGGTTCAGCTACCACCCTCGAGTGGCACCTGCCCCCTTGACTTCCATGCTGAGGGGTTGGGGCAGCGTACGTTGGCCCTGGGAGGCAGTAGCCTGTCAGGAATGGCTCTGGTGATCATGGTTTCTGGAACAGATCAAGGAGGCCTGGGCTGTGGGGAGCTAGGGCTGTGCCCCCCCATTATCCTGGAGGTGGTGCTCTCAAGGCAGGGGGTGGTTATGTTGCCACCACCTGAATCAGAGAGGAGGGCACTGGTAAGGCCTGTCAATCCAGCCCCCTTTGCCAAGAGCTGCCTTCTCGATGTAGTAACAACCTACTGTTTCCGTGCCCTGGTGACTGACTTCTCTGCTCCTTCTAGGCCGACCAGCTAACCGAGGAGCAGATAGCAGGTGAGTCTTAACCTCCCCCACCTCCGCCCCTAGCTGAGTGTTTACTGTAATCGTGGCGCTCACAAAGGCTCTGCGTTGTGGTGATCGTCCCCAAGCCCAGGGCTCAGAAGAACGGGAAGGGAACCCAGTACCCACAGCATCTCCATGTGCAGCTCTCCTCTGTCGTACCCACTGGGGACACGGGCATGTAGGGCCGGAAGAACGGATCCAGGGTGTTTAGCTGCTCAGACTAAACACAGGGGAGCCCATGTAGAATGAAATGGGGTGAGAGTCTCCTGACACACCACTTCAGTGCAGAATCGGTGTAGCTGCAGTGACCCCTTCCTTTCCCCTCCCCCTCCACCTGTGCTGTGGATGAGCAGGGGAAAAGGAGTCGTCTCTGGTTTTGTTGCAGATGCTGCCCAGTGGAGTATGAAGATGACTTTTGGGGAGTGGGGTGGGCCATGCTTCCCACAATGCAGGACCGAGCATGCTCCAGGGCGGAGGCTAGGTTCTCCGCTGTGTGTAGGACTTTCAGGTGTAGCTGTGCTCTGTAACTCTGCCAAGTCTTCATGCTCATGGCTGCAGCGTTTACAGCCCCACTCCTGGAGCTCACCTTGTGAGGTGGAGCTAAGGAGTCATTGATGGGGTTCTGCTGCTGGGGCATGAATAGGCAGACAGTAGATGAGATTCTCCAGCAAGCGCCACCTGGAGGACTGTGCGCCCGACTACCTGGAAACCCATTAAACACTTAAAGACATCTTAAAAATCTGATTAAAATCCTGTCCCTGCTATGAGTAGCATGGAAGGTTGGTTCTAGTCTTTCGTTAATGACGGTCTATTTCCCTTGACTTGGTGCGTAGCCGGCTTTGCGGTTCCCCCTCTTTGTGGCGGTCACGGAGAAAAGCAAGTCTTAGGGTTTTTGGCGGATTGGCATCGGAGACCGCTCAGCTCTTGCAACGGGCCACGTTTCTGATTGCTGTCCTATGGCCGGGGCATCCGGGCTTGCCCACTGCAGCCTCCGGTCATTTGAGTTTAGCAGCAGCGTGATCCCTGGCTAATTTCGTTGGAAAATTCAAAGCTGGATGGGACCAAGCAAAGAGGCTGTCTGTGGGAGACGACTGGGGAATGGGATGGACACAGGAACTCCCGGGTGGCACTTGCAAGAGCGGGTTACCCCACTGGCTGGTGCCCCTGCTGATAGCTGTAATTTAGCTTCTTGCCAGTCCTTTAGCATTAGGCTCTCTAACCATCCCTAGGCTGAGAGGTGCTGGTGACCTCCCCCCAAGTGGCCTAACTTGACCAGCATAGGAATCGCCAGCCAGGGGGCCATCTCGTCCCGTCTCTGGCAGCAGCCAGCGCTTGAGCTGGGCCCCTTACAACCGTTCACTCTCCTTTCAGAGGCTCAGCGGGATGACGCAGCTCCACTCTAGGGTCAGACTTGGCATGGAAAGCAGTGGTGAGGGAATAGGGGTGGGGAATTCACGGTCACGGCATGCGAAGCACTGACGGGTGGCAGGTCTCTCCCTCCCACAGAGTTCAAGGAGGCTTTCTCCCTGTTCGACAAGGATGGGGATGGCACCATCACCACCAAGGAGCTGGGGACGGTGATGAGGTCCCTGGGCCAGAACCCCACCGAAGCGGAGCTGCAGGACATGATTAACGAGGTGGATGCGGACGGTAAGCTGGAAGGGCATTGAGCGGCCGAGGGCGGTCTGCCTGGTGTGGAGCAGAATGGGAGGGGCTGGCGGCCAGGAGCAAACCCATCCCACCACCTGAGATGCTGGATGAGGCATTCTGGGCACTCTGCTTGGCCCAGGCATCCTGGCTTATCCCAGTGGGGCTGTGTGGGCAGCTGTTCTTGGGTGCCCGTTGCCCTGGCCTGGCAGGCTTCCAGAGGTAGCTTGTCCCAAGGCCGGTGCCTGCTGCTTGCAGCCGTTCCTTGGGACCTCAGTCCGGTTCCACAGTGAGTCACTTCAGCTGAGGCCCTGGCTTGAACAGCCCATGGGCCCAGAACTCCTGTCCCGCCCTTAGGGGCAGGTCCCACCAGAGCATGTGGCCTGTGGCTGCCTACTCTGCAGACAAACAGGCCTTTAGGCTCCAAGCTGGGCCTGGCACAGCCTCTCACTTATCCCCTGGTGCTTTTCACCAGCTCATCAAATCGGTCTCCCGCTAGTCCCCTTCACTCAAAGGCAGCACTTCCTTTCCAGGGAACGGCACCATTGACTTCCCAGAATTCCTGACTATGATGGCGAGGAAGATGAAGGATACAGACAGCGAGGAAGAGATCAGGGAGGCATTCCGGGTCTTTGATAAGGTGAGCACCCATCTGGGAGGTGGGGAGCAGGGCGTTGTGGGTGCCAGACTCACTAGGCTGCCATGTGGGGGGGGGGGAAGGGGAGCGCCTGTACTGAGCTAAATCCTCACTCCGTTGCCCCCGCCTCGCAGGATGGGAATGGCTACATTAGTGCTGCAGAGCTGCGCCACGTGATGACGAACCTAGGAGAGAAGCTGACTGACGAAGAGGTAGACGAGATGATCCGAGAGGCTGACATCGACGGAGATGGGCAGGTCAATTATGAAGGTGAGTCAGAGAAGGATGCTAAGATGCCTGACTCTTTACGCCTCACCTGTCCTACATAACCAGCCACCAGGGCTATTGTCCTTAAGGGTCCGGCAACACAATGGTCCCCTGCAGTTGAGCACCATTGACCTGACCTGACCTGGCCCTGGATGTTATGGTCCTGCTGGCTGAAAAATGCCACAAGAGGTCTGCGATCTCAAACTTATCATGCAAATGCATGTCCAGAATGAGAGGACTCTTGTAGCTCTCAGCTGCTGGTGCTGCTGTACAGCTGTTCCAGCTGCCGAGTTCCACCTGAGACGTGGCTGCATTTCTGCATTGGGTGAAGGTCCCAGAGAACCTGAGCGCTGAACTGGAACTTGGGAGTGCTGGGTGCCAGTCCCAGCTCAGCCACTGGCCTGCTGGGTGACCTTGGGCATGTCACTTCTCCTCCTTATGCACCCACCCCCATGATGGGGGCAAGCTTGACCTTTTTGAAGTGCTGTGTGAGGGCTGTGAGATCTGACTGGCTGAGAGGGGTGCCCTATTCCCCTCGTACCCGGGGAGTGCTTAGCTCTCCATCCCCCACTTTCAGACAGCTCTGAGCACAGGGTCTCCCCGAGCCCTTTGGGGATTGAGACTAATGGGCTGTCCCTGTTGCTGAGTCCACCCTTTCCTCCCCGTTCATAGACTCTAGGACTGGAAGGGACCTCAAGAGGTCATAAAGTCTGGTCCCCTGCCCTCATGGCAGGACCAAATATTGTCTAGCCCATCCCTGATAGACATTTATCTAACCTACTCTTAAATATCTCCAGAGATGGAGATGCCACAACCTCCCTAGGCAGTTTATTCCAGTGTTTAACCACCATGACAGTTAGGAACTTTTTCCTAATGTCCAACCTAAATCTCCCTTGCTGTAGTTTAAGCCCGTTGCTTCTTGTTCTCTCCTTAGAAGCTAAGACGAACAAGTTTTCTCCCTCCTCCTGACACCCTTTTAGATACCTGAAAACTGCTATCATGTCCCCTCTCACTCTTCTCTTTTCCAGACTAAACAAACCCAGTTCTTTCAGCCTTCCTTCATAGGTCCTGTTCTCAAGACCTTTAATCGTTCTTGTTGCTCTTCTCTGGACCCTCTCCCATTTCTCCACATCTTTCTTGAAATGTGATGCCCAGAACTGGACACAATACTCCAGCTGAGGCCTAACTGCGCAGAGTAGAGCGGAAGAATGACTTCTCGTGTCTTGCTCACGACTGCCTGGAGAAGGGCAGAGTGGGGATGCGATCCTGGCTCGCTGATCCTGTACCCTCCCCTCTCTCTCTCTCTCGCAGAGTTCGTGCAGATGATGACCGCAAAGTGAAGGCTCCTGGACGGGCGGCTGGCGATGCCCATTCTCCTTCAATACTTTTCTCCAACACTCTCTCTCTACTTAAGTAACCTGGTTCTTTCAGCAAACTCCAATCGGCTGTGGGAGAAATCTGACTAAGCAACAAAAAATTTACTTGCCCCAAACTGCATGATTGTGCCCTGTCCCTCCTTCCCCTTTCCCCTTCCTCTCCTCCCCCACCCAGGCCATCCCTCTGGCCCTAACTCAACCTCCCCTCCCAGCCCACCCCCCCAGAAATCTCAGCCTTGCAGATATCTTTAGTTCCTTTGGGGGGTTCTTTGTTCTGCGGACGGAGCTGGCCGGTGTCCCAGCACGCCGCGGCGAGAGCAAACTTTAACCATGTTGCATGCGTCTGGCACTGTGGGTCTGTGCATTCACCCCGCGGCCTCAGAGCGTCTCGCCCCTGGAAACGACAGGGGGTCGGCAGGAAGGGAAGCCTCTTGTCTTGTCTCTTTTTTTTAGAAAGGGGGTGGCGAACGATCCCAGAGACTGGAGTGTGGGTTCCAGAGACCTTGTCACGCCATCCGGGGGGAAAGGGGGGTTTAACAGCCCAAAAAAAAAAAAAAAAAAACTTAAAAAGAAATTGGCTCTTGACACGTGATCCTAAAAGCAGGACTAGTTTCTCCTTGCTCGTAGCCCTGTACAAACTGTAAATGTCCATGCGATGTTTCCTAAGCACCGTCCACCTCTCAGAGCTGCTGTGTAAATACTGGTGCTAAACCATCCAGTCCCCGCTCTGCACAAGGCATGGCTGCTTTCTGCCTGGCCAGCGCTAGCGGGCGGGAGGGGATTGGCGAAGACCTGCGGCGAGCGCCAGCTGCCAGTGGCTGGGTGGGCATCACCAGCGCGGCCCCTGTTCTACCTAATGACCTGCCTTTGCTTTCTTGATGTCTGTGCTCTTGTTGCTAAGGCCACCCCACCCCCCTTGCCTGACCAACCCGCTGCGGACAGCATGAGCCGTCAACTTGCTTCTCTTTATTTTTAATTTTGTAAAAGTTTGGGGTGGGGGCGGGGCACTCAGAAAAAAAAACAGCTGCATTTTTTCCCACTGCCCCCCCCCCCCGGAAAGCAGGTGCTTGAGCGTGCCCCGTGGCGGAACCGGGGGGAGGGGATGCCTGTTTTGAGAGCCGGGGCGCGGGGCTGGTGGGAGCGAGGCTGTCTGAAAGCGGGCGATGTTGTGTTCAGTTCAAGCTGTGAAAATAAAACTATATCAATGTTTTCCAATAAAATACAGTGACTACCTGACGCTGCTGAATCGTCTCTCTTCCCCCCCCCAACACCCCGTCTTCATCTTGCCTCAGCGAGAGGGCCTGGCTTTAATTCAGCTTTTCTCCTGCCCGCAGAAATTCCCTTCCTAGCTGGCTCTGGTTCCCGGCAGACTCCCTGGCCGGCTGGAGAGCTAGGAAAACAGATCCCAAGCGGACAGCCGCTGCGGCCTAAGAGGAGCAACGCTTTGCTCCTTTTTTCTACGCCTCTAACTCTCATGGAAACTCTTGGTGGGAGGTTTCAGCAAAGCCGCGAGGGCTGTTGGACCACAGGTCCCTCTCTTCTCTGAGGCTGGGCATGTCAACTCTGATTTCACTTGGGGAGGCACAAACCTTGCATGCGCCCGCCCCCTCCCCCCCCCCCAGATTTGTCTTCCATTTAGCAACGGCTTCTAGAGGTTTGCAGATTGTAGGATGTACCCTCCCCAGGAGGCCATGGAGGAATGTTTGCAGAGGTGAGCTAAGCATGTCCTTTTGAGTTACAATTTTTGGTGGCACCTTACCAACCCAGCAATGCCGCGTAGCCCCCTGAGGTGAGTCGGGGTGGACTGGCGCTCCCACCCTGAGCCCAGCTGCCAGGCCCTGGCCTGAGCCCACCTGGCATTACTGCTTTCTCCCCCCCCCCCCCCCCAACTTTAATCCGTGCCCCCCAGTTTGATAACTTGTGCAGTACATAAAATGTGTTGTCTGCTGCCTCAGGATTTTTCTCATATCCCCCCTGCCGAGAACTCGCCTTCCCCAGTTAGAAAACCGCTGCTCTGGTGTGTGTCACCATGTAGAAGATGTCACATGAGGCAGGCAGCGGGGACCTCCGGACTGGAGCTCAAAGCCCAGCTCCCACTGAGCTGCTGGGTGACCTGTGTCCGTTTCCCTCTGGCTCCCCTTTGCTGATTTAGAGTTGAACACGTGGGGCTGTTCTGTACCATGTGTAGGCTGCTCCTGAGTTCTGATTGCTGGGGGGGACCAGGCAGCGCCTGGCCATGGGATGGCCTATGCTCGCTGCAGGCCCCTGAGTGCTCCTGTCACATCTAGGGTTTTTGGTAACCTCAATGATGCTACAAGGTGTGTGCCACAGCCTGCCAGCCCCCTACATTCCCCTAACCTGTAACCCGACACAAACTCAGTGCCCACAGCTTCCTGCTTCATCTCCAGCGGCAGACCCCAAACAGCACCCGGGCAGGGCCTTGTTCTGTTGCCTTTATGGTGTGCTAAGATACCAGCTGCCCCTCTGCCTTGAAAAACCCACTGCACCTTCCAGCCCTGCAGGAGAGGCCAACAAGGGGACTAGCACCACTTCTGTCCTCTTTAGCTTGGCAAGCTAGCACCGGCTTTAAACCCTGAGGTGAGGACACCGGTAACAGCTAGAGTTTAGGGGTCTAGTCAGGGAGTGGGTGGGTGAGGTTCTGTGGTCTGCAGTGTGCCTGAGGTGAGACTAGATCCTCACCGTGGTCCCTTCTGGCCTGGAAGTCTCTGAGTCTCAGTGCTGGGCAGGGATCTTGAACCAGCTTTGTCTCTGGCTGCCGGCAAAAGTAAAAACGTGCTGCCAGGAGCTTGTTTGAAATGGACAAATCTCTGCCAAGCTGCAGTGTGGGGCCTAGCTGGTGGCCCCAGCACTGCCTTGCTGATGGATCTGGCCTCGGGCCTGCGGGGTTGGAAGGGGCAGGCAGCAGGGCTGGGCTTACGTTTATAAAAACCAGAACTGACTCCCAATTCCTAGGCACCAGCCTGACAAGCTGCTGGTAGCGGGGCCATGCCCAGAAACCAGACTTGTTAAGCAGCCCCAGCTCTTAGGGGGTGTAGAAGGAGGTTAAGGCCCTAGAGCTGGGAGAGGGGGAACTGGCCTGTTAGTGGGCTCTGCTAGCCCCTGGGAGCTGGCCTGAGCTTGGGGCCTCAGGAAATCTCCCCTGGGAATATCCCTGTGCTGGGGAAGGGTTGGATGTAGCAGCTAGTTGCTATGATGCTGGGAAAGAGGCACCCAGGGCTGCAGTTATAAGGGGAGAACGCTGGAGGGAGGCAGTGACCACAGAAAGGGACCCAGCTGGCTAAGGGAGACCAACAAGGTGAATGGGTAGGAAGGCAGGTGCCTTCTGCTGCTGGAGTGGGTATGGAGGATTGGGGGCCACCCCCCTGAGCCAGCTGATTTCCCCCTGCTCTGGGGCTGGATCAGAGCCAGTGCCAAGGCCCCATGCCCCAGCCCCCACCCCCCTGAGCCAGCCAGTCCCCCTGCTCTGGGGCTGGATCAGAGCCAGTGCCCCTGGCAGGGGAAAGGCCCCGTGTTCCCCTCTCCCCTGACCTGTGCTGGGTTGTGTGATGCTGGGATCAGCCCCCTGGCTCCTGTTGCTCCTGATTTACCCTGTGGTAACTGCAGGCTGGTGCTGGCCCACGGTTTTCACCCTGGCTGGTGGGTCACAGAGGGCGAGGCAGGTCCAAAGGCCCGTGTGCCAGGAGGGAGATGTGAATCTGTAGCCCTCCCTAAATGGATGGAGGGATGGCCTGGGGAGAGGGGTTTCCATGCACTGCTCCCACCCCAAGCGCTGGCTCTGCAGCTCCCATTGGCCAGGAATCACAGCTAATGGGAGCTATGGGGGTGGTGCCTGTGGGCAGAGACAGTGCGCAGAGCCACCTGGCCATGCCTCCACCTAGGAGCCGGCAGGACATGTCTCCAATTGTGGGGAGCTGCCTGAGGTAAGCTCTCCCCAGAGCCTGCACCCCAAAACCCATCCCATGCCTCAGCCCCCTGCCCAGCCTGGAGCCCCCTCCCTCTCCCAAACTGCCTCCCGGAGCCCGTACCACAAATCCCCTCTTGTACCCCAGCCCCCTTCCCATCTCGGAACTGCCTCCCGCTCCCCAAACCCCTCATCCCTGGCCCTACCCCAGAGTTTGCACCCCCAGCTGAAGCCCTCACTCCCACCCCCCCACACCCCAACCTCTTGCCCCAGCCCAACTCTCCCTCTCACACTCTGAACCCCTCATTTCTGGACCCAGCCTGGTGCCCGCACCACTAGCCCAGAGCCTCTATCCCCTCCTGCACCTTAACCCCCTGCTTCAGCCCGGAGCCCCCTCCCACACTCTGAACCCCTCAGCCCCAGCCCAGAGCCCCCTCCTGCACCCCAAACCTCTCATCCCTAGCCCCAGCCCAGAGCCTGCACCCCCAGCCGATGGCCTCACCCCTGTGCACCCCAGCCCCAGGCCAGTGAAAATGAGTGAGGGAGGGCGGGGTGGGGGAGAGTGAGCGAAAGAGGGAGGGGCTGGAGTGTGTGGGGGTGGAGCCTCAGAGGAAAGGCGGAGCAGGGGGCGGGGCAAGGGTGTTCCATGTTGTGCAATTAGAAAGTTGGTAACTCTAGGTGAGGCTGATTCTCTGGGGGTGTCGGGGCTGGGGGTTGTTCCCATCCATGCTGCAACTGAGACTGGACACACACACCCTGTGTCGAGTCAGGCTCCCCCTCAGCAGCAGAGCCCCATCAAACGTTGGCTCCCGGGAAAGTCTTTGAGGACGTTCCCAGTATCCCCATTCCCAGGGGCAGGCAGGGCTGCTGAGCTGGAACGGGGAGCCCACGGGGGGCAAACAGCCTGACGTGATCGGTCTGGGAGCTGGGCCAGCTGATGGGGTGGAAGGAAAAGGGCCAGTGTCTCTTTAAGCCCCAGGGCCAGGCGGGTGCCAAGACACCTGGCACAATGGAAAATGTGCCTGCCGCGACCTGGCTCTGGCTGCATAAACACAGTCAAGGGAGCGTTCTGCACCTCGTCAATCCAGGGTGACCTGTTGGTGCACCCGGGGATCAGACACCACTTCCCTGCCTTTTCAGGCCAGCGGCCAGCCCCTTCCCGCAAGGGAGCACGGCCCCCAGGTGGGAGCCAAGGGCTGGGATCGCAGGGGGGTGGGTCAGGATTGAGAGGATCTGGCAGGAATTGGGGGAGGGGGGAGCCCAGGGCTGGGATTGCCGGGGGCTGTGGGTCAGGACTGAGGGGACCTGGCAGGGATTGGAGGAGTGGGGGACCCCAGGGCTGGGCTAGCAGGGGGCTGCGGGTCAGCATTCAGGGGCATTGGCTGGGGGAGGGGGGAGCCCAGGGCTGGGATCCCAGGGGGCTGCAGGTCAGGACTGAGGGGACCTGGCAGGAGGAGGGGGAGGAGGGAACTCAGATCTGGGATCGTAAGGGGCTGCAGGTCAGGATTAAGGGGCACCGGCAGGAAGAGGGGGAGGGGGCCCAGGGCTAGGATCACAGGGGGCTGCAGGTAAGGATTCAGGGGCACTGGCAGGGGGAAGGGAACTCAGGGCTGGGATTGCAGGGGGCTGCGGGTCGGGACTGAGGGGCATCAGTAGAGCCACGTTCGTGAAGCTTCCAGTCACTACCTGCCCTGTGTGTGCCTGGCTCTCGTCTGCCGGCTTGTACATTTCTGCCATACCGGGCTCGACGGCTGTTTATGTTTCCCGGCACAGGATGGCTGAGCAACGTGCAGAACATGATATGGGGCTGGGGCAGGCGCTCCCCTCCCCCTCCCCAGGCAGGGTGACCCTGAGCCACCCTATCCCCTTAATAGAAAACACTCCGGTCGATCTAGCCACGGCGCTGACAGTGTGGGACAAACATCTACAATCACATGGGGAAACCGAGGCACAGGGGTGGCAAGGTGATTTGACAGTGGCAGAGTGGGAACAGCCAGCGTCCTGACTCCCCCCACCCCCCCACACTCTAACCAATAGACTCCACTCCCCTCAGAGTCAGGGATAGAACCCAGGAGTCCTAGTGCCGCACGCTCTAACTGCTGACCACTAACCTCTTGCCCAGCCAAACATTTGGAGGAGACAAACCCAGCAGGTGGAGTACTGGGGCTGGCTGGAGACAAGGCAAAGCTCCTAGGGCCAGCCTGCCTGGGGCTGGAGGGTGGACAGTCTGTTTACTTGGTGTCCTGCCCATTGCAGGGAATCGGATGGTCCACCCTTGCAACATCTGCTCTTGGCTGGGCCTACAAGGAGCGCAGGGAAGGACCCATAGCACCGGGCCCATAGTGCCAGCCCCACTGCGCAGCCCGGGGTTAGGCAAGGGGCTGCAAGTAGGGCCGTGCGAGGGCTAGTTCTCTGCTGTGCATCAAAGGGGTGGGGGTGGGGTTGGAATCCTGTGTCTTTGCTTGATGGATTTTGGGGGTGAGGGGGCGGGGAGTCAGGACTCCTGGGTTCTATCCCCAGCTCCGGGAGGGGATTGGATCTAATGGGCAGTGGGGGCGGGGAGTCAGGACTCCTTGGTTCTATCCCCAGCTCCAGGAGGGGAGTTGGATCTAGTGGGTAGCGAGGGCTGCGAGCCAGGACTCCTGGCTTCCATTCCCAGCTTTGCCACAGACTTGCTGCGGTACCCTGAGGCTCACTCAGTTCCCCAGTCCATGCCTCAGTTTCCCCATCTCTGTGCTGGGGGGTTCAGCTCGTCCCCTTCCCCCACAGCACAGCTCCGGGAATCATTTTTGTTTGAAACATCAGTTTTCTCTTCCCCCCGCCAGCCCCCTGTTTGCTTTGCCACCACTTCCTGCCCCGAAACGTGCCTGTATCTGTAGCCCACAAAGCAGGAGGGGGCCACAGACCGGCTGCTCTCTGCCATGCTGAGGGGGGGGGGCAGGGGTCTGGCTCGGGAGGGGGGCGGGATTCTGCCCAGTGCATGGGCAGGCTGCTGTCCACCTGCAAAGGGGCCGGGGAGCTAATCAACGGGCCCCCCACGGTCAACTGCTGCTAGACTCGCAGTGGTTAGTACAGGAGGCGACAGCTGGGGAGACACAGCCACAAAGAAGGGGTGGAGGTTTGTGTGACCTAGCTAAACTCACACAGGGAGTCAGAAATAGAACCCAGGAGTCCTGGCTCCCAGCCCCTCCCGCAGCCCTTTGGGCTCCTTTCAGCTAACGTGGGAGCAGTCGGAGATCAACAGGAGGTCAGACTGGATGTGCCGGGGAGGTGGGGCCTTCCAGCCTTAGACTTTGGAACCACTGGACCCCTCCCCACCCCCACCCCAGGGCTTGAACCCAGGAGTCCTGCCTCTCATTCCCCCTTTCTCCAAAGCGTCAGACTCCACTCCCCTCCAAGAGCTGGGGATAGAACCCAGGCGTCCTGAATCCCAGCCCCCCTGCTAACCATTGGACCCCACTTCCCTCCCAGAGCTGGGGATAGAACCCAGGAGTCCTGACTCCCAGCCCCCCCAGCTCTCATTATTAGACCCCACTCCCCAACCCAGAGCCGTGGATAGGATCCAGGAGTCCTGAGTCCCAACCCCACATCCAGTTGTCAATGGCTGCAGTGACCCTCGATGGGGGAGCCTGCCAGGAAGCCTGCTAGCCCAGCGTCAACCAGACTTTTAACGGCCCAGTCAAAAGCTGGACCCCTGGCAGGCTCCCCGGGGGACAAATCAGGGGCATGGCCGGAGAGCACTGTGTGGTGGCTTTTCTCTGCCCCCCAGGGCCCATAGGGTTTATCCTGGGGGCCAGGCAGGGCCCAGAATACCAGGAGGACTAAGGGGGTTTAAAAGCTTCGGATGGGGGAGCTGGGCATTGGCTCCCACGGTGCATCTAGCATGAAATGTGAGCAGGTTCCCTCCTTGCCGAGATCTCCCCCATAGCTACATTCCCTCGAGTCCCAGTCTGGTCGCTCCTCGGGCTGCTCCTGCCCATCCCCAGGTGCCTGGCTAGGCCATGCTCCGTTCCGGCCTCTCGTCATGGCTCCAGCCTCATTGCTCTGCTCCTGCCTCGGGACAGGGGTTGGGCATGTCTCTGGCCCACTGGCGCAACACACGCTGCTGTGAAGCCCATTGCAAACTCCAGCCTAAGCTCTGTGGGAATCCTTCCTCCTTGCTGGGATTGGGCCCCTCCCCATGGCCCATAAGCTGCAGCAACCCACCCGTGCACCTTAGCCTGTGCCCCTTTGGGCTGCGCTCGCCGTCTCCAGAGCCTAACTACAGCTCCTGGTTTCCACCGCATCAGTTTCACGTGTTGGCTGTGGCATGCGGCTGCTGGGGGCGGCGATCAGGCGGCTAGAGAATCTGGGGGCTCTGTCCCCCACTGCTCCTTCCACACACACTTCCCATGGCCCCTCTCCCCTCATAGCAGCCTGCCCCCCCCCCTTTTAGGGTGACCAGATGTCCTGATTTGGGGTTGTTTTCTTATATAGGCTCCTATTATCCTCCACCCCCACTCCTGATTTTTCACATTTGCTGTTTGGTCACCCTACCCCCTTTACTGATGGCCCCCTAGTCAGCTCTGACGTCTCCCCTTTGATAGCTGAGCCGGTGGCAATGGATCCGGGGAGTGCGATTCCACGCGACACCGTATTGAATGGTCCAGACGCGCCCGCACCAGCATCAAGGCTCAGCCAGCCACCAATTTTCTGCTGAGATCTTACAAGCTACTTTTTGGATAAATATTATAACACCAGCATGTTAGATGTGATGAGTATGTCAGGCCTGACAGGGATTAGAGGGCAGCGTGTCTTCTGGCTGTTGGCATGAGGGGCTCTTAGGGACACGGTCCCACTGGCTATTTGGTATGGACATGCTTTGGGGCAGGGCTTGTCTCTCCTTCTGTGTCTGTGCAGTGCAACAGGGCACCAGTCTTGGTTACTGTGTGTCCACACAGTGTCCAGCACAACAGGACTCTGATCTCAGGCAGGGTCTGTGCAGCGCCCGGCACGACGGGCCCCTGAGCTCAGCCTGGGTCTGTGCAGTGCCCGGCACAACGGGGCCCTGAGCTTGGCTGGGGTCTGTGCAGCGCCCAGCACAAGAGGGCCCTGATCTCAGCCAGGGTCTGTGCAGCGTCCGGCACGACGGGGCCCTGAGCTTGGTCTGGGTCTGTGCAGCGCCCAGCACAACGGGGCCCTGATCTCAGCCAGGATCTATGCAGCGCCCGGCATGACGGGGCCCTGATCTCAGCCAGGGTGGGGTCTGTGTCATGCCTGGCACAATGGGGGCCCTGATTTTGATGGGGATCTGTGCAGCACCCAGCAAAATGCGAGGCCCGATCTCAGCTGGGACCGCTAGACTCTGCCGTAATAGTAACAAAGGAAACGTAAACAGGAAGGGGGTTGTGCAACCAGTTATGAAAGGAGCATTCAGCTCCATGCTGCTGTGGAAGCAACATCCGGGCTTGTCACAGCCCAGTTACTGCATCATCATTTCCCCTGGGCTTCCTGGCCTGGGGATCGCGCACGTGTGGTTTGGGCTGCTGCTTCCTGCAGAAAATAACAAAGCCTGTGTGTGCACCCGAGGGTCCTGGCTGGTGTCAATGGGAGTCACTCCATTGGAGTCAATGGGTCAGATCCCAGCTGGTGTCAATGGGCCGTAGCTCCATTGGAGTCAATGGGCAGATCCCAGCTGGTGTCAATGGGTTGTAGCTCCATTGGAGTCAATGGGGCAGATCCCAGCTGAGGTCAATGGATGTCGCTCCACTGGAGTCAATGGGGCAGATCCCAGCTGTGGTCAATGGGCTGTAGCTCCATTGGAATCAATGGGCCAGATCCCAACTCGTGTCAATGGGCTGTAGCTCCATTGGAGTCAATGGGGCAGATCCCAGCCAGTGTCAATGGGCTGTAGCTCCATTGGAGTCAATGGGCCAGATCCCAGCTCGTGTCAATGGGCCGTAGCTCTATTGGAGTCAATGGGGCAGATCCCAGCTGTGGTCAATGGGCTGTAGCTCCATTGGAGTCAATGGGGCAGATCCCAGCTGTGGTCAATGGGCATTGCCCCACTGAAGCTGAGGGTGCAGCGCCGATTCCACCAGCTGACAATCTGCCCCTGCTGCTAGGGTTTTTGGCTCTGTCACAAACGTTTTGCCTCGGTTGGATTCGTGGCTCCTGACTTCAAAAGACAAAGGAGCTCCCAGGAAGCATTTTCTCGCTGGCGTCCCTTGGGGCTTGGCTTGCAGCTCAGCTGGTCCCTGGGCCTCCCACATCTGGTCCCTGCAGTGCAGCCCCCCGCGGCCGGAAGGGACAGGTGGAAATGCACGACACAGCAGCAGGGGGAGGGTGTCGCTGTGAAGCACCTGGCAAAGGGCTATGTTACTGCTGGGGGGGCGGGGGTCTGTGTGTGTGTGTGTGTGCACTAATACCAGTCAGCAGGGCCGGCTTTAGGCCAATTCCACCAATTCCCCCAAATCGGGCCCCGCGCCTAAGAGGGCCCTGCACCCAGTGAGAATCCCTTCCCTGGCTAGAGGTGCCTTTTTAATTTTTACTCACCTGGTGGCACTCCGGGTCTTTGGCAGCACTTTGGCGGTGGGTCCTTTTACTCACCTGGCGGCGGTGGGTCCTTCGCTTGTTCTGGGTCTTCGGCGGCACTTTGGCAGCAGGCCCTTCAGTGCCGCCGAAGATCTGGAGCACGTGAAGGACCCACCGCCAAAGTGCCGCCAAAGACTCGAAGCACTGCCCGGTGAGTACAAGCCCCACGTGGTTTTTTTACATGTTTTGTCTTCCCTGCCAGGGCCCCCTCTAAACTATTCAAATTGGGCCCCGCGCTTCCTAAAGCCGGCCCTGCCAGTCAGCTCTGTGTTTTGGAGGAACCAGGGCGCAATGTCTGGCCTGTCTGACTCCTGAGGGACACACCCCCACGCAGGTCTCTGCTTGAACCAAGAAGGATCAGAGAAAAGGCTTGCAGAGAGCAGTGAAGGGCGTTGGGAGGCACACCTAGACCCCTCCTGACAAGGGTTACAAGCTTAAGACATCTCCATTTGCATACAGAATGGAGAGCAGAGAGGACTCCCCTAGCCTCATCTGCATGAAAGATGGGACAGAGATTAGCATGCAGAATGGAGAACAGAGAACCGCACTGAACTCTGGGACCGGAAAAGCAGGGACGCACTGCATCATGGGAATCTCTGCTCCAGATAATGAACCTACGCCTGCCCACACCCAGCGCAGCAGTTATCAGACCAATTCTAGTAATGACTCCTTGATTGGGATCCAAAATACTGAAAGCCTCGTTGCACTGTGAGCTCCCTGGAAGAAAACACCACCCAGAGCCAAGAGTGACCAACTCCTATTGTGTAGCCTAAAGAAAACCCTTGAGTCACCGGTTTACCCATAAACAAATCTAGTGTCTCCCTTGAACCATTGTATTTTCTCTACAAACCCTCGACCTGTGTCCAAGTAAGTGTTCTGATGCTTGGATCCAAACTCTGCCTCAGTTCCACTGGGACTCTGTATTCTCCTGACTGATCCTGCTGGGGGATCTGCCTGTCTCCAGCCCTCAGGACCCTGAACTACCACCATCACCTGGGACCCCCGACCAGTTCAAGTCTCATGGAGTGGGTGAGATCCTCCCTCTTTCTCTCTCTCTCTGTTTTCCTTTCTACCTTAGGTATTAATCTGTAATGATGTAGGTTATGTTGGTTTAGGCTCCTTGTGTAGTGATCACTAGTATTATATAAATAACTTTTATAGTTAAGCTGGTTGCTTCTCTCTCTCTCGCTGAACTTGACTCTTTTGTGTTTTAACTTCCCCCATTTACTCTACAGCGACGCTGCTTTTACCTAAGCTAAAGATCCCTGCAGCGCCCAGAATCCTGTGGGCGTTTGCTCATCAAGTAGGTTATTGCCAGTACAATTGTGATGTGAGAGTGGGGATAGGGACATGCTGAATCTGGGACACATAGGGCGGGGGCAGCTGGAAAGTGCTGCTTCGTCCAGCCCAGTGAGTCCAGGGACATATAAGGGGTCAGCTTGACAGCGCTGATTGACCCGGTCTGCTCAGACTTGCTCTGTTAGAGAGAGAGAGAGAGAAAGAGAAAGAGAGAGAGAGAGAGAGAGAGAGAGAGAGAGAGAGAGAGAGTGTGTGTGTGTGTGTGTGTGTGTGTGTGTGTGTGTGTTTCATCCGGTTCTGGGGCTGGAGGAACCCAGCCCTGGGGAACCTAGGTCCTGCAGGGTAGCTCCATTGGGAGGGGATTTGCAGAAGGGAGAAGTTAAGCTCCACATGAAAACACACGTGACACAGGCAGCACACTGATAGAATTACAGACCACTCCCCTCCAGAAGAGTAACCTGAATAAATGAGCATACCCCAAAGTAACGTGCAAATCTGGTAACAGCATGTGTGTGTGCAGACATAGGTGTATGTGCACAAACATGTATGTGTGTGTGTGTGTGTGCACACAAGTACATGTGTGTGCACGTGAGTGCACAGAATGCAGAATGCACGGTTCCCTCTCCGTGCCCTCTGGGAGGCCCCCAGAGCTGGGATCTGTACCAGTCCAGCCCTTCCCACCCACCCCCTGCTCTGGTACCTGCTCTGCAGATGAAGGGGGAGGGACAGCAGCCCCTCCCCACCTCCCTGTCATTCCCACCTGGCCTTTCCCCGAAGCAGGCATCACTGGGGGACATGGCTGGGGTTGCAGAGCCCCTGCACTTTGGGGAACCCATCTGCCTTCTAGGGGCGAGGCAGGAACACCCCAGCACAGAGCCCCTTTGAGCAGGGCTTGACACCCCCTTGGGCCCGGCTGAGGGATGGAAGGTGCAGGGCGCTGGGTTTTTCCCCTCCTTCCTGCCAGACCTGATGTCATGCACAGCACAGGTGTGCTGCGGGGGAGTGGAGGGGAAGGAATTCTCCAGACCAAACCCTTCCTGTCCATCCTGCCTGCCCCAGCACCCAGACACCACCGATGCCAACAGTCTGTTCCCCCCATGCTGCCCCTTCTAGATGCTTCCTGGGGTGACATTTGCTCCCCGACCCACGCACAGGCCAAATTCTCCCTCTGATAGCCCAGCTGGGTTTAATGATACAGGATCCTCCCTGGGCAGACTGTGGTGGCTCTGAGAGGCTAAACCTGGTCTTAGAGCAGCTCAGGGGTAGCGGGGGACCTCGCTGAGCTGGGAGAGGAGCTCTGATCAGCTGCCTTTGTCAATGGGTAGAGGCAGAGCTCAGACCCCCTCTCCCTGCTTCAAAAATCCACCAGCACTTGAGCTAAAGGAAAATCCCCATTGATTATTAGCATTATAGGGCATATGACACACAGTTCTGAGTCATCTAGTAGAGGACAATGGTATATATATATATATATATATATATATATATATATATATATATATATATATATATATATATATATATATATATATATATATATATATATATATATATATATATATATAGTCTCTGTTCCCCTGGGACACTGATTCTGCTCCTGGGTCACCATATCTGATGCCTCCTCTCCCTCCCTGGAAGTCTGGCTCATCCCTCTCGGGAGTGAGGATTGAACAGCCCGGAGCTGTTGGGATGAGCGGGGCTGGGAAGCAGCACAACCCCCATCTCGGCCCAGCAGCTTGGAAAGGGTTAAACCCTTCCTGGGGAGAAGCCCCGGGTTAGGATGGCAGGGAACAGTTCCCCAACCCCTGTCAGTCCCAGTTGGTCCCATTCCAGGGGGGGTGATCAGTGTTAAAGACACGTGGCCCACGTCTTTATCTGCATTCCTAATAATAGCTCCTTCGATTATTAACTCGGAAAGAATGTCAGGTCCTGTGTACGATCTCACCCCACATCCCCTTGGACTGGATATGTGTCTGCGCTTGGCTCCAGCCGCACAGCGGCCCTGGTCAATTTCACTGTCTCCTTCCGATCAGCTTGCCTTTAAGGGAGCGGAATTCAGGCACCCCCAATCACTAGCCATTTGTGAAAACGGTGGCCCAGGGCGTGCTGCACACTCGGATGGTGCTGGTGCAAGGCAGGCTGGCTCGCCGCACCCGTTCCCTGCCGGTGACCGGTCCATGGGGCATCCACAACACCCCAGCCTCCTCTGTTTTCTGCCCGGGGACACCCAAGTTTAGCCTCCTGCAAACCGAAATGCTTTCGTCTAACTAAAGTCATCAGGCTCAACATAGAGACAGCGCTTGGGGTAGACAGGAGATCAGCCTACATCAGGAGGGGCCCTAAAATTTTCAAATGCAGGTACAGACCCCTTTGGAAATCTTAGACACAGTCTGCCAAGGGTCCAGGCCACCAACCACTGGTTGAAAACCACTGGCCAAGACGCTGACAATCTAATGCGAGATGATCTACTGCTCCTTCCTAGCCTTATACTCTGCGGATCTTGGAAACTAAAAGTGCGATTCTGAACAGATTTCGTTAATCAGAGGCAATTCTGTGTGTAGCCCAATGCGCTCCTGAGGATCTGTTTAGCATAAGCCCTGCTCTACACCCAAATTTTGTCCTGGTATCTCTATCTGGGTCGGGGGGGTGATGCTCTTACCAATACCATTATGCCGGGATCAACACTCGTGCAGGAGAAGGTGCACCTGGAGAAAAGTTGCCTTCCCAGCCATTCTGAAAAATCGGGGAAAAAGAAATCATTTCCAGGCTAAATGAAAATGATTCCCCCCACCCTCCAAAATGTTGGGGAATTGGAAATGTTTAAAAATATTACTTAATAGATTCCTCGAGTCCACGGCCAGAAGGGACCATTGTCTGCCCTCCAGAGAACAGCCCACAATCATTCCCAGAGCGGAACTTTTAGAAAGATTATTGGAGTATCGAGTCCAGTTTTGGGGCCCCCACTGCAGAAAGGATGTGAACAAATTGGAGGGCAACGAAAATGATCAGGGGGTTGGGGCACATGACTTACGAGGAGAGGCTGAGGGAACTGGGGTTATTTACTCTGCAGAAGAGAAGAGTGAGGGGGGATTTGATAACAGCCTTCAACTACCTGAAGGGGGGGTTCCAAAGAGGATGGAGCTCGGCTGTTCTCAGTGGTGACAGATGACAGAACAAGGAGCAATGGTCTCAAATTGCAGTGGGGGAGGTCTAGGTTGGATATTAGGAAACACTATTTCACTAGGAGGGTGGTGAAGCACTGGAATGGGTTCCCTAGGGAAGTGGTGGAATCTTCATCCTTAGAGGTTTTTAAGGTCCGGCTTGACAAAGCCCTGGCTGGGATGATTTAGTTGGGTTTGGTCCTGCTTTGAGCAGGGGGTTGGACTAGATACCTCCTGAGGTCTCTTCCAACCCTGATCTTCTATGATTCTATGAAACACAGCCAACCGGGGCTTAAAAACTGTCCATGCTGGAGAATCCTTCATGACTCTTGGTCAATTGTTCCAACAGTTAACGACTCTCACCACTAAATATTTCCAGTCTGAATTTGTCCAGCTGCCACTTCCAGCCATCGGATGGTATTAGACCTTCCTCTGCTAGACTGAAGAGCCCGTTCTTCAATAGTTGTTCCCTGTGTCGGTACTGATAGATGGGGATCCAGTCATCCCCGACTTGACTCTTTGTGGTTCTTCTCTGATGCCTCTTCAGTTGATCAACATCCTTCCTGAATGGTGGGCACCAGAACTGGACACAGGAGTCCAGCAACAAACACAGAGGGGAACTAACCTCTCTGCTCCTACTCGAGATTCCCCTCTTTATACAGCCCAGGATCACATAGGTTCTTTTGGGCCCAGCTGGGAGCTTATGTTCAGCTGATTATCCACCACAACCCCCAAATGTTTTTCAGACTCACTGCTTCCCAGGAGAGAGTCCCCCATCCGCTAAGTACCGCCTGTGCTCTTTGTTCCCAGATGTCTGCATTTAGCAATATTAAACACAGCTTGCTTGCTTGGGCCCAGCTTAGCCAGCCATCCGGATCAGTCTGTATCAATGACCTGTCCTCTTCACTGTTTGCCACATCCCCGATTTTTGTGTCATCCTAGACTTTATCGGTGGCCAGCTTTGGGGGCAAATGAACTGGCACCTTTAGATTTTGAGCATTTTTTAAAAAAAAAAATTTTTTTGTTACATTTTCTAACTAAAACCAACAGCCATTTGGAACCAAAAAAGTCATTAAAAAGCAACATTTAAAAAAAAAAACCGCAAACTGCTCAAAAGACCTCCAAACAGTTTGATTTTTTTCCAGCTGTATTCATTTTGGTCAAAGAGGTTTTTTTCGACCAGAACAATTCAGCCAAACAACCCAATTTTGCAAGAAAGAAAGAACGGAATGAATCTTTCAGCCTACCCAAAGCTGCAGGTTTTTGCTGGGGGTGGGGGAACAATGATCTGGAATATCTACTGACTAATATAACAACCTGCTGTGCACACTCACCCCCATCCACACACACACATGGCCGCCCTAGCTAGCTTCTGGTGGCTTCTGCAGCATGCAAGCCGGTGAGCACCACCGGAGGGCTCACCAACTATTTTAAAAGGATCCCACTTCTATGTGCCCACTCCTATACATGGCCCTTGGCAACTAGATCTAACTCCGTTAAACTGGAAACCCTGTTCCACAGCCCAGCCAGCAGTGGGAGATAAGGAACCCCTGGCGTTAATACAGGTGTATTGGTATCATATCCAGTCATTAAAGGCGTCTCAGCTGCATAATTTCCCCAGGTGCCCCCATGCACGGGGGTGAGGGGGTGAACGCAGTGCCCACCCCCAGACCTGCCTCTTTTCTGCAGCTCTCCACGAAGCACCTAGTGGGAGCTGCAGTTAATGTCACTTTACTGATGCGGGTCTCCTTTTAACCAGCCTTCACCTGCTCACGAAGCCCAGCATCCACCTCGGCCTCTGTCTGTGGCCTAGATCCATGGAGGTATTCAGAGGCGGCTGCCTTCTATGGCTCTGAGGACTGAAACGTTTTGCTCTAACTAAAGGGGTTGGGTTTGATATTTGGGTGGCGTTTCATGCCCTTGTACGCACCCAACGATCAGTGGTCACTTCTGGCCTTCAACACTATGACCCTCAATGCCGTCATGATCGGACCGTCCCGGAACTGTTTCTGTTCTGATTTCTTAGAATCATAGAATATCAGCATTGGAAGGGATCTCAGGAAGTATCTAGTCCAACCCCAGACAGATTTTTGCCCCGGATCCCTAAATGGCCCCCAGGATGTTCTACCACCAAGAGTGAGGGTTTTTAACGCTACAAGTGGAGGGGGGGAGAAAGTCGATTGGGTAGACCCACTTCAGTGTCAGGGCTGCAATGAGCCCCTCCAGCCTTGGCAAATGCACTCCGGCTGTCACAGGCTTTAAAGACATTTTTATTTTTTTTTATTTATAGTTTTAATTCATTTTTCCACATACAACACATGCCAAAAACCAGAGTCCTCATAAAAGATCTTTATAGACTTGCTATTTGACGCATCTGATAGCATGCTTTTAATTAATTTTATTTATTACAAATCAGAAAAAAGGCGCTGATTTGTGCTGAGCACTGCAAACACACAAATTGACTGAGATCAGGGCCCCGGCACGCCGGGCGCTGCCCAGACCACAGTGACCGAGATCAGGGCCCCGTCGGCCCGGGCGCTGCCCAGACACACAGTGACCAAGATCAGGGCCCTATCAGGCCAGGCGCTGCCCAGACACACAGTGACCGAGATCAGGGCCCCATTGGGCCGGGCGCTGCCCAGACACACAGTGACAGAGATCAGGGCCCTGTCGGGCCGGGCGCTGCCCAGACACACAGTGACCGAGATCAGGGCCCCGTCGGGCTGGGCGCTGCCCAGACACACAGTGACCGAGATCAGGGCCCCGTCGGGCCGGGCACTGCCCAGACACACAGTGACCGAGATCAGGGCCCCGTCAGGCCAGGCGCTGCCCAGACACATAGTGACCGAGATTAGGGCCCCATCACGCTGGGCGCTGCCCAGACACACAGTGACCGAGATCAGGGCCCCGTCGGGCTGGGTGCTGCCCAGACACACAGTGACCGAGATCAGGGCCCCGTCGGGCTGGGTGCTGCCCAGACACACAGTGACCGAGATCAGGGCCCTGTCGGGCCGGGCACTGCCCAGACACACAGTGACCGAGATCGGGGCCCTGTCGGGCCGGGCGCTGCCCAGACACACAGTGACCGAGATCGGGGCCCTGTCGGGCCGGGCGCTGCCCAGACACACAGTGACCGAGATCGGGGCCCTGTCACGGGCGCTGTGTGGTAACTGAGGCAGAGCAAGTAGGAGGCAGGAGGGAAGGTGTGAATTGATCGTATGTTATTATTCCCTTTATTGATTACTGCAGTGTATTGGGGGTGGTTGCATGTGTGTTTCTGCCCTCTCCTGGACACAATCAGAACTGCTCCTGCGTGTCACAGACCCCTCTACCGCTTTCTGCCGAGAGTCCTCTTTGCCTCTGGGGGCGGGGTGCAAGCGGGGCAGAGGCTGGGTTCTGTCTGTGCTGAGTGATGCAGCTACCCACCCGAATTCCTAGGCAGTGAATTGCTCCGTCCGGTGACCTCACATTTGCACAGCACTTGTTCAGACATGGCCCCCTCCATCCCACCCCTGAACAAGTGGCTTGAGATTTCAGTGAGAGATGCCAAGCCGCAGGCCAGGGGCGGGTTGCGGGGGAAGGAAACAGCTGCTTCAGGGGATGAGCAGCCCAGAAGAGGGCGAGGTGGGCAGTGCCTGGGCATGGTAGATCTTTGCACCAGCCTGAGCCCACCGCCCAGGGGAAAGGGGGAGGCTGATGGGTTCTCGGGCGCAGGGAGCCGCGAAAGGCACAGGTGCCATGGGGCAGTTCCCCGTGGCCACACTCGCTAATTCAGACCCCCAGCCCAAGGATCAGCCTCCCCACCAGTCTGGGGCACGGAGGGGGGCTGCCTCCGCGGCTGCGAGTGGGAGGGTGTCATGGGCCAGTAGGTTTTGGCACTCTGCCCGCCATAGGACAGTGCTGCAAATATTTAGACATGGGGGGATTAGCCAGAGGCTGCGTGGGGGAGGCTAGACGGGGATTAATTCAGCAAAGGAAATATTTACATTGGGCTCAGAGCTGGCTGCAGCGTCAGCTCCGGCACCCGGATCCCAGCGTGGGGCAGAGCCAGACAGGACAGAGACATGCTGGGGCGTCGCAGCACCAGCTGGAGGGAAAAGTGGGCACTGGAGGCAGAGGAAGGGGAGAATTTGGGCAGGGAGACTTAAGCAATTGGGGGCACACACAACCCCCAGGCCACCCCATGGCATCCACGCACGCAGCTCTGCCTATGCCCCTTAATCCTGACCCACAACCCCCTCCATGTTATCCCAGCCCTGGGTTCCCCCCTCCAGTTCTGCTGATGCCCCTTAATCCTGACCCACAACCCCCCACCCCATGTTATCCCAGCCCTGGGTTCCCCCCTCCAGTTCTACTGATGCCCCTTAATCCCAACCCACAGCCCCCCTGTTATCCTGGCCCTGGGGTCCCCCCACCACAGCTCTGCCAACAGCCCTCACTACCAACCCGCAGCCCCCTCCATATTATCCCAGCCCTGGGCTCCCCCCACAGCTCTGCCGATGCCCCTCAATCCTGACCTGCAACCCCCTCATGTTATCCCAGCCCTGGGCTCCCCCCAAGAGCTCTGCCAACACCCTTCACTACCCACTCGCAGCCCCCCCATATTATCCCAGCCCTCTGCTCCCCCCCCAAGACAAATTGATGACTGGGAAGCGACTCTGTTAAATTATCTTTAATAAGGAGGATGGAGGCATTTAATTGCAAGTGCTATTAACAAGCCAGAGGCCGGACTGTGCCATTTCCACAAGGGTGTGTGTGTGTGCATATAGCCCAGGCACATAATCCCTATGCCCCTCTCCACCCCTCATTTAGATCATGCCCAGGGTATGGGGGGGAATCAGTGTTGGGATCAAAGTTGCCCCTTTTCCCCTTGACCCTAGTGTCCCCCTGCCCCCCCCCCGGGGTGCTCAGCCTCTGGCCTCCAGCACCAACTTCCACCTGCTGGGGGAAGGGGGGTATGAAATGTCCCTTATACCCCACCTGGGGGGCATCCATGCCCCTCCCCCCCAGGTCCCTCTGCCCCACACCGGGAGGGGCATCTCCCCTGCTTGGCCCCCTTAGCTCATTCTCAGTCTCGCACTGTCACCGCCCCCAGTCACGGCCCCACCCAGCCATGTGCCTGGGTCTCCTCTTCATCCTCTGCAGCCAGTGGGTGCGGTTGGGGGTGGAGAGCCCCAGGTGCCCATTGGGCCCCATGCCCGGAGATGTCATGGTGCTGCGGTGGGGCCCATGGCAGGGCACCTGGAGGTGTCCATGGTGCCCCCGGTGGGGCCCATGGCTGAGTTCAGTGCCTGTGGTCCCTGCAGCAGGGCCTGGCAGTGCCCGGGACCCACGTCTCAGCAGGAGAAGTTGGGCCGGAAGGGGACGCTGTCCAGCCGGCGGGGCTCTGGGCTCCGGCGCCCAGCCCAGGGCCAGCAGAGCAGCGTGCGCAGGCTGCGGAAGACGGCTTTACGGAACAGGATGAAGATCCAGGGGTCCAGGATGGGGTTGAAGGCACTGAAGCGAAAGGCTACCATGTCGCCCTTCTCATAGCCGTCCGGGGCCAGGCCGCCGATGTAGGCACGGATCTGGGGGGAGAGGGGAGGTTACAGCCACTGCCCAGGGAAGGGACTGATGTTAGAAGAGGCTACAAGGGGGGATGGAGCTGGGGAGGGGATGCAGAGCGGGAGGGACCAGAGTGTGTGTGTTCAGCTCTGGGACCTTTTAACACCCATCCCCAAAGTTTCTACTTACTGATTCCACCCCTCAAGCTCTTACACACAGCGGTTGCCCCCAGAGCTATCTGCCCAGTGCTGGGAAAAACCCACAGAGTGTTGGGAACCCATCTACCTGGGATGCCCCAGTATGAGCCAAACTCTGGAGCTGGGGATAGAACCCAGGAGTCCTGCTTCCCAACTCCCCAGCTCTAACCACTAGACCCCACTCCCCTCCCTGAGCCAGGGAGAGAAACCAGGAATCCTGGCTCCCAGTTCTCCAGCTCTAACCAGTAGCCCCCACTCTTCCCAGAGCCATCAGGGGCCAGTTTCAGGAGGGGCCACTGTCAGGCCCCCCTCCCCATGGGTGCCTATGTGCTTAAGGTCTCTGCTCTCTAGCTGTGTGTGACGGGGATTACAATCCCTCTCCCTAAAACTGGGGCCATGTCACCCTCCAATGACTGGTCTGCCTGAAGAAAAGAGTCTGCTACAGCTGCTTGCTGGAGGAACTGCTCCTTTATCTCAAGCAGCAAAGCATCTGTTGAAAGCCCCAAGCTCAAACAAGACTGGATTTACACCCCCAGCCCAGGGCTCCGCCTTCTGGCTCCTCCTGGAAGAGGCAAGGGCTCCTCTCCCCTCCCAGGGCTCACCCCAGCAGCTGGGGTATCTCCGCTTGCAGGAAGAGGGGGCTGGGCTCAATGTGCTCCTCTCCTCTTGCCCCACACAGAGCAGTGGGGCTGCGAATTAGCACCAGGGCTGCACAGGGCAGCTACCCCTCGGAGCAATCGGCTCAGGCTCTCTGCAAACCCCGGCAGCTTCGCTGCACCATTCACACCTGTCTCATGTTGCAGAGCTTTTCTCGCCAACCCCACGGCTGGAACCACTTGTTTAAATATTTTTATTGTCGCTGGGATCAGGAGCATCGAGGAGCTGGGGTCTCACATAGCCTTAGCTGACCCTGGCTTCAACCCCCCCCGAGACCCAAGCCAGACTCACTGGCCAATCTCAAGGAGGGATTTATAGGTTCCATGGCCAGAAGGGACCATTGTGGTTATCTAGAACGACCCCCTGTATGACACACAATAATCCCTAGAGCAGATCTCAACTCCCAGCCCACCCTGATTTAAACCTTGTCAGCGTCGGAGAATCCACCACGCTCCCTGGCAACCTGCTCCCAGGGTTAATGACTCTCACCCTTGAAAACTGACCCCGTATTTCCGGTCTGAATTTGTCCCACTTTAACTTCCAACCGTCGGATGGTGTTTGACCTTCCTCTGCTAGACTGAAGAGCCTGTTATGCAACATTATTCCCGATGTTGGTACTAATAGATGGGCCTCAAGTCCCCCCCTCTTCACCTTCTCATTGTTAAACTAAATACATCAAGCTCCTTGAGTCTCTCACGACCAGGCAAGTTTCCTCACCCTCTGATCATTCTCAGGGCTCTTCTCTGACACCCTCTCCAATTGATCAACATCCTCCTTGAATGGTGGACCCAGGATCCCAGCAGCGGTTGCACCAGGGCCAAACATGGAGGGAAAATAACCTCTCTGCTCCTACCTGCGACTCCCTTGTTCATACATCCCAGGATGGCACGAGCTCTTTTGGCTCCAGCATCGCACTGGAAGCTCCTCTTCCGCTGATTATCCACCACGACCCCCAAAATGTTTTTCAGAGTCGCTGCTTCCCAGGAGAGAGGCTCCCCCACCCCCCTCGTAAGTGCAGGGGACATTCTCTGTTCCCAGATCGATACAGTCACATTTAGCCGGGTTAAAACACGTATTGTCGGCCTGCGCCCAGTTTACCCAGTGACCCAGATTGTTCTGTGCCAGTGACCCCCATTTGGGTGTCCTCCGCAAACTTTATCAGGGAGGATTTCATGGTTTCTTTCAGGCCATCGATAACACACTTAAGCAGCGAGGGGCCAGGAACCGATCCCTGTGGGACCCCACTGGAAATGGACCCACGGACGGTTCCATCTGGAGACCTGTCTGCCGGCTTTGAATCCGTTTAACGTGGGCCTGTGTGTTGTGTGGCACCAAGTCACAGATGGGGCAGGGGAAGCCGCCCGCTGTTTTGGGTCTGTCAGTGACCAGAGCCCGGCTCCAGTGAGCCCACTGTCCTGCCCCCGACCCTTGTGCCCGGGGCTTGGCTGCTGTTAACGGCCCATGACGCAGCCTTGCTGGGCCCTGATACCCCACCCCTACGCTGGAGGCTATTTCTGGCCCTTCTCAGCCTCCTGGTGCTGGAGCACACGCAGGCTCCCCCCTCCTCACCCACAGGGCCCCACCAGAGCAGGGTACAGCCTCAGGGGGCCCATTCAGACCTCAGTCCAGCTCCCTACATTATCTTCCTTCCAGCAGATGCAAAGGGGGGACGACCTGTCAGGCTCTGCCCTTGGAGGGGGCCAGGAGACCTGGGATCCATTTGTATAACCCCATGTAGGGGAGGTTTAGGTTGGATATTAGGAAACACTATTTCACTAGGAGGGTGGTGAAGCACTGGAATGGGTTCCCTAGGGAGGTGGTGGAATCTCCTTCCTTAGAGGTCTTTAAGGCCTGGCTTGACAAAGCCCTGGCTGGGATGATTTAGTTGGGGTTGGTCCGTCTTTGAGCAGGGGGTTGGATTAGATACCTCCTGAGGCCCCTTCCAACCCTGATATTCTGTGATTCTATGATAAACACCCACACCCACACCCACGGCGACAGCTGCCCTCGCTGGCGGTGGATAGATCCTCATGTGTGACCAGTGACCCAGATTGTTCTGTGCCAGTGACCCCCATTTGGGTGTCCTCCGCAAACTTTATCAGGGAGGATTTCATGGTTTCAAGGGGGGCCTTGGACGGCTGTTAGCAGTTAACGGTGATGAAAGCTCTGGGTTAGCCAGGATTAACAGGGTCATCTGAGAGGGGGGGCTGGGGCCCCAAGGGCCCCAGGAGCAGAAGCAGGTAGGGTCAATGAGGGGACAGATGAGGGCAGCATCTGTCCACAAAGCACCAGCAAGACCATCCAGGCTCATCAGAGCTCAGTCTAAATTAGACAAGGCAGGGAAACTGAGGCATGGGGAGCTGTAACACACACCCACACACCTGCCCAGGCCAGTGGTGGGGCTGCCGCCCGAGGCTACACACTTTTGTGCTCCCCCGAAAGCTGGGTCAGGCCAGGGGCTCACGGAGCTCAGTATCCCATCCCCAACACTAGCTAATTTGGGGGGAAAAGGGAGTGCAGACCGCCCCTTAGCAGGCAACAGTGGGATAACCTAAGCCCAGGAGAAGTTACCCCTCGTCCCCTTGCACCCCCCCCGCTTTATTCATGGCCTCTCCCAGATGCATATTAATTCAGCTGGACTCTTAAAGCCCCAGTGATGGGGGGTACGGGGGTGGAGGGAAGGATGGAAAGCAGCATCCCCCCCACCTCCTCCCCAGAGCCAGACGCATCTCCCAGGCGTGCTGGCAGCCATACCCCAGCGCTGGGCTAGAGCCCCCATAAGCGTGCCCGGGGCTGCTCCCCCACTGGGCAGCCATCACCCAGCAAGAAGGGGAGGCACATGCTGGGAACCCTCTGCGCCCCTGTGCTGTCAGTGCCCTCCCCCCATCGCCCTGGCAGGATCACCCCCTGCTAGGCCCCTCCACTCCAGCATGAGGACCTCCCTGCGCTGTCAGCGCTTCCTGCCCTGGGTGTCCGCCCAGAGCGCCCACACAAACTGGAGCTGTGCCATGCCGTGGTTCCCCAGCGCCCACCCAGCTGTGCCACACTCCCCCCAGGCCCATCCGGGGAGTGCCCCAAAGACTCTACCATCTCCTTCTATTGATCAGGGTTCCCCACAGTGACAAGCCACTGTAGGGGGGGTGGGTAGCTGGGGTTGCTATGGGGCTGGCAGCTATCGCCAGGGGAAATCTAGAACCTACAGCTGACACGAGTGGAAACAATCCCCGGCAGTCGTTAGTGACACTCTGTGAATCAAAGGGCGCCTTTGAAAATCATCCCTTTTACAGGCCCTGGTTATTGCCAGGCTGCCCGGGAAGGCCACCCGGCTGCAGAGAGACTCCCTCGCCCACCCTGGTGTGAATCTCGAGTCGCTCCATGGAGCAGCATCGGGGTGGATGCAGGATAAATTCGATTCCGGGCAGGCCGGAGTGTGTTCCCCGGAGAGGTAACTGACTAGTCTTCAAAAAAATGCTGCTCGACTCAAAGGAGGGAGGGGGTTGAGTGTGTGTGCTGCGGGGAAGAGTCCCAGATCCCGGCCTGCTGGGAACAGCACGGAGCACTAAACAACTAGCAGATGCAAGCATCCGTATCACTCAGGGCAACCTCTGGCGAGAGGGTCCGGGGCATGGGAGGAAGGAGATTACTGCCCTTTAACCATAAACTGTAATGGAGAGCTCAGCCCTTATCTACAAGCCCCTTTCACACATGCTCCCAGGACGGCAGCAGCTTCCCCCGCTCGCGGGGAGAGAGACAGAAAGGCTTCTGGGGGTGTTCACCACCAGGGTGCCTTGCTTTACCCGAGCTGGGGATCTGGGCCATTGATTCCAGATTTACACTATAATCTCCAAATAATGCCAGAGACACCAGGTGGAGCCAGACAGAGGAGGGAGCAGAAGGACACAATGGATACTAATAATGATGCATAAGAGGGGCTCAGTAAGGTTGAGAGAGGGTTGATTACAGGCTATAAATGCCTCCACAGGGAGGAGAGGGTTGATTATAGGCTACAAAAGCCTCCATGGGGAGAGTTCTTTAGTCGAACACCCCGAACAAAGCGAGGTGGCTGGAGCCGAAGCAAGACAAATTCAGACTGGAGATAAGGTGTGCCTCCACAACAAGGGAGGGGAATCGTCCCCAAGGGAAGGGTGGAGTTTCGCCCTCAAGATCCAGCTGACTTTGGCTAAAAGCTCTGCTCTAGCTCCACCACCAGATATGGGCTGCCTAGAAGAAAGGGCTGAGCAGGACTCGCAAGAGATGGTAGTCTGAATGGGACTTTCATAGCATTTAAATCCAGAAGAGACCCTAGATCTTCTAGTCACAGTCCCGCCTGGCCTTGAACGTTAGGACTCCAGCTGTCCCAGCATATATCCCCTCGCCTGCTGCCTCCTCCTTAATAACGCACCCTTGTTAAATTTAATGCCAGAGGCCTTATTAAATTCAACGCTGCACAGCCGCTAGCTGGGCGGACAGCTCCCATCAGCCCCCAGCCAAGTTTGCTTCTTAAGAAGGAGCGGATTGTAAATAAACATCTCTTTCTTTGCAACCAGAGCAGAGTCCCCAGAGGGTGTGAAATGAAACTGGCCAGAAATGGACTCCCGAGAGACCCGAAACTGACCGATTCTCATGGCGCTGGCTGAGGAAAAACTAGAAGTAAGTCCAACAAGGAAAGAGAAGTAGTGAGAAAAGGGCTGTTGGTCGGGGAGACGAAGGGGGGTTAAGTTCTAACTGGACCATCTGTGAAAGTTTCATGACTTTTGATTGTGTGATTTTTGTTTGTTTGTTTCATTTTTCTTTTTTTTAAGGACAGGGCCAGAACCCGGATCTCACAACAGAGTGTGAATGGGCAGTAACTCCACGGGAATCAGCAGGCCCCATGTAAATCCAGAATGGCTGCACTGAAGACGGAGGACATGGACCAGTGTAAATCAGAAATAAAGGCATGGAAACCAGCAGGCCTAATTCTCTTCTCCCAGTGGTGCAGGCCAGAAGTGATTCCACTGAAATCATCGGAGTTGCAGGTTCAGGTCTCTTGACAGCTGCTCTGTAACCAGCTAGCGTAAGGAGAAGGGTGATTCATGCCCTGGGGAGAGCCCAGGCACATACCACACGTGATCGATGGTGAAAGAGAAATGGAGCAGAACGTGGCTGCAAAGGAATTGGTATCTCAGCCTCCTTCCGTCAGCTGCTGTCCTCAGTCACCCCAGGGGAAAACACGCAGAACCCCAAGGAAATCAGCGACGCTCGAGTGAGAAAGAAGGGGGCGTAAGATCAGAATCAAGCCCAGAGGCTGCGGAATGGGAGAGGAAGCCAGTGCATGTGGCCAAGAAGTGTCACTTGCACCAACATGAGTATGCAAGGGGAGGGCAACGTGCACACTAGGGGGTGGAAGCGAAGCCGGGACAGCCACCAGAAAGGAGGGAATCAATTAAGTCACACGCACACAGACACACGCATGTGCACTCTACACCCCTGCCCGTCCAGATACACGCGCACACGGGGGGGCACAAACACACACAGATGTGCTCCTGCACACTCACGTGGGGGGCATATTTCTTCTCTGCCCTGCACCTTGCGCACCAGTGCAAAACAAGTGTGAAATGCTGGCCAGTCAATCTGGTGTTTGCTCTTTACGATGTGGATGGTAGGGGAGAGCCAGAGCAAACTCATGTCTGGTTAAAAACACCCGAAAGGGGGTTTTAAAAAAATAAGAATGTAGTCAGCTGCCGACTCTGTTCAGCTGATTCTCCGTCCTGAGAAAAGAAGATTTTAGATGGGCATCACTGCACGGGTGTCAGTGGGGTGACCCCCTGATTTGCACCCAGTGTGAGCAAAAGGAGAATCGGGGCACAGCTCCCCCGTTGCTCGCCCCGTGGGCATGGAAGTGGGGCCCTGGTGGCATAGAGGAGACCGGCCTCAGGCCCTGTGATCCTCACCCTCTCAATTTAAAGGCTCAGCCTGGAAAGGCAAGAAAACGAACCGCGAGAGCCAAGGCCTGGCTGTAATTTGCAGACCCGGGAGGAAAACCGAACCCAATGAGGAAAGGATGAATCACGCTGGGACAGACGGCAGAGATGGGCAGATCTGTGCACGTTGGGGATTCCAGACATGAACAGGCAATGGGGGCGGGCAGAGCAGAGGCCCCAATCCCATTAGTTCTTGGGCCAGATCGGGGTAAATCGGCCTCGCTCAGAGGACTCCAGAGGTGCTCAGGCAGAGAGCTGGGCCCGCCGTGGGGCTGTTGCGTGTTGCCGGAGCATTGGGAGCCAACCGGGAGAAGTGATAGAACAGAAAGGCAATATTGAAACAGGTGAAGAAAACACGGGGTGGGGCCGGCCAATGCACACTATCAGCACTGGGCGGACGATAAGCGCGGTAGAGCAGGGAGGGTTTGGAAGGACGAGGAGTGTGTTAGGAGCCGCGTTCAGCGAGACGCGCCATGGCAGCATTTGCTCAAGGCGCCACGGAGTCCCATAAGCTGCCGGGACCACAGCAAACACTGCAACAAGCCCACAGCCCTTCCTGGCTACGGAGCCGCTGCAGACAATCAGACCAGCTTCTAAAGCCCAAATGTCCAGTGCCTGAGCTACAGGGAAATCACCACCAACTGGGAGAAGTATGGGGGCTATGACACATGGATGAACAGTTCTGATTTCATCCACTAGGAAGCAACAGTGATATCACACACACACACACACAGATGGGGTTGGACAGTACTCTGTACTAACGCGCCATCTCTCAGACCTCGCTCACTTTGTAAATGTCAGGGGGCCCCACTCCTTTGCCATCTGTTTCATAAATAGGGGGGAGGCATGGGGAAGTGACCTGCCAAAAGCCACCCAGAAGAGCCGGGAACAGAACCCAGGAGTCCTGGCTCCCAGTCTCCCCTGCTCTAACCCCTATACCCCACTCCCCTCCCAGAGCTAGGGACAGAACCCAGGCCTGTGGTGTGTGTACTAGACCAGAGTTTCTCAACCCGTGGGTCGCGACCCAGAACGCATCAAAGGGTCACAAGAGAGGGGTGTCAAGTCAGGAGGCTCTGTGGGACTGTTTGAAGAGCTCAGCCCACCCGCAGGCTGCCTAGGTCCGGCCTGGTGCACAGGGGCACAGGGCCTCTGAAGTGGCCCAGCCACCACTCTGTCATGATGGCAGGCGGCAGCCAGTGGTACTGTGGCCCCATATGCCAGCTCACGGTGCCACTCACACAAATTTGACCCACCTGGCCCCACTGGGGAGAGGGGTGGGCCAAACCTGAGCAGCACAGCCACCCCAGAGATTGCAACGCCCAGAGTGGGCAGCTGAGGCCAGCCGGTCCCATGGGACGGGAGCCGTACGAGATGCTGCTGTGGTCTGCACAATGCACTGCGTGTATATGTAAGAAATATTTTGCCAGGTGATTTTTGCACTAAAGCTATTTACTGGGTCACGACAGGCCAGCGAGGTTGGGAACCGCTGTTCTAAACCACACGCTGCTCCCCCACAGCCCCGGAGCTCTCTGCAAACCAGTCTGGTCGCCTTCCTGCCCCGCTGTTGGTTTAACAATCAGAGAACAATAAGCTTGTTTGCCTGGTAATCACCTCTAGGGATTTGCTTTTCTGATTGTTAGACCAGGAGCACAGAAGGATTGGAAGCCCTGGATCTGGTGTGCAAAGGAGGCCATACACCAGGGCATTAGTACCAACACTCACTCCTGGATCCAGTGTGCACTTGGGGTTGCACACCAGGGCTCTGGCACCAGCACTCACTCCTGGATCCGGTGTCCACTAGGGCCTCCCCCATGAATACGACCGTGATATCGGCCTCCTCAGCACCACACAGGAGCCACCACTGAAGTCAGTGGGGTTATGGATGGGATCAGGCCCGTATCCTCCCCTCAAGAGCTGGGAGGGGGACAGCACCCCCTTTCCCCCCCTTTCAGATTCCCAACCCTGACTCATCCCCCCAATCAGCGGCTTCTCCCCAAGGGCTGCACTGGTGCATTCTGGGATCCCAGCTGCACCCCGGCCCAAGGGATTTGGGGGCAATAGCCCCGAAGAGACACACTGAATTGTGGGAGAGCCCAGTCACACTAGGGAAACCTTGGCAAGTGACGTGAGCTCAGCTGGACCCGAGCTAAAGACCTGGTCCCCAGTGCCTTGGACACCTGCCACATAGGGGCGGCTGCGCCAGTGTCACAGGATCCCGGCGTCCCTGGAAACTTCCTGCTGCAAACGCTTGGTTCTTAGTGGAGATGGGACTTTCCTCCCCCAACCCACAGCTGTTTGCGGTAACGTTTCAACAGAACAGCTCAGGAAAATGCTCCAGGTCTCCCCTTCCCTCTGCTGGATTTTAAACAAGCCCCCTCCCCGTTTTGAACCTGAAATCTCTGATCCTCTCCCCTGCGGATCCCTGAATCGCCCCCACCACCCCAGAAAAGGCTCATGTTCAAGATGTAAATCCTGATCTCTGGCTATTTGCTGATACGCAGCAGGGAGTCTCAGCTGCCTGGAATCTCCCCCCCCCGCCAACACCGCCCCTGTATTCCCAGGAAAGAGAAGGCGCAGAAGCAAATCTGTCAGTGCAGTCGGCTGCGTCTTAAGGGCCACACATGGGAGAGAACCCCAGCATCTGCCCCATGCCGCTTAGAAGGATCACAGCCCAGCCACCCCTCGCCTGCAGGGTGACAAAGAAAACTTCCCATCCGTGACTTGAGGCTGCGAGGTCTGCCTGAGACTGCAGGCAGCCTGAGCCGCTGGCGCCACGAGGGGTGAACGTCTCTAGTATCAATTTGTTCATTGGGTGTTAACCCTGGAGTCTAATGAGGACACTCCAATGGGTCTGACGCTCCCTGCTTCAAGCAACCTGGACTGCCTCCATTTATGGGTCTGCCTTCTCACATAGCTCCTCAATTGCAGATACATGCGAAAAATCTTAATTCAAGGCATCCATCCATAGCATTATCAATCATTCATCTATCATATCCCCTCTGTTTGTACCTTAATGGACAAATACACTTTTAGCAAGAGACAGACAAACGGAGAGGTGTGTATAGGGGTGGGTATACCTAGGCAGCTAGATAAATGAATGTAGTGACACACAGAGGGATGGATGGGTGTGCGGGGGGATAGATGACCGTGTTAATTGGCTACCATGGCCCGCCCCAGAAGTGGCTGCATTGCAGTGCTGGAGTGGTGGACTCCTGGGTTTAAGAAGAGCCCATGAGGGCCTGTCTCCAGTCTCCTGATGTCCACAGCACCTGCTGCTTCTTCTCTAGGGCCTGAGTCAGGGCTCAGCTCCCAGCCCCTCAGAATCCATCAGCACCCCGAGCCACTGAGGGGAGGGATGGCCATGGGCTCGCAGGGACTCCCCTGGGCAGCTGCTCAGTTTTTCCGTCAGCCCACACGTTTTCCCCTCATTCATCTCTCCAGTGCCCTGGGGCCCTGCAGCCGGGAAGCTACAGCCTCCCTGACACCCCCTGACAGACAGCCGCCCCTCCCCACCCCCCCCACATCTATAACTTCCCTGACAACCCCTCCCCAACAGACAGGGCCGGCGCTTGCATTTCGGCGGCTTAGGCAATCGCCTTGGGCGCCAGCATTATTAGGGGGCGGCATTTTGCCGGAGGGGGCGGCAGGCGGCTCCAGTGGAGCTGCCGCAATGGTGCCTGCGGACGGTCTGCTGCTCGCGCGGCTGCAGTGGACCTCCCGCAGGCAGGACTGCGGAGCCGGGGGACCAGCGTGCGGGGCAGCGAAATGGCCGTGCGCCTAGGGCGCTCAAAGCCCTAGCGCCGGTCCTGCCAACAGACCTACCCCTCCTGATGCCTGTCGAATTCCTGACAACCCCCACTCCCCCCAACAGACTCCCCTTCCCCCCCAGGAGCATCCCTGTCACACACGTGCACACATCCTGACAACAGCCCCGCAATGGAGTCACCCCACCAAAAGTCTTTCATAGAATCAGAGCATATCAGGGTTGGAAGGGACCTCAGGAGGTAGCTAGTCCAACCCCCTGCTCAAAGCAGGACCAATCCCCAACTAAATCATCTCAGCCAGGGCTTTGTCAAGCTGGGCCTTAAAAACCTCTAAGGAAGGAGATTCCACCCCCTCCCTAGGGAACCCATTCCAGTGCTTCACCAGCCTCCTAGTGAAATAGTGTTTCCTAATATCCAACCTAGACCTCCCCCACTGCAACTTGAGACCATTGCTCCTTGTTCTGTCATCTGCTACCACTGAGAACAGCCTAGATCCATCCTCTTTGGAACCCCCTTCAGGTAGTTGAAAGCAGCTATCAAATTGCCCCTCACTCTTCTCTTCTGCAGACTAAACAATCCCAGTTCCCTCAGCCTCTCCTCATAAGTCATGTGCTCCAGCCCCCAATCATTTTTGTTGCCCTCCGCTGGACTCTTTCCAATTTTTCCACATCCTTCTTGTAGTGTGGGGCCCAAAACGGGACACAGTTCTCCAGATGAGGCCTCACCACTGCTGAATAGAGGGGAATGATCATGTCCCTCGATCTGCTGGCAAGACCCCTACTTATACAGCCCCAAATGCCGTTAGCCTTCTTGGCAACAAGGGCACACTGCTGACTCATATCCAGCTTCTCATCCACTGCAACCTCCAGGTCCTTTTTTGCAGCACTGCTGCCTAGCCATTCGGTCCCTAGTCTGTAGCAGTGCATGGGATTCTTCCATCCTTTTCGGACAACCCCCCTCCTGACAGAATCCCGCTCTCCCCTCCAGGAACCTACATCACACACACACTCCAAGGGATCAACCCTCCCAGGAGTCTATAGCATCCCTGACAATCCCCACAACGGATCCACACTCGGCTAGGGGCCTACAGAATGAATACCTCACCCCCACCCACCCACCCATCTCCCCAATGGATACCCCAGCAGGAGCCTACAGCCCGATGGATCTACCCCCTCAGGAACCTCCCTGACCATCCCCCCCTCCGTAGGAGCCTATAACAACCCTGACCATCTCCCCCCAGGTAAGCCTGGGGGTGCCAGCAGGGCAGTGTTCCTATCTAGAGAGTGTGGTGATGTCGGAAAGCCAGGGGAGAGAGGGGGCAAGCAGCACTTTGGGCCCGTGGCAAACAGAGTCTGGGAACTGGGCCCAGTTGTGTTTGTATTGGCCCCGTGTCCCGTTCCTGGGGAGGGGAGCCCAGGGCAGCTCGGAGCCTGGCCGGAAGGGATCGAGTGTTCAACAGATCTGGGGGGGACGAGGGGCCTCAGACGCTCTGATCCCAGCGAGTGCCACAGCAAATACTGGGGCAGCCAGGCAGGATCCTCTGCCCTGGCCAGGAGTCGCTGGCCAGCCAGTCATGGCCTCCCCAAGCCCACTCCCTGGACCCCAGCCCAGGAGCTCTCCCCAACGGGCTCAGTCTCCCCACACGCCCAACCTTCCCTAGGGGCATCCTCAGCCTAATGACCCACAGCCTCCCCAACCCAGGGTGTCAGACTCCCCAGTGCCCTCCAGGGTCCCAAGAATTCACAATCCCCTCGCACCCTGCTCTAACCACTAGACACCGGTCCGTTCCCAGAGCAGGGGATAGAACCCAGGAGTCCTGGCTCCCAGCCCCCAACCTTGCTCAACCCACTAGACACTGCTCTCTTCCCAGAGCCAGCGACAGAACCCAGGAGTCCTGGCTCCCAGCCCCCCCACCCCTGCTCCAACCACTAGACCCCACTCTCCTCCCAGAGCCGGCACTTACCGTGAGGGGCAGGGAGCAGATGACGAAGATGATAGTCATGAGGGCCAGCAGGACCAGGTGATCCACCTCTTCCTCACCCTGGCTGAACCAGCTTTTCCGGCGGCGCTGGGCCGGCCCCAGGGACCCACGCCGGGCCCGCTGCTTGCGGTACATCTGGCAGAGGCTGACGATGACGGAGCCGTTGCAGAGGAAGATGGCCAGGATGAGGAAGGCCATGAGGGTGGCATAGGTGAGCGAGAAGGCGGCGGTGCCCGGCTGGCCGGCTGCCATCTCCACGAAACACCAGGTGCCAGGGCAGTATTGCTTGTGCCGTCCGACGCCCAGGAAGGGCAGGCAGCAGAAGAGGACGCTGAAGGCGTAGACAGCTGGCAGCGCCAGCTTGGCCCAGCCGCGCCCGTTATGCTGGGAGTAGAAATAGGGGTGGCTGATGGCCAGGCACCGCTCCACCGCCATGGCGCAGAGGATGAGCATGGAGGCGAGGCCGAAGAAGGTCATGGCAAAGGCGAAGAGCTGGCACAGGCCTCGCCCGCCGTCCGCCAGGCCCAGCAAGGAGGCGTTGCGGGCATAGCTGACGAAGACCACGGGGCTGAGGAAGCAGGTGCCCAGGAGGTCGGTGGCAGCCAGGCCGGTCACCAGGATGCAGAAGGCCGAGGACTTAGTACGCAGCTCCTTGCGGTGCACGCCCAGCATGGCCAGTGCCACCACGTTGCCGGCCACACCGGCGGAGAACATCAGGGAGCTCAGCACCGGGCTGCCGTCCTCCCGCAGCTGGGTGGTGTTGGCGCACAGGTCGGCCAGGGGCCCCAGGGAGGGCGATGCCAAGGGACCCGCACTCTTCTGCAGGAGGAGCATCGGCAGGGGCAGGACTCCCGGGTTCGGTTCCTAGCGCAGGGAGGGGAGTGGGGTTTAATGGGTTAGAGCGGGAAGGGGGTGGCTGGGAGTCAGGACTCCTGGGTTCTATCCCAAGCCTGGGATGGAGCAGTCAGAGCAGGGGGCAACGGGAGCCAGGACTTCTGGGTTCTATCCCTGGCTCTGGGAAGAGAGCAGGGTCTAGTGGTTAGAGCTGGGGGGGGCTGGCAGCCAGGACTCCTGGGTTCTATTCCTGGCTCTGGGAAGAGAGCAGGGTCTAGTGGTTAGAGCAGGGGGGCGCTGGGAGCCAGGACTCCTGGGTTCTGTCCCAGGCTCCAGGGCACCTGCAGATGAGACGCGCCCACGTGGAACCCCCGGAGATCCGCGTCCTGCAGACGCCGCTGGCTCGGCTCAGCCCGGGACTCTCCAGCGGCGGCTGGGAAGCAGCTTCTACTCCTGTCCCGGCTGGGAGGAGCCGGCCCGGGGCGGGGCAGCCACCGCCCACTTGTTTCCTTTTCTTGAAGCTGGGGGGCGGGGACCAGCTGCTAACATCAGCCCCGGGACAGGGGCCCTTGGCCCGCAGTGCATCCTGGACCGGGCGCGGGGGCTTGAACTCTCGCGCAGCCAGGGAGGGGGCACCCAGAGCCGGGTGGAGGGAGTGCGTGGGGGGGGGAGAGACAGAGGGGGTACATGGGGGAAGAGAGGGCTCGAGAGGGGTGTGTGCGGGGGTCAATGGGGGGAAGAGACAGAGGGGGTGCTTGAAGGGAGAGAGGGATCGAGAGGGGTGTGTGCAGGGGTGAAGGGGGTGTATGGGGAGAGGGAGGGATTGAGAAGGGTGTGGGCAGGAGTGGAGAGGTATATGGGGGAGAGAGAAGGAGGGCATGTATGGGGGGATAGAGAGGTCGAGGGGGTGTATTGGGGAGAGAGATGGGGGTGTGTATGGAGGGAGAGACAGGGGCATTAATAACAATCCCTGGCTCTTTTCACCACTGGGTCTCAAAGCACTTTACAAAGGAGGTCTCATCTGTAACATGGGGAAACTGAGGCACAGAGCAGGGACGGGACCTGTCCAAGGTCACCCCGCAGGCCAGTGGCCAGTATATAAAGAAAGCCAAGGTCTCGGCGTTCCAGCCACATTCCTGCAGCGAGGCCCCGCAGGATTGCAGGGCCGTGACCAGCCGTCTGGAGGGAATGCAGCGTGGGCGACTTGGAAGGGACCGTGTGCCCGGAGCCGCGGCTCAGAGTGAAGGATAGGTGGATAACGCCAGAGAGGGAGGATGGATGGAGAGCGGAGACTGTGGAAAGGGAGAGGCAGCATCCTCGTCAGTTTCTCGCATTCGCCATCAGATCCCTTCTCACTCCAGACAACTTTGCCCGGGGGGAGGTCGCGGCCCTCTGGACGCCACATTTTCTGTGTTGGTGTCGTAATAATTCGACCCTGGAGTACATCCCCGCATCCCAATAACCCTGAGCCCCAGAGCCCCAGCTGAGGTAGAGCAATCCGGCTCCAGTGGAATCCGCGGGGCCAGATCTCCAGCTAGTGCAAAGGAGTGTCACTCCGTTGCAGTCAACGAGCTGGATCATCTGCAATCCCTTGAAGAGATTAACACCTCTTTACACCAGCTGAGGATTTGGCTCAGGACCCCCTTCTGCGCTCGTGTCCTGCCAATATTCCAGAGCCTGTTTTTTATCAGCAGATTCCATGGAAGCATCAAATGCTCCAGATCCAATTCTCCACCCTTCCCCCACAACCAACAGAGCCAGACAGTTCTCTCTCCCGCACTCCCTGCAGCCCTCATCCAACCACCGAGGGGCTGGATCAGAGCCAGCACCCTCTTAGAGGGCCCATTTCCCAGATCCCGACCATGGCATCTTTCCATCATGCCCTAAGAAGTCACAGAGCAGGCTCCCAGCACCCTGATCTTTGATGGGGGTGGGGGTGGGGGGGTGGAAGGTGCCTGGGAATCCAGACCAAGCACGCTTTGTGCCAGGCTCAACTGTGCCTAATCATGGGGGGGTGGGGGGTTCTTTGGGACCCAGGTATCCAGAGAGCATAAACCCACTCAGCCATGGGAGAAGAGGGTGAGCCAGCAAATACCTGCCCTGATCTGGAGACCGATTCCCAGCCTCAGCATCAGCAGCCATGGTGTGGTGCTTCCATGCGCTCTGGACATTTTTTATAGTCAGATTTAATGGATTCATTGGGCCGTCTGACATATACGACAAAATAGAGAGATCCAGAGATATGAGTCTTATTTATTAAGTGGATTACGGTAACACCGAAAGTCCCCAGCTGAGATCAGGGCCCCATCCTGGTGGGTCCTGCCCAGACACACAGTGACCAAGATCAGGGACCTGTTGTGCCGGGCGCTGCATATGCGGGTGCGTACAGATCTCGGGCCCCATTGCTCTGGGTGCTGCACACACACAGACAGCTCCAAAGATCTCACAGTCAACATCGACAAAGGGTGGGAGTGGAAACAGGCCCAGGGTTAGGGGAGACCTGCCATGGTCAGTGTCAGAGCTGACCAACTGGGAAAACCGAGGCACCAACTTTGGTTGGACGAATGAAAACTTTCAAAAAAAACATTAATGAGTTTCCCCTTAGTAAACTAGAGTCAAAGGGAAAATAGTTAGATGCAGCCTGCTGTGTGGGAGGGGACATCCCCCAGGAGCCCTGGCCCAGAAAAAACCCCAGTGGGGAGAGTGGGCGGCTGCTTGGATGTGATCCAGTGACAGAAAATGTTGACGCCATTTGGGGGCCGCCTAGAGTCCCCCCATGGCAGAGCAGAGAGCAGCATCCCTCCTGCCCCGTCTGGCTTTGAGCAGATGCTCCCACTGGGGTCCAGTGCCAGCTCTGAGCCCTTTCGATGCCAGAGTCCCTCACACTGCAGCGCTGACGGCTGTCACGTCTGGGACATTTTGTGACCAGGAAGGAGCGAACAGATAGGCAGCTCCGAGAGCTGGATTGATTGATGGGGAGACATGAAAAGAATTTGGAGCCTGATTCTCATTCAGGCTCAGGCCTCCTGGGCTGCACGAAGAGACCTTAAATTGAGCATAATTTACAACCCCTTTACAGGGCCAGAGCCTGCTCGACACATGGCTTTTGTCCTGGTGCAGAGCCGTCGGGCGTGATCAGGTCCTGGATCCATCCCTTGGCCATCCAGGCTGCGCCCACACCTGGAATACTGCGCTCCTTTCTGGTCACCCCCCTGTCAGCAAAGATAGATTAGAACTGGGAAAAGAACAGAGACAGGGAACAAAAATGATTAAATGATCCATGTGAGGAGAGATTAAAAAAAAACTAGGACTGTTTAGCTTGGAAAAGAGACAATTGAGGGGGCATATGAGTGAAGTCTATATAACTATGACTGGTGTGGAGAGAATGAAGTGGGAAGAGTTATTTACCTCTTCACATTACACACAAACGAGGGGTCACCCCCAAAAATAACAGGCAGCAAGTTTAAAACAAACAAAAGGAAGTGCTTCTTCATCCACTGCGCTGTCAACCTGTGGAACTCCTTGCCAGGGGATGTTGTGAAGGAAGTATAACTGGGCTCAAAACGAGAATGAGCTAGGCTCCTGGAGGATGGGTCCATCAGTGGCTATTAGTCAAGCTGGTCAGGGACGCAACCCCGTGCTCTGGGTGTCCCTAAACCTCTGACTGCCGGAAGTTGGGACTGGACAACAGGGGATGGATCACTCCATAATTGCCCTGTTCTGGTCATTCCTCTGAAGCACCCGGCACCAGCCACTGCCAGAGACCGGCTACTGGGATAGACAGACCCTTGGTCTGACCCATTCTTGTCCCACAGCTCCACACCCCAGCCAAGGAAGCCCAAGACAGTTCTGGCTGAGTAGCATTAAAAACATCCTGATGGCGAGATGGGGACTCAGGGTGGAAACTCCCGGCTCAGCAGAGCCAACCGTAAGAACGCAGCAGAACCGTGGGCTGACCCAGCTCAGCAAAAAGGAAGCCTCACGTACGTGTTGTCCGGGTGATTTATGTGTCCAGCGTGGGCCCGCTCGCAGCGCTGGAACAGAACACCCCGGAAGCCAGCACTGATGGGCCAGACCCTCAGCCAGTGTGAACCCTCCGCCAGCTGAAGATCATTCATACACCTGGGGAGACTGGGGCCCAAAGGGGGTGGAGTGACACTCAACAGTGTCAGCGGCAGAGTCAGGAAAAGAACCCAGGAGTCCTGACTCCCAGTCAGTGTGTTCTAACCACTGCACCCCACTCTCCTCCCATGGCTGGAGATAGATCCCAGGGGTCCTGACTCCCAGTCCGCCCACCCCTTTGAACCACTAGACCCCACACCCCTCCCAGAGGTGGGGATAGGTCCAACAAGTCCTGCCTCCCAGCCCCTCCCTAACCTGACGAGGGACAAGCTGAGGTGCAGACGGTAAGCCCTGGAGCCGGCAGACCCAGGTGGAGCTGTATTGTGTCAGGGGAGCAGAAACTCCCTCTGCCCGTAGCTGGTGGGGGCCATTACTCTTCCCCTCCTCCCCCCCCAAAAGCCTGGATAAAAGCCGCAGCCTCCTTGTGCCCATGGCGTAGGTGGCTGAGCCTGGCACACTCACTCCCAGGCCTATCTCCCGGAGCCAGCCACTGCCAGTGGAACCGCCGAGCTGGCTTGCAGCCACCCAGCTGCTCTCCCCTCCAGCGATGGGGCCAAATCCCCCCTTGGCGTAAACCCACCCAGCTCTGCAGGGCAGCACGATTGACACCAGCTGGGGTTGGGTGTATGGAGGGGGGGAATCTGGCCTCATGTTATGTGGCTTGAAGCTGGATGTTTATGGGCACTAAATAAATAAGTAGCAAGTTCCTTCCCACTCCCCGCAGGAGATATAACAATAGTTTCATTTACAGTACTGGAAATTGACCTGCCCATGATCGAGCTGAGATTAGAACCTGGGAGTCCTGGTGCACAGCCCCTCTGCTCCAAACACTAGACTCCACTCCCCTCCCAGAGCAGAGGAGAGAACCCAGGCTCCCAGCCCCCTGCTCTAACCACTAGACCTGACCCCACCCCACCCCCTGAGCAAGGGATAGAACCCAGGAATCTTGGCTTCCAGCCCCCTGCTCTAACCACTAGACCTGACCCCACCCCACCCCCTGAGCAAGGGATAGAACCCAGGAATCTTGGCTCCCAGCCCCCTGCTCTAACCACTAGACCTGATCCAACCCCACCCCACCCCCTGAGCAAGGGATAGAACCCAGGAATCTTGGCTCCCAGCCCCCTGCTCTAACCACTAGACCTGATCCAACCCCACCCCACTCCCTGAGCAGGAGAGAGAACCCAGGAATCCTGGCTCCCAGCCACCCCACTCTCATCACTAGACCCCACTTCCCTCCCCTCTCTAAGTGGGGGAAAGAGCCCAGGCTCCCAGCCCCCCCGCACTCTAACCACTAGACCACACTCCCTTCCCAGAACTAGGGATAGAACCCAGGTGTCCTGGCTCCCAGCCACCCCACTCTCATCTCTAGGTCCAACATCCCTCCCAGAGCAGGGAGCACAACTTGGGAGTCCTGGAGCTCAGTCTCCTGCTCATATGGTTCAGACTCCAGCGCCCTTTCCAGGCAGGGACGGAACCCAGAAGTCCTGGCCAGTTCTCTGCCTCTCACGCAACCAGAGGGCTTGGGGCCCCAGAGTGTGTTGAATTGCTCCTGGCAATATCATTTATTTATTCAGATTTATAACAGTGCCATCTCATATGCCTGCAGCACAGCCCCAGCGGAAGAAATCCCCCAGCTGGGGGAGGCTAGCCCAGGGTGTCCAACAGAAAGACGCCCATTCACACCAGCTGGGGATCCAATCCCTTTGGCCTCAATGGAGCAATGACTGATTTAATCCAGCTGGAGATCTGGCCCAATACATCCTCACAGAGCTTCACTCACTACAGAGCTACAAATCCTTTGGGGGTGGAGCCCAGCAGCTGTTTAACAGCGATAGCTGGGGGCATGGGGCGGAGGGAGATGGAAATATGATGCATCCTGTTTGCCACATGTAACTACACACACCATAGACACCTAGGTGGGGAGGAGGGACAGTGCTCTGTGACCCAGAGAGACATTCTCCTCTCACGCTGGAGTAAATCAGCAATAACTCACTGGAAACTCACCCCAGAGTAAACCAGGAGTAGCATCATGGAAACTCAAACCCAGTGTCAACTAGGAGTCACTTCATGGAAACTCAAACCCAGTGTAAACCTGGCATGACTTCATGGCAACTCCACCTGTCTTTAACAATGAGAGCTTTTCTCCCAATGGCTCTTTGAGCATCCGAGTGAAATCAGCATTAAGAAAAATGAAGCGATTTGAACAGTGGGGAGGAAAATCCCCTGCTGCTCTGATTACACTTATCTGGTATTTCCTACCTGGTTGTTATCTGCCCGTAGTAACAGCCGAGGCCTGAATCAGTAATGTTTAAAAAAAAACGAAAACAGCAAAAAAATCCCCTTTCTTTTCCCCTCCCGGTTTCCCCCAGGCAACACCCTGGAGCCATCACAGCAGCTGACGATCCCCCAGGGTGCAGGGCTGCACCCTCCATGCCCCCCACCCCAGTAGCCGACGAGCACAGGATCCTTCTAGTGGTTGAATCTGCTTGTTGCAGGCTGGCACAAATGTACCAGAACAAAGGTGTTCAGGGCCATGTAAACAGCCTCCTTATCTCTCCTGACTTCTTTCCCACCGCACCCTCCCAGCAGTGAGATTCCGACACTTCCCACTTCCGCCCCCCCATCTCCTGCCCTCCCCCATGCTTTAACTTCTTTTTATTTGCCTAAAAATTATCACCTCCATCGCATTGGTACAACAGTAACCTCGGCCAGGAGCCCAACCCCGTGACAGTGCTCCTTTTGGGCTCCAGCCCGGGGCGAGCCAGCCTTCAGCCAACACGCACGGCCCCAGCACATCACAGCCCTCTACCACCTGGGATCAGATACACTTATCCATGGGTCAGAGACCCTATACTGCCAGCAGCTAATGGGGAGTCTTCTCAAGCTCCAGGGGCCAGGCCTTTGGATTGGGAGCCAGGAGGGTCTAGCTTAGCTTCTGTGTGCCTGTGGCAAAGCAGCACCGCATGAAGCCCTAGGTCCCTGTGGATCGCTTAGGGTATGTCTACACTACAGGATAAATTCGAATTAGCTTAAACCGATTTTATAAAACAGATATTATAAAGTCGATTGTGCACGTCCACACTAGGCACATTAATTCGGTGGTGTGCGTCCATGGTCCGAGGCTAGCGTCGATTTCTGGAGCGGTGCACTGTGGGTAGCTACTGTAAAAGAATCAGGCAGTAACGTCGATTTGCGTCCACACTAACCCTAAATCGATATAGTAATATTGATTTTAGCATTACTCCTCTCGTTTTGTAGGAGTACAGAAATCGATTTAAAGAGCCCTTTAAATCGATATAAAGAGCAGTGTAGTGTGGACGGGTGCAGCGTTAAATCGATTTAACACTGTTAAAATCGGTTTAACAGCGTAGTGTGGACCAGGCCTTTGAAATGCTGAATTGAACAGACGACGAGTTGCCAGGAGGACAGGGGAGGGCGCTGCCCAGTTTAGAGCCACCAGAGCATGAGGGGCAGAGCTGGGATACTGTGGGGAGGGCTCTCAATAGTGGGGTGGGAGGTGTGGGCAGAGAGCCAATGGTGATTAGCGATAACGAGCGGGAATCTAGGGGAGGCGGGAGAAATGAGGGGGTCTGGAGCAGAGAAAGGGGCCTGGGAAGTCTCGGGGTTGGGGTAAGATCCGGAGCAGAGAGGCCCAAGGCCTGGAGAATGAAGGGGGTCTAGGATCAGAGGCATTTGGGAGGGTGGGCACCCCGTTTCCAGTTGCTGGTGACCCAGGCTGGCTCCTGGCTGCAAGCTGCTGACCCCACAGAGCAATTAGCATCTCCAGAGCAGTAGCCAGGGCTCTGACCCAGGGCGCTGGGGCTGGGTGAGTCCACATGGAATAAGAAGGCAAATAGGCCTGAGACAGGTAGGGAATAAACCCGGAGCTGCCCTGCCCCGGTTAACGGAGGGGCTGGATTCCACCTGCTCCAGAGTTCTGCGGACCTACCCAGCTCTGCTCCGGGTCCCCACCATCAGACGCATGCCCTAGTGGGGCTGGGTTCTCCCCCCACATTCTGGACACCTCAGCCATAGGATGCCAGTGCTGGGCTCTAGATCTGAGCCCCCAGGCTCTGCCACCATGGCTAGATGTCTCTACCACGCTGCCGCCCACCCCTCCTGCTCTGAGCCCCCCTACTCCCTCTCCACGGTCAATAGAGAGCCTGTCCCTTTTAATTCTTAGCTAGTGACTGTCACCACTTCCCTGAAGGACCAGTCATGTTCAGCCCTCCGCACACACACAGAGATGTGCACTCACACTTACAGAAACACGCAGACACACACGCACACACTTACAGATACATGCACACACACAGACACATGCACCGAAACACATGAACATACTTACAGATGCACACACACACACCACTTAGGCCATGTCTACATCTAAAATTTTGCAGCGCTGGTTGTTACAGCTGTATTAGTACAGCTGTATAGGGCCAAGCGCTGCAGAGTGGCCACACTTACAGCAACCAGCGCTGCAAGTGGTGTTAGATGTGGCCACACTGCAGCGCTGTTGGGCGGCTTCAAGGGGGGGGTTCGGGGAACGTGAGAGCAAACCGGGAAAGGAGACCAGCTTCGCCGCGGTTTGCTCTCGCGTTCCCCGAACCCCTCTGCAAACCGCAGGGAAGGAGACCTGCTTGCTCGGGGTTCGGGGAACGCGAGAGCAAACCGGGGAAGGAGACCAGCTTCGCCGCGGTTTGCTCTCGCGTTCCCGAACCCCTCTGCAAACCGCAGGGAAGGAGACCTGCTTGCTCGGTGTTCGGGGAACGCGAGAGCAAACCGGGGAAGGAGACCAGCTTCGCCGCGGTTTGCTCTCGCGTTCCCGAACCCCCCTGCAAACCGCAGGGAAGGAGACCTGCTTGCTCGGGGAACGCGAGAGCAAACCGCGGCGAAGCTGGTCTCCTTTCCCGGTTTGCTCTCGCGTTCCCGAACCCCCCTGGAAACCGCAGGGAAGGAGACCTGCTTGCTCGGGGTTCCGGGAACGCGAGAGCAAGCTGGGGAAGGAGACCAGCTTGATTACCAGAGGCTTCCTCCTTCCACGGAGGTCAAGAAAAGCGCTGGTAAGTGTTTACATTGGATTACCAGCGCTGGATCACCAGCGCTGGATCCTCTACACCCGAGACAAAACGGGAGTACGGCCAGCGCTGCAAACAGACACACCCATATGTGCACACACATAGACACACACAGGCACACATACACATGCTGACATGCACATGCAGAGGACACAGCCCAATGCACGTACACACGCACCCCCTCCACACACCATCTTACTTTTGCTCCCAGCTCCACCACATCACCATCCTGCCCTGCCCTGCAGGGAGCCTCCCCCTCACCCCAGCCAGCAGCAGAGTCATTTCCGAGGCCTCAGGACGTGAGCTAAACAGCAGTGTACTTGGCACCACTTGCCCTTTAAAGGTATAAGCTCCCGCCACCCACAGGAGCAGCTCAGCACAGCTGGGAAGTGGGCACATGTTATTAACTAGCTGCCCTGGCTCAATTCGGGGGCCCTTCCTGGAGAGCAGGGCTGGGCTGAGCATCCGGATGCTAGCCCTGTGTCATCTGCCCTTCAGTGGGACGAAACACAGGGCTAGTGGGATCTATCTATCTCTGTACACCTCCTCTATCTATCTACCTATCTACCCCCATACACCCCCCTCCCTGCTCTCTATCTAGCCCCATACACCCCGCTGCTCTCTATCTATCCCCATACCCCCATCTATCTATCTATCTATCTCCATACACTCCTCCATCTATCTGTCTATATGGCTCTACCAAATTCATGGCCATGAAAACTGTATCATGGGCCATGAAATCTGGTCTTCCCCCATGAAATCTGTTTTTTGGGTCTGTGTGTGTTTTTACCCTATACTATACAGATGTCACAGGGAAGACCAGCGATTCTCAAACTGGGGATTCTGACCCAAAAGGGAGTTGCAGGGGGTCACAAGATTCTTTATGGGGGGGTTGTGGTATTGCCACGCTGCCTTCAGAGCGGAGTGTCCAGAGAGCAGTGGTTGTTGGCCAGGTGCCCAGCTCTGAAAGCAGAGCCGCCAGCAGCAGCAGCCCAGAAGTAAGGGTAGCAATACTGCAACCCTCCAACAACTCCTTTGCGGGTCAGGATCTCTACAATTACAGCACCCTGAAATTTCAGATTGAAATAGCTGAAATCATGAAATTTACAATTTTAAAAATCCTATGACCCTGAAATTGACCAAAATGGACGTGAATTTGATAGGGCCCTACCTATTAGGAAATGGTAGCCCGGGGCAGCTGACAGGCATCTCGCTCCCTGCTCTGGAGGTGACAGCTGGGCCCCTGCACTTCCTCCAGGTTACAATGCTCAGACAGGTGTCCATGGAGCCCACTCCAAACACACATGGCCTGGCATTCTGATGGCAAGGTCTGAGGAAGGCAGGCACCTGGACAGTGACAGGTGGCTTCAGGCTATGGGGGGTGGGAGGCGAGACTGTCCTTCGCTAGCCCTTGTGCTGGGCCACCATTGTCCCTGCTCCGCTGGTGCCGGTGAGCAGCCTGGCTGCCCTCCCAAGAGGCTGGCAGGGTCCCACCGGCACCATTGCCTGCAATGAGAAAGCTGGGGGGGGGGGGTGCTCACTGGAGCTGGAAGACAAAATATGCAAAACTGGCATGTGAATAATCTGTGGAACTCCCTGCTGCAGGATGGCTGGAGATTCAAATACTGCATTGTATTGAGGCAGCAGGTATTGGCTTAGCTGAATGGGTGGCTGCTCCAGTTCAAGGCACTGCATGCTAATTGCTTATATTAGTGCACATACATGTGTTTACATGCACATACATGTGTCACCGGCTCTGTGGAGGCAGCCAGCTTTGGGTTACCTCTGGGAGTGTTCAGCAAGAGGGACTGGTTTTGGGGAGACCAGGAGGGTTATTGGGGTCACCAGCATGAAGTCACTGATCTGGTGGAAGGCCGGGTATGATCCTTATGCCATGAGCAGGCTGCTGATATCCAGGCTCTGAGCCCAAGCTCCCCAGCACAGAAGCAGCCGAGGTTACAGGGCCCGGGGAGACAGAGCACCTCACGGGTCTGGGTGACCCCCCCCCTCAAAGCGTCCCAGTGGGGTTAGACAGGGTCCCAGCACTGGCGGCTCGGCTGCCTTCTTCTCTGCATGCTAAGCAGAGGCAGATGCTGCCAGTTCAAAGCCCCCCTCCCCTACACCCTCGCCAGCTCCAGCCTTGGCATTATCCCAGCCCCTGGCTGGATCCAACAATGTTGCCTAGAGCAATGCCCCCCATCCATCCTGGCTGCAGCAGCCGGGGGGGGCATGGAAACAAAGCTTTGCCCCTCGCAACTCTGGCCTCACATTCCCACCCCCCAGGGGGCAGCAACCCCTTCTGGCCAAAGGGAGGATTGCACCCCTCCTCACCTGGCCCAGCCCAGCAGTGAGGGTGTGGGTTGTCCCCTACAGGTCACCTGTCTCGGCGTTGCCCCTGGGGCAGACAGTTCAGCACTCTCCCCACCCCCCCACCTGCAAGTTGCCAGGAGAGTTGTGGGACGTAAAGGGAGTGGAGTTGAATATGCAGGATCCCCCTGACCCTGGTGAGCTGCCTCCATGCCGGGCACTGGAGGGGACCCAGGTAAAGGGGTTAATTGGATTTTGGGTGCAGAAGGGCCCCATGGGCTGATCAAGACTGGCTTTAGATGGGACCTTTGGCAGCTGTCATCCCAAGCCTGGGTGGGTCCTCCCTTCAAGTGCCTCACCACCACCTGGTGATGGAGAGCCCCCAAAGATACCCCAGGAGGCTGGACCAGAACTACAGGGGGCTGGAGTCAGCCATGCAGTCTCACTGCAAGGCCCATAGGTGTTCCCTGTATGCTCCTCCTCATCTGCCTCTGCATATCCCCCATCTGACCCCCGCTTCCATCTGCCCCTTGCCCCCAGCCCAGCCAAGTGGGTCTAGACCAGAGGATGCTTTGCTGGTCTCTAGCCCCTTCCATCAACTAACCCTCTCAGCTTTCCTAGGTCACATTCATTATGCCCATTGTACAGCTGGGGAAACTGAGGCACAGGGCTCACACAACAAGTCTTCAGCAGTGCCAAGAGCTAAATCCGGGCATCGTGATTTACACTCCTCCCCCCACCAGGCTGCTTTTCCGGAGCTGGGACTAGAACCCATGAATCATGGCTTCCTCTCCAAACCAGATAACAGAAGGGTCTCCTCTCCAGTCTGCTCCGAGCTCACAAGGCCTTTGCCCTCAGTGCTCATTCATAATCTCTGGAGATCCACCCTATGCCCCCAAGAGGTATCCCAATGGATCCGTCCCTGATCCATCTGCAAGATAACTAGACAGTGCCCAGAACCTAGGCTAAATCAGCTGGCACCCCAGGCCCCTTCTCCAGCTCTTGAGCCCAGCCCCACCCCCTAGCTGAAGGCAAACACACCCAGCTATGGACCACCCTATCCCAGCTGCTAGGCTGGGCAGCTACTTCCCAGACCCAGCCTCTCCATGAGCAGCAGGGAAGGGGTTAACCAGGAGGCCTGCAGTGTGCTCCAAAAGCAGGTTCACTTGCAATTCATTTAGCCAAACTGCTCGATTAATTACGGAGGAAATGAGGGAAGGAACCAGAGCCGGAGGCTGCATGTGGCCAAGGGAGATCGGCGCCAGAGGGGCTGGGGTACTGGCTGGTGCTCAAATGCCCCTGACAGGGACCTGCTGCCCTCAGCCTGGGCAGCCACCCACCCAAATGGCTGCATAATGGATTTGCAGCTTGTGGGAGGTGGGAGAGTCAGTCCTGATAACCTGGCATGGGACAGCAGTGTGGGGGGATTAGCCCTGATAACCTAGCACATGACAGCAGTGTGAGGGGATTAGCCATAATAACCTGGCACAGGATAGCAGTGTGGGGGGATTAGATCTGATAACCTGGCACAGGACAGCAGTGTGGGAGGATTAGCCTTGATAACCTGGCACAGGACAGCAGTGTAAGGGGATTAGCCCTGATAACCTGGCACGGGACAGCAGTGTGAGGGGATTAGCCCTGATAATCTGGCACAGGACAGCAGTGTAAGGGGATTAGCCCTGATAACCTGGCACAGGACAGTAATGTGAGTGGATTAGCCCTAATAACCTGGCACAGGATAGCAGTGTGGGGGGATTAGATCTGATAACCTGGCACAGGACAGCAGTGTTAGGGGATTAGCCCTGATAACCTGGCACAGGACAGCAGTGTGGGGGGTTAGCCCTGATAACCTGGCATGGGACAGCAGTGTGGGGGGTTAGCCCTGATAACCTAGCACATGACAGCAGTGTGAGGGGATTAGCCATAATAACCTGGCACAGGGTAGCAGTGTGGGGAGATTAGATCTGATAACCTGGCACAGGACAGCAGTGTGAAGTGATTAGCCCTGATAACCTGGCACAGGACAGCAGTGTAAGGGGATTAGCCCTGATAACCTGGCACATGACAGCAGTGTGAGGGGATTAGCCCTAATAACCTGGCACGGAACAGCAGTGTGAGGGGATTAGCCCTGATAACCTGGCACAGGACAGTAATGTGAGTGGATTAGCCCTAATAACCTGGCACAGGACAGCAGTGTGAGGGGATTAACCCTGATAATCTGGCACGGGACAGCAGTGTGAGGGGATTAGCCCAGATAACCTGGCACAGGACAACAGTGTAAAGGGATTAGCCCTCATAACCTGGCATGGGACAGCAGTGTAAAGGGATTAGCCCTGATAACCTGGCACAGGACAGCAGTGTGAAGGGATTGTACCCTCAATCTCAGATCATCTGGAGCCAGAACAACATTGTGTGTGGGGGATTAACCCTCTCTCTTGGATAATCTGGCACTTGCCAGCAGTGTGAAGGCGATTAGCCCTCAATCAGCGACAGCGGATTTAGGGAGCGGGAAGGTCTAATCTCAAGGACACAGGACCTCAGACCTACTCGGACTAAGGATGGGGCCTGGGAAGAGTGAACTTCCAATGGCTAACACACACCCCCAGGCATGTCCTGCCCATCCCTGCCTGGTCATGCAGACCCCCTGACCGGCCTTACAGAGAGCCACTCCTGGGGCTGAAATTAACAATGACATAGGCTTCGCATCCAGCTCTGATCACAGCACGGCCATTTTCCTCCCTCCTGAGCCACAGGCCCAGCCGCTTTCAATCACTGATTTTATAACCTGGCCTGACTTGGGGTGGGGTGTAGGGGCCCTTCCTGCCAAACCGCCCATGTAACACGCATGTCAGGGCCACACACAGAGAGTAATAGCTCCCCTGGGAAATGCCTGTGTGGGGAGTTTAGGCTATAGATCCCAGCCCAGAATCACTGGCAGGACCAAGAAGAAATAGATCCAGATCCCAGCCCTGTGGGAAGGAAAGTAGTCAATTTGGGTACAGAGAAGGCAGAGCGCCCCCTCCTGACTCATCCACGCCACTTCCCACCGAGCTAGGGACTTTGTGAGTCTCCCATCCAACTGTGGACTAAGCCTGGCCCTGCTTAGCACAAGATGCCAGTGTGAGCTGGCATGACAGCAGTGTGTCCTAGGCCCTATAGTGCTAAGATCAAATGGAGATTCTCCTTTAGATCAAATGCGGGGAGGTCTAGGCTTCAGAAGCAGGAAGGTCGGAGCTGTATCCTCACCGGGGCTGGGAAGGGCCAAGTGGCCTGTGTGTGTCGCCGGGAACACCCTAACTGGTGTTGGCTTGGTTATAATGTGATACGTTCTACTCCTGAGCTGATAATCGTGGAGAGGGAGAGAGAGAGAGAGAGATGATGGATGGGGTGGGGATAGATAGATGGGGGTGTATAGGGTTGAGTGGATTGATGGGGAAAGGGGTACGCATGAGGGTAGGGAGGTAAAAGGGTCTGTATGTGCCTAGATAGAAAGAGGAGTGTGTATAGGCAGAGGCGTAGATCAATGACAGAGTGTGAATGGGGCTGGAGGGGGGTGGCTATGGGGCTGGCTGGATCAGTAGAGGGGTGTGCCTGGGGACAGAGAGAAGGGGGGAGGGGGGAGTCTGGGACAGGATAAATAAAGGGGGACGGATGGATGGATATATGGATGGATAGAGAGACCCCTCCCAATCAGATGGCTACAAGCTGTGAGCAGCAGTTTGGAAATGGCCATGTGGGTGTGACTGGATTTTCCAAGCTGTCTGTTAGCAAAGCCCTGGGGCATCCCGTTATTGCGGGGGGGGGGTGGTGGTGAAGGAATCCCCCCAGCTGTAAGAGCTTCCATATGTCTCCATGACTCACGCTGCATGTTTCCTTCCACAAGATCTCCCCGGGGCTCACTTATCAGCCTCCACCACATGGAGGGGGTGGGCGCTGTGCTGGACTTGGGGCGAGCGCTCCTTGGAGAGGTTCTGGGCAGCCTTCCAGAGTGACAGAGCTGTGGGGCTGGATTCAGGAAGGGTGACCCACTCGTGACCAGGGGGCTCATCTGTGCTGCTCCCCACACACACTGGGACCTCGTAGCCCTATGGGGATCTTTGAGGAGTGGCGCAGACTTGGATGGTCTCTGCTGGCAGCAACTGCTCAAGCATTGGGGAGCAGGGTGGGCTAGTCAAAGCCAGGGGCCACTAGCCCTAGAAGGGGGCATTGGCTGGTGGTTGGAATCGAGGTGGGTGGGACTGGGGGCTCAGCATTCCTGGGTTGCGTCCTCAGATCTGGATGGGGAGTGGGATCTGGGGCAAAAAGATTGGAAGTCAGGATTCCTGGGTTCTCTTTCTGGCCCTGGGTCGGGGGTGGGGGGCAGGATGATATAGTAATTAGAGCAGGGGATTTAGGAGCGGGCTCTGCCTCTAACTCCCCCAGGACTGCACTGGGGTTATGTCAGGCGTTAGGCATTTCCTGTGAGCGGGAAACGCTATTGCTGGCCGAGGACGGAGCCCCCCAGCTGAGCTCCCCCATCCCCATCTCCCTCCCGCAGCCCAGCCCCGCTGCAGTGCCTTAGCCGTCATTTTTCGTGCAAGCAGGAAGAAGCAAGATTTCAGTTGGTGCCGATTCCTCAGCTGAACGCACTGCAGGTAGGAGGGAGGCCCAGCAAGAGGATCTCGGGGTCCTGGGACACCCCGTTAGCTGGGGCCCCAGCCCCTCCCACGTCATTCCAGTTACAGAGGTTTGGGTGGGGGCCTCCTGAGCTCAGGTACAATTGTCCCCCTTTCCCACCGGCCTCACCAACCCTGCCTGGCCAGGCTGAGGGCCCTGCTGGAGGCAAAGACTGATCTCGGGGCCCAGGCATTGGCCAGGGATCCCAGCAATTTGGGTCAGTTCTCGGCTTTGCTGCAGACTTCATGTGTAATCCCATGGAATAACCACCCTTCTGCTGTCTGTCTTGTCCATGTAGACTGGTAGCTCTTTGCGGGCAGGGACTGTCTCACTCTGTCTGTGCAGCCCCCAGCGCGACGGGGCCCTGATCTCGGTCGCTGTGTGTCTGAGCAACTCCCAACGTGACAGGGCCCCGATCTCAGTCACTGTGTGTCTGGGCAGCGCCCGGCCCAACAGAGCCCTGATCTCAGGTGGGCACTACCATAATGCAAACAAATAATAAGAACTGACTTCTTCATTAGTGGTTTGCCTTGTGCCAAACCAGAAAATCCCAGTGGTTGAACTAGTCTGGTTTCTGGTAGTCAGAACAGGTGGCTCAGATGCTAATAAATCACTCTCCCGTAGCCATTTTCACTGCTAGAGCTACATTTGTATCATCACACCCATTATACAGACAGGAAAAACTGAGGCACAAGGAAATCACTCACTCACTCTCCATCACAAAGCTAGGAATGTGAACCTGGGTATCCTGAGGCTTAGGCAGGTGCTTTAACCACCAGGGTGACCCTCCCCCAACTTTGCAAGCCCCTGTGACTGTTTTTTATAAATGGATTCCAGCTGCACAGGTTCCTGCCTCTCACCTTACCACACACACAAGACATGGATTACCCAGCAAGCCTTGAAAGCCAGGTCCCAGTACTACGTTCCTACTGGTTTGATTGAACCAAGATGACCCTGCTGACTCACCATATCCCATGGGATTTAAATTGGCTTTGAGTAGCCCTGGGAGTTGTTATGAGCATCTATTTACCCACCAGCAGCCCTCAGAACATACAGGGCCTTGGGCACTTCAAAAGCCCAGAGGAAGATTTATGAAGTTTAAGGCCAAGAAGGGACCATTAAGTTACCTGGGCTGATCTCCACAGGCCACAGAACTTCCTCCAGCTCCCCCTGTCCTGAGCCCCGTGACTCGTGTTTGGCTAACACATCTCCAGAAAGGCCGCCCGGCTGCACTCGGAGATGGGGAATCCACCACTTCCCTTGGCAACTGACTCCAGTGCACAGTCACCTTCGCTGTTAAAAATCAGGCCGCAGTTCTCACTTAAATGTGTCTGGCTTTAACCCCCAGCCGCTGGTTCTTGTACTGCACTAAATGAAAGAGCCCTTTAGGGCCCGGGAATTTCTTACACGCTGTAAGCAAGTCACCGCTCAGTCTCCTTATCAACAAACCAGACAGCCTGTGGTCAGTATAAGGCATTGCAGCCAGTCCTCGACTCATTTCCCTGGCTCTTCTCTGCACCCTTGCAGCTCACAAGGAAAGCCTTCCCACCAGACCCGGCACGGAGCTCTCTGCCTGAGTCTGCACAGAGCCTGAAACGACAGCTCGAAGGCAGCCCTCCAATCAGCTCAAGGCAGCGTTGGCTCTGAAACCTACTGACAGTCCATGTCGATGCTGTTAGCATTGGCGGCTGCTTGAGGCACTCCAGGGTTGCAGGAGTGGGGGAGGGAAAAAGGGGCTGTATTGCTTTAACCGCAAGCTGGCGCATCCCAGGCAGAGCAGGAGACATGATGCAAGTTTCAGAGAGGGAGACGGAGGGAAGTCAGATGCAATTATAGCCCTGATGAGCAGGAAGGATTGTAAATCAATAGTGGCTAATAGGGCTGTAAATAATTTAGCATGGCTGAGATTGGAACCTAATCATGGGAGCGGTAAGCAATTTAGCTATCATGTTCCAAACACACAGAGGAGGCGCTGGAAGGCCCTGATTGCTCCAAGCCACATAATGATTCCTGAGGCTTGCAAGCAGAGATGAGTGTTGCAGGCCAGTCTGGGGGTCTGAAATGCGGCTACGTCTGGGGTGGAACAGAGTCCAAAGATTAGCAGTTGGGAGAAAGACAGAAAACCAGTGGCTGGGCGTTCAAGCCAGACAAATTCCGATTAGAAATAATGCACAAATGGCCCAGTGCATTTCCTCAGACCTGGATAGACAACTGGCAATCGCTAGGTGGCTGGCTTCACGTGGGCGGGGCGGAGGGCAGATTGCAGGAGGGGGCACACCCTGGGAAAGGGGGTGCACTGGGGAAGTCAAGGGAGTGCAGTGGGCCACATTATCAGCCCCCGATTCTCTGTATCCTGAGAGGGAAACCTGGACCATCAGCTGCGAGTGTCTCTTGGGCTGTGTCAGAATGGGCCATGCCTTGCTCTGGAGCTGGGGTACGCTGGGCTCAGCTGGGTCCCTCTGGCCGCGTCTCTTTCCATGCCCATGAATGTACATGGCCAGGGCAGCTGGGCTGCGAGGGCGCAGTAGGAAGGGCAGCCACACAGGGACCTGTTTACTCTTCCTCTTAGGGGAAAGGTATTCGCGCCGGGAGGCTGGCTAGTAAAGCAGTCACGGTGCTTTATGGGCTGGCTCCGCACAGGGACTCTGCAAAGAACAAGAAACAGGGATAGGGGAACGGAGCCAGGAACCTTGGGTGGGGGGAGCCTAGTAGGAGTCATGAAGGGAGCTCCGGCACTCGGAGGTGGGGGGGCAGGACAGGAGCAGCCATGGGGAGGAAGCTCAGTTGCCCTGGCCTTTTCCTTTGGAGGGGGAAGCAGGGCTGGTCTCAAAGGGGAGTCAGGGGGCTGGTTGGGGGGGCATTCCCCATGCTTTTAGCGCTGGGGTTTTTCTTGTGCCGTATCTTGCCCAGCAGAGAGAGTGCCCCAATCCGGGTGTCGCAGTGTCCAGTCCCTGCCCCCACCCTGCAAAGGGACACAATAAACCACCAGGCCACAGCTCCTGCCTGCCCTGAGCCACCCCCCCCTTCTGAGCACAGCCCCCAACCCAGGGCAATGGACGCACTATTATGGGCATTCCGATAGCATCTGGAGACCCCTCTGCACCAGGTGCTCACAGGCACAGAGTGAGAGACAGCCCCTGCCAGCATACAACCGAGATATGCAATGGGTGGGAGGGGAAACTGAGGCAAGGAGTGGGCGGTGACTCGCTGGTAGAGACCAGAACCTGGGTCTGCTGAGTCTTAACTGTGGGGTGATGCTTCCCCTCCAGCCGGGGGCGGGGGGGCATTGATTCACTTCCATTCCTGGGGCAGCCCTCGGCTTTCCCTGGGTGGGTTCCAGCCAAGCTCTCACCAGGTCCAACGCGGCTTAGCTGGTGATGACCAGCGGGAGCAGGCAGCAGTGCATTGGGGGCAATGGGTGCTGTCTGGTCCCGCTCCCCCAGCCAGGCAAGCCATCACCCAGCACCCACTGCCAGTTGCACTGAAAAACATTTGCCCAGATGACCACTAGGTGGTGGGCTGGCACCAGGAATCCCAGCAAGGGACTCGCAGCCTCCCTTGGGGAGGAGGGGGGGGGACCACACATGACACTGTCTGGCCACTGTCCCAGACTCACAGGTCGTGCCCAGTCTTGGCCCTGTACAGTCCCTGGGGGGGACCCCCCTTCAGTGCGACAGCCTGTCTCAGGGGTCCACTCTCTCTCGAGGGTTAAGCCCCCCCGCCTCCTGGAACCGCACCTCTCTGAGCCTCAGCACGCCTGTCTCTCGCCATGGGCCCCCTCAGGGAGTCCCCCGCTCTGGAACCCCCCGGGGGCCTCCACTCCCAGAGGGAATAATGCAACCCCGATCTCTAGCCCGGAGCGATTCTCAGCCAGCGTAAAATAGGAGGGTTTATTGAGTGTCTGAATACAGCGCAGGAAACTCTCAGGGCCTCAGGCCTGGCCTCCCTCAGCCCAGCACATCCAGGTGGGCTCTGCCTGCTCTCTCTCTCAAGTCCCGAGCCCCGGTGTCAGGGCTGCCCAGAGGGGGGGCAAGTGGGGCAATTTGCCCCAGGCCCCGGGCCCCGCAGAGGCCCTGCAAGCCCTGGCCCAGCAGCAGTCTGGGTCTTTGGTGGCATTTTGGTGACAGGGGGGCCCTTCAGTGCTGCAGAAGACACAGAGCGACTGAAAGGCCCCCCCCCCCACCAAAATGTCGCTGAAGATCTGGATCGCTGCTGGGTGAGTACAAGCACCGAAGCTCCCCCACTTTGCCCCAGGGCCCCTGAATCCTCTGGGCAGCCCTACCCGATGCTTTCTATCTGGGCATCTGAAATCACCTGCTTCCAAGCCCTGCCTCTGTCCTTTGTCTTCTGTCCAGGTGAACAGGGTCCCCTGAGCCTCCTCTCCTCTTAGCCATCCTCTGTCCCCCTCTGGCTGGAGCTGGATGGTCAGGTCACTGGGGTCCTCTCTCCACAGCCCACTGTCCTCCCACTGGCCAGAACCGGCTGTGGCATCCGAGCTGGGCCGCCCGGTCACCAGTCGCTGGGGTCTCCATTCTCCAGGTCATTGGCTGGGATCCCAAGTTCCCTCTGCGGTCCTCTGTACCAACAAACTTCCTTTCCCCTCACCTCGTTAAACCAGTAACACCTGGGGAACCTGCGTCCCACCTTCCTGCACGCAAATGTTGAAAAAAACAAGAACAAAACAAGAAAATCCCCCCCACTGTCACCTCTCTCCCACCTTCGAGTCTGAACTGAGCGGGGTCACTTGGCCAGTGACCTGGGGAAGTTCAGGGCCTCTGCCCCCAATAAAGCATCGGCTCTAACATTGGCCCTCCCCCTCCCATGGACCACCTCCATGTCATACCCCTGGAGGAGCAGGCTCCATCTCAGCAGCTTGGCACTAGCCCCTTTCATTTGGTGCAACCACGTCAGGGGCGAACAGTCAGTGTACACAGTGACGTGCCGCCCAAATAGATATGGCTGCAGCTTTTTAAGGGCCCACCCCATGGCCAGGCATTCCTTCTCCATGGCCACATAGTGCTGCTCCCGAGGCAGCAGCTTCTTGCTCGGGTCCACAATGGGGTGTCTCTCTCCCTTAGTATCGGTTTGCATCAGCACCGCAGCCAGCCCCGTGTCTGAGGCACCGGTGAACACCAGGGTGGGTTTGCTAAAATCCGGGTTTACCAGCACCAGGCTCTGGATGAGTGCCCCCTTCAGCGCACAGAGAGCCCTCTGGCACTGCTCAGTTCAGACCACCTTGTCCATAAGGGGAGCTGCCAGGGAGCTAAAGTGGGGCACAAACCTCCAGTAGTACCCTGCCATCCCAATGAAAGTCTGGACCTGCTGCTTAGTCTGGGGAGCCAGCCAACCCTGGATTGCCTCCACCTTGGCTGGCTTCAGCGTCAGGTGGCCGCCCCACACCTTGGGGCCCAGGACACCTCTGCCATCCCCACCTTGCACTTTCCAGCTTTTATGGTCAGTCCTGCATCCAGGAGGTGCCCCAGTACCCTCTCCACCCGGGGCACATGTTCCTCCCAGGTCTGGCTAAAGACACAGATATCCTCAATATACGCTAGATGAAAGTCCTGCAACCCCCTCGGTAACTGATCCACCAGGCACTGGAAGGTGGCAGACGCCCCCTTGAGGCCAAAAGGCAGGACCAGGAACTCGAAGAGCCCTATTGGGGAGGGCGAAGGCAGACTGCACCCTGGCCTCCAGGTCCAAAGGCACCTGCCAGTAGCTTTTGGTGAGATCCATGGTAGTGAGATACTGGGCGTCCCCCAACTTATCTAGGATCTCATCGGTTCTAGGCATGGTGTAGGCATCGGACACGGTGATGGCACTGAACTTTCAATAGTCCACACCGAACTGGATCGACCCGTCCTTCTTGGGAACCAGCACCACAGGCAAGGCCCAGGCGCTGGAGGATGGCTGAATCACCCCTAAAGCCAGCATGTCTCTGACCTCTCTCTCCAGGTCCTGGGCTGTTTTCCCAGTGACCCTGAACACCTGATGGGAAGGTTGGCTCCCGTCTCCACCTGGTTAACAGCCAGGTTAGTGAGCCCAGGCCTGTTGGAGAACAGCTGCCGGTATGAATGCAGCACCAATCTGATCTCAGCCTCCCGGACAGGGTTTAGTGGTCTGAGAGGGGAACTGATTCCAGCAAGGGGTCAGCCCCAGCCTCAGGTGGGAGACCCACCACTTCTCCTCCCACTGCCCACACACAGCCAGCACTAATTTCTCCCTGTCCCAGTACGGTTTCATCATGTTGACATGATACACTCGGTGGCTGTGAGCCCGGTAGACAGTTCCACTACATAGTTCATCTCATTTACCTGTCTGATGACTTTGAAGGGGCCATCCCAGGCAGCTCGTTCTTCCTCATGGGGATGAGGAGCATCACCTGGTCCCTGGTAGCATAGGAGCGGGCACATGCTCCGTCTGGAATTCAGCTGCTGGGTTGGAATATACCGGTTGGCAGTGCCTCGGTTTCCCCACCTTGGGACTAAGGCTCCGGCCCAGCCCTGTCAAGCCCTACCTTCGGTGCTTTGGTCCCCCCTTTGGGAGGTCCCATGTCCTTCGCTGGCTCTGGCTCCGGGTAAGGACCAGGGCACTCTGAGTGCCATTCGGCCAGTTCTCCAAGTCATTACCCATTAGCACCTCGGTAGGCAGGTGATCGTGCACCCCTACCTCTTTGGCTCCCCAGCCCATTTCAGATGTATCCTCGCTAGAGGTGGGTGTGGCCCCTGTCCCAGTTCCCCCCCCCCCAAGAGACACGGCACTGCTCCCGGCCCCAGCAGGGAGGGGGGCATGGGGAGGGGTAAGGGCGCTGGCTTTCAGCACCCCCCACTATTAAACATGTTCCAATGCCACTGTGTGCATGTGTCGGTAGATAGGCGTGTGTATCCATGCATGCGTGTGTGCATCCATGTGTAGACAGGCATGTGTCTGTGTTTGCATCCCTGTTCATATAGGCTTGTGTGCAGGTATGTACATGCACACGTGTGTGCATGCATGTGTGTTCCTCCACGTGCATACATGTGTGTGTGTGTGTGCGTGCATGTGCATCCAGGCATGCATGTGTGTGGATGTTGTGCATGTGTGTGGATGTTGTGCATGCGTGTGGACATATGTAACAACTTCCAGTGCAGCCAGTGGCGGCAGCCCCTGCTGTGTGGCAGGCACATTAACCCAGAGTCACTCTGACCTGGGTCCTGCCCACTGGGCTGAGCCAGTAACTCCAATCTCTTCCCACCGCCCTGGATGTCACCTGGTTATAACAGGGGAGAGGCAGCATGTCAGACGCTAATCCCCCCTTCCCCCTACCTTGCTGGGACAGAGGGGCAGCTGGTCCCCCCCCTGCCCCGCTCCTCCCCTGTTCATAGACACATGGCACCCCATGGCCTCACAGCCGCAGCACCCGCTTGCCTAGCGGGACTAGAGCACCTCCATGGGGGCCTGGGCGATGGGGACACAGCCTCATCTCCCCCCACTGAGGGCCACGGTGACACAGAGCCTGCTACATAGGAAGGGACTGAGTCCCTGAATATCTGTCAGCCACCTCTGGGCATCCCCCATACCCCTGGGAGACGGGTCCTTGGGGCTTCGTGACTGGATGGGGACAGCGGGGGTGGGGAGACAGGACCTGGGGATTCGGGGCTTGGGGGCATTGTGAGTGGGTGGGGGCAGACAAACCCTGGGGGGAATGGGGTCTGGGGGCTCAGTGACTCGGTGGGGGCCAGCAGAGAGAGACAGAACCTGGAGTCTTGGGACAGAGATTGGTCCTGGGGTCTTGGCGGGGGTGGGGGGAGAGACAGAACTTGAAGGGTCAGTGACTTGGGGGGGAGATAGGGCCTCCAGTCTCAGTGACTGGGCATGCATGGTGGGGAGATGGAATTTGGGGGCTCAGTGACTGGGTGGGGGGCAGCAGGGGAGAGAGAGAACCTGGGGACTCGGGGGGAGGGGGGACGGGGCCTGGGGATTCAGTGACTGGGTGGGGGCATCAGAGGGGACAGGACCTGGGGGCTGAGTGACCAGGTGGCAGCATCAGGGGGGATGGGACCTGGGGGCTCAGAAACCAGGTGGGGGCAGTGGGAGGGATAGGAGCTGGAGGTGTTGGGGGACAGGGGCTGGGGACGCAATGAACGGGCAGGGGCACAGGGAGGGTAACTCATCAGTGTGTTTATTGATCTTGGAAACAGCAGCCAAGGGTGAATCCACAGAGATAATGTTCACTGTGGGGCGCGGGGGGCGGGGGAGACGGAAGAAAGGTGAAGCAGACTCCTCCGGTCAGTTGGGGTGTGCAGCCCCAGTGTCTCCCCCCTGCCAGTCTCTGACCCACTCTCCGCTCCCCTACGCTAAAGCTAGCGGTGCCACTCTGGAGCGGCACTCGAGGGGAGGCGGTGCGCTGAGTCGCTGGCCGCAGGGCTCACAGCACAATGCAGAAGAGCCGCTTTTCACGGAAGGGGTTCTCCGAGGAGGGCACCGGGGTCACCAGCGGGTCCTCTTTGGCGTGCGCCTCACAATAGGCCAGCAAATCTGCCGCCGCCTTTGACACCTGCCATGGGGAGGAAAGGGTTAAACACACCAGCTGGAGCCCAGGGAGCGCACCCTCTGCTGGCAACAGAGCCACTGGGCGATCTCCCAGCCAGTGCTCCCCCCCAGCCAGCTCCTGCCCCACTCCTCACAGCACCCCCTGCTGGGAGAGGCCAGGGCTGGAGTAGCTGGGAACTCCCCCCACAGCCAGTGCCCCTGCCTCACCCCCCACAGCGTCCTAAGGACAGGGTAGGCCCACTGCTCAATGAGGAGGGGGTAACAGTAACGGGAGACTTGGAAATGGCAGAGATGCTTCATGACTTCTTTGTTTCGGTCTTCACTGAGAAGTCTGAAGGAATGTCTAGTATAGTGAATGCTTACGGGAAGAGGGTAGGTTTAGAAGAGAAAATAAAAAAAGAGCAAGTAAAAAAGCACTTAGAAAAGTTAGATGCCTGCAAGTCACCAGGGCCTGATGAAATGCATCCTAGAATATTCAAGGAGTTAATGGAAGAGGTATCTGAGCCTCTAGCTATTATCTTTGGGAAATCATGGGAGACGGGGGAGATTCCAGAAGACTGGAAGGGGGCAAATATAGTGCCCATCTATAAAAAGGGAAATAAAAACAGCCCAGGAAACTACAGACCAGTTAGTTTAACTTCTGTGCCAGGGAAGATAATGGAGCAGGTAATCAAAGAAATCATCTGCAAACACTTGGAAGGTGGTAAGGTGATAGGGAATAGCCAGCATGGATTTGTAAAGAACAAATCGTGTCAAACTACTCTGATAGCGTTCTTTGATAGGATAACGAGCCTTGTGGATAAGGGAGAAGCAGTGGATGTGATATACCTAGACTTTAGTAAGGCATTTGATACAGTCTCGCATGATATTCTTATAGATAAGCTAGGAAAGTACAATTTAGATGAGGCTACTATAAGGTGGGTGCATAACCGGCTGGATAACCGTACTCAGAGAGTAGTTGTTAATGGCTCCCAATCCTGCTGGAAAGGTATAACAAGTGGGGTTCCGCAGGGGTCTGTTTTGGGACCGGTTCTGTTCAATATCTTCATCAACGATTTAGATGTTGGCATAGAAAGTACGCTTATTAAGTTTGCGGACGATACCAAACTGGGAGTGATTGCAACTGCTTTGGAGGACAGGGTCAAAATTCAAAATGATCTGGACAAGTTGGACAAATGGTCTGAGGTAAACAGGATGAAGTTCAATAAAGATAAATGCAAAGTGCTCCACTTAGGAAGGAACAATCAGTTTCACACATACAGAATGGGAAGAGACTGTCTAGGAAGGAGTATGGCAGAAAGAGATCTAGGGGTCATAGTGGACCACAAGCTTAATATGAGTCAACAGTGTGATACTGTTGCAAAAAAAGCAAACATGATTCTGGGATGCATTAACAGGTGTGTTGTAAACAAGACACGAGAAGTCATTCTTCCGCTCTACTCTGCGCTGGTTAGGCCTCAACTGGAGTATTGTGTCCAGTTCTGGGCACCGCATTTCAAGAAAGATGTGAAGAAATTGGAGAGGGTCCAGAGAAGAGCAACAAGAATGATTAAAGGTCTTGAGAACATGACCTATGAAGGAAGGCTGAAGGAATTGGGTTTGTTTAGTTTGGAAAAGAGAAGACTGAGAGGGGACATGATAGCAGTTTTCAGGTATCTAAAAGGGTGTCATCAGGAGGAGGGAGAAAACTTGTTCACCTTAGCCTCCAATGATAGAACAAGAAGCAATGGGCTTAAACTGCAGCAAGGGAGATTTAGGTTGGACATTAGGAAAAAGTTCCTAACTGTCAGGGTAGTTAAACACTGGAATAGACTGCCTAGGGAAGTTGTGGAATCTCCATCTCTGGAGATATTTAAGAGTAGGTTAGATAAATGTCTATCAGGGATGGTCTAGACAGTATTTGGTCCTGCCATGAGGGCAGGGGGCTGGACTCGATGACCTCTCAAGGTCCCTTCCAGTCCTAGAGTCTATGAGTCTATGAGTCCCCTGCTGGGAGAGGCCAGGGCTGGAGTATCCAGGAGCTCCCCACACAGCCAGTGCCCCTGCCCTGCTCCCCACAGCGCCCCCTGCTGGGAGAGGCCGTGGCTGGGGCAGCCAGGAGCTCCCCCCACAGCCAGTGCCCCGCCCTGCTCCCCAGAGCGCCCCCTGCTGGGAAAGGCTGGGACTGGAGTAGCTGGGACTTCCCCCCACAGCCATCATGCAGAGGGGATGGCATTAGAGATGGAGCTTCCACAGCAGTGGAGACAGTGGCGTGGCGTCACACCTTCATGCGGTCGATGTTCACCTCCAGCTTGAGCTGCTCCACCGTCTTGCGGGCCTCGGCGATCTTGGCCATGTTGTTGGACATGGTTCCCCAGCCAGGTGCTTGCCCTGCAGGGAGCCGGTGGGGAGGGGCGAGTGGAGCGGGGGGAGTAAGAGGAAGGGGGGGGCAGAGAGAGCAGATGTAACTTGTCACGGGCTGCTGTCACCATCGGGACAACTCCCCAAGCCCCAGGGTCAAGCCTGCCCCTCGCACGCTCCCAGCTCCCTTGTCTATAGGGTGACCAGACAGCAAGTATGAAAAATCGGGATGGGGGGGGTAATAGGCACCTATATAACACTAAGGCCCAAATATCAGGACTGTCCCTCAAAAATCAGGACATCTGGTCACCCTATTCATCTACAGGGGGCACCAGCTTTGATCCAGCCCCAGAGCGGTGGGGACTGGCTGGCTCGGGAGGGCAGGCAATGGGATACAGGGCCCTTCCCCTCCAGGTGCTGGCTCCAGGACGGTTCCTGGTCAGTAGTGACAGAATCATCCCCGCTGAGTGGCGCCTACGTGAAGCATTGATGGAGATCTAGGGTGACCAGACAGCAAGTGTGAAAAATTGGGACAGGGGGGTAATAGGCACCTATGGAAGAAAAAGCCCCAAATATCGGGACTGTCCCTATAAAATAGAGACATCTGGTCACCCCATGGGGATCTCAGTTACAGAGCACCCCCATGCGAGCGGAATGAGGGGGGGAAGATACACACAGTCAAGCTGCACAGAGCTCGTCTTCCCGTCTGGGGAAGGAAGCAGAGTACATGTATGTGCATGTGGCTGTTTGCATGTGCCTATGAGCTCACCCTGCCCCCCATCCCAACCCCTCTGCTCCAGCCACGCCTCCCCCCCCCCCCAGCACGGAGCTAAACTTTAAAAGCAGCACAGTGGAGCCGCTGGGCCAGGAGTGGGGGCTGCAGCTGAAGGGGGCTGGAGGCCGGCTGTGCTGGGGACCGCGGGGAACCCACCGCCTGAGACTTGATCCAAGGAAGGAAATTAACAACACTCCAGGAAGAGGGGGAGCCGTATCTGGGAGGCCTGGTTAATTAGGGCTGCTCAGCGGCATCCCCCTCCCCTCTAGCCCTGCCCGCAGGAGGCCCCTGATCAGCTATGCTCAAAGCAGCCAGCTAATTGCCCTGCCAGGTGCAGGGAAATGTCACCTGTTCCAGGGCTGGCACAAGGAAGGCACTGCAGGGGGCACTGCATGGCTAGGAGCCAGGGGCAGGGCCTTTAAAGGGACGGTGCCATCAGCCTTTACCCAACCCACTCTTAGCTGTGCGGGGACTGGGGGTGGAGGGAGGCCTGAAACACAGCGAATCTTGGCAGTTCTAGGTGCTGATCTGGTTTGTAAAATCCCACGAAGATGGCTCCGCCGGGGAAGGTCCCACCCATCAGGGTTAGGAATATTGGGGTGACAGTCTCCATCAGGAATGGGAGCCCACCAGGACCCCTCGGGCAGAGTCAGTTGTTAAAATACTAGAGAAGGGGGTGACTGGGAGGTTAGTGAGAAGCAGAGAAGTTTTTCAGAGGGGTCAGTTACAGTTTGTGGGTGATGATTCAAGTCAAATCCGCCTGCTTTGTCCTGCTGTAAAGGCCCCGCATCCCGACCCAGTTCTTCTGCACAGAAAACACTGGAGGAGCCGTCTGGGCATCTCATTTGCACGGCCCTATGAGCCTGCAGGGTTGTAAGCATGTGGGACTCACCCAGCAGCGCCTCCCACTGGTCATCCCGGGATTAGCTCATCCAGCCTCCAGAGCGCCCCCTGCAGGTCAGTGTCCCACTGCTGCTGGGCCACCACATCCCTGCCTGGACTCCAGTGCCCTGTTATCTGGGGTGCTGCCCCCTGGCACTAACCCCTCATTCTCAGGGTCTCCCTGGGGAGCCCCCACCCACTATCCCCACCTTGCCTTAGTCATAGGCTACTGCCAGTCACCAACTAGCCCCCGCACCCTGGGGCAGACTGCAGTGTCAGCCACTCATCATAGGCAATGGGGGTTTGGACCTGCTGCCTCCCTCTGCAACCCACTGCCTCTGTGGGGCCTTGGACAAGGTCCTGCAGCCTGGGGAGTTGCCAGCCTGGAGCTCCCCAGCCCTGCCTCACTCTAGGCATCCTGAGCTTCCCAGCAGCCAGGCCCCTCTCTCTCTTATAAGGGCCAGCTGTGGCCTGATTGGGGCATGGCCCAGCTGTGGCCGCTTCCCCAATCTGCCTAGCCCAAGGCTCCCAGCCTCAGCAAGGAAGGCCACCTACACGTGAAACAGCAGAGCGAAACGTACATGTGTTGCTGGCGTGCGCTGGCACACTGACGTGCATCCACGTGCAAGTTAGTGCCAGGGCATGTGTTAGTGTGCGGATGCCTGCGTGCTTGTCTGAATGGGTGTGTGTGCCTGGGTGCAGGTTCTTGCTGACATTTGTGCTTGTGGAGATGCGGGCATGGGAGTGCATGAGTGTGCACATGAGAGGGCAAGGATTTGCACACATGTGTATGTGTGAAAGGGCATGTGAGGACATGGGCTTATGGGCAGGCGCCTGTGTGGACAAGGCTATGGGGAAGGTATGTGTGTGCTAAAGTGTGCATATGAGAGTGCAAAGATGTCCACATGTGTTCATGGATGGACGCAAGTGTGCGTGTGCATGCAGGGGGGGTTGCAAACGGTGAGCGTGCACGGGTGGGCACGTGCTGACATGTTCCCCTGCTGAGGAGATGTCCCAGGTGCCCTGAAGTGCCAGCTGCATTCCTCTCACTGCCCCAGGCCCTCCCTAGCTTCGCAGCTGCTGCTGGGGGAGATGCTGGTCCCTGCTCTCAGCTGGTAAATAACAGAGGGGCTGGGCCTCAGCTGCTTTGTTTTTCAGTTCCAGATCTGTCCCCCGCTGCAGGGACCTGGAATCTGACCCCTTTCAGTTGCTGGAGGCACAAACGCCCTCCTTCCTTCCAGATCTGCACATCCAGCTGGACTCATGCCTCCTCTGGCAGGGTCACCAGCCACAGAGCTCTTGCCTGGGAAGCCAGGCCAATGCATGGCACAGCTGGCTCTGCGCTGCCACCTGCAGGGACACTGGTATGTATGTGGTGGGAGGGCAGAGATGGGGCAGGAAAGAGGGGGAATGGGGTCTATTACAAATCACATCTCCCGCATCCTTGGACCACTCAGTTCCAGCGCGGTGAGTTGAGACCCCAGAGCCAGTGGAACGCATGTCTCCCCTGCCTCAGGAGAGCCCGGGGTTGGCTCTGGTTCTGAGGCTGACCCAAATGGATCAGAAGCTGCTGAGCCTGCAAAACCCATCTGGGAATCTCACTCAGTTTTAGGGCCTGCAGTATGCAGCCGGACCGGCTTAGAACTCACCTTCACCAGAGATTTGGTTTATTCGGCGGCAGCTCTTGGAAACAAAGGTGAGCTGGGGATAAAGAGTTTTCAGAACTTCTGGGGATAGATCGATCAATCTAGCCCCATACACCCCTTCTATCTATCTGTCTATCTATCTATCTATCTATCCCCATACACCCCCTCTATCTATCTATCTATCTATCCCCATACACCCCTTCTATCTATCTATCTATCTATCTATCTATCTATCTATCTATCTATCTATCTATCTATCTATCTATCCCCATACACCTCTTCTATCTATCTATCTATCTATCTATCTATCTATCTATCTATCCCCATACACCCCGTCTATCTATCTATCTATCTATCTATCCCCATACACCCCTTCTATCTATCTATCTATCTATCTATCTATCCCCATACACCCCCTCTTTCTATCTATCTATCTATCCCCATACACCCCCTCTTTCTATCTATCTATCCTCATACACCCCTTCTATCCATCTATCTATCTATCCCCATACACCCCTCTATCTATCTATCTATCTATCTATCTATCTATCTATCTATCTATCTATCTATCCCCAGACACCCCTTCTATCTATCTATCTATCTATCTATCTATCTATCTATCTATCTATCTATCCCCATACACCCCCTCTATCTATCTATCTATCTATCTATCCCCATACACCCCTTCTATCTATCCATCTATCTATCTATCTATCTACATAAATCCCCTCTATCTATCTATCCATCTATCTATCCCCATACACCCCCTCAATCTAGCCCCATACACCTTATCTATCTATCTATCTATCTATCTATCTATCCCCATACACCCCTCAATCTGTCCCCATACACCCCTCTATCTATCAATCTATCCCCATACACCCCCTCTATCTATCTATCCCCACACACCCCCTCTATCCATCTATCCATCTGTCTATCCCCATACACTCCCTCTATATATCTATCCATCCCCATACACCCCCTCTATCTATCTACATACACCCCCTCTATCTATCTATCTATCTATCTATCTACATACACTCCATCTTTCTATCTATCTATCTTCTTACATAAGTGCCATCTCTATTGTATCTGGGCAAGATTGCTTGGTTCTAAGAATGGGCAGAGATTTGGGCACGGAGGTTCATTCTTTGTTCTCAGGCTGACCCCTGTCACTGGGGGAGTGCAAGAGAAGGAATACGTGTCAGCAGCGGGAGAGAAGGCTGGTCTAGAGATTAAGGGAGGGACCTGGGCATCAGGACTCCAGGGTTCTAGCTCCAGCTCTGGGAGCAGAATGGAGTCTAGGGGCCAGAGCTGGGGGGCTTGGGAGCTAGAGCACCTGGTTCTAGTCCTGACTCACTGGGGGTCCCTGGGCAAACCCCTTCCTGTTTTTGTCCCTGAGTCCCCCTCCCTGAAACAGGACTAAGGGGGCTGACCTGCATGCTGAGAAGGAGGCAGTTAGTTTTGCCTGGCAAAGGCTCTGAGACCCTTGCAGCAGAGGACAGAGAAGGACCAGATGCCCCTTTAGCCATGATTGCACCCCAGCCTGCCATCTGCCCCCTGAGGGCAGGGAGACCAGCCCCCGCTGGCACTGCATGGAGCAGTGTGAGGTGTGGGAGAGCTTTAGCTGCTCCTTGGCCAATGGGGATCACGGCTGTCAGATGCTCGGGGAGCAGCTGGGAACCCATGCCTGCTGGGTCCCAGGAGTTCCTAGGGGACAGCGAGGTTCACTCCAGCTAACAGGGAGCCTTCTGCAACTCGGCGCTAGCTGCCCGGAGGGGAGATCAGCACTCCCCATGTCAAAGCCCCAGCCCAGGGGGGTTTAGGAGGGGGTGGGTCACTTTGGAGGGGACGCAGGGTGGAGAGGGAGTGCTGAGCCAGCTCCTACCTGTTGCCAAAGTGTCCGGGTCTCTTGCTCTCTCTGGATGGAGTGAGCAGCGACGGCTCCCCTGGCACAGCAGCCTCTGGTGTGGAGAGTCTCTGAGTGTCACCTCCCCCTGCCCCCCGGGGGGCGCCAGCTCAGCAGGGTGGCTCGCAGCAGCTGGCAGAGTGGGGGGAGGCAGGGCCAGCACCAGAGCCCCGTGCTCACACACAGAAGGACAAACGGATGCATAGACGTGAGCACGCTCATGGCTGGACAAACGGGCAGACACGGCAGGACAGACACGCAGACCCAAGGGCAAACACCTTTCCCCAACCCCTTGATAGACACAGACATGTGGGCACAGACCAACAGCCATGGGGCACACACACACAGACAGCCAGATGGACAGGCGCACATGGAAGGGTGGATGGACACACATACAGACATACACTCACAACACTCACACTCAGGTGCATGCAGACACACACACCCTCCATGGCTGGACTGACACACACTGGTGCAACTGGACAGCCAGGCACGGAAGCCTTCGTGCACGCACACACCATATGCACAGACACACGCCGGCCCCATGCTCACACACGCTCAGTTTGCAGGGTCTGTTCTCTGCCCCTTGTGCCATCATGTGACCCAGTGCCAAGGGATGACGTGCCACCATGGAAGTGCCCTTCTCCCTGCCTTCCCCACTGACCCACAGAGAATGTGGCCCTAGGATTCTGGGGGTGCTCTTCTCTCTATCACTGGGGATTGGCCTGTGCCCAGTTCCCCACTGGAGCAATTCCAGCCCCAGATCAAGGTGTCCGCATGTTCCCTGGAGGGACTGGCTGACGGGCTGCAGCCCAAGCTGGCTGTGTGTAAGTGGGTGGCTAATGGGCTGCCCGTATCCCCTTCGCCCTTAGCAAGCCAAAAGGCTCCAGACCTTACCCAGATGCCTCTCGAGACATGGACCCCGGAAGACTCCCCAAAATGAGCAAAAGAGCTCCCCAAGATGGGTGGGGGGCTGCTAACCTGCAACTGCACTTAGACAAGATGATGGGGGAGCAACCAGACCTTTCCAGTTGCATTCCCTGGTACCCAGAATCCCCTGTGGTCCTGCCAGCCCCTGGGCCCCATTCCCAGCTACCCAGAAACCCCCGGGCCCTCTCTGTTCCCAGTGCCCCATTCCCAGTTACCCAGAATCCCCCGGGACCCTGCCCAGGCCCTGCTCCCCGATGCTATATTATGTGCAATGACTTTGCTTTGTCTCTCCCCATCCCTGGCGCTGGGACCCCGAGTCCGATCCTTTGAACTCTGTCCCGTCCTCTCCATGTGTAGCTCTAGCATCGCCCACGTGGGGGCACCGAAGGACAGGGGATCCGTACCACAGACCCCAGAGCTGACAGACAGCAGGCACTGGGGTGCATGGAGAAGGGAGCCAGGGTCTCTCCAGCTGAAGGTTTCCTCCTCCTGCCCTGCCCTCCCACCCCATGGAGCTCACACCTGGAGAGGGCATGGGGGTCCATGCAGGACGAGAAGGCCTTAGACATCAGTATAGGCCCTGCCGGGCTCGAGGATGCTGCTGCTCAGCCCCAGAAGCCACTGGGATCTTCAGCATGAGGCAGAAGGTGACCAGGCTCCGGGGCTGCCCTCGTGTTTCACGAGAGCGTGCCGTGTGGGCAGAAGGCACCGCAGGTGAACTGTGTGCAGGGCCTTGGCCAGCGGTGCAATGGTGTACGCGCTGCAGGAGGGCGGGGGCTCAGTGCCCCATGGGGGTGACAGCAAAGACACTGCTCGACCCACGACGTGGCAGCGCGTGTGCCCGCACGGTCTGCAGTGAGCGTGGCACGCGCAATTGTGGTGAGGTGGAACAGGAGCAAATCTCTAGGAGAGGCGGGAGATCGCGGCACGGGCTGTGCACAGCCATGCGGGAAAGCCGTGCCCTCGTGGAGGGCTCTGAGCTGGCTGGGACACATGCCCCTGTGCCCTGGTGTAATGGCGGAGGCGGGCACTCTCGGATCTGAGCGCCAGCCCCGTTGCAGCTGCCATGGCAGCCACAAGGGTCTTGAGGGGCTAAAATTAGCCCCAACAAATCCCAGCAGAGTGTCTGGAAGGGCCTCACGGATTCCAGACCGGGGGATGGGGGTGATGGAGGGATAGAAAGAGAGGGGACAGGGAAAGGGGAGGGAGAGAAAAGGATGGGGCAAGGGGAAAGGGAGGAGGGGGAAGAGGTAGAGAGGGTAGGGGAAGAGAAAGGAGCAAGCATGAGTGCTGGAATTAGCTGGCCCCACACTCGAGGGTCTTCAGGCCGGCCGGAGGGGGAAAGACAAGGCTATTAAAGGAGCTGCATGGCAGGGAGGGGGTCGCTGTGGGGGGCAATAGAGAAAGAGGGCTAGAATGAGGGCAAATAAGCACCACAGGACCAATCCAGTTCATGGACCAGCTCCCATGTGCACCCTCCCCGGGCCCCACATCCCCGTCCTCCTGGGGCAGGCGGGCGGCGTGGATTGCCTCCGTCTAGCACCTTTCCTGCTGAATCCTCCCCTGCAACTCCCCCTCAAGCCCCCATATTACCAGCCGGAAGCTCCAAGCATCCATGTGCCCCCCAGAGAGCAGTGTGTCCCAACACGTTGCAGCCACTCAGATGGGGACTCGCTATTTAATTATTTGCTCTTTTTACTGTTTTCGGTCACCACTTACTGCCAAAGAGAGTTTATGTAGCTTTTGGAGCACCAAACCTGGCATCTTGGCTGCATCTCAGCCTGGGTGACCCTGTCGCAAATGGTGCTTAGTTTTGCCATTAAATGGGTGTCACATCCCACCCCTGAGGTGGCTGCATTTCAGTGCTAAGGGAGGCATTGCTGTATAAACAGCTGCTGTGTTCCACCCCAGACTCAGCTGCATCTCAGTACCCGACAATATAACAGTACCTGTATATAACAGCTGCTCGTGCCCTATCCCAGAGGTAGCTGCAATTCAGCACTGGATGAGGTGTCCCTGTATAAACAGCTGCAGTGCCTCACCCCAGAGGCAGCTGCAACTCTACACTGTGTAAAGCGACTCCTCTCTATTTTTGTTTAATAGCCATCTTCTCCTAACGCTTCCTAGCAGCAGCTGGGGTAAAACCCAAATCCTCCTCCTCCACCAGCTCAGATCACTTGAAACCAAAGGAGACTCTACACCAGCAGTGATGGGTCTATGACACACATAGCAGTTCCGCTTCCTCACAGCAGAAGGCAATGCTGCGCCCACACTACTCAGGTTGGTTCCAATAACAAACCCTACAACCAAGCAGCATTTCCCCGAGACTGTTGACATTTGCTGGAAACTTTCCCCCTCTTCGGGGCACCCACCCATTGTAGCAACACCACCCATCTTTCATATGCTCAGCGTCTAGGGGTGCATCTGCCCTACGGGCTTGTCTATACTTGACACGTATAGTGGCTACATCTCTCAGGGATGGGGATTCCAGACACCAATTTCTTGGTAGAGTCATTTCAGCCCCTCCGCACCACCAGTGCCCTGGGACTGCCCAGCCGAGGAAAGCCCGCCCCCCACTCTGTCTTCCCCAGCATTTGAACCTGGGGCCGTCAGAGCTGCGTCTCTGTCCCTGGAGCAACAGGACCGGCTGGCAGAGCTGCCTCCTGAAGCCATGGAGCGGTCACTAAAGAGGGGACGCACACCCACGCTTTCCTGGCATGGGTGGTGCCAACCCCCGCTGCTGGGAGCAGAGAGCTGTGGGTAATTGTCAGGTGCAGAGCATTGTGGGGAGGGGACCTGCTGCAACACATGCGGCTTCCTATCCATGGCTTGGCCAAGACAACTAAAGGCCCCATCCCTGTGGCATGGACCAAATATTGCCACCCTGCAGAAACACTGTTGCAACATCTACTGGCTTAGTGTAGACGGGCCCTGCAGGGAGGTGGCTTTGCTTTTCCCCTTGATTCCTTGCCCAGCCCTGGGATTCCTTCGCACAGAGGGCTGGCGTGGAAGGAGCCTGCGGAAGGGTTAACATAAACCTCTCGTCCCTTCACCCACTTATCCAGAGACAGGCGCTTGCAATACCGTTGTCATGGCGACGGCACCAGCCAGTTCTGATACCGGAAGAAGCGAGGGGTGGGAAAGCCGGGGTGTGGAATCGGTTCATTAAGATCTGGACGATAGCGGGGGGCCGGGGGGCAGGGAAGGAGGAGGAATCGGGCACATTCCAGAGGGAAATGAGACAGAGAAATGGCTTCTTTTAGGGACCAGTTCACCCAGTGCTGAGATGCAGCCACCTCTGGGGTGGGGTGCAGCAGCTGTTTACACAAGGATCCTCCAGCCAGCACTGAAATGCAGCTGCCTCTGGGGTGGGGTGCAGCAGCTGTTTACACAAGGATCCTCCAGCCAGCACTGAAATGCAGCTGCCTCTGGGGTGGGGTGCGGCAGCTGTTTATATGCAGATCTTTCACCCAGGGATTAAATGCAGCGTCCTCTGGCATGGGATACAGGGACTCTTTATACGGAGATTCATAGATTCTAGGAATGGAAGGGACCTTGAGAGGTCATCAAGTCCAGTCCCCTGCCCTCATGGCAGGACTAAATACTGTCTAGCCCATCCCTGATAGACATTTATCTAACCTACTCTTAAATATCTCCAGTGATGGAGATTCCACAACCTCCCTAGGCAATTTATTCCAGTGTTTAACCACCATGACAGTTAGGAACTTTTTCCTAATGTCCAACCTAAACTTCCCTTGCTGCAATTTAAGCCCATTGCTTCTGGTTCTATCCTGTTCACCCAGCACTGAGATGCAGCCACCTCTGGGAAGGGGTGTGGCAGCTGTTTATACAGGGGTCCTTTTCCTGGCACTGAGATGCAGCTGCCTCTGGAGTGAGTGTGACAGCTGTTCATACAAGGATCCTCTGCCCAGCACTGAAATGCAGCTGTCTCTGGGATGGGATGCATGGGCTCTTTATACAGGGAGTTTTTACCCAGCACTGAGATGCAGCCACCTCTGGAGTGGGCTGCGGCAGCTGTTTAGACAAGGAGTTCCCCCACCCCACCCCCCACCCAGACATTCTCGGCATTACTGATTTCTAGTCTGTCAGCCTGGTCCTAGGCACTGCAGGGAGGGAGCCTGAGTGGATTCAGCCGGGTGGGACCTAGAGAGACCCTCCCCCCTACCCCTAGATTAGCATCCAGTTCAGGGCAGGCAGCCCACCCCAGTGTCCTGCTCTAGCTGCCCACGCCCCCCACCCCCATGGGTGAGTCTGTACCAACCTGGAACTCACAGGTTGTCCCCAGGGCACGGACATGAGGAGACAGCCAGCTCCCAGCACTTGCCAATGCATCCCGTCATTCCCACCTTGGTTACTAATGCCTGCCCTGTGCTGGGCACCGGTGCATTGTGGGAAAATCCTGTTGGCTTGCATCTCCTCTGCCCAGGCTGTGGTACTAGAACACCCTCCCACCCACCCACCCCCAAAAATCTATGAACCGCCTTCAGCCCCCCAGCAGCGCCCAGTAGTGGCCAGGCACTGCGGAGGGGAATCTCACGGCACTGGGGTCCCCAGCTGGGTGCTGGCAGTGGCAGGGCACTGCTGGGGGGAAGCTCACAATCCTGGAGTCCCCAGCTGCGTGCTGGCTGTGTGCAGGGTCCCTCTGCTGCAGAACTGCCCCACTATCCCAGAATCCCTAGTCCCCTTGGCCCAAACCCAGCCCAGCCCCTTTGTCCCCTTAGATTGGGTTGCTCTCCCCCATCTCCCCAGCCTGGCTCATGGTCCCCAGGCCGGGCCATTCTCCTGCTCATAGTCCACAGCTCCCATCTAATTACCCCCTGCAGCCCCAGACTCATTAATCGGCCCCATGATGCCACCACAATTAATTGCCTCCTCCCCACTGTAATATTGTCCAGTTGTTCCGTCCCGGAAAAGTTAGCCCTATGACGCCAAACCGATCAATTCCCCCACCCCAGGGTGCCAGGGGCATGAGATAGTTTATCACCTCCCACAGGGACCCATCCTGCCTCCTGCCACCATCCCGGCTTGTTGCCCCTCCATTAGCAGAACCTTAGGTGCTCAAACCCAGCCCACTGGACACCCTATAAGGGGCCAGGATAGAACGACTGGCAGGGGGCCCAGCTTGGCTCATTGCCTGGGGGACATCCCTGTCTGAGGGGGAGGCACCCCGCTGTGAGTAAGGTAGGTCATTAACCCTATGGTGCCTGAAGGCAGGCGCACAGCAGGCTTCAGCCGGCACTGCCCTGGAGAAGTTCACAGCACTGCGGCAAGCAGAGGAGAAACCCGTTCTCAGCAGTGGGTGATCCAGACGGCAGGACGGGTAGGCGCCTTGTGAGGGGCGGGAGGTTGAGCGCCATTCTCAGGCCCCTCTGCCCTGGAAACAGCCCCTTGAGATCTCCCCCACTCCCCAAACCCTGGCATAGAGGGTGGATCAGGGGCATGGCCAGAGCGCACTTCACTGTGGCTATTCCCTGTCCCCCAGGCCATGGGGGGTGCACCCCTGACCGGGAACTGAGCAGAGCCCTGAAAGTGAGGGACACAAAGAGAGTTAACCCTTCCCCTGCCCCCAAGTGTAAGGAGCTGGGACTCAGGCCTGCTGCCTGCCATCCACTCCATGTGCCAGGAGGGGTAGGAGTGAAGCAGGTGTGTGTGGACACGCCAGGGCCCCTTCCTGGGGCGGAGGAACCCCTTTCCCGGGACAGCAGCACTCAGTCCCCGCCCTGCAGCGATCTGGGGCTTGGGCGGGGAGGAGAAATGGGGGAGTCTGGCAATGTTCAGTCCCTGCCACCGCCTGCGAGGTATTTTTAGCGGCTCCGTGGGAAGGTGCTGCCTGACTCAGGCTTCATGTTCCCTACAGTTTAGCAGCTCCCCAGCTGGGCCTGGCTCCTGCCGGCAGCCGGCGTGTGGGGAGAGGGTCAGTGGGCTGAGCACACCCGATGCTGGGGAATCGCTAGAGCAAGGGCTATAGGGGTGCTAACGTCCTCCCAAGCCCAGACCAGCTCTCCCTCTGCTTTGCCCCTAGTCCCACACCAGCATTCACGCCGAAATCACTGCTTCGCTCTGTTCTGTCTGCGTCAGGTGTGGCTGGGGCACTGCTGTAAGGAAGCTCGCAGCTCCACAGTCCTCAGCTGACACTGCCCGGAGGAAGCTTGCAGCATCACGCTCCCCAGTTGGCACTGCCTGGAGGAAGCTCGCAGCATCACGCTCCCCAGCCGGCACTGCCTGGAGGAAGCTCACAGCACTGCAGCCTCACCTAGTGCCAATGCCCCTTGGGAGGCAAGTGATGCTTTGCCAGCTCCAAGCTGTACTGTCCAGCCCCACTGCCCTAATGTGCCCCCCCAAGGACTCCCAACCCCACTTCTGGGAGAACCTTGCAATGGCACAACAGTCCCCCAGAGACCTGCACACCCAGGTCTGGGCCTCTGCCAGGACAAAGATCTGGTGTGGCTGCAGGAGGCGTGGGTCCCCTCCTCCCCACTCCCACTCCAAAAAGGATCTGCTCTGGGGATTATTTCACGCAGTTCTGTGCCACGCAGGGGGGTCAGATGAGCCAGTTGCAATGGATTCTTCCAGCCTTGGGATCAAGGCATCTGGTGCCAAGGAATGGGGCACCACCTGCCCGCACACACAGATCTGGCACAGCCCCCCAACCCCCAATGCTGGGTGTTGGGGGAAGGGATCGTGGGTCCCACAGGCCCGTCACACCTCCCCCCGCCCCAGCGTGAAGCGCACACAGTCCCAGCGGCTGGTGGGTTTGGCTCTGGGCAGGCCATGAAAGGGGGCCACTGTCTAACATCTGGCAGGCATTAGACCCCAGTGCAGCGCAGGCCCAGCGGCTTCAGTCAGCCAGAGCAGCCGGCCCCTCCCCACATCCCCCTCTGCTACAGCCCAGCCCCCCACCAGATCCCAGCCCCCCCACTGCCTCCCAACATCCCCAGCCCTCCTACACACCAGCCCCTTCCCACAGCCCAGCCCCCTCACCAGATCCCAGCGCACCCACCACAGCCCAGCCTCCATCTCCACCATTGCCCAGCAGAGCCCAGCCCCCCACCAGATCCCAGCCCCCATCCCATCCCCAGCCCTCCTACACACCAGCTCCTTCCCACAGCCCAGCCACCCACCCCCACCAGAGCCAACCACACCACCACCCCCCTGCCTCTTGGGGTAGCCCAACATATTCACATCCTGCCCCGCAACAGCCCATTCCCCACCCCACAACCTCCAACCCTCCCCTCCCAGAACAGCCCCCCTCCCTCCACCCGCTCTGCTCAGGTTTCAGTGTGATTTGCGGATGGTACAAATTAAAGGGTGTGGTCCCATTCCTCCCCCTTCCCTGGATCAATCCCCCCGTTTCTACCCCAGGCTCCCCTAACGGGAGGCAGCCAGATGCTCCCTGCTTTCCCCCCTCCACCATGTGAGGAGATGGAGCACCCAGGGAGGGAGCAGGCAGATCCTAGCCTGCAACACCGGTGTGAATGGTGGGAGGGAGAACCCACAGAGAGAGGCACGGGGACGTGAACCCCTCATTTGTATCATGCACAAGGCACTCAGCAGCTCAGGTTTGGGGGTGCAGGGAGAGAAGGGCTCAGCAGCTCAGGTTTGGGGGTGCAGCAAACAGCAGCTCAGCACCAGGGTACATGGGGAGAGGGGCTCAGCAGCTCATGTTTGGGGGTACAGAGCACTGCAGCTTAGGCTTGGGACATGAGGGAGAGGGGTGCAGAGCAGTGCCACTTAGGTTAGAAGGTGCAAGGGGGCATGGGACTTAGCAGGCCAGATTTGGAGGTGCAGAGAGCACACCACCACAGGTGTGGGGGTGCAGGAGAGACAGTGCAACGCCGTAGCAGGGGTGCAGAGAGTATGGAAGCTTAGATTTTGGATGGGGGAGACAGCAGCCTAAGCTGCGGGGAGCAGAGACTATTTGCATAGCCGGGGTGGTGGGGGGCAGGGAGCAGAACTGGCTCCACACTTTGGCTTCCAAGCACGGCTCGAGGAGGAGAATGTGTGTGTTGTCCACCGCTCGTAATAATTCAGCTGAGCAAGGGCCGGGGGGAGGGGAGGGGGCCAAGCGCCGGCGTTCCTGGGGCCGAGGGAAAGAATTTGGAAGGCAGGAACGTTTTCCTGGCTGCTTCACGCATCTGGTTTTCATAAGGGTCTCTGGGCTGAGCGTTTTTAACAGTGACTGCCTGGAGCTTAAAACAGCCCATGGACACGACTGCAGGCTGGAATCTCCCTCCAAATTCACTATTGGTGTCAACGGTGGGATGATGCCGCCATGGGGGGACTGACCCATGCCAGGCATGGGAAGGTGGATAAAATGCCAAGGTCTAATCCACTAGCCCTAGCCAGTCACAGGGCATGTGTGTGTGGATGCTACGGCCGACCCAGCCTAAGGTTTGGGGCCGGCTTTCCCCAGACACACCAGGGCATCTAGCACCACATACCCGTGCCACACCAAAAGCCACTTGTTTGCATAGTCACAGACATGCATTGCATGCAATGGTGGGGTCTGGATCTCAGTTAGTGTGTGTAGTGCCTGGCCCCATGGGACGCTGATCTCGGTCGCCATGTGTCTGGGCAGCGCCCGGCACAACGGGGTCCCGATCTCGGTCGCTGTGCGTCTGGGCAGCGCCCAGCCCCATGGGATGCCGATCTCAGTCGCTGTGCGTCTGGGCAGCGCCCGGCCCCATGGGATGCCGATCTCAGTCGCTGTGAGTCTGGGCAGCGCCCGGCCCCATGGGATGCCGATCTCAGTCGCTGTGCGTTTGGGCAGCGGCCGGCCCCATGGGATGCCGATCTCAGTCGCTGTGCGTCTGGGCAGCGCCCGGCCCCATGGGATGCCGATCTCGGTCACTGTGCGTCTGGGCAGCGCCTGACCCCATGGGATGCCGATCTCAGTTGCTGTGAGTCTGGGCAGCGCCCGGCCCCATGGGATGCCGATCTCAGTCGCTGTGCGTCTGGGCAGCGCCTGACCCCATGGGATGCCGATCTCAGTCGCTGTGCGTCTGGGCAGCGCCCAGCCCGACATGGCCCCAATCTCGGTCACTGTGTGTCTGGGCAGCGGCCGGCCCGACGGGGCACAGATCTCAATTGGGGCTTTCTGTATGTTACCATAATAACAATACTGCTCAGCAACCTGCCCCCTTAACTTTGTGGGTGCTTCAATCCCTGCCCTGCCCCCCACCAGTAAAGCAGCCCTTCCACAAATAACACTGATTTTTATTTACAAAAACAGGGTGAAGAGGAGGGGGAAATTATACATAGAAATATAAGACTGGCAGGGGGCTTTGCCACAGACTCCAGGGAGGTATGTATGTACAGCGCGGACTCCAGGGGAGTTACATTACAAAATCAGAATAATAAATACGTTCCTTTAAAAAGCATGCGACGGGGTGAACGTCGCTCCACGGAAGTGCTGGCCCAGCCGTTCCCCCGCTAGCAGGGCCGGGTGGCAGGGGTGTAACACAAGCTGTGTTCCTGTTGGCAAGTTAATTATCTGTGTAGCAGGCACGGGCATCTCTTTCAGGGGAGCGATGTAACGGAACAGGCTGGATCTCCTTAGTAACCGGCCCCGGGCTCCCACCCCCTCCCTGGCAGAGATGATACCCACACATCTAGGGATGGGAATTTTATCACTGCTGAGATAGGGAGCCTTGGAGAGGGGTCCTTCCTGGTCTAGCCTCAGAATGGGCACAACCCCAGGCAGGGGGAACCCACGCCTGCACCCCAAATGCTGCCCTGCGTCAAGTCTCAGCCCCAGCTGAGGGACCCGTCGCGGAGGGGGATGGTGAGCAGCGCCCGGGCTCATGGTGTCTTCCAGTGTGAGCTGAGACCCAACAGACTGATTGCAGACGGGGCAGTGTTACCCAGCTGGGCCAAGCGGGAAATTGGGAGCTAGAGGGGAAAGGCCCCTGTATCTCCTGCCCCTGGGACCACAGTGCCGTCCTACCCGCCACGTTCACCAGGGGCTGCAGCGGTGGGAGCATGTGCGGGGGGGGGGGGAGGGCAGCCAGAATCCATGCACCCAGGCATAGGCTCCCAAAGGGAGAGGATGGGGGTGCCACCACCCTGAGATTTCTGCACCCTTAATCCATCACGCCAAAGCCCTGGGGCATGATCCACGTGCAGGGAAAGACAGAGGCCTGTCCTAACCCAGAAGCTGCCATTAGCCTGGTGGGGCTCAGGTCCCAGCAGGCCGCAAAATCTGCAAGGCGATGAACACTAGCAGGGCACGATTACAGTGCTCGTGACACTAGTGGGGCACGATTACAGTGCTCGTGCCCCAGCCATGGCTCGGTACCAGCTGCCAGGGTGTTGTCACAAGCTCACTAGTGCCCACAGCATCACCATGAACAGACCCAAAGAGCTCGTCTGTTCAGACACGATCACATCAGCATCACAACCTCCTGGCTCGCACCCCAAATGTGGCTCACCACCCTACGCAGGGGGTGTCACCCCAGCACCCACCATTTCACTAGTGCCCCAGTTTCACCATTAGCGTCTCCCACTAAAAGGTTTCCCGAGTGCCATTTCCTCTGGGACAGGAGTGGGGTTGGCAGCGAGGGTCTCGCCCCAGGGAAGGGAGTGCTCACGAACAACGGTGACGGTGAGTCAGGGCAGACTGCAGCTCCCCCACCCAATTCCCTCCCAAATTAATTTTAGCACCAGCTGCCCAGTCGCAATGTAACCCACTGACCCCTAGCAGCCAGCGCCCCCTGCCCCATCATGGCATCCCCCAGCCCATGCAGACTGGTGGGGGATGAGGGGGGCATCTTGCACCTCTGCTAAAAATGAAACCTGGGGGCTTCAACCGACCAGCTTCCGGCCTGAGGTTTGCATCACGGGGCCAGGCAGGGAAGGGTTTGGGGAGGAGGATCTGGGAGCAGGAGAAAGGGTTGCCTCTCCAGGATTGTCCTGGAGTCTCCAGGAATTAAAGACGAATCTTTAATTAAAGATGATGTCATGTGATGAAATACATCCAACCAAAATTGGCAAGCTGGGGAGCAGAACCGGGCCAGCGGGAAAAGGAGATCAGAGGAGCCTCAAAGCTGGGTGAGAAGGAGGAATGACATGCCCCTCCCAAGGCAAGTAGGAGTGGGGGTCATGAGGTGAGGGGAACCCTAGGCTGGGGGTGCATGGATCCAGGGTGGGTCAGGGGCCTGCCAGGCTGGGGGGTGGAATAAGGGGTCAAGGGGAACCCCCAAGCTAGGTCAGGTCAGGGTGTCGATCAGGCTGGGGGTTGGGGCAAGTGACATTCCCAGGCTGAGGGTGGGGGGTGGTCTGGATAATCCCGGAGGGGTTGGATCAGGTTGGGAGGGTAGATGGGGTGGGGTGAGTCAGCCTCCCCCTCTCCAAAAGGCCATGGGGTATGGAGTGTGGTGGATCAGGCTGGAGGGGTATGGGTCAGGGGATACTCCAAGCTGGAGGGAGTAGACAGGGGGTCAGTGCCCCCCCAGGCCAAGGGGGTATGGGGCACAGAGTGGGAATGGGTTAGGCTGCCCCTGGCCAGGGCGGTATGGGGCAGAGTTGGTGGGGGGGGGGGAAGAAGGCTGGAGAGGGTGTGGGTCGGGGTCACCCCGAGGCTGCAGGGGATAACGGGGGGGATTAGACCCCCCCAGCCCAGGACCTCACACCGTCGTCATCACTTTCAGGGAGCCCGATCGGAAGCGCATAATCTTCTTCTTGAGGGCGTGCGAGGCCTTGATCTTGACAAAAACCTTGGGCCGCCCGCCGGCCTGGCCGGGCCCCGTGCTGGCGACCAGCTGCGGCGAGAGCTGCTGGGGCCACACCAGCCCACTGCTCTCATCCGTGTCGCTGGAGCCGGTGCTGAAGGCGGGCGAGCCGCCCTCGCTCAGGCTGGACTCACTGTCACCGTAAGCCAGCCCCTCCTCCAGCCGGCACACGGGGGCCCGCCGCGCCCCGCCACCCCGCCCGCCTGAGCACTCCGAGTCGCTCCCGGCGTAGCCGTACAGCACGTTGCGGGGGGGTGAGGCGGCGCCCGGCCCGCTCCGCCCCACCCGCCGACTCCGCTGTGGCTCCCCAGCGCCTGCCTCCTCCTGGCAGATCTCTGCCGTCGAGCGCCACTTCCGGTAGCCGGCAGCGCCTGGGTGGGGGCGGCGCTGCCGGGACGGCTTGAGCACCACCTCATCCCGCTCCACCGTGTGGTACTTGGTGCCCAAGGTGCCCGGCTTGTTCAGGAGGCTGTTCTCCGACTGGGAGCGCGCCGCCTTCTTGCCCCGGGGGGAGCCTTTCCTGGCACTAGCCCGGCGCCCCCCTGGCACTTCGCCACCTTCCTCAGTGAAGCGGCACTTCTTGGGCATCGCCGCTGCCCGAGGCCTCTCCCTGGGCGTCACCGGGGCCCGCTCTGGTGACAGCTCCATCGAGCGCCCCTTGGTGAGGGGAGGGGGCTTCTTTTTGGCACCTCGGTGGGCCTGCTGGGCACGGGGGGGCTGCTGGGCTGGGATGTACTGAGCCTTTACCATCTGGCAGGCCCCGTCCTCGGTGCAGGCCAGCGGGGGGCGGCCCCCCCTCTCCTCGTAGGGAAGGGGTTCCTGGCCATTCCTGGCATGGGCACCGTCCTCGCCTGGCCCCTCCTCGTAGTGATCCACCGACAGGGCAGGCCGGAGGTGGGCCAGCACCTGCAGCTTGGGGGGCTTCTGGAGGCTGGAGTGGGGCGGGGCGTAGCCTTCCGGGGCCCCCTTGGCTGCCAGCGTCCTCTCGGCCGCAGCGTCCCAGGACGACCAGATCCGGGTCGCCGCGCCGGCCCCACCCTCGTAGCCGCAGGGCGAGGGGGTGCTGCTGCCTCGCTCCATGGCCGGGGGGTGCTTGCGCTCCACCTGGGGGGCCAGCAGCTCTGAGGGCCTCTTGCAGAGGCTGTTCTGGCGGGCCACTGCCTTGGCGGGCGGCTCGGCGTTGAGGCTAGTCCGGGGCTTCCCGCCCCGTGCCAGCTGGCTGCGCCGGCGAATCAGCCGCGAGATGTAGCTCTCCACCTTGTGGCAGTGCGCGGCCTCGGGGTAACAGGGCAGCTCCTGCCCCCCGAACTCCTCCAGCCCCCCGGCCTGCTCCGCACCATAGGCCAGGCCCGGCGAGAAGGGGGTAGCATCATAGAGGCGGCCACGGAGCAGCGGGTTCTGCATGGCCACAGCGTGAAGGGGACTGGGGTACAGGAAGGGGTCCAGGCTGTCCCGGGGAGGGAGGCGCGGGGGCGGCTCAGAGAGGTAGTCCTGACAGCTGGAGTAGGGGGCCGAGGAGGAGCGGGGAACCATGCCCCGCCCAGCACTGTCTTTGCCACTGCTGCCCACCTCGCCTGCGGGACAGAGAGACATGGACTGAGAAACAGACCTGCGGACAGAGGGAGGGACAGACCCATGCAAGGAGGCTCCAGCTGAAGGGGGCAGTGCTCGGCCCTCCTCGCTCCCATAGGGACAAAGGCAACCTCAGAGACAGGCCAGCCCCATTCGCTACCCCCCAACTCTCCTTGGCCAGGACCCTGACAACCCATCCAGACCAGTATCCCCCAGGACCCAACACACGGCCCCGTCCATCCCGGTATCCCCAATGACCTAACCCTCAGGCCCGTCCAGCCCCATATCCTTCCCTCCCTCCACCAGATCAGCAGGGCGACCCCAGTCTCGCTCTGGTCTCAGGAGCCAGGCAGCCACTCACCCACGGATTTGGGGCGCTCACTGGCATAGCTGCCACGCGACTCGGCCTGGCCAATGCGGGAGCAGGAGCCGGAGACGGAGAGGAAGCTGGAAGAGTCCCCGAAGCCGGAGACTGGTGAGTCTGAGGCCATCGCAGAGGAGGCGCCCTCGTAGAAACCTGCAAGAGATGTTAGCTGTGAGCTGGAGGGCAGCTGTGAACCGCAGGGGGGAGAGGGGGCAGGGATGGATTTGTGGGACAGCCATGGGGGATAGAAAGAGGAAGCCATGAGCTGGGGGGCAGGGAAGGGGGAGGCAGGTGACGGGGAGGACAGTGATAGACTAGGCTGGAGGGGCAGAGGGAAGACAAGGAGAACTGGGGAATGTGGGGGGCACTGGCCCCAGAGCAGTAGAGGAGACTGGCCCCATGATCTGTGGGAACTGCTAATGGGGGCAGGTCAGGTCAGCTGACCTGCAGCAGGGGATGGGAGCAGCCCATGGGGCAGCCAGCCAGCCAGTTCCCTGGGTGGGCCTCAGCTTGGAATCTGGGGTGTGAGACGCAGCTCTGGGGTCCCATTTCCCTGCAGGGATAATCGGGGGGTGAGGATCGGCTGCATCTCTCCCCCGATCTGAGACACCCTCCCACCCCCATATCACACGACCAGGGTCCCTACCCGAGCTGGGCCAGCTGTCCGTCTCGGCCGCCTCCCCGCAGGCCTTTTCGGGGTACAGCCGCAGCCCGCCCACTTGCTGCTCCAGTTCCCACATCAGACCAGGCAGCGCATCCTGGAAAGAAACCAGAGAGGGGTGGGATGTTAGCAAGGCATTAATACTCCAGCAACAGGGGCCTTCCAAGCTCCACCTAACGGTGACCCCCCCAAAGTCATTGCTACATGTCACCCCCTCAGCCCCCTCCCAAAATCAGGGCTCAAACTGCCACCCCCCATCAGCAGTAGATAGTTGTGGCGGGAGGGTCAGCTACCCCCTGAGCGCCACCCCACACCATGTTTACACTCAATTGAACTTTGCACTCTGGGGGGGGATATGCTGCAGACAGCCCACATGCAGGTGGGGGGGGGCAGGGTCCGCTGGGTGACCTTTGGCCTCCAGACAGATGGGTGCGGCGAGACAATGAGACCCATTTGGGGCTGTCGCTCAAACTCTGCTGGAGACAAAAGTGGGGGGGGGGGACTGTCATCACCCCAGGGAACGGGGGAAGCTGACAGCTCCAGGTCTGGGGGGAGGGGAAACAGCTACCACCTGGCCCCACTGCATTGGGATACCCCAACCCCCACCCCCAGATATGGGGTGTGCAGCCACCCAGGGGAACAAGGCCCAGGGAGCCAGGAGACGGGCCCCAGGCTCTTCGGAACCTGTGCTGGCCTCTACCCTGCCCCAATAAGGTCAGGAAAGCAGGAGGCAGCCGGATCCCAGAACTCCTCGGCCCAACAGAGGTGGGGGAAGCTTCCTGAGCTGCAAGGAGCGGGAGTGGGCACAGGTGGGAGGGGGATGTTCTGATGGGGCCAGAGCCCGTCGGGATGGGGCGGGGAGAACAAGAGATGGAGAGAAGAGAGGGAGAGAGAACAGAGGGAAAAGGAAAGACGTCATGAAAAATACCTTTATTCACATCAAATTTCATTAAAACTTTTTAAAAAGTTTCTAAAATACCAAGACAAGGAACAAAAAGCACAACACACCCAGCAGACATCAAACCTGGATCCCTAAAGCATCAGCGCCACCAAGTTCAGGCAAACTCTTAACACCCCACATCAACTGAACAGCGTCCTGCCTACAAGCCGGTTCATAAAAGGTGTCATCAGCCCACAGCCTGGGCCACCGTCAGCCCCGGCCCGTCGGTTCTAGGGAGATTTCAAACCGGCAGGAGGAGGAGTGAGAGAGAAGGAAACAGACAGGCGAAATCGAACACGAGGGCAGGAGAGGGAAAAGGAGAGGTGTGTTGAAATGGACAGACGGGGTTACGTGGGGATAAGACAGACAGAAAACACAACAAAGAAAGGAGAGATACAAATGAGTGAGAGAATGAATGAGTGGGGGGGAAAGGAAAACCTCCCCCATCCCTCCAACACAAACCACCCTGGGAAGAGCTCCCCACCCCTGCACTGGGGATACGTGCACACACAGGCCTCCCCCTGCCCCTCATCCTATCCCTGCTATCTCTGCTTCACGCCTGGCTGCCCTCCCCTCTGCCTGGGGTGAATTTCAGCTCAGAGATTGAGAGTGGGGTTCATTTATCACGGCTCCTGAGGAAAGGGGGGGGTGACACCCGGTCAGCGCCGGAGGAAATTAATTATTCCTACTACATCATCAATGTTGATGAATAAATTACAGCTCAGGGGGCTGCAAACAAAGGGGCTGGGGGTGGGTATTCCCATCCTATCCAAGATCCACCCCCTACTCAATAAATACAGCCCATGTCCTCCCCGCACCCCTTAACAAGTGACATTCGAAATGAGGGATTATCCTGCTGCTCTAGGGACATCTGATAAATTTCTCCCCCACCCACGGAAGGAGCAATTCCCCCCTATTCTTGACCCCCCAACTCTTTATTGTCCATCCAGCACCTAACTGTTCCCCTCTGTTTCCACCATCTGTCTCCCAGAGGCCCTCGGTGTCAGGCTCATGGGTGAAGTCCAGCCATTTTGTGAAGAGGCTGGACATAAAAATGGCAAATTTCCTAACTATGCCCCACACCTCAAAAAAACTGTAAAACTCTGGGGGGACCCCGAGGGTTTGTTTTCTTCATGTCTTTCAGGTTCAGCGTAGCAGGGTCTGGATAGCAGAGAAAGAACAAGACTGGTAAGGAAGGGGGAAAGCTAGCCTAATGGTCAGGGGCTCAAGCCTCAGACTGAGAAGAGATAGGTTCAATTCCTTGCTCCACCACAGCCTCCCTGTGTGACCTTAGACACAAGGTTCTCTGTGCTCAGTTTTCCCATCTGTATAATGAGCACAGCTGTCCTACCTCATAGGAATGCTGGGAAGATCCTTACATTAAAGTTTGTGGAGTGCTCAGATGCTACATTAATGGGGCGAGAGCAGGACCTGAGGTGATTGTTACATGGACTATCCAGAAGGGGGCAGCACCCACAAGCCAGGCCAGAATTTCCATTTAGAGACCTAAATGAATTGGGTGCTGAGGTCCCAGACGTGGATGCTGGGCTTTGGAAAACCTGGCCCTCAATGGTCTTGATCACAGGACTTTCTGCCTCATCAAATCCTCCAATGGCACCAGCCCTGTTCTAGTCAGATCCTTACTATCCCTCACAGTATCAGGGCACCTTACTATAAGGGTGCATGTAGGCACCCCATTAAGTACACATGTAAGGGCTGAAACAACCTGCATGCATCACCCATGAGTTCACTGTACTTTCCCCTGGACAGATGATCCAGCCATGCAGGTCCCACGGCCGAACCGACAGCCATCAGGGTTTTAACTGCTGTGTCAGCTAGCCCTGCTCTGAGCTAGGCTGTATGAGGGAAGGCTGGCAATTTGACAGTCTAATAACTAAATCATGCTCCTGTCCCACAGTGAGGACTGGAACCCAGGGGTCCTGGCTCCCAGCCCTCCTGCTCTAACCCACTAGATCGGGGTAGACAACCTATGGCATGAGTGCCAAAGGCTGATTTTCAGTGGCACTCACACTGCCTGGGTCCTGGCCACCAGTCCAGGGGGCTCTGCATTTTAATTTAATTTTAAATGAAGCTTCTTAAACATTTTAGAAACCTTATTTACTTTACATACAACAATAGTTTAATTATATATTACAGACTTATAGAAAGAGACCTTCTAAAAACATTAAAATGTATTACTGGCACGCGAAACCTTAAATGAGAATGACTAAATGAAGACTCAGCACATCGCGTCTGAAAGGTTGCCGACCCCTGCACTAGATTCTACTTCCTTCCCAGAGCCAGGGATAGAACCCATCCCAGCCCCCTCCCTCCTACCCACTCCAATCCACTAGACCCCACTTCCCTCCCATAGCTGGAAACCCAGGAGCCCTGGGAGTTAAAATCCCAGCCATAAAGGTCTGTTTGGTCTGACAACGTGGAAAGAATTTTTTTTCAAGGGGGTCTATCAAAATAAAAACCAAATTATTCTCTTTGAGTTACTGATGTCAGCTAAGGGTCTGGGCCCCCAACTGGTGGCGTCAATGGGCCAGATTCCCAGTTGGCACAGCAACACTGAAATGAATAGAACCAGATCCTCAGCTGGTATAATTCAGCATCACTCCATTGGAGCAAACAGCGCTGCACCAATTTGCACCAGCTGAGCTCCTGGTCCAAAGATTTTTAAACTGGAAAAAGACTTTAAAATCACCCCCTAGGAAGTGCACCCTACCTCTCCATGGCTAGTCCAGGTACTTCAGAGGCAAGTTCAAGGCACTGCGGATACAACTGTGACCAGCTAATCCATCTATGAGGGAAGTTCTCCCAATCTCCATCCGTTTGCAGTGGGATTATACCCCGAGGCAGGCAGATTTATATCCCATGTAAATTTTCATCCCAGCGCGTGTAGCCGCAACTGTTCTTATTATTCCTATAAATGGCTAATCCTTTTTGGAATCCTGTTAAGCTCTGTAATATCTGGTGCTGGCGCATTTCAAACATCTAAATCCACACACACAAATGTGTTTGAAAAACCAATCCCGATCCAACTGCCAAGCAGCCACAATTAGCCTCTGGTAAAGGATGGAGCTGAAAGATACATCCTGGGATATAACGGCAAGGAGCACTGGATCTGCGATTTGCATGGGTGTGTTATCGGCAGCCCAGATAGTGATATCAGTCGTTAAGGTTGTCTGACAGTTTCCATTATAAGAGCCTGTTTTTGGTTACTTATAACTTCAGCTGTTCAGGTTGAAATTTTCCATGCTGGGTGTCAGCCTCCAGCTGAATTTTTCTGGAAAGTTTCAGCTAAAACAGGTCAGCTGTTTTTGAGAACAAAGTTAGAGGGGAATACAGCACTTTGGCCATGCTCCAAAAAATATATATTTTCTTCCAGCCATTTGGTTGAGAAGCTCTAGTGCCCCCATGCTTTGGGGCAGGGACTTGAAATCTGGCAGAGGGGCCAGGGATGTGCCTTCTGCTGTTCCCCTGAGAATCTGTCTGTCCTGTGTGCCAGCCAGACTGCCTGTGCACCATCCCAACCGAACAACTGAATATGCTCCAGCCCAGGGCTACAGGGGCTGAGCAGGACTCCTGGAAATTGCTCCTTGGGGATGCTGGTAGTGGAGGCAATGCAGAACAAAGAACAAGGAGATTCTCTCTGGCACTTTGAGCGCTCCCCCTGTTGACACGATGCAGCATAGGAGACAGCTGCCAAACTGGAATGCAGAAGGGCGAGGAATGAGGAGGCCGGATGGGGAATAGAAGAGATGCAGGTAGGAAGAGGGAGTGGGATAGAAGGAGGACCAGTCATGAGCCTCAACATCCCTCTGGTGTCAGCAAATAGCTGTGAAACCCACAGTCAACATGTGTCTCTCATCCACCTCTAGTGGCAGATCCCCACAGAAGATAACAGCCTACTGCTGCTACCAGGACTGCGCTGTGAATCCAATGACCCCAACTCTGATGACACCCTGCATGTGTGGGAGGATCAATATGGCTCCACAAGATGAAATCCTCTCCCCTCCCAATTTTTAAAATCATATGAAATCACTTTTAAAAAAAAAAAAATCCTCTGCATTAAGAGACCTGGTGTATATTTAAATCTAGCCTACTTTCCTCCTGGCTTCGTGGCTAAGATTAGTTGCAGCACAATATCAGGCAACTTGCCTCAGGGAAAGGGATCTGATCTGGTTAGAGATTGCAAAAATCTTACTTATGCGCTGGGTTTCCTGCCTGCCTTTCACCTCACTCAGGAACCCTGAAACACAGCTGGGTTGTTTTCACTCCGATTCTAATCGGTTCCACTTCTTGCCTCTCACCAGCACAAGGCAGCAAATATTATCATGTATGCGGCACTTGACACCTCCAGGATACTGTATAAATATTAACCCTTTCTGCTCCCCAGCTGTTTCCCTGGTTTACAAATTGGGGAAACTGAGGCATACTGACTTTCCCTACAACTAGAATCAATGGCGGAGCTATAGAACCCAGGAGTCCTGGCTCCCACTCCCCTCCCAGATCTGGGAATAGAACCCAGGAGTCCCCATTCTCATATCCCTGCTCCTCTAGCAATTAAATCCCATCTCTTCCCCTTTAAAACTAAACATAGCTTGCTCCGTTCTCCAAAAGAGAGCTCAAATGAGAACCAGGTGTGGGGCTCCTCCACATGCTGCTCCGAGCTATCCCTCGCCGAACGAAAGATCGGGCCGGGGAGAGCGTATGGGATAAATTACAGAACAGAGCCACATACAGACATCGTACGGGGGGCCAGGGGGGGATATATTTAAACAGGATGCCTCGAGCCACAGTCAGAAAGGCAGAGGAATTGTGACAATCTCAGCAGCACTTGGGGCTCTGTGAAGAAAGAGGAAGAGGAGATCTAGGGTGGGATTGGCAGAAGCTCTGCAGGGAGTGACTACAGGGGAGCTGGGGCTTACTTTGGTGATTCGGAGATTTTAAGCTGAGAAGGAACCATCATTCTGATCAGCCTGTCTGACCTGTATAACCTAGGCCAGAGAATCCCACTTCCAGCCCATATCTTGTGGTCGAGCTAGAGTGGGAAAGAAATGTCCGATTTCAGCAGAAAGCCTCCAAGCAGCGGAGAATCCACCACTGCCCCTCGGTCAGTCGTTCCAATGGTTAGTTCCTTTTCCTGTTTAAGAACTTGAGTCTTGTTTACAGTCTGAATTTCTCTGGCTTCAGCTTCCAGTCACTGCCTCCTGTTATGGCTTATCTGGTACGTTACCAAGCCCGTTACACCAGAGATCTCCCCCTGTGGATGTTTATCCACCCAGACCAAGCTGCCTCTTAGGTGTCCTTTCAATAAACTAAACAGACTTGAGCGCCCTTCCTCTCTTGCTGGGAGGCGGTTTTTCCAGATCCCGGTAGCTGTATACAGAGGGAACGCCGGGGGCTGGTCAGAAAGCACAAATCCCCCTCCGCAGAAAACGTCAAGGTTTCAAAATTTGTTTTTATTTCACACTGGAACGAACCAAGACCTTTTGAAAGAGAAAGAGAGAATGCGCGCACGTGCCCCTCTCAGCCTGGAACAGCCAACAGCCCAGAGGTTAGGACGCATTCCTGGGATATGGGACACCCAGGTTCAAGTCCTCTGGGACTAGGACGGATGTGAAGAAAGGGACTGGGGAAGCGCTATTTACCCTTTCACATCACACAAGAACCAAAGAGGCTCCCAATGAAATTAACAGGCAGCAGGCTTAAAACAAATAAAAGGAAATATTTCTTCACCGAGCGCACAGTCCATCTGTGGAACTCCTTGCCAGAGGATGTTGTGAAGGCCAAAAGTATAAGTGGGTTCAAAAATGAACTGGATAAGTTCTTAGAGCACAGGTCCCCATCAGTGGCTATTAGCCAAGATGGTCACAGGCACAACCCCATGCTCCGGGTGTCCCTAAACCTCTGACTGCCAGAAGCTGGGACTGGGCAACAGGGGATGGATCACTCGAGAACTGCCCTGGTGTGTTCATTCCCTTTGAAACACCTGGCACTGGTCACTGCCAGAAGACAGGATACTGGGCTAGATGGACCCTTGGTCTGACCCAGTAAGGCCGTTCTAATGAATAGAACTCAGGAGTCTGGATTCCCAGTCCCACCGGCTCAGCACTATCCCTGTTTTACAAATGGGGAAACTGAGGCTTACTGACTTGCCTAAGATCAAAGAGCCAATGGCAGAGCAAAGAATGGAACCCAGGAGTCCTAACTCCCAGCCGCTCCTGTTCTCACCCCCTGCACCCCATGCCCCTCCTAGAGCAGGAGGAAGAGAACCCAGGTGTCCTGATTCCCAGCCCCCTGCTCTGACCCACTAAATCCCACCAGAACTAGGAACAGAACCCAAGGGTCCTGACTCCCCCTCCCCCATCCCGCTTTAACCATTACTCTCCACTCCATCCCTTTAAAACTAAACATGGATTGCTCAGTTCTCCAGCTGAGCACTAGAATGAGATCCAGGCATGGTCTAGTCCAGGGAATTGAACTTGTGTCTCCCATTTCCCCAAAGGGGGTCCCACTCATGAAGCTGGAGAATCAGCCTACATCTTGTCCCTTTGCAGAAGTCATTAACTAGCCACTGGGCCAAAAAGAGAGATTGAGTAGCCCAGTGGTCAGGGCGGTCGCTAGGGATACAGCGAGCCAGGTTGAAGGCCCTACTCCAATGCCAGCCAATCAGGGCCTTGCACTTGAAATGGTTGCTCAGACGGTTTGTCAGGTCGAGGATGGGATTGACAGGGTGTGTCTACACTGGATTGCGAACCTGGGTCTGTGGACCCCGGCATGTGGACTCGACCTTTCCAAGTCCATGCTTGAGACTCCACACTGCTTTGCAAAGCTGGGCTTACAAGTGTTGGGCTGGGGTCTCTCAGCCATGCTAACACGACCACACGGCACTATGCCGTCTGCAGCCCGACTCAGGCTGTGTCCACACGGCAAAATGACGGGGCTCGGGCCTGAGTCACACCAGAAGCAGGGCTCTGATGCACCCCCCTAGCAGGGGCCTAGGTGAGTGCTTGCTGACCCAAGCCAGAGCAATTTGTATGTGGACACAAGGCGGGGCATTGGGCGCAAACCGGGGTCAGAGCCTGGATGTAGTGTCCAGTACAAACACGACAGGCGACAGCCACTGTGACCGCTCAGTCTGTTTCGGAGCCATTGCTTTCCAGGATAGAGTCCCCCCTGTAGCTGCATTCTTTGCTCCTAGACACTCGATCTTGCATTTGGCTGCATTCAAACGCATGTTTGGATGTTGGAGCAACAAGGAGACAAAGACACAAGCCAGACCTCGGCAGAGCCGTTATCGTCCAGCTAACGGCTGTAAGCAGGAGGTGGGCGCAGCGGAGCTAAAGCAGAGATCGCAGCAACCAGAAATGGAAAAGTGCCGTCAGATCCCATGACTTCCCGAGCACCAGGGCTTGGCTGAATGCAGCTGGATAAAACTCTGCGCCGTTCGCGGCTCAGGTCAAGATTAAAAAAGGGTTAAAATGTAGAATTCAATTAAAGTGACCTCAATGCAGCAACCCAGCATCCCGCAGAGCCAAGGGCCAGGCTCTGGACGTGGGGCTAGCGCAGCAAATGGATGGTGGCTTGGATGCCGTGCAAGTCTCTAATTTGCATGCCACACAGGCACTAGGAATCTGGGCTAGGACGTGCTGGGCCGGATTGGACCAGCAGCACCTCATCTAGTGCAGTATCGTGGGGCCCGATTCCCAGCTATCCTACCCCCCGTGTTTGTGGCAGTGATGGTGGGAGGTGGTTTTAAGCCCTTTTGCACAGTGCCACCTCCCCCCCATCGTATTCTAGACCTCCTCCAGCCCCCAGGGTTAGCCAGTGCAGCCTCAAGGCTACTCTAATTCACACTCCGTTCCCTCTGGAGGAGAGAATAGCCACAGCGCAGTGCACACTGACATTGCCCCCCGATGTCGCGGGCAGGGATCAAGGTTCTCTCACTCCAGCTCCACACTGGCTAGGGAGAAGCCCTTGTGGGGGAGGGATTCTCAAGGGGCCATTTCCACCCATTTTAAGTCCAGCGCAGGATAAAAGGCCTGAGCATTGGAACTGTCTGTGACAGCAGCAGCTGCTTCAGAGGAAGGTGCAAGAACCGCCCTTCCTGCCCTGCCCCCCGGGCAGGCAATGATAGAATACCCGACCGACAGCAGAAGTTCCTGACAGACCCCTAGGTTAGCAGGTTGGTGTATGCCCTGAAGCATGAAGGCTTATATCCCTTCTACCAAAAATTCCTATTCTTCTTTTATCTGGAAAACTTGCGACTCTTCCTTTAAAATCCTGCTACGCTCTTGGCCTTAATGATATCATGTGGCAGGGAGTTCCACAGGATACCACAGTAGGAGTTTCTCTCTCTCTGTCTCTCACTTCCTGCCAGGTTTCAATGTTCCACCCTTCACCGAGCCAGCAGCCAGAGGTGGCTTCAGATTCATTACACCTACTAGCAGAGGTTGACCCAGAAAAGTAGAGACAGGGGAAGCGTCCCAGTCCCCATTCTCATCTCCCGCAGTGGGAAGACAGAGGCATGGGCTGGTCTTGCTAGGTTTTTAGCCTCCTCCCCCTTCCATATTTCAGATCAGCACCTAGCTTGCAGGTTCACCCCTCTGGCTAGTAAATCTTCCAGCCTGGCCATATTGGCCAGCACATCCAACATCACACTAGCCTAAGGAGGTAGAAAGGTTAGAGCAGCTAGAGGCAGCCTGGCTTGGTGGATAGGGCACCAGACTCGGAGCTGGGTGCCCTGGCTCTATTTCTGGCTCTGCACAGACTATATGGTGCTGGCAAATCACTTCTCTCAGCATCTCCTGCTGCCTAGACTGTGAGCTCTGTGTGCAGGGACTTTGTGGACGTGCAGCGCTTGGCACAATGGCCCCTGATCTCCACTAGGTGGTACTGTGGTATGACAATGATAAATAATAAACCAGCATTGCCAATTCTTGCACTTCAAGACCCAACTCCCGGAGTCATGGGAGAATATCTGCTTCCGTTTTTTTTCCTTAATGAAGTAAGGGCTTGTCAAGATGAACCATTAGCATGCAACAAGCTGGGGCATGAATCTACCTGGCAGTAGCCTGCCATGCAATAACTGACCCAGACTGCGCTTTGACCTACCCCAGATCTAAGTCTGTAGGGCTTGTGGTAGAGGAGACATAGCTAGAAAATGGGATGCCCTAAAGGCTCCAGAAGGCAAATGGAAAGAATCCCCCTCACCCCATTATTTGGGAAAGTCTGGAAATAGTGTAGGGCCATCTCATGATTCTGTAGGGAGCTGACACATGAGTTTCGGGCCTGGCACCAAGCTACAGCCGAATGGGGAGCAGGGGGGAGCCTTGCTCTTCACCATGAAATTTCAAAGGGCACAGGAAGGCAGAATCACAACCCCCGTTTTACAGATAGGGAAACTGAGGCACAGCCACTCACCCAGTGGCTGAGCCAGCAAGAGAACCCAGGTCTCCTGAGTGCCAGGCCAGCATTTTAGCCATGAGGCCACAATGTCTCCAGCTCAAGGGATAGCAGGGCAGGCCAAAGCATGAACTGCACCGGCCCGGCGCTCCAGCATCACCGAGCTGCTGTGGCTGGGAACCATTGTACTAAGTAGCTAGCTCTTGCTGGTCCCCACGGTGCAGTTCAGAGCAGATTGCTCTCCTTGCCGTTACAGAGAGCGCCTTTAGCACACTGGATCCTGACAGCCAACCGCCGCCAAGGGGATTGCAGGCTTGAGCTTTGTATCCGTTCTCTCTCGCTCGCTCTTGCATTCCCTTAAAGAAGCTGCCGCTCAGCGTTCTCCCTCGGCCGAGAGGAGAGGAGATGACGGACCATAAAAGTCTACTGGATGGAAGCACAGCTCCCATTTCTCCGCAGGAAAACTCCTCTTGGACAGTCAGGGCTGCTTTCCTGATCGGAGAAACGGAGAGGCTGTACTAAAAAAAAAAAATGGAACAACAGTTGGAGATGTACATTGTGCACGTGTGTGTATAAAAAACACCCAGCACAGAGGAAAGCACATGACCCATAGGCCAACGTTTCACACTAGCATTCAGGACTCCTGGGTTTTATTCCCCGTTGTAGGAGAGTGTGGTTAGAGCCAGGGCAATTGAAAACCAGGTTGTATTCCCAGCTCCGAGAGCAGGGTGGGGTTAAGTGGTTAAAGCAGCAGGGCTGGGAGTCAGGACCCCTAGCCTCTCTCCCCAGTTCTGCCACTGACCCTTTGAAGGAGTTGTTTTCCTCCTCCATGCCTCAGTTTCCCTTCTGTAAACCAGGGGGCGTGGCCATACTACCCGCTGTGCACCCTGTGGCTGAAAAGCACCATACAAATGGCAAGCATTAAAGGATTTTAAAAAGGAAAATAACTTAAATAAACTTCCTGTTGCTTATAAGTGCTTCATCCCCATCGCCTCCGGCATGGAGGGCCAAGCTTACAAAGGGATTTAGATGCCTCCAGATGCAGAGAGGCACCAAGCAGGATTTTTAAAAAGGGTCTGACCAGCTGAGGTGCCTAACTCCCCTGGGCCATCAGTGGCTTTAGATTCTTAAGTACCAACTCTGCCCTGGTGTAGGGGAGTAGACAATGAATCATCCCACCTGATTTACAGGATTAGAATTTCGTAGGGGAGTTAGGCATGTGAATTCCATAAGCAACTAATTCCCCTAGATTATTTCCCAGCCATAATTTCTGGAATGAGGTTTAAATCGTTAGAACAAGAGCTCGTTCTAAAAAAAAACAAAAAAAAAACACCCAGGCACTTCCATAGTAACATTTAATTCCTGCAAAGTTTTTGCTTCGCTAACAAGGAAAAAAATTACAATTTTGTTTGGGAGGTTAAAATTAAACCACCGATTTTGATGAAGGACGAAATTTCTCATCTTCTACGCTTCCAAAACCAATTTGTAAATGGCCATTAATTCGGGGCTGGTACTGATTCCTAACTCGGGGGGGAGGGGGGACACAACATCCTTTCTCAGAATAAACAAAAAAAAAAAAATCAAGGTTGGCTTCATCTGATGGAGTCTTGAATGAGCATTTCTAGGATCCAGAAGGGACCATTGTGATCATGTGGTGTGACCTCCTGGATAACCCCAAATTAATTCCTGTTTGAACTCCAGCAGGTCTTTTACAAAAACATCCGTTCTTGAAGAGAAGCATCAGCATTGGAGGCGTGGAAAGGATCTTAGTAGAGACACACTAGCTTTCTTACCGGCCGTTCCACGACTGAATTTCTTTAATTAGCTAGATATGGGGAAATATATGCGGGGGCGGGATTTCTCTTATTGGGTGAGCATTGGAGGTTGCCTATTTTTCTTCAATACCAAATACCATTGTGTGCCCTATTCTCTAAGTAGTCTTGGGCCAGGGTACGTGATGAATAAAATCTGAATACACATACATTTCTCTCTATAGAAGTGTGTGTGGTTCATATACCTAGAAATGATTTTTCCCCGTTAGGCTATGGAAGACCGTAGAGGGATTTGCACTTGAAGCCTGGATCCAAAGGACTTTTGAAAAACTTACTGAGCTGTTACACCATTGATTCTCACAGGAGTTACGCCACGGATGATTTAGCCACTGCTATACTTAGCAACATCCCTGACTGTGCATCTTCTCTGCGGCTTTCCGCCCCCTTGGTAGCTTTTTTCTTTCCCTTGCCTTCTTAATTACAAGGGATATTTGCATAAAAGCAGATTCTTTTGTTCCTGCGGCATTTAACAGCTGCTAATGCCTCCACCTGAACTGAAACCACAATCAGCTACGTGGCATGGTGTGGTAATCTTTCCAGCAAGCCACTGACACACTCAAGAAAGATAATCTGGAGGAAGGTCTGAGGTAGCTCAGAACTTCTCACCAACAACAGGGATAGAACCCAGCACCTCCTGCCACAAAAGCTTATCGGGGCTGAAGAAGAATCTCCCATGAGGTAGGTGTTAGCAGTACAGGGCTTATGACACTCAGCAGAGCCATGCCAAGTCTCTCCAGAAGATGGCAATGCTCTGATATTGTTACACTGTTTCCCCAGCGGATCTCAAATCTTTTCACAAGCTGTGCACACACACTCACCAGCAGCAGCCATCAAATGCAGTCACCTCTGGGGAGGGGGAGGAGTGCACAGCACAGGAGTGGGGTAGATTTTTGGTCCATGGCACCAGAGCAGACCCCTGCCCTTAGATTTTTTTAAGCATCTGTTCAGAATTCACAAGCTCTCCTCCTTCCATCTGGGCCTTCTACTCGCCTTCCAGTCTCAAGGCAACAACGTTTCTGGCAACAGGCCTGGCCTGGAGTGTTAAAGCAGCAGGAGACAAGGGTTCAAGTCCCAGCTCTGTCACAAACGCTCCTTTTGTGACCCTGGGGAAATTGAGGTGCAGCACTTGCCCATCTGTAAAATGGGGTCCTGAGAAGATCAGGTGCTCAGTTACTGTGGTAATGGGCTTGCACAGTTGCCACGGTGATGGGGCCATACAAGGACCTAGCTAGACAGATGTGCCATGTGTGATCCTAACGTACAGGGTACGAGAAGGGGATGGACTGAGCTGGAGAGGACCAGACTGGGAAGCAGCCCTTGAAGATCCTTCCCCAGCTGAGGAGGGCGGCCTAGGTCATTGCAACTGGTCCAAGAACACATAAGAACCTCTCCTGGCTGGGTGATCCAACTTATGTCGCTACTTTGGAATTTCCACGTTGGCTTTATTTTTTTTCTTTCTTGTCTAAGATCGGGGCCCCGTCGTGCCGGGCGCTGCCCAGACACACAGCGACCGAGACCGGGGCCCCGCCGGGCCGGGCGCTGCCCAGACACACAGCGACCGAGACCGGGGCCCCGCCGGGCCGGGCGCTGCCCAGACACACAGCGACCGAGACCGGGGCCCCGCCGGGCCGGGCGCTGCCCAGACACACAGCGACCGAGACCGGGGCCCCGCCGGGCCGGGCGCTGCCCAGACACACAGCGACCGAGACCGGGGCCCCGCCGGGCCGGGCGCTGCCCAGACACACAGCGACCGAGACCGGGGCGCTGCCCAGACACACAGCGACCGAGACCGGGGCCCCGCCGGGCCGGGCGCTGCCCAGACACACAGCGACCGAGACCGGGGCCCCGCCGGGCCGGGCGCTGCCCAGACACACAGCGACCGAGACCGGGGCCCCGCCGGGCCGGGCGCTGCCCAGACACACAGCGACCGAGACCGGGGCCCCGCCGGGCCGGGCGCTGCCCAGACACACAGCGACCGAGACCGGGGCCCCGCCGGGCCGGGCGCTGCCCAGACACACAGCGACCGAGACCGGGGCCCCGCCGGGCCGGGCGCTGCCCAGACACACAGCGACCGAGACCGGGGCCCCGCCGGGCCGGGCGCTGCCCAGACACACAGCGACTGCAATCAGGGCTCCTCGGCACTACACAGACATTTGGTGACTGAGGAGGGGAGGGGGTAATGGGTCTGTTTTGGGATCCGATAGGGTGAGGGCTCCCAGGAGGAGAGGGTGTGATGGGGGTCTGTGCTAAGATCAGTTGGGAGGAGGCTTACTGAGGGTGGACAACAGGGTCTGTCTTGAGGGCTCTCTGGGGCTGGGGGAATAATGGGGTCTACGTTGGGGTGAGACGCAGAGGAGGATCCCTGATGTAACGGAGCCCGTCTTGGCACCAGCAACATCCCTGTCCCATCCATCCTGCTAGCTACAGCTCCCTCCCTCCCCCGCCAGTCCAGGCCGGAGTTTCGCTCCTTTCGGCGCAGCCCCCCCAGCCCAGCGGTTATGGCCCATAAGTAATAAAGCAGAGATAAGACGCAGGAGAGACCGGTGGGGGAAGGGAGGCTGCGCACCAGGGAGGAACCTGCCCCCTTGCATCCCTTCAGCATCCCTCAGCAGCCAGGAATGGGGTGGGGGGGCAAGCAGAGCGAAACAGCTCCAGCCAGCCCAGCCAAGGGGCCCAGTCTGCCCCCAGCAGCCACCGCCAGGCCCCTGACCATGCAGCTGTCGGCTGCCACCAGCCCTGCCTCATGCAGACAACTCTCAGCCCTCCCCCATCCCACTGATTTAAAGTCCAGTGAGATGGGGGGGGGGGGACTGGCTGCTCAGCTCCCCCTCTGTAACCACAGGCCTCACCCCCTGCTTCCACCAGCCAGGTTGGGATCATGCAGCTACTTCCTTGGCAGCAGCTTCGGTTCAATTCTGCAGCCTCCCCACCCAAGATCGCCACCCCCCACAGAGGGCACTGCATCATATGAGCAGGATTATTACCCCTGTGTTACTGACGGGGAGAGCGAGGCCCGGGGAAAGGCAGCACTTTGCCCAAGGATCCCACCCCCATGGCTCCCCAGCCTCAATCCTGAGCTGCCAACAGCTTTTGCCTTTGAAGAAACGAGGAGCAGAGAGGAGAAATCAGACTCCAAGCGGAAAGGCAGCCCCAGCCGGAGCCAGTGGGGCGGTGTGTGGGGCGGGGGGAGATGGACGCTGCAGCCAAGGACGCGTGGCTGGGCTTTGCTTTGTCTGAGCATCTCTCCCAAGGAAACCCTAAACCAGGGCTGCGCCGGACGCCAAGCCACAGCCTCGTGCACCGTCATGTCTCAGGCATGAGCCGACCTCAGCCTGCCGGCTGCCGGCCCATTCTAGACGACTCACGTGTTTCCCCACCACCACCGCCAAGACTCCCACACGCCCCAGCTCCATCTGGAAGGCAGGGGACCGACGAGGCCCGCCAGAGCGCATGCCGGACGGCGCGTCATGGAGACCCAGGCAGCCGGAAGCGGCCAGGCCAGGGCTAAAGACACTGACAATGCTAGCCACCGGCACTCCCTGAGGAAGTTCACCACACCCCGGGGGCGGGAGAGGGGTGTCCTAACTTCCATTAGCCAGGACACCTCCCGGAAGAAACTCACCACACTAGGCTGGGATGGTGTCAGAAGCCCCCCTCCCCTACACACACACATGGGGGGGGGAAGCATAGCTGTATGGGAAACAGATTGCCCATCCCCCAAGAATTTTCTAGTTTTCCTGTCCCAAATTGGGAAGAAAAGTCAAAATCCTGAAAATTTTCACCAACCAGCAATCCAGAAAAGACGACGTAGTAAAGGAAATAGAAACATGAAGACTGGGTCCAATTGAAAGGTTTCGTGTTGATTGAAACCTTTTTTATTCCTACCTGCCTTGTTTACATTTCCCCCCCCATAAATTAAACTTCAAATTTTCCTTTTGTCTCCCCCACTCCCCCAAAAAAACAAAAAAACTGGAACTGTCTCATTTTGGAAAATGTGACGACAGGGACGTGGTAACACTTACTATCCCCTTCCCCCCACCAAAAAAAAAAAAATCAGGAAATTTGTCAAAACCAAAGAAACTTTTCCACAAAAAATTTGGGTTTTGATGCATCAGCGTTTCCCTGTGGGGGGCGGGAGGAAATTGTTGAAAAACTCCCAACCTTCTCGGAGGGAGGAAGGAGCCTCCCAATCTCGGGAAGGACCCCAGCCCAACCAGAAGATAAAGTCCAAAGAAATGGGAACAAAATAGGATGGTTGAATGTGTGACTCCTGCCCAACACAAGAGGGGGTGGGGTCATGGCATAGGGGCGGGGCCAAAGAAGTGCCCTGTGTGAGGTTGGGCCCAGCCCTGGCCCTGGGGTCTAGCCGGCACTGCTCGGAGGCAGCTCACCACGCCACTGACACACAGTCAAGATGGGAGGGGCAGAGGGGTGTATGGAAGACACGGAAGACCAGGCAACCTGGTCTCTGGCTGACTCATTCCCTCCCCATCGGAGCCCAGACAGTCTTGGGGTGACAGCAGGACTCGACGACCCATTACCCCACCGCTGGAGCAGCGTTATCAGCACCAAGGCACGCAGCTTGTGTCTGCACCAGGACGAATTCAGCCAGCGCTCCGCATCCTGATCTGACTGCGGCCGCGTCCTCAGGGCCGCACAGCTCCAGTGCCCTCCCTACCCCGTCTTCCCTCAACGCCAGGTCCAAGGAACAGTCTCCAGATCAGCTCACCCCCACCCCACCAGAGGATCTCATCACTATGCAAAGCAGACGCCTGTCATTGGCTGCTGGCTGCTCGCCCCATTAATCCCCTGCTGGAAGACGCTGCCGGGCTTTTTGACAGCGGTTCCGCAAATGTGAAGTCGATTTAATTAAATGGGGAGGGGGGGGAAGAGCAAAATCTTTTTATTTAATCAGTAAATAGCTGGTGAAGCCGGAGCTGAAAGAGGGGCTGGGATGGGGGGCAGAGATGTACCAGGCCCAGCAGGAACCCCATAGCCCTGGCAACTGCAGAAGGGACATGTAATGCCAGCCTCCAGAACAAGACCTTTAGGGGTCCAAGCGATACCTGGTCGGAGACGCAAAAAGCTCCCAAGGCTGCACAGGCCAAGCTGTGAAATCAGCAAGATAGCACATCCAGGGCACTGAAAATACAGGGCACCTTGAGAGGGGTGGGGTTTAGCACTTAGGAGTGGGGGAAATCAGGACTCCTGGGTTCTACCCCCAGCTCTGGAAGGGGAGTGGGGTCTGGTGATTAGAGAAGGGGGGCTGAAAGTCAGGACTCCTGGGTTTTACCACCAGATCTGAGAAGGGAGTGGGCTCTGGTGGTTAGAGCAGCAGGGCCAGAGAACCAGGACTCCTGGGTTCTACCCCCAGCTCTAACAGGGGAGTGGGGTCTAGTGGTTACAGCAGAAGCACTTGGTGCCTTGAGTCCTGGGTTCTATTCCTGGCTCTGACACTGATTTGCTGGGTGATCTCAGGGTATGCTACTCCCCCTGTCTGTGCTGTGCCTCTATTTCCCCCTATATGTAGAATCCACCCGGGCCACTGCTAGGAGGAAGCTCACCAAGCCACTCGAGTCCTGTAGCTGCCCCTATTGCAGCATTGTTAAGAGACAACAGAGCATGGGAGTGGGGATGAAGATATTTGCAACATCATGTCAGCCCATCACCCTGCCACCAGCACCAGTCAACATCCATGTTTCCGAATCAACCATGCTACCGGCTGAATGTGCTGCAGGGGCAGTTGAGGAATCCCCTTCCTGACCCTGCTCCAAGGCCCAGCTCCTGCCCTGGAGCATGATCTTGGCTACGCTAACTCCCCCGGCACGGGCAGCAGTCTGGAGCACAGCACAGCAATGCTGTCCATCTGTCTGTCCTGCTGAGGCGGGGAGGGGCAGAGATGAGGGAAGAGAAGCACTCCAGTGAGAATAGCTTTAGCTATATTACAATTTTCCAAGAGGTAAGCTGGTCCCGTATGCCCAACAGATACCTTTGCCCGGGGCTTGTTACACAAAGTGACACAAAACACACACAACATCCCCCGAGCCCACTCCAGGAGCCACTGGGGACGGTCTGGTTTGGTACTGCAGGGTCTTAGGTTAGAGCCAGCTCAGAGGTGGCACAGACCCTACCAACACCTTACCCCATGCACCAGGGAAAGGCAGCCTGCCCCATTTCTCTCCCTCAGATATGGTCTCCTCAGGCCGGAGAGGGACCTGCCTCACCCAGCACTCCCAGATACAGCCTGAGCTCTGAGAGGCAGGTCACCACAGTGAAGAAGCTCACCACACTGCTGACCCCTTCCCAGCTATGACACTGCACTGAGGAAGCTCACCACAACCCCAGTGCTGCAAGGAATCTTGCCACACAATCGAAGTCCAAGCTGACTCCAGCACAGTGACATGGAGGAACCTGCCACTTCCAACAATGACCGGACAACCGCGTGTTTTATGAGCGACACACACCCCCTTTCAACTCCCACCCTACCTGCTTTCCCCTCTGAGCGGGCTGAGAAGGAGATGGGGGAGGATGCAGCCCATGCACCAGAGCTCTGACAGACAGACACCCCGTGCTCCAGAGGGCTTTCCATAACACTACAATGAAGTTAGTGGAGCAACGCCGATTTATGCCAGCTGAGGATCTGGCCCCACTGACTCCAGTGGAGTTACAGCCAATTTACCCCAGCTAGGGATCCAGCCCTGCACTGTAAGGTCTTTGAGGCAGGGACTCTCTATGGCTTGCCCGCATAGCGGTCAGCACAATGGGGCCCTGATCCCCAGTTGGCACCCCAGCACCCCGACTCAGAGGAACACCTCACCTGCCATCTCTGGCCTCCCCTTAGATGCCTCAGCATAGCCCCACAGCCTGCAGGATCTTCCCTTCCAGCCACACAAGGAGGAGAAGACAATAGGTGCTTGGTCTACTTTGACAATGGCAAGACAGCCCTTCCCCTGCATTAGTACTGGGACTGAGCTCAGACTGAATTCTGTTCCTGAAGATGTCAAAGCAGAAATGATCAATGGTCTGTTGAGTGCAGTGTCCCCACCACCCCCTTCCTTGCTGCACCAGAGCAGACCACTGGGCCAGTCTAGATATACATTCTCTCCTGGATGGCACGGAGGAAATGGACTTAACTGTGCACTCGGATTGGGTGCCTTCCTGACCATTAGCCAGTGATCAGCTCTGAAGCATGAGGATGAGGTTTTGTATTAAAAAACAATCAACTTTTTTCTAACTCTTACCCAAGCACTGTGCATTGGTAGCATCCTGTAGCAGGGAATTCCACAAGTTAATTTTGTGCTACACAGGAGAGCATAGGGGCTGGAACTAGGGATTCTGGGGTAATGCCACACCTCCTGACTTGAAGTGGTTTTCATCATATACAGGGTTTACAGTTGGGTTCAATAGCTCTAGGCACCCCCACTATAAAAATTTTTCCAGCATCACTGCAGGAGACAATTAATTTTCTTCTACTTTCAGTTTATCGCTTCGCAATTTCACAGGCCCCATTCTTCCCCTCGCATCTATCCCAAGGTATCAGGAATATCCTCCTTTCTCTAGCTCTCAAGAAAACCCTGACACTAGAAGCCCAGTTGCTATTATGCTTAGTGGGAGATCTACCAACTAATGCCTCATGGTCACACAATAATTCATTACTTTGTTGCTTACTGGATTCATGTTCCCAAAACAGTTTAAACTGCAAGCCCATCCAAATCAGGAAGAAAGGTGGGCCCTGGGTTTCTCCAGTTGGGAACAGAGGCCTTGAGGCTTGACTCCCAGTCTCTGGTTCTAACCGACTCCACTCCCCTCCAAACGCTAGGGATAGAACCCAGGAGTCCTGGTTCCCAGGCTCTCTGCTCTAACCACACTGCCATAGAGAAAACACACAAAAATCAACAGATTCCAACCACAGGGCAGGGGACAATGTAATCTAGGACATGGTGGTGCCATCAACTTGAGTAAGGCAACAGGCCGGGCCCAGGGACTCCCAGAGGCCAGGGGGTCTGAGATGTTTCTATGCAAGTTAAATATACAAAGGAAGGGGAGAGGAAGCCTCCTGCTCACCTGCCCCAGGAAAAAAGGGCTCCCCTACCCCTAGAAAACACAAACTGCACAGCTGGGGGCTCCCACACCCCCATAAAACCCCCATAGACCCCACATTACACAGCTAGGGGCTCCCCACACACCCACTCAGAACAGCCTCATAAACCCCAGGTCCCCATAACAGCCCTCTACACCCCCCCCCGAACAGCTGGGGGGGTCCCTCCATACCCCAATAACAGCCCCATACACCCCACACTACATCACTAGGGGCTCCCCCACACCCACTCAGAACAGCCTCATAAATCCCCACACCCCAGTAAGAGCCCCATACACTCCCTTAACAGCACCATAGACCCCACACACACTACACAGCTAGGGGTTACTCCCATAACAGCCCTGTACACCCCCCAGTGCACAGCTGGTGGGTCCCCCTACACCCCAATTACAGTCCCACACACCCCCATAGATCACCCCACTGCACAGCTGGGGGCTCCCCCCACGCCCCTATAACAGCCCCATACACCCCCCCACACATACCACACAGTGGGGACTGCCTCCACACCAGCCCCATAACAGCCCCATTTACCCACCCCCCCACCGCACAGCAGGGGGCTCTCCGCACAGCCCCATAACAGCCCCGTGCACCCCCCGGCCCCCTACCTCGGCCCCGCCGCCCCCGCTCTCCGGACCCCGTCCCGGACTCACCAGCTGCTCCTCGGGGGCTGGCTCCCCGGCGCTGCCCGGCTCGGGCTCCCCGGCCGCCGGCTCGGCGGGCTCGGTCCCGAGGCGCAGCGCCTGCCGCACCCGGCGCTCCTGCCGCTCCCGCAGCAGGTGGAGCTCGCAGAGCCCGGCCAGGCTCCCCTCCAACCAGCCCCGGAGCCGGCCCCGCTCCGGGCTCACGGGGAAGGAGAACGCCCGGATCATCGCCCCGGCTCGGCTCCCGCTGCTGCCCCTGCGGCCCCGGACAGCGCAGCCGAAGCGCTCCGCCTGCGGTAGCTCGGCGCTGTCACCGCCTCATCTGCATAACCACCACCCCCCTCGCAGCCATTGGCTCGCCTGCCCGGCCTCATCTGCATAGAGCCCCCCCAACACAGCCATTGGCTCGCCTGCCCGGCTTCATCTGCATAGACACCCCTCCCAACACAGCCGTCGCTCATCCGCCCTGCCTCCTCTGCATAGCCACACCCTTGAGCTGATCAATTGGTTCCCCCGCACTGTTTTATCTGCATAGCCACACCCTCAGATCAAGCTATTGGTTCTCCCGCCCTACCATATTTGCATAGCCACGCCTTCATATCAACCCATTGGCTCTCCTGACCTCAGTTATCTGGATAGCCACGCCCTCAGATGAATCCACGGGCTCTCCCTCACTGATTTATCTGCATAGCTACACCTTGAGATCAACCCATTGGTTGTCCGACCCGGATAAATTTGAATCCATTGACTCCTCTGCCCTGTTTATTTGTATAGCCACGCCCCTGAATGTAATCCTTCGCTCCACCCACTCTGTTTAATTTGCATGGTCACCTCCCCTTTCCAGCCTGTGATTCATTTACAGTCTTATCTGCATAGCCACGCCCATGAATGATACCATTTGCTCATACCGAGTCAAATCTGCATGACCACACCTCCTGCACCTAGCCATTGGTTCATCCATTTCGTCCCGGGAGGGGCAGTGACAGCTCCACCCACCCCAAAAGGGGTGTGGCTATCACTCATCCTACCTACCAGTGGACGCTGCAAGCACCTGATTGGCTGGCTCCTAGCTGAGCGCCTGGGTTACCTACTATAAATAGACCCAAGAGAGGGGTCGGGTGATTCAGTGTGGAGCGGCTGGTTCTGGTAAAGCCTCCAGTGGTCCCCCCCGCCCCCGAACATAGTTCATCCTGCTCCCAATAATCCCCCTCAGTGCACATCCCCTAATCTTCTCCAGTGCAACTGCTCCCCAATCATCCTTAACTTTACTCCCCCCGGGACCCCAATGCACCTACACGAGCCCCCTTCCCAATACACCTTCTCCCCTAGTGCACCCCCGAGTGCATCCCCACTAACCTCACCACCAACGCAACCCCATCCATCCCCTCCCCAATGAGCCTTCAACTTCCCCATGTCAATTCAATTGACTCCCCTCTAGCCCCCTCCTCAATGCACCCTCTCCTCCAATAAACCCCCCAGTGCATCCCCACTAACCTCACCTCCAATGCAACCCCATCCCCTCCACCAATAACACCCTCAGTGCACATCCCCTAATCTTCTCCAGTGCAACTGCTCCCCCCTAGGACCCCAATGCACCTACACTAGCCCCCTTCCCAATACACCTTCTTCCCTAGTGCACCCCCCAGTGCATCCCCACTAACCTCACCACCAATGCAACCCCATCCATCCCCTCCACCAATAACACCCTCAGTGCATCCTGTCCCCTGCCAGACTGGGATCAAGCCACCTTCTCTTCGGTGGAGGAGGATGACGGTGAAAATCTCACTCACTCACTCACCGTGAAAATGGCCATGCTAAAAACAGGCCGGGAAGCAGGGATGGTGGGAAAAAAGGGTCTGGCTCCAAGGAGAGCAGAGTGGCTGCGGGGGTGGGGTCAGGAAGGCTGCCCCTTCCCCAGGCTGCAGCTGCCAGAGCCAGTGCAGACGGGAAGGGGCCGGGGAGATTTAACCAGCTCCAATAGGATTAAGGCCTGGGGCAGGGGATTAACAGGATCGGTGTCCGCAGGTCGAGCCAGGATCAAAACGCTGCCCTGCCCCCCAGTTAACTTCTAAGGGGATTTAGTGCTGGGGAAGGATGCCGGCATCACAGCCCCAAGCCCCCCAACCATGGCCTGCCCCACCAGTGACCCTGGCCTGCTCCCCCAGGCCAGCCACCCCAGCACAAGCGAAGGAGAAAGGGTTTGGGCTCATGCATCTGTAGAAGAAGCCGATACCCCCCTCTGGGGGCCAGAATGCGTCATGACAGCACAGACACATGGGGAAAAGGCCTCATTGATCGGGCACTTTTAATAAACCCCTGCCTGTCTTTAAGGCAATGGAACCCAGGAGTCCTGACTCCCAGGCCCTCCCACCCCCTGCTGCTCTATCCGCTAGACCCCACTCCCCTCCCCAAGCTGGGGGAGGACAGAACCCAGGAGTCCTGACTCCCAGCCTCCCTGCTCTATCCATTAGACCCCACTCCCTTCTCAGAGCTGGGGATAGAAGCCAGAAGTCCCGGCTCCCAGCCCCCATGCCTCCCCCACAACCACTAGACCCCACTCCTCTCCCAGAAACTTTCCAGACTAAGAACAGCAGAATCCAACTTGTCCATGTTGGTGCGAGTCACGCACGAGGGGATTGCACAAGTACAGCTAGACCCAGGGCTAGACCCCATGCTGTGGTGAGTCACGCACTAGGGGGTTGCACAAGTACACCTATACCCAGGGCTAGACCCCATGCTGGTGCAAGGCATGCACAAGGGGGTTGCACAAGTACACCTAGACCCAGGGCAAACAGCCCAACTTAAATAAAGCCCTGAGCAGTGTCCGGTAAGACAGCTGCGTCCAGATTCAAAACCCCAGCCCAGCAGGCCCCCGAGGGCTGAAGGGGCCAAGGAGACTGTACACTTAGCAAAGGTGAGGCAGACGGACACGCAGCGGTGTGTGCCGACTCTCTGCAGGAAACGATCCCTGGCTCTGGCTTTCAGCGCATGCTCCAAGGAAACTGCTGTATTAGATCCGTAACTGTAGTCAAGTTACAAACCGCTTGTAGGCACCCTTCCACTAGAGGGGGACGCTCTGTTAGGGTCAGTGCATGTTAGATGTTAGCATGGTGTAGGCATGCCCCAGACCTGTTGATAGGCCAGGGAATTTTCAATGAGACTTTTCCCATCCAAAAAAGTCGATTCATTGAAAACCAAAACTGTTTACAGGGCCAGGTTGATTCTGGGGAATTTCTTGACTTGAAAAATAAAGAAGTTTAGAAATTGTCAAACTGTCCCATCTTGCTGTCGTCTGAACGGCACATTGCAGTTTCCTGGCTTGAAAAGCTTCTTCCGGTAGCACCAGAGGCTAATTGCCATTTCAACCGAAATGAAGAAAGTTCAAAAACGAAACGTTTCCAGCCACCTGAACCCCAGCCAGTGTTGGCGGTTCGGTTCGCTAACGTTTCCGAGATTTGGACTCTTCATCTCCGTTCGAGATGGGAAAATTTCCCCAAATCTTGACTATTTTCCTGGGACAGGAAAACCATGTCCCCAGTTCCTAGGCCATTGGGGGAAGGGGGTGGCGTGGCTGGGAGTACATTCACATTGGGGCTGGGAGAAGCAGACATATGCACCTTAGCTCTGCTTGAGTTACGGCCCGTTGGTGCTCCTGTAGCTCACATCAATAACAACCCAAGGGGCACCGACACCACCTGAAACCTACTTCATCGCCAGGCAAACCCAGTGGCTCCCCACGCTTCCATCCCCTCGCGTCCCCGTGGAGCCAAATCTCTGCTGCGTCTTGGATCTGACTGAGTTTGCTCAGGGATCTGACGTGTGTGTGATGGAGGGCGGAATCTACTAGTGGGTCCCATGGGCGAGTAGAAAGCACAAGGCTCAAGATCCTGGTCCTTATTCATTAGCCGGGCACTCACCCTGCAGTCTCTACGGTCCAGAGAGCCGCTAGCACCATCTTAGCGCCGGTATGCGTGGCCGAGGCTATCCCAGGGCCTGCTGTCAAGATGCCTGGATTTTCAGTTGTCTGAGGGGACAAAACTCGTCAGCCTGGTCCGGGAATCGAGTCTGAAAAGCTGGCAACAAATGGGCAGATCCGGGGTGGATCGTTAAAGTTAAAAGATGTGTGGCTAAGGGGCCCCTGGGAATGTCAGGGGTCGGCATGGCAACGGGCTGAAAGAGCCTAGAAATGGGAGGAAATGTCTGAAGTCACCAGGACGTGTGTCGGCCAGAGAGATTTGCCAGCCTGGCACAGAGTGCGTTTATATCACAGCTGCCGGCCCACCATGTCCTGGGCACCACTGGGCCTTTCTCACCCTGGTCCCGACAGGCCTCCTGAACAGACTTGGCCAGAGAGAGGGCCCCGCCGCGGCTCCAGTTGGGAGCCTGCCCCAGACCCTCCCTCCTCTCCTGAGAAAAGCCAGCCTCCCCTGGTCAGTTTCTTCCCATTTGGTGCCAACATTCTCTTTAGCTTCGCTAGCTCTTCTCCCTTCCTGGCGACCCCCCCACCCCACCCCCGCAATCAGATCCCCCCGCAGCCTGGGTTTTAGACGAAACCAGCCCCGCTCTGTCAGATTCCTCTGATGAGATCAGCACTTTGATCCATGATGATCTAGCAGCCTTTCTCCGCACCTGCTCCAGTGTGAATTCATCTTTCTCCAGCTGCTTCAGCCAAACCCGGCACACCGGGGGGGAGACTTGCTCTCTGCTGTGCCCCCCCCCATGTGTCAGTTTCCTTGCCTCATTCCTCCTCCCTCTTTTTGCCAGCTATGTTATCAGCATCCGACTCCGCCACCCAATGCAACTCCAGCTTTTGCAAGCCTGCGACCAAAGAGGCCGCTGAAAGCAGGGCCCTAAACCGCCCCAACGCTGCTACAAATTTGCCAGGTCTCGGAGCGGCTGATCAGCCTGTGGGCTGAGCCTGTGTTTCTCCAGCAATGAGGCTGCAGGAGAGAGACGGCACCAGCCACGGATGCTGCGTTTCCTATCTTGGTTGTTTTTTTTCCTCCCCGTTCATGTGTGTTTGTCTTAAAGGAGGCAGAATCGGACTTCACCGGGGGCTTCAGACCATCAGAAAGCGCTTGTATTTCCCGTCCCCCAAAAATAAACAGTTCATCCCACTTTTCATGCTATTTAACAGACTGTCAAGCAGGAGCTATTACCTATAACAACCTTTTATTGCTAAAGGCGCTGATGCCTCATTAAAAGAGATGTCTCCTTCAGGACTTGGACTGTTTTCCCTTCTCTTTCAGGGTCCTTGTAAGAAAAGGTTTGAAAGATGTTCATCGGTGGTTACTATAGTGAAAGTCACCTGCAAAACTTGATGTCCAGCCTTGGACTACACTTTAGTGTTGGGACAGTGAACGAGGGCTTGTTAACAGTTTCTCTCTTCCTGAGTGGAGACGCCCCCTTCTCAACACCATGGACCCCTCGATTTAAGTCCCCAGTGAGATGGGCTCTGTCCCAGGCAGAGAGGATCCCCCAGCCTCGCTGTTAGGGAATCATATCTTGCTTTACCCGCTCTGTCTTCATCGCCCTTCGTTGCTCCCCCTAAATAATCCTTCACCCTCTTTGGAGCATCTCCTGTCCTGCACCCCGCTCTCTGCAGAGTTCTCAGATTTAGCTCCCTCCAAGCCCCATGCAGCGCCTGGGATCCCAGCGACCGCTTGGCCGCTGAGTGCAAGCTCCGAGGCACGGCTGTCCCCTTCCCACAATGCCCCCGTCTATCCGGCCTCATTGGCAAGCCATCTAGTCCACCCCCTCAGCCATTGCTGGGCCCAAACCCCTCCCCTCCAGCCTTTGGCATCCGCCTATGGCTCCAGCTGCGTTTCTTGGTGCCATCGGGGCCACTGCCGGCTTTCTCTCATGGGCGAGGCCGATGTTCCTAAGCATGTAGCTGCCCCTTCCAGTGGCATTGGGCATCCCCAATCCAGTCTCCCTCGGTCAGTGCCATGCCAGCCCCGGTCACAAGGCCAGAGAGGTGATTGTGCCGGGTGGCGGGGTGCGGACCACGTAGCCGAACACCTTCCGTAGGTCGCCCTTGATGCTGTCGCTCACCAGGGCGTAGAGGACGGGGTCCAGGGCGCTGTTGAGGCTGGACAGGGCCAGGGCCAGGGAGAAGGGCAGGTGGAGCCGCTGCTCAAAGGAGCAGAGGGAGCAGCCGTCTAGCACCGCAGAGGCCACCGTCCGCACCAGCAGCAGCAAGTGGTAGGGGGCGAAGCAGAGCAGGAAGATGCCGATAACGCCCAGAGAGAGCCGCTTCACCTTGGCCTTCTGCCAGCCCAGCAGGGTGCTGCTGGCCCGCACCCCCTGGAAGATCTTGAGGTAGGAGACCGCCAGGACCAGCAAGGGCAGCGCGAAGCCGGCGGCCACCCGGAAGTAGTTGAACCGGGCCACGCCGGGCTGCAGCGGGTAGCTGTCGTAGCAGGAGGCATTGGCCGGCTCCGGGGAGCGCAGGGCAATGCCCACATGGAAGGTGAAAACCAGCACGGCCACCAGGGCGCTGGCGGTGGCGGCCGAGCGGCGGCTCCGCAGGCCCAGGGAGCGGAGTGGGTGGGCCACGGCCAGGTAGCGCTCCAAGGAGATGAGGCAGAGGAGCAGGACGCTGACGTACATGTTGGAGTAGAAGACGAAGCCGGCGGCGTGGCAGACCAGGCTGCTCAGGGTCCACTGGTGCCCCCGCCACACGTACAGCATCCACAGCGGCAGGGTGAACAGGTAGAGCACGTCGGAGGTGGCCAGGCCCAGCAGGTAGACGGCCAGCACGTTGCCCAGCCGCACCTGCTGCATGATGGGCCACAGGGTCAGCGCGTTGGTGGCCAGGCCTAGCAGGAAGACGACACCGTAGAGAGAGACCACCAGCTCCTGGCCAACCTGGAAATCCACCCCGCAGCGCGAGGCATTGGACGGGCAGGGGGCACTGGCGTTCAGCATGGTGCTGGGGGGCGGCGCTGCAAAGAGAGAGCGGGTCTTAATAGCAGCGTGGGACCTCCCCCCCCGCACCCCGCCATCAACAGTGTCTTCAGAGCACACGTGCTGTCTACACAGGGAGCAGGGCTCGTCCCTGCCAGCAGGGGGCGCGCGCGCGCACACACACACACACACACACACACACACACACACACACACACACAGAGCAGGGCTTGTCCCCTCCAGCAGGGGGCAGCACACACACACACACACACACACACACACACAGAGCAGCGTTTGTCGCTGCCAGCAGGGAGCAGCATGCGCACACACACACACACACACACACACACACACGGAGCAGGGCTTGTCCATGCCAGCAGGGGGCAGTGCGTGCACACACACACTCACTGAACAGGGCTTGTCCATGCCAGCAGGGGGAAGTGAGCGCACGCACACACACACACACATGGAACAGGGCTCTTCCCTGCCACCAGGAGACAGCACACACACACACACACACAAATACACACAGAGCAGGGCTTGTCCTTTCCAGCAGGGGGCGCACCCACTCCCCCCCCCACACACACACACACAGAGCAGGGCTTGTCCCCTCCAGCAGGGAGCAGAACACACACACATGCACACACAGAGAGAGCAGGGCTCTTCCCTGCCAGCAAAGGGCAGCACACACACACACACACACACCGCCAGCAGGGGGCAGCACACACACACGGAACAGGGCTTGTCCACGCCAGCAGGGGGCAGCACACACACACACACACACACACACACACGGAACAGAGCTCGTCCCTGCCAGCAGGGGGCAGCACACACACACACACACACACACACACACACACACACACTCTCTGACTAGCTGTCTTTTCCCAGTTACTTCACCTGCTGGGGGGGGGGGGAGAGCAGCCAATCAGAGCTGCAGAAGACTAGCGGAGGAGGCTCCCCCACCCTCCCCGCACAAAGCCTACAGGATTTTTTGGGTAAGGGAGGGGGGAGAGAAGTCTCTGGGTGGCCCGGCTCCCTGCTCCTCCGCCTGCCATCTCTGCAATAAGGTGGCCCTGCAGGAGCTGCCCCTCCCCTCAGGCCCAGGGCAGGGAAGAGCCTCCACAGTTGTAGAAGGAGCAGAGGTGTGACGGGCTAGGGGGCAGAAATGACATGGGCCTGGGGGCAAGGGGCAAATTGGAGCTGGGGGGGAGAACTGAGATGGACTGGGGCAGAAAAAAGGGCTGGGAACAGAAAATTCACTGCTGTGGGGCAGGCGGGTACAGAAGCGAAATGAGGCTGGGCTGGGGAATAGGCTGACGTGGGGCTGAGAACCAGCAGCTATGTTGGGACTTGGGAGCAAGGGGCACATGTGGGGCTGGGAGGCAGAGCATTAATTGGTGGGCATTGCTGGGTTTGGGAAGGGGCTGTGCGCTCCCTAACTGTGCACTTTGGTCTCTGTTGCGGTGTAGCACGAGGTCATGCCAAGGGTGGCGTGCGTGCGTGCGTGCGTGCATGCGTGTGTGTGTGTGTGCATATGCATGCACACACGCACGTGCACTGAATTCGCGTTCATAGAATCATAGAAGATCAGGGTTGGAAGAGACCTCAGGAGGTAGCTAGTCCAACCCCCTGCTCAGAGCAGGACCAACCCCAACTAAATTATCCCAGCCAGGGCTTTGTCAAGCTGAGCCTTAAAAACCTCTAAGGAAGGAGATTCCACCCCCTCCCTAGGGAACCCATTCCAGTGCTTCACCACCCTCCTAGTGAAATAGTGTTTCCTAATATCCAACCTAGACCTCCCCCACTGCAACTTGAGACCATCGCTCCTTGTTCTGTCATCTGCCACCACTGAGAATAGCCGAGCTCCATCCTCTTTGGAACCCCACCCCCTACCCCCTTCAGGTAGTTGAAAGCAGCTATCAAATCCCCCCTCACTCTTCTCTTCTGCAGACTAAACAATCCCAGTTCCCTCAGCCTCTCCGCATAAGTCATGTGCTCCAGCCCCCTAATCATTTTTGTTGCCCTCCGCTGGACTCTCTCCAATTTTTCCACATCCTTCTTGGGGCCCAAAACTGGACACAGTTCTCCAGATGAGGTCTCACCAAAGTCGAATAGAGGGGAATGATCACGTCCCTCAATCTGCTGGCAATGCCCCGACTTACACAGCCCAAAATGCCATTGACCTACTTGGCAACAAGGGCACACTGCTGACTCATATCCAGCTTCTCATGCACTGTAACCCCTAGGTCCTTTTCTGCAGATCTGCTGCCTAGCCATTTGGTCCCTAATCTGTAGCAGTGCATGGGATTCTTCCGTCCTAAGTGCAGGACTCTGTATTTGTCCTTGTTGAACCTCATCAGGTTTCTTTTGGCCCAATCCTCTGATTTGTCTAGGTCCCTCTGTATCCTACCCCTACCCTCCAGCGTAGCTACCACTCCTTGCAGTACGTATGAGGGATGCACACAGCCACGCAGAGTCCACATTCTTCGCAGTACATGTGAGGAATCCGGCCTCACTGTCTTTTTCACACATAGTGGGGGGAACCAATGAGCGAACAGGTGAGAAAACACAAGCTCATTGTTCTTTGCTTGTACAGCACCAGGCACAATGGGGTCCTTGGCTGGACTGCAGCCCCTGGGTGCTACCGTAATACACCTAATAGCAATACGAATGTACAGCACCTATGGCCATGGTGGGAGTCTAGCTCATGACTGGGGCATCGAAGTGCTACTGTAATACACCAAATAGCAATATGAATGTACAGCTCCTAGTGCCGTGGGGGCCTGGGCCATGACTGGGGCATCTAAGCACTACCATAATATACCTAATAGCAATATGAATGTACAGCTCTTAGCACTGTGGGGGCCTGGGCCAAGACTGGGGCTCATAGCTGCTATCATGATACACATATGTGACAATCTTTTTTTACTAGCTCTCCCAGGGTTTCATCCACCGGCTGCAGTGGGACGAGGCCATCGGCCGACACTGAACACAAGAAAGCCTGGTCAAGGACCACAATAGCCCATGTGCCTCTGGCACTCCCAAGGCCTCCCACTTCAGCATGCCCGTGCATGTCGCCAGCAGGCCAATGATCAGCCTCCCCACGCCCCACACATACCTGGCTTCCAGCATCCTGGCTCTTTAAGGGTGGCTGAGGTGCACTGCGGCGAGACCATTTCCTTTCCCACCCCACGACAGTGACGACACTACCCTGAGGCCCAGCTTCCTGCCTGGGCTCCCCGAACACTGAACACGTGCGCCAGGCAGTGAATGGTGCACGCAGCAGCCGGCCGTGCGGCTGTGGGGGCGGGAGCCCCGTTCTGCCGCACAATGAGTGGGGGAACTCCCACAGCGGTAGCAGAACTGTGGCTGGCACACTAGGGGCGCTGTGCTCAGTGAGGGGGCCAAGATGGCACATGCAGCTGGCAGGTTTTATGGGGGCCAGGGGGTATCTGTATGAAGCAGGGTGGTATAGTAGACAATGCACTGGCCTGGGAGCCAGGACTCCTGGGTTCTAGCCTCAGCTCTGGGAGGGGAGTGGGGTCAAGGGGTTAGAGCAGGGGGCGCTGGGGAATCAGGACTCCTGGGTTCTGTTCCTGGTTCAGGAAGCGACCTAGATTTGCGGGAGGAATTGTGAATCAGGATGTCTGGGGTCTGTCCTCAGTTCTTGGAGGGAAGTGAGGTCAAGAGATCAGAGTGGAGATGGTTGTGGGAGCTGGGTTCTGTTCCTGGGAAAGGAAAATGTTTGCCATGGGGAGATAATGAGTCAGACTGCCTGGGTTCTATTCCTGGCTTTGCCGCTGCCCTTAGCTAAGTCAGGGCCTCACTCCATACCTCTGTTTCCCCATCCATAGCACAGGGGATAATGGTACCAACCTACCATTGTACAGTGGTTGGGGATCTCTGGCAGGGTTGCATGGCTGTAGGCGTTGGAGCTGCACAGGGACCTGGCTGGGTGTGAAAAGTGATGTCTCTGTCACAGGGGATGATGTGTAGCAGTGACATGTGTGGGGGAGCCTGTATACCAGGGGGTGACGCATATGCCATGTGGGTGGTGTGTGTGCAGGGCATGTTGGAGTGTGGAAAGGGCCCTGGGAGGAGGGTGGGGTGGGCTTGGTGCCAGCTCTCGGAGAAGTTGGGGGTAAACAGCTAGCTTGGCCCATTCGGTGCCCCCTATGTCTGTTTGAGATGGGGGACCACCTCTGTGGCCTCAAGACAGCTGGGGTTGGATGTAGCACCCCATCCCCCTGCCTCTGTTTACCCTTTCCCCCACCCCCCGGGATAACTAGAGTGACTAGATGTCCTGATTTTATAGGGACAGAACTGATTTTTGGGTCTTTTTCTTATACAGGCCCCTATTACCCCCCCCCAGTCCCGATTTTTCACACTTGCTGTCTGGTCACCCTAGGTATAACACATGTGCCCTCACCTCCCACTCAGACCCCCGTTCCCCAAAACCACGCCCCCTGCAGTTTATTTACTTGTGGGGCCCTAGGGGAGGGGGCATCTGGCAGGGAGGGGTTTGCTGTTCACCACCCCCCTCACACTCCCTCCCCTGCTCCACCAAGCAGTCCCCCATGTCTGCCCCCCCCAACTCCTGCCCCTTAGGCAGCATGCACGGCTTGGGGTGGGGGGTCCTGTACAGCTGCATGCCCCAGTCTTTCACTTCCCCTCCCCAGGGACTGATCTCAAGAGCAGGGGGATGGGGGGGACAGGCACATACCAAGCTGCCAGGGAGGGTCTCTGGAGAGCTGAGTGGAAGCCCCCAGCCTGGGGGGACGCTGGCACCGGAGCAGCTCAGTGGCACAGATGCATCCTCAGATCTCAGCTCCTTTGCAGCCTCAAAGGCTCCCCTGCGCCCGCCCGCCCTCGCTGCCCCAGCTGGCGTGTGAATGGCTGGCAGCTCTGCCCGCCCTGCTGCCATTCGCCAGCAGACACCCTTGCCCACCCCCACCCCCGCCCCGCAGTCCCGCACTAGCGATTGCTAGGAAGCGCAGTCCGGGATTTCACACACACCGGAAAGGGGGTTTCCAAGGGCTGGCCGGGGGGTGGCCCAGCCCTGGGCCCGTCTGCCCCTGACACGTCCTCCCCTCCCCAGGGCAGGCAGAGGGCTGAGGTCCCTAGGGGGGTGACCAGGGCTGGCAGGCTGGGAAGTGCTGGGCAAGAGGGAAACATTGCTGACGTTGCCAGAAGCAGCACGCGGGGCTGGCTCTGTAATCACCAATGGCGCAAGTGTCCCCGTTTCCATACCATGCCAGCACGGGCAGCGCACACACACACAATGCGCTGGCCCAGCGCCAAGCAAGGTCAGCACACAACTGCCGCTCGTACACAGCTATCATCACACACAGCCGCTGTGCGCGCTCGGCCAGTGCCACTGGGCACACTCGCCCAGTGCCACGCACAGCCACCTCACACCCTGCATGGCCATTGGGCACAGGCGCTCAACACTATACATGGCCACCGCACAGCTGCCTTGCACCACGCACGGCCGCTGCACATGCTCCCCCAGTGCCGCTACCCATGGGTGATACGGCCATTTCACCTGCTCTTCTGGCTGTAAATGAGGGCCCTGTCACAGTGCGGCGAAATGGTGTCCCAGGTGCAGGATGGATGGGTGGGTGGGGGCAGCTAAATGGATAGGGGCATGGCTGAATGAGTGGTAGGGGTGGATCCATCCATGGGGAGATGCAGGGATGGGTGGAAAGATGTTGGGTAGATGGGTGGTGGGTGGATGGATGGACAGTGAATGGAGGGTGGATGGATGGTGGGGGAAAGGCAGTGGTTTGATGGTGGGTGGATGGAGGTTGAGTGGATGGACAGTGGATGGTAGGTGCATGGATGGTGGGTGCATGGACAGTGAATGGAGGGTGAATGGACAGTGGGTGGTGGGTGGATGGATGGTGGGTGGGAGGTGGATGGACAGTGGATCGATGGTGGGTGGTAGGTGGGAAGATGGATGGTAGGGGATGGACAGCGGGGAGGTGTGGATGGACGGTGGGTGGATGGACAGTGGATGGGAGGTGGGTGGGTGGATGGACAGTGGGTGGTGGGTGGGTGGATGGTGGGTGGGAGGTGGATGGATGCTGGGGGATGGACAGTGGGTGGATGGACGGTGGATGGAGAGTGGGTGGTGGGTGGGTGGATGGATGGACAGATGGTGGGTGGGAGGTGGATGGATGCTGGGGGATGAACAGTGGGTGAATGGAGGGACAGTGGGTGGGAGGAGGATGGATGGTGGGGGATGGACCGTGGGTGGATGGACGGTGGGTGGTAGGTGGATGGATGGATGGTGGGTGGGTGGACAGTGGATAGGAGGTGGATGGATGGACGGAGGGTGGATGGACAGTGGGTGGGAAGTGGATGGACAGTGGATCGATGATGGGTGGTAGGTGGGAGGATGGATGGTAGGGGGTGGACAGTGGGGCGGGGGGGTGGATGGACGGTGGGTGGATGGACAGTGGGTAGGAGGTGGATGGATGCTGGGGGATGGACAGTGGGTGGATGGATGGTGGATGGAGAGTGGGTGGTGGGTGGGTGGATGGACAGATGGTGGGTGGGAGGTGGATGGATGCTGGGGGATGAACAGTGGGTGGATGGAGGGACAGTGGGTGGGAGGAGGATGTATGGATGGTGGGGGATGGACCGTGGGTGGATGGATGGTGGGTGGTAGGTGGTTGTGCAGGGGGGTCATAATTCAAATGCCCAAAACATCTTTCCCCTTCCCAGGGACAGGCAGGGGCATTGCCTGGGGCTGGGTCTCCAATTCCTGGATATCAGAAAGGCGGGGGTGGTGGCGGCGCGGGTGGGGGGCAGGGCCATGCCATGGAGCACTGGGGGGAGAACTGGGCGGGGGGCAGGGCCAGGCCATGGAGCACTGGAGGGAGAACTGGGCGGGGGGCAGGGCCAGGCCATGGAGCACTGGAGGGAAAACTGGGCGGGGGGCAGGGCCAGGCCGTGGAGCACTGGGGGGAGAACTGGGTAGGGGGCAGGACCAGGCCATGGAGCACTGGGGGGAGAACTGGGCGGGAGGCAGGGCCAGGCCGTGGAGCACTGGGGGGAGAAGTGGGCCGGGGGCAGGGCCAGGCCCTGGAGCACTGGGAGGAGAACTGGGCCGGGGGCAGGGCCAGGCCCTGGAGCACTGGGAGGAGAACTGGGCCGGGGGCAGGGCCAGGCCATGGAGCACGGGGGGGGGGGCGGGGGAGAACTGGGCAGGGGGCAGGGCCAGGCCGTGGAGCACTGGGGGGAGAACTGGGCGGGGGGCAGGGCCAGGCCATGGAGCACGGGGGGGAGAACTGGATGGGGGGCAGGGCCAGGCTGTGGAGCACTGGGGGGAGAACTGGGCGGGGGGCAGGGCTAGGCCGTGGAGCACTGGGGGGAGAACTGGGCGGGGGGCAGGGCCAGGCCGTGGAGCACTGGGGGGAGAACTGGGCGGGGGGCAGGGCCAGGCCGTGGAGCACTGGGGGGAGAACTGGGCGGGGGGCAGGGCCAGGCCGTGGAGCACTGGGGGGAGAACTGGGCGGGGGGCAGGGCCAGGCCCTGGAGCACGGGGGGGAGAACTGGATGGGGGGCAGGGCCAGGCCGTGGAGCACTGGGGGGAGAACTGGGCGGGGGGCAGGGCCAGGCCGTGGAGCACTGGGGGGAGAACTGGGCGGGGGGCAGGGCCAGGCCATGGAGCACTGGGGGGAGAACTGGGCAGGGGGCAGGGCCAGGCCGTGGAGCACTGGGGGGAGAACTGGATGGGGGGCAGGGCCAGGCCGTGGAGCACTGGGGGGAGAACTGGATGGGGGGCAGGGCCAGGCCGTGGAGCACTGGGGGGAGAACTGGGCAGGGGGCAGGGCCAGGCCATGGAGCACTGGGGGGGGAAATGGATGGGGGGCAGGGCCAGGCCGTGGGGCACTGGGGGGAGAACTGGATGGGGGGCAGGGCCAGGCCATGGAGCACTGGGGGGAGAACTGGATGGGGGGCAGGGCCAGGCTGTGGAGCACTGGGGGGAGAACTGGGCGGGGGGCAGGGCCAGGCCATGGAGCACTGGGGGGAGAACTGGGCGGGGGGCAGGGCCAGGCCGTGGAGCACTGGGGGGAGAACTGGGCGGGGGGCAGGGCCAGGCCGTGGAGCACTGGGGGGAGAACTGGATGGGGGGCAGGGCCAGGCCGTGGAGCACTGGGGGGAGAACTGGATGGGGGGCAGGGCCAGGCTGTGGAGCACTGGGGGGAGAACTGGATGGGGGGCAGGGCCAGGCTATGGAGCACTGCGGGGAGAACTGGATGGGGGGCAGGGCCAGGCCATGGAGAGCCCAGACAAAGCTGCAAAAATGTGAAGGCAAATAAAGCGAAAGCCCTTGAGGCTGTGAGTGGCTCGGGGCCGGGAAGTACCTGGCCTGGATCCCTGCACCTGGGAATGGACGCTGGGCGGTGCCCCCGAGTCAGGCTGGTGGAGGCATGGGGGGGGCAGGCTGGTACTGCGGGAGTTGGGCCGGGTTCGGCCTGACACCCCAGGAAAAGTGTCCGAGCGGGGACCTAGGACAGCACTTCCTGTAGCACAGCGCCCCCCGCCGAGCCCCCCCCACGGCACTGTGCCCCCCGCTGAGCCCCCCCACAGCACTGTGCCCCCCGCTGAGCCCCCCTCTGAGCCCCCCCACAGCACAGCGCCCCCCGCTGAGCCCCCCTCTGAGCCCCCCCCACAGCACAGCGCCCCCCGCTGAGCCCCCCCACAGCACTGCGCCCCCCGCTGAGCCCCCACCCCAGCCCACCCCCCACAGCATGGTGCCCCCCTCTGAGCCTCCCGCCCCACCCCACAGCACAGCGCCCCCCACTGAGCCCCCCACCGCACCCCACAGCACAGCACCCCTCACTGAGCCCCCCGCCCCACCCCACCCCCCACAGCACAGTGCCCCCCACTGAGCCCCTCACCCCACCTCCCACAGCTCAGCCCCCTGCTGAGCCCCCCACCCCGCCCCACCCCCCACAGCGCAGCGCCCCCACTGAGCCCCCTACCCCACCCCCCACAGCACAGCACCCCCCACTGAGCCCCTCACCCCATCCCCCATAGCACAGCGCCCCCCACTGAGCCCCCCGCCCCACCCCCAGCAGCACAGCGCCCACCGCTGAGCCCCCCACCCCACAGCACAGCGCCCCCCTCTGATCCCCCTGCCCCACCCCCCACAGCACAGTGCCCCCCACTGAGCCCCTCACCCCACCCCCCACAGCACAGCCCCCCCGCTGAGCCCCCAGCCCCGCCCCACCCCCCACAGCACAGTGCCCCCCGCTGAGCCCCCCGCCCCACCCCACCCCCCACAGCACAGTGCCCCCCACTGAGCCCCCCGCCCCACCCCACAGCTCAGCGCCCCCTGCTGAGCCCCCACCCCACCCCACAGCACACCCTGTGAGCCCCCTGCCCCACCCCCCACAGCACAGTGCCCCTCAAGGAGCCCCCCACCCCATCCCCCACAGCACAGCGCCCCCCACCGAGCCCCCTGCCCCACCCCCAGCAGCACAGCGCCCCCCACCAAACCCCCCACCGAGCCACCCACAGCAGAGCCCCCCCGCTGAGCCTCCCGCGCCAACCCCAGCAGCACAGCGCCCTCTGCCGAGCCCCCCACCTCACCCCCCACAGCACAGCGTCCCCCACTGAGCCCCCCACCCCACCCCCAGCAGCACAGCGCCCCCCACTGAGCCCCCCACCCCACCCCCAGCAGCACAGCGTCCCCCGCCGAGCCCCCCACCCCACCCTCAGCAGCAGCAGCACGGCACCCCCTGTGCCAACTCCACCCCCCACAGCACAGTGTCCCTCGACGACCCCCCGCCCCACCCCCCACCCCCAGCAGCACAGCGCCCCTGCTGAGCCCCCGCCCCTCCCCACCTCCCCAGCAGCACAGTGCGTCCCGCTGAGCCCCCACCCCATGCCCAGCAGCATGGCATCCCCTGCTGAGCCCCCCCACCCCCAGTATCACGGAGCCCCTCGCCAAGCCCCCAGCCCCACACCCCACCCCCAGCAGCACAGCGCCCCTCGCCAAGCCCCCCACCCCACCCCTGTAGCATTACACCCAGGTATGGGGGCAGCACTGCCTCCGAGAGGATAAGGTCCCCCCAGCACTCAGCCCAGACTGCAGCAAGTGGAGGGAGAGGGGCGCTGGGCAGGGGAGGAGCTATAGGTAAATACGAGGGGCTGTTGGTGAGCTGAGCGTGGGGAGGGGAGGATTTGTGGTGCTTGGGTGGGGTGGGGAGACAGCACCCCAAATGGCTGCATAGCGTTGCCACCCGCACCATATTCCACCCCAGAAGTGGCTGCAATTCAGCGACGGCTGCAGCCCCTCCATGGATCGCCTGTGACGGGCACTGGGCTCCTGCCGGCTGAGAGGCGCTGGATCAATACAAGACCAGGCTTACTACCCCTATACTGTTCATGTACTAAACTAGCCGTCCTTAGGAGCCCCAGACAGACAGGCCAGATAGTGCGTGGAGGGACGGCCAGAGGAGACGCTCTGAAAGCGAGCAGCTAGAAACCCCCCAACTGATGCTTCAGCAGCATGGATTCACCAAGGGCAAGTCATGCCTGACCAACCTAATTGCCTTCTATGAGGAGATAACTGGCTCTGTGGATGAGGGGAAAGCAGTGGACGTGTTATTCCTCGACTTTAGCAAAGCTTTTGACACGGTCTCCCACAGTATTCTTGCCAGCAAGTTAAAGAAGTATGGGCTGGATGAATGGACTATAAGGTGGATAGAAAGCTGGCTAGATCATCGGGCTCAACGGGTAGTGATCAATGGCTCCATGTCTAGCTGGCAGCTGGTATCAAGCGGAGGACCCCAAGGGTCGGTCCTGGGGTTGTATTTTGTTCAATATCTTCATGAATTATCTGGAGGACGGCATGGACTGCACCCTCAGCAAGTTTGCAGACACTAAACTGGGAGGAGTGGTAGATACGCTGGAGGGTAGGGATAGGATACAGAGAGACCTAGACAAATTAGAGAATTGGGCCAAAAGAAACCTGATGAGGTTCAACAAGGACAAGTGCAGAGTCCTGCCCTTAGGACGGAAGAATCCCCATGCATTGCTACAGACTAGGGACCTAGTGGCTAAGCAGCAGATCTGCAGAAAAGGACCTTTGGGATTACAGTGCATGAGAAGCTAGATATGAGTCAACAGTGTGTCCTCGTTGCTAAGAAGGCTAACGGCATTTTGGGCTGCATAAGTAGGGGCATTGCCAGCAGATCGAGAGACGTGATTATTCCCCTCTATTCAACATTGGTGAGGCCTAATCTGGAGAACTGTGTCCAGTTTTGGGCCCCACACGACAAGAAAGATGTGGAAAAATTGGAGAGAGTCCAGCGAAGGGCAACAAAAATGATCAGGGGGTTGGAGCACATGACTTACGAGGAGAGGTTGAGGGAACTGGGCTTATTTAGTCTGCAGCAGAGAAGAGTGAGGGGGAGGGTTGATAGCTGCTTTCAACTATCTGTTCTCAGTGGTGGCAGAAGACAGAACAAGGAGCAATGGTCTCAAGTTGCAGTGTGGGAGGCCTAGGTTGGATATTAGGAAACACTATTGCACTAGGAGGGTGGTGAAGCACTGGAATGGGTTCCCTAGGGAGGTGGTGGAATCTCCTTCCTTAGAGGTTTTTAAGGCCCAGCTTGGCAAAGCCCTGGCTGGAATGATTTAGTTGGGATTGGTCCTGCTTTGAGCAGGGGATTGGACTAGATACCTCCTGAGGTCCCTTCCAACTATGATATTTTCTGATTCTATGATTCACAAGTCAGCCGGAAGTGAGTCACGCCAGGCGTGCAGACAGGAACCAACCAAATCTGTGTCCCCCCAGTGATCATCTGCCACCCACTGGTCACGACTGCAGGCCTGGGAATGCTGTGGTCCCCTACCCTGATCTCTGGCGGGGTCCCTGGGGCTAGGCAGGCCTGGTGTTGGGGCGCACTGGCTCCCAGGTGTCCTAAGGTCCCCACCCAGAGAGTTTCTCTCGGTGGTTTCCTGTTTACGTCCGGCAGCCGCTGGGGATTCACAGCAGCAGAAAACCGAGAAATGGCTCCAGGTGCAGGGGACGGCCCCCGACTCCCAGCCCTGTCTCCCTGCACCGTGCAGACGGGCCCGGGCATTCCACTGTGGCTCCTGGCATGACGCAGAGTCATTTGGTCCCCTGGAGTTCCTCAGAAACCGACTGACAGCTCAGAGCCGAGAGTGACGGTTATTTTGCTTCAGGTCACACAATGGGTCGGCGGAGGAGCTGGGGGATTGAAGCCTTCCTACCTCCCCTTCGCTTAACCACATGAACCTATTTCCCTCCCCGTGCTCAGAGTAAAACCCAGGAGGCCTGGCTTCCCCTTGTTCTAACCCACTCGATTCCCCACTCCCCTCCCAGATGTGGGGGGTGGGGGCAAGTGGGAGTCAAGACGCCTTCTGTCATTGTGGAAGGTCACATATTTCACCCTGTCTCCCTAAACCCGAAGCCTAGTGGTTGGGGGATGGGATGGCCCTTTAAGGGAGATAGGCTTAGCGCTACCTTCAACTAGTTGCCTCCTGGTCTTTAGATACAAGGTCAACCAACACCTCAACTGGGAAAGCCAGAAGTTTGGGAGTGGGTCCAGCACATCTCTGTCCTCAGGGCGACCCCCGCCACCTTGCACATCCCGGCTCCAACCCATGGGGGCATTAGAGCTGCGCAAAGAAGGGTGGGGCAGAAGTTTCCAGCCAGGGCAAGTGACACATCAGTCTCCCGTGCCTTGGTCTCATGGATGCTCAGATGTCTTGGGTGCAATCCCCCCCCCCAAAAAAACCCACTGAGCCTGCAGCAGACGCCCAGCAAGAGATGTTCCAGGCCAAACCACCTAACGCCTGGAAAGGCCAAGGGGCTGCAAACGGGGGGCTTGTAAGGGGAAGAGGTTGGCACCCTTCACGCCAGGCCAGGCTTCCAGCTCCACCTGTAAGGAAGACCCTCCATGGGCACAGCGGGGTCTAACCACGGCTCCTGACTAGCCAGGCCCTGCTACCTAGCCACCCGGCTACTCGGGGAAAACCTGGAACACAGTGAGCGCCTCTAGAGGCTCCCCAACTATTTAAAGGGTTCCCGCTATTTCAGGACACTGCACGGTACCTTGAGTGATGGGAGCTTGCGTTCGGGTTGGGGAAACCAGAGCTCTGGAGCCAGCAAAGTTAGGCTCTGTTTAGAGACAGCAGAGGTGCCTGGGGACAAAGCCACAGATTGATTGTTTTGGAGACAGGCACAACTCTCGGCTGACAGCCTGGGGATTGAACCAGGGCCCTCCTGAGCTAAAAAGCAGGATGCAGTACAGCTTAAGCTAAAGAGCCAACCTGCCTCTGGGAGGCCTGTAACCGACTCAGATCCTCTGCAGATCCTAGCGGGGCTCACGCAGCCTTTGCTTTGCCTTCCTGTCACTGCGCTGCCTTGTTTAGCTTCGGGCCAGGGTCAATGCAGGACCCTTTGGCGAAGCAGCTCTGCGTGGCGCTTTCACGCTGCTTTGTCTCTGACCAGTGTGGCCAAGCAGACAGAGCACTGGGCAGCACTGGGGTCTGTTCCCAGCCTGCCACAGGCAAGACCCGTCCCCTCACTTTGCCTCAGATTCCACAGCCGTAAAATGGGAATAAGACCACCCTCCTTTGAAAAGCGCTAGGGATTGCTATTATTTGAGAGCCCGGGGAGCCTGTCCTCCATGGTCACAAATTCTACCTCTTCTCTGGCTGGAACAGGGAGAGATCCGAACAGGGAAGAAATCGACACCATGCTTACCGGCCCTGGCTTCACAGGCACAACCCTGGGCTCCAAGCACTTCCAAACAGACCTCCATTCACCTCAGCTACCAGGGCTGCCAAGCACTGATGACTCCTGCAGGGGCAAGTTTAATGCCTCGGAGCCCTAGTTGCCCTGAAGGCGGGACTGGATACCCACTGAGTCTGGCTCAACACACAGATTTTCTCCTGGCCCAAGTGCCTGGGTCAGGGGTGTGAACAGGAGACCCTTGGCGGACACAAGGCTGCACCCACTCCTGCACACGGACGCCTTAATAGTGCTTTAAATCTGGTATTGTATCTATCAGCTGAACTGGTGCCGGTCAATTCACAGGTGCAAGCCAACTTAAAAGTGATATAACGAGCATCCACGCTAGAGAGCCGCTCAGGTCTGGTTTTAGGCCACAAGCAAACTCTACCCAAGTCTGCCCGGAGCGGGGCATGGAGCTGCCACCACGCTAGCCCCCCAGGCGGGAGCAGAGCTGACCCAACCCGCGAGAATCCGGTTGTTTCCCCCCTGACCCGCGCAGTCGGGCTCCAATGCCCACCCCAAACAGGCACTGCTTTTAAAAGAAACCCACACGAGATAAACCACCACCCCTAACTCGGATCAAGGCCTTTCCCTCTGGAGCGCTCAGAGCACTTTATCAAGCAGGGTCCGTGTCTTTTATTCCCATTGTACAGCTGGGGAAACAGGCACAGAGCAGGGAAGGGGCTTGCCCGCAGCCAGCGGTAGAGGCAGGATTAGAACCCATGGCTCCTGAGCATAACTTTGGAGTGTGGCTAAATCTGAAACTTTCGGAGGCGACCCCCAGCCCTGCACCTTGTGCCCTACAGAGGGGCAGGGTCACCCCAAGCACTACCTGGGGCTTGTAGCTGGAGTGCAGGGTGATCACACCCACCCCATCCGTTCCAGCTTGGGGGGTGCATGACTCAGCATCCCTCTGCACAGGGGGTCATGTATATTTCAGTTCAAAGGCAGGCTGGTCGGGTTCTGTTCACTATTTATTTATACACACACGTCCCTGTATGAGCATCCACCGGAGGATGGCGTAGATCAGTCTCAGCTCCATGGGCCTCGTCAGTTACTCGCCCGTCCCCTGGCCCCACCGTGAACACGTGTGTGCATGGGCCAGGATGCACATGGCCACGCAGGCCACATGTGGAGCAGGGCGTCAAGATCCAGAAGGCTCGGCCTAGGGCGGCTTCGGTCTGGCCGAGATGGCTTGGAGCCAGCAGGGGTTTGGGGTAGGGGTGGATGGATGCTTCTCCCCTCTACCCCGCTGAAGACAAGAGGGGGAAGGCTCAGCTCCTTCTGTGCTCCCCAAAATGGAGACCCCCCTTTTTGCCCCCAGAGTGATGCACCAGGGAAAGTGGGTGCAGGGAGGGGTCCCTATGTCCTCAAAAGTCTTCACCCATAGTCCAGGCCCCTAACACCAACCCCATGCCCTTGGGACACCCTCCTGTCCTAACCATGGGAGCCTAGTACATCCTGCACCCTCCCCCCACTCCTCAACTACCTCGCTGGGACCCCTCAGCCACCCCCAGGTCCCTGACATGTGCCTGGGACTCCACCCCCCTCATGCCCTCAGCCCCCAATCACAGCGCCAGGCCCCCACCCTCTTCCCCTCCTTGAGGCCCTGGGGCCTCTCACCCCATCCTCTTCTATTCCATTCTCGCACTGGCCGGGGCGCCACGGGAGCCGAGGGCCGTCCAGATGGGCACCAAGCAACCTCAGCAGCTGTGCCAGGCGACACGCCCTGCCTTGGCCCCTCGCCATGTCCTGGGGCCCCCAGCCCATCCCCCGGCCCCCACTTGCCTCTCTTCAGCCCTAGAGGCACCTGCTCGGGGGCTCCTGAGGGTGGCCCCCATGGGCAGGGGGGGGGCGTGCAGGTAGGCGGGCGGGGGTATTCTTCACAATGCACCAGTTGGGAAAAGGGAGCCGTCCTGTCTGCTCTGGTGCCAGCAGGGGGAGCCACGTCCCCGCCACACAAAGCAGGGGCAGGGGTGTCCTTCACCCCATCCCCGGGGGTCCGTCTTGTCCCTCCCCCTCAACTGGAGCGGGGGGGGGTCTTCTCTCTGCCACAGGGTGCGGGGGCCAGGCTCACAGAATGCTGACCCTCTCTGTCAGCCCCTGCAGCTCCCCCTCCCCCTCCTCCTCCTCCTCCTCGGGGGGCGGCCCCCGGGGGGCCCGCAGGTGGGCGGGGTAGGGCAGGGTGTGGTCGGCGGCGAACTGCTCCCAGCGGGCGTCGTCACTCTCGTGGGTGATGTAGCGCTCGGCCATCTTGGTCTCCAGCTCCCGTAGGTCCAGCCACGTCTGGTAATCCTGCAGGGGCAGCAAGGGGTTAACAGGGAGCAGGTGCATCACTGCTGACCCCTGCTGGACAAGACCAGAACCGCCCTGCACTGGGCCGGCTGGGGTGTGTCACTGCTGCCCCCTGCTGGACAATATCAGAACCGCCCTGCACTGGGCCGGCTGGGGTGTGTCACTGCTGACCCCTGCTGGACAAGACCAGAACCGCCCTGCACTGGGCTGGCTGGGGTGTGTCACTGCTGCCCCCTGCTGGACAATATCAGAACCGCCCTGCACTGGGCCGGCTGGGGTGTGTCACTGCTGCCCCCTGCTGGACAATATCAGAACTGCCCTGCACTGGGCCGGCTGGGGTGTGTCACTGCTGACCCCTGCTGGACAAGACCAGAACTGCCCTGCACTGGGCCAGCTGGGGTTTGTCACTGCTGCCCCCCAGTGGACAAGACCAGAACTGCCCTGCACTGGGCCAGCTGGGGTATGTCACTGCTGACCCCTGCTGGACAAGACCAGAACTGCCCTGCACTGGGCCAGCTGGGGTATGTCACTGCTGCCCCCTGCTGGATAAGACCAGAACTGCCCTGCACTGGGCCATTTGGTGTGTGTCACTGCTGCCCCCTGCTGGAGAGCACCAGAACCACCACCTCTAGCTGGCTCCATAATTCCTTTTGCTGCTGCAACCAAGGGCAGTGGCTGCAGGACCATACTGGGCACAGAGGCAACAGCAGCAGGCCTGTGTAAGAGGGCAGTGGCATCTAGTGGTTAGAGCAGAGGGCTGGGAGCTGGGATTCCTGGGTTCCATTCCCAGGTTTGGGGCAAGTCCCAGCCCCTCTCCATGCCTCACTTTCCCCACCTCTCAATAGCAATAGCAACGCTCCTGCTGAGCATTCCCTTAGGTGACAGCTCTGGACCTAGGCAGGGCTGGGGGACGCTGCTGGGTCTGGGGGGAGGCTGTCAGGCCCCGGCTGGGCCACCCCTACATACCTGGAGCCAGGGGTGACTCAGGGACTTGTCCACGCTGTAGCGCTTCCTCATCTTCACCTGGAGCAGGTTGTTGATCAGGTCGATGGCTGGAGGGGAAGAAAGCGCGGGGGAGTCATGGAGCAGCCTGTGGGGGCAGGAAGGGCCCAAGTCTGCTCGGGGGAAAGCCACGGGGTGCGCGGATAGGGGGTATGCTGCCCCAGCAACACAGGCCTTCCTGCTGGGGGTGCTGTGGGTGCAGCGATGGGGGTGTCAGTTGGGGGTGTTGCCCCCTCGCAGGCAGTCTGAGCGCCTCCCCCCTCCCCCCGCCATTTGAGCTTGAGATGCAAACCCCATAGCTGGGAGTCCGCAGGCAGCTGTTGTAGCGGCTGGGTCCTGTCACTAGGAGGCAACAAGACACGCCCCCACCCCAAAACCAGAACACACACTGAGGCAGGTCCCCCCAGCGAGATCCCCCCTCAACCCCCCAGGGCAGGTCCCTCCGGCCAAGATCCCCATCCCCCTCCTCCTCCCCCTCCGGGTGGCAGGTCCCTCTGGCCGAGATCCCCTTCCCCCCAGGGCAGGTCCCTCCGGCCAAGATCCTCATCCCCCTCCGGGTGGCAGGTCCCTCCGGCCGAGATCCCCCTTCCCCCCAGGGCAGGTCCCTCTGGCTGAGACTGCCCCCCACTCCCAGGGCAGGTCCCTCCGGCCGAGATCGCCCTCCACCCCCAGGGCAGGTCCCTTTGACCGAGACCCCCCGCAACCCCAAGGCAGGTACCTCCGGCCGAGATCTGGCGCCAGGGGTGGGGCGGGTACATGAAAGCAGCGTTCTGGATCTGGTCGTTGATGTCCTCGTCCTCGTTGAAGGGGAAGGTGCCGCTCAGGCTGACGTACATGATGACACCCACTGACCACATGTCCAGAGAGCGGTTGTAGCCCTGGTTCAGCAGCACCTCGGGGGCCAGGTAGGCCGGGGTGCCCACCACCGAGCGCCGGAACGACTTCTCGCCGATGATGCGGGCAAACCCGAAATCACACAGCTTCACCTGGGGGAGCCGGGGGAGGGGTCTCAGCAGGGGGCGCTCTCCCCCTGGCCCCGATGCCCCAGTGAGGTGCTAGGGGGCGCTGTGCTGCAGGGAGCGGGGTGGGGCTCTCCCCAATACCCCAGGAGTTGTGGGGGATGAGGGATCTCCACGGTGGGAGATGGGGGTGTCACAAACAGCAGAGGGGAAGACGGAGTGGGAAGGGGTCCCTGCAGAGGGCAGTGGGGGGAGTCTCACATGGGGGAAGGGGGTCCCTGTGGAGGGGACTGGGGGGGTTCATCTGGGGGAAGGGGTCCCTGCGCAGAGTGGTGGGATAGTCGTACCTGGGGAGAGGGATCCCTGTGGGGGGGGGGGTAGGGCAGTCCAACCTGGGGGAGGGGAAGGAGGGTCCCACGTGGGGGAAGGGGATCCCTGTGGAGGGGACTGGGGGGGGGTTCATCTGGGGGAAGGGGTCCCTGTGCACTGTGATGGGACAGTCGTCCCTGGGGAGAGGGGCCCCTGTAGAGGGGGGTAGGGCAATCCAACCTGGGGGAGGGGAAGGAGCCACATGGAGGGGGGAGGGGTCCCTGTAGAGGGGGGTTGGGCAGTCCAACCTGGGGGGGTCTCACCTGGGGGAAGGGCTCGGCAGAGGCCAGTAGCACGTTTTCCGGTTTCAGGTCGCAATGGACGATGTTCTTGAAGTGCAGGTGCCGCAGGGCCACCAGGATCTGCCAGGACGGGGCAGGTCAGATGTTGCACGCGGGGCCAGGGCTGCCCCAAGAGCTTACAGGGCCCTTCCCCCCATCCGCCCAGCAGGGGGGCCCCCCAGGGGCTGGAGGGGGCACAGGGGGAAGAGAGTAGCCTGGTGGGCAGAGGCCTGACCCCGCCAGCTGGAGGGAGGGGAGGGGGCACTGCCTGTTCCTCCTGTACCCGCCCTCGTCCCCCGCAGGGAGGAGCTGAGGGACCAGGCTGGGCTGGGGCACCCCAGAGGGCAGCAGGGACATGCCCTGAGCAGAGCTCAGCCCCTCCAGACAGACAGAAACAGACAGTGCAGGGCCGGTCCCCTCCAGACAGAGGGACACACAGAGCAGGCTGGTCCCCTCCAGACAGACGGACACACAGCGCAGAGCCAGTCCCCTCCAGACAGACAGACAGACAGACAGATACAGAGGGCAGGGCAGGTCTCCTCCAGACAGACGGACACACACACCTCAAGGCCAGTCCCCTCCAGATGGACAGACGGACACACAGACCAGGGCCAGTCCCCTCCAGATGGACAGACAGCCACATGCCCATCCTGGTGAACTCCCCCACCCAGTGGCCCCGGGGACAAGCTGTGGTGCTGGGGCAGCTCGGGGAAGGGGGGGTTCACCTGGGTGATGAGGAATTTGGTGAGCCTCTCGGGCAGCCGGCCCTTCTCCGAGGACAGGATCATCTCCAGCATGTCCCCGTGGAGCTTCTCCATCACCACAAACACCTTCTCGGGCGTCTCGAACATGCACTCCAGGTTCACTATGCCTGCGTGGCGGAGGCTCTGGGGGCCAGGGACAGGAGGGATAAAAGTGGAGGCTGGGGGCAGAGAATCCATCCATCTGCCAGCCCCACCCCTCCTTGGAGCTGGTGACCCCCATGAGCCACCCAGCTCCAGGCAAACCCCAGCCCCATGTGCTGCCTCCTCCAGAGCAGCCGGCTCAACCCGTGTCTCCCTGCCCTGCTGGGACCTGGGCTGGACCTGTGCAACAGTGAGCAGCAACCTCAGGGCCAGCTTTCAGAAATGCGTCTAAGCCAGTCAAGCTCCAGGACCACCGAGGAGGGCGCCGTGGGGGGGGTGTGCGCTCTCTCCAGGGCCGGGGAGTCCCCCTCTCACCTGCAGGATGGCCACCTCGTTACGCAGCTGGCTCTCCTGCTTCGTGGGGAAACGCAGCTTGTCGATCACCTTCACTGCCACGTCCCGGCCTGACTTTCGGTGCTTTCCTGTTGGGGGCCAGAACAGAGGTATTAGAGTCCTCGTCCCAGGGGATCCGGCACCCCCTGCAGGGGAGAGGCCCCGTGTCCCATTGCCCACCTCCTGACCCTGCCATTCCCCCACCCTGGGAGTAGACTGGACCCAGTGCCCCCTTGAGTTGAAAGGCCCCATGTCCCATTCCCAACACCCCAAACCAGCTAATCTCCCCTATTCAAAATAGGGTTGGACATGACAGTCTTCTTCCATTTCTCTTCCGAATTGGTCTGCAGCATCCCCGTGCAGCTATTAAACAGCCCCCACCCACGCTCCACCCCAGAGCCAGCTGCATCTCAGTGCACAGCTGGGTGAGCGATCCCTGTACAAACATCCACCATACCCCATCCCAGAGGTTCTCAGTGGCAAGCCCTGCATCCCGCCTTCCCCCTGAACCCACCTCCATAGACAATTCCAAACTGCCCTGAGCCCAGGACCTCGTCCGGGAAGATCTGGTAAACTGTGGCTATGTCCTGCAACGGCACAAGAAAAAGGGTCATGTCGGCCCATCCGGGGTGGGTGGGAGGGTGTCCATCACATGTAGGGGTGGGGCAGAGAGACAGGCGGGGTCCCAGACTGAGGTGTCGATAGATTTGGTTTCAGAACAAACTTATACATTAAACAGTAATAAGTCACCAGGACCAAGAGTTTTGAAGGGACTCAAATGTGAAATTGCAGATCAACTAACTATGGTAGGTAACCTATCGCTTAAATCAGCCTCTGAACCAGAAGAGTAACAGAGAGCTAATGTGATACCAAGTTTTTAAGAAGGCTGCAGAGGCAATTACAGGCTGGTTAAGACTAACTTCAGGACGAGGTAAATTGCTTGAAACTATAGTAAAGAACAGAATTATCAGACACACAGATGAACACAATATGTTGGGGAAAAGTCAACACGGCTTTTGCAAAGGGAAATCACGCCTCACCAATCTATTAGAATTTTTTGAAGGGGTCAACAAGCATGTGGAAAAGACTGATTGGGTGGATATAGTGTACTTGGCCTTTCACAAAGCCTTTGACGTGCTCCAGGAATTCTGAAAGAACTGTCACCAGTTCTGAGATTTTGCTTCAGCTAGCAACTAAAGTACCTTCAGGTGAACTTCATCTGACGACTCAAATATAGCTGTCCCATTTAACCTGTTTTTCCCCCTATTTTGGCTTTCACTTCTTCCCTTTCGTTGTTACCATTAATTGTGTTACGTATCTGGTCACAAATTAACCTTTTTAGAGGCCACTGAAGCAGAAGAGGCATAAACGCCTCTGCCTTCCCGAGGTCGCCTGTTACTAGTTCTCCTTCCCAGCTAAGGAGAGGGCCTCCACTTTCCTTCATCTTTCTCTTGCTCTTGAGGTAATCACACAACTTCCTCTTATTGTCTTTTATGTTGCTTGCTAAATGTAGCTCATTTTGTGCCTTAGCCTTTCTGGTTTTGTCCCTACATGCTCATGCTATTCCTTTGTCCTCCTCCTTAGCCGATGGTTCATGTTCCCACTCTTTATATATAGACAAAGAGCCATGGGGTGGGGGGAACCCCTACTCAACACATTCTCCTGGGTCTGGACATACACAGAGAAGGGCGTGGCCTAAAGAGAGGGGGCGTGGCCAAAGAGAGGGGGCGTGGCCGAAAGAAAGGGGGTGTGGCCTCTACTCACCATATTCTCCTGGATCTGGCTATTGGACACGGAGATCCTGAGCGATGCCTGCCCTGGGAAAGGAAAACAGGCCTTTGATTAGGAGCCGGCACCAGACAGGCCTGGCCTGAACCAATCAGGATTCCTCCCCCCGCCCCCCGTATACTGTGTCCAGGGCATGAAATCCTACATGGGGAATGGCGTGTCAAGTCCCCGACCCTTTCCCAGTCCCTAAGCCTGATTCCCGGGGAGCTGCAGCATCTGAGGACTGAGCTCAGGACCAGCTCGGTGATCCCCAAGCGAGAACGGTGTCACCCCCTGCACGGCAATCACCTCCCACACTTGGGACGCTGCCAGGCTAGGCCCAGAAGGGTCTGATAGGATGCTGGTGCTTCGGGCTGGGCTCCCAATAGGGACCAGCCTGCACTCGGATGGGAGACACCCAGAGCGCTGCAGGGAGCAGTGATGGTGATCCGAGAGGTGATGCTCATCCGAGAGATGATGCTCTTTAGGACCCCGATGTCCCAGTGTGGCACTAGACAGCACTGTGCTGCAGGGACCAGGGTGGGGGCTCGGTAGGGGGGGCTCTCCCCTCGCAGTCAGCACTGGCCCCAACAACCCAACACGGTGCTAGGGGGTGCTGCAGGAAGCGGGGAAGGGGGTGCTCTCCCCACTGCCCCAGAGCCCACCCCAGGCCTCGGGGCTCTCACTCACTGTGGGGGGCCTGTCCCTGAGGATTGGGAGCATCCTGCAGAATGACGGGCATGAGGGCCTGGCGGATGGCGCTCTCCCAGGCCACGGCCACTTCCAGCCCAACCCCGCTGTGCTGCTGGCTGGCAGTGGACGGGACCGGGGCGCAGTTCTCCCCGACATAGTAGGTGGCATTGGCCGTGACGATCTCGAAGCAGTGCGGGTTGCCGCCCGGCGGCACCAGGGCGAAGGTCTGGGCCGGCTCCACCGCCAGGATCTCAGACAGCGGGATTTCCTGCAACGGGAACCCACTCGCAAGCTCAGGGGCAGAATGCAGAGTAGCTCGGCCCAGCTTGGCTTCTGGGCCCTTTGATTTCCCTCTGAATTTTCAGGGTTCCACCCGCCCATTTATTTCCTTCATTTTCTCTTCCCCAAACACACACCATTTTTTTTTTGTTTTAAAGAAAGAAAGAGAGTTATTTCTTTTATTTCCCCACAGTGGAAAATAAAGGAAATATTTTTGTAAAATGGTTTTAAAAAAATGAGAGAAATTCAGACTTTTGAAAATATTTCCCGCCAAAACTTTTCGCGTGGAAAGTAGGAAAAGAGTGGAATCTCCTCCCCTTCTTCCCCCCACAACACACACTTTCACGTCCCACCCACTTTTTCCAAGGGGAAAGAAATGAAGGGGCAGAGGAACTCAAGAGACAGTGGGAATTTGACATCACTTCAACATACAAAAAAAAAGCAGGTGCCTTTTTGCTGAGAATTTCCATTAAAAAAAATAAATCTTCAACAATTAAACTTTTTTCCTTTTTTGGTGCCAAAAATGTCTTTTGATGGAAAAAGGACTTTTTTGTCCAAAGATTTTTGAGCAGCCTGACTCATCAGTGTGGGGTCGATGACATAAAGGTTGTGGTGACAACACACACACACGCACACGCACACGCACACAGCCGGGATTTACAGTGTGAAAATCAGTACAGGAGATGCAGAATCAGCCAGGCTGGGGAAACATCTCCCCAAGAGAAGGGTTGGGGACACTGAAACCTACAAACCCTGGGATACAGTCACCTGAGATACCTCACCTCCCTAGGAGGAACAGACAGTTGGGGATGACTCTGCCTTGGGTGGGGAAGGGCTCGGTGGGCGCTGAGGGGGCATCTCCATCTCTGCTGGTGGAACAGACTATCAGGGACAATTGCTCAGGGCGCTTACCTTGTAGTAGCGGCTGGAGGTGTTGTTCTGGAAGAGCGTGATACACTTGCAGTCCAGCCGCCAGTAATGACGCTTCCTCTGGGGAGGGGAAAGAAACAAACTTAGTTCCCATGGGGGTGTCTACCATTGCATGGGGCTGGCGGCTCAGCCCTAGGCAGATGGTCACAGCCCAGCTCGGGGAGGGGGAAGTGGGGTCCCTCTCAGTCCATATCTACCCCAGGCCGGCATCATGGTCCTGAACCGGCCAAGATTTGCTTAACTAAAGTACATTACACACAGCTAGTGGCTCAACAATCTAATATGGTTTAACATCCCATTCCATCTCCCTTCCGACCACGTGCACTATTTACACCATCACGCTGCCTGTGCCGTTCACAACAGCTCAGTTTGTCACATCTCTCTGAAACCTGCTGGTTTTCTAGTTACACGACCAGAACGCGGAAGGACTCGGCCATCTGGCTGGCCAGCAGTTGCAACGACAGACAGTGGTCGATTTGGAAACCTTGTGGAGTCTTGTCCTGCAGCCGCCATCTGCACAGTTTGCTCTTGCTGAGGAACAAACTATCAGTGTTGACCGTTTCTGCTGACGTCTCCACTGTTGGTCTTGATCACGTATGACTTGAGCGCTGAATTCTTTTTCTTTATGGCAGCTGGAGATGTCCATCCTTCTTCTCTACCCAACCGGACACGAACACAGTCACCAGGTTCTCTGAGTGACGTCTGTTATAAAAGTTTCAGAGTGGTAGCCGTGTTAGTCTGTATCAGCAAAAACAACGAGGAGTCCTTGTGGCACCTTAGAGATTAAACAAATTTATTTGGGCATACGCTTTCCCGGGCTAGAACCCACTCCGTCAGATGCATGGAGTGGAAAATACAGGAGCAGGTATAAACACATTAAAGGATAGGAGTTGCCTTATGAAGTGTGAGGTCAGTTTAAGGAGACAATTCACTTAACAGCAGGATATCAAGGGAGAAAAATAACTTTTGAAGTGGTAATGTAGTGAAAGTAGAATAGGGGCATGAGGGGACGAGAGCGGAGGAAGCGTTGTTCTAAGTCAACCATAAAAATATTGGCAATATAGTTCCTGAGGAAACTACAATCCTTTGGCGATCTTCCAAAACACACCATCCTACTCACTATGGACGCAGAAGCTCTCTACACGAACCTTCCACGCAAAGATGGACTACAAGCCATCAGGAATAGCATCCCCGACACCATCACGGCACACCTAGTGGCTAAACTTTGTGCCTTTGTCCTCACCTACAACTATTTCAGATTTGGGGACAATTTATACCTTCACGTCAGCGGCACTGCTATGTGTACCCGCATGGCCCCACAGTATGCCAACATTTTTATGGCTGACTTAGAACAACGCTTCCTCAGCTCTCGTCCCCTCACGCCCCTACTCTGCTTGCACTACATTGATGACATCTTCATCATCTGGACCCACGGGAAGAAGGCCCTTGAAGAATTCCACCAAGATTTCAACAATTTCCACCTCACTATCAACCTCGGCCTGGACCAGTCCACACAAGAGGTCCACTTCCTGGATGCTACTGTGCTAATAAGAGATGGTCACATAACCACTACCCTATACCGGAAACCTACTGACCACTATACTTACCTACATGCCTCCAGCTTCCATCCAGACCACATCACACGATCTATTGTCTACAGCCAAGCCCTAAGATACAACTGCATTTGCTCTGATCCCTCAGATAGAGGCAAACACCTACAGGATCTCTATCAAGTGTTCTTAAAACTACAATACCCACCTGGTGAAGTGAAGAAACAGATTGAGAGAGTCAGAAGGGTACCAAGAAGTCACCTACTACAAGACAGGCCCAAAAAAGAAAGTGACAGGACACCACTAGCCGTCACCTACAGCCCATAGGTGCCAACTTTCCCTGGCGCTGGTGAGTGCTCTCGCACCCCACCCCACCCACGGCCCTGCCCCGACTCCATCATTTCCCCACGCCTGCCTTGCTCCCATCCCAACCCCTTTCCCAAAGTCCCTGCCCCAACTCCACCCCCTCCCTGCCCCTATTGGACCCCTTCCCCAAATCCCTGCCCCAGCCCCATCTCTTCCCCGGGCACGCTGGGTTCCCCCTCCTCCCCCCTCCCTCCCAGCCACGCGAAACAGCTGTTTCGCAGTGCAAGTGCTGGGAGCTAGGGGGAAAAAGTGGGCACATGGCGTGCTCAGGGAAGGAGGTGGAGGCAGACTGGAGGCGTAAGTGAGCTGGGCGGGGAGCTGCCAGTGGGTGCTGAGCACCCCCTAGTTTTTCCCTGTGGGTGCTCCAGCCCCGGCACACCCACAGAGTCAGCGCTTATGCTACAGCCCCCAACTAAAACCTCTCCAGCGCATCATCGAGGATCTACAATCTATCCAGAGGGATGATCCCTCGTTCTCACAGACCCTGGGAGACAGGTCAGTCCTCGTTTACAGACAGCCCCCCAACCTGAAGCAAATACTCACCAGCAACTACACACCGCACAACAGAAACACCAACGCAGGAACCAAACCCTGCAACAAACCCCGGTGCCAGCTCTGTCCACATATCTATTCAAGGGACAACATCATGGGACCTAACCAAAACAGCCACACCGTCAGGGGCTCGTCCACCTGCACATCTACCAATGTGATCTATGCCATCACGTGCTAGCAATGGCCCTCTGCCATGTACATTGGCCAAACAGGACAGTCTGTACACAAAAAAAGAGTAAATGGACATAAATCTGACAACAGGAATCATAACATTCAAACACCAGTAGGAGAACACTTCAATCTCTCTGTTCACTCAATAACAGACCTCAAAGTGGCCATTCTTCAACAAAAAGACTTCAAAAACAGACTCCAACGTGACGCTGCAGAACTGGAATTAATCTGCAAACTAGATACCATCAGATTAGGCCTGAATAAAGACTGGGAGTGGTTGGGTCATTACATTTCCCCAATATTAATTTCCCCCTACTGTTACTCACACCTTCTTGTCAACTGTCTGAAATGGGCCACTCTCATTACCACTTCAAAAGTTATTTCTCCTCCCTTGGTATCCTGCTGTTAAGTGAATTGTCTCGTTAAACTGACCTCACACTAAATTTGTTAGTCTCTAAGGGGCCACAAGGACTCCTCGTTGTTTTTGTTATAAAAGCATTCGTTAGCTCTTTTAGCCTTTTTACGCGATTTGGCTATTCTCTTCGCGATGGGGCAATCTGGAGATAGGCTATTTTCCAAAGTCGAAAGAGTAGTTCTGAGTTGTCTTCCCATCAGGACTGGATCCAGTTGCTACTGTTGGTGTTGATCTGTAACTCAGAAGAGCAAGGAATGGATCGTCCGGCAGTAGGATTTCCTTGGCTGTCTGCCCAGCTCTCTCAGCCTCTCCATTGCTTGTGGGTTATGTGGGTTGCTGGGAATATGATCAAAATCATATTTCGTGCAGAATAACTTAAATTCTGTCATGGCACTTTGTGGTTCGTTGTCCATCACTGGTTGTTTTGAATGCCAAAGGGAGCGAACAGGCATGTCAGTTTCTCTATAACACTGCAACATGTTACGTCTTTCAAGGATGTTATCTCTATATATCTGGAAAAACAGCCCACAACAACAAAAAAACGCTATCCTCTGAATTTACATAAATCTGCAGCTAATCTCTTCCATGGTCTGTCTGGTAGAGGTGTTCATATACTGTATGGTTCAGCATTGTCTCTTGCATTGATTTGTCCTGGATCTCCTTTCAAAAGCCTAATATCATCAAATCCTCCGTCGAGTTCTTCCACCCTCCTCGCTAGGCCCATCATAGCTACGGTGACCAGATAGCAAGTGTGAAATATCGGGACCAGGAGCCGGGGGGGGGAGGTAATAGGCACCTTTATAAGAAAAATCCCCTAATATCAGGACTGTCCCTATAAAATCCGGACATCATGGCTGCCATGTTGCGGCTGGGTGTTTGATCCTTTGATCTGACTCTGAACCCAAAGTTTTTGTCTCTAAGTTGTTTCTGTGGTGAACTGGTCCCTGCAGTTCAGAGCTACATCAGGTGACTTCAGCTCTGGGTGATGTCAAAGGTGATTGTAAATCCCTTCTGAGATGACTGTGACGTCAGCTCCTGAGTCAATTTAAAGGCAATATTCTTGCCATGAGTATTTAATTTCATTCTCCAGGCAGGCTCTACTTCGTCACGAGTGATAGATCCCAGAAGCCATGTTTCTTGATTGTCTGTAATACAAGTCAACTCCCTGACTGCTTTGGCGAAGCAAACAGCTGCAAAATGTCCATATTTGGTGCAATTATTACACCATGCGCCTCTAGCTGGACGTGCATCATCATAGTGTAGACCGAGCCTAAGCTACTTTAAGCTTTTTCAAGTTGCTCCTGCCTTTTGTTCCGATGTGTGACTAATTCTGACTGTTTTGCTTTCTGGATAGCTGTGGCTAGGGTTAAATCTCTCCTCAATCGTAGCTGCTGTGAAAGATTTTTATCTGTTAACCCAACAACACGCCTGTGTTTGATATTTTCATGTTTTGCATTCCCAGAAACACAGTTTTCAGCCAATGCATGCAGAGCTCTTAAAAAACGTTCAACATTTTCCCCTGGTTCTTGAATTCTCCGGTGGAAACATGCTCTTTCATACATCGCTTTTCTCTGAGGTATAAAGTATGCATCAAACACAGCCAGAACCTTTTCACCATCATCTCTCTGACTGGTTTCACTAAAGTCAAAGGATTTAAAGACACGCTCTGCCTGCTTCCCCATAGCACACATTAAAGACGATACCTGGCTATCTCCAGTTTCTTTTTGGAGTTTAGCAGCAATGCAAGATCTTGTAAAATCTTAGAATCACAGAATATTAGGGTTGGAAGAGACCTCAGGAGGTCACCTAATCCAATCCCCTAGTCAAAGCAGGACCAACACCAACTAAATCATCCCAGCCAGGGCTTTGTCAAGCTGGGCCTTAAAAACCTCTAAGGATGGAGATTTCACCACCTCCCTAGGAAACCCATTCCAGTGCTTCACCACCCTCCTAGTGAAATAGTGTTTCCTAATATCCAACCTAGACCTCCCCCACTGCAATTTGAGACCATTGCTCTTTGTTCTGTCATCTGCCACCACGGAGAATAGCTGAGCTCCATCCTCTTTGGAACCCCCTTCAGGTAGTTGAAGGCTGCTATCAAATCCCCTCTCACTCTTCTCTTCTGCAGACTAAATAACCCCAGTTCCCTCAGCCTCTCCTCGTAAGTCATGTGCCCCAGCCCCCTAATTATTTTCGTTGCCCTCCGCTGCACTCGCTCTAATTTGTCCACATCCTTCTGTAGTGGAGGGGAGGGGGGACCAGTTGTCTCCAGTCTGTCCAGTATGAAGGTTTGTCAAAGATAAAGTTCTGTGGGGCTTTGAAGAGGGGCATGCTGATGAGATCCTGCAGGTTTTTGTTTTTTCTGTCTGCAACCTTGGCTGCTGTTGTTTCTGTTTCTGTTCTCAGTCTCACTTCTGGCACCTCCTCATTCTCCTGCACCAGACCTGGCCTGGCTGCAGAGTTCACCTGCCCACCAGGGCTGCATCCACCAGGTACAGCTGAGGTTAGCTTACTCACAGCACCAGCTAGGGGCGGTGCAGTATAATACAGTTTAGCAGCCCATTACAGCCGCTCTTGAGCCTGGCTTCCCCGGAGGAACTGGCCCTCTCTCACCAGGGTGTCTTTGCTGCTGTAGTGAACCACCCAGCCTTCCTTCAGCGCTGTGCTCGACCTCCGGGTTGTGTGCCGTACCGACTGCACCACCCGCATCAGCGGGATGTAGCCCATGGAGCTGGGGGGAGAACAACCGGACACGTTAGCTGGGGGGCAGGGTGAGGGGAGGGGAGGCAGGGAACCTCAGGGCTGGGCTAACGGGGATGGGGTGGGCTGCAGATCAGCACGGAGGAGCATCAGCAGATCTGTGGGTGAGGGAACCCGGAACTGAGATAGCAGGAAGGGGGCTGCAGGTAAAGACTGAGGAGCATCGGTAGAGCTGTGGGAACTGGGGGGAGGCCAGGGCTGGGGTAGCTGGGGGCTGGGGGTCAGGACTGAGGGGTAAGGGCAGAGCTGTGACAAGGGGAGCCCAGGGCTGGGGTAGCTGGGGGCTGGGGATCAGGACTGAGGGGTAAGGGCAGAGCTGTGACAGGGGGAGCCCAGGGCTGGGGTAGCTGGGGGGTTGTGGGTCAGGACCGAGGGGTAAGGGTGGAGCTGTGGCGGGGAGAACCCAGGGATGGGGTAGCTGGGGGGTTGTGGGTCAGGACTGAGGGGTAAGGGCAGAGCTGTGGCGGGGAGAGCCCAGGGCTGGGGTAGCTGGGGGGTTGTGGGTCAGGACTGAGTGGTAAGGGTGGAGCTGTGGCGGGGGGAGCCCAGGAATGGGGTAGCTGGGGGGCTGTGGGTCAGGACCAAGGGGTAAGGGTGGAGCTGTGGCGGGGAGAACCCAGGGATGGGGTAGCTGGGGGGTTGTGGGTCAGGACTGAGGGGTAAGGGCAGAGCTGTGGCGGGGAGAGCCCAGGGCTAGGGTAGCTGTGGATCAGAACTGAGGGTCATCAGCGCTGGAGTGGGGGGGCAGGAAATCCCAGGGAAGGTACCCCAGACCCAGAGGTGAAGTGGTCAGGGGATATTTGCTCTCCATACCAGGAAATGCAGCAGCCAGCTGGTGGTAGCCTGATGCCAGGGGGACTCTGGCCCCGCACTCAGGATGCTGGGGAGAGAGGGGCAGGGCAGGGGCAATTCAGGGGGCAGGGCTGTACCCCTGGGATTTGCTGGTGTCGTCATCGGGGTCGTCCCCTCCGTGGAGCTCGTTCTCCGAGTGGGAGCCGGGGATAATGCCCGAGTCATCCGATTCGTCCATCAGCGAGTTCTTGTCGGCGTCGCTCAGGTCGCTGGCGTCTTCCATGGGCACATCTAGGGGGAAGCACCAGAGTCCGTGGGGCCCTGCCGGTGCCAGGCTGCAACCCCAGAACTGCCCCACAGGACCCTGCCACGCTGGGATCCCAGCCCATGGGCAGGCAGGGGGATGAAGGAGACTCACATGCTGTATGAGCCAGGGCTAGGGCTGGATCCCCACTCCCAGTCCCGTCCCCCGCCCCAGCCCCCGGGCAGTAGCACCAAGACACTGTCCCACCATCCCCTCCGCCCACGCATGGCTGCCACTCACCCCCGCCATTGAAGAGTGTCTCGCCCAGGCAGTCATTGGGCACCCGGGTGGCACAGCGCTTGTGGCAGTTAAACTTGCAGTCTGAAAGAGGAGGGAGCATCAGGAGGGCGCCAGCATGGGGGTCTCCAGCCCCATCTTTCCACCATCCCGCCCCTCTTTCCAAAATGGCCTGCAGTACCCCACAGTCTCACCAGGGGGCGCTGTGCAGCGGCAGGGACGGTGCCCCCACCCTCCTGGGGAGATGGCAGAACAAGACACGAACCCCCTCCCTGACACCTTGCACCAGCCAGGCTGCGAGCCCCAAGATCTCAGCCAAACCCCACCAGCCGTGTCCATTCCTGCCCCTCCCGAAATCTCCCCGTCCTGTGGGGGAGGGCTTCTCCTCCACTTCCCATCCCCTCATTGCTGTATGATGTTGCTGTTCTCTGTCAGACAGCTGCCACGTCCCACCCCAGAAGTAGATGCCTGTACAGTGCCTGGCACAAGGGGGTCCTGGTCTATGACAGGAGCCCCTTGGAACTACCGTAACACACCTAATAAATAAGAATAATTTCAGAGCGGGGTGGAGCCATTTCTGTTCTATAGCTAGTATCCTGGCCGCCCTGCCAACCGAGATCAGACCCATGGGCCCATCTAGCCCAGTATCCCGCCCCCTCCCTGTCACCCTAGATCAGACCCATGGGCCCCTCTAGCCTGGTGTCCCATCTCTCAACAGCAGCCAATTAAGAAAGCTTCAAAGGAAAGCACATTCACTCCTCCATTTTAGGGGTGGGTGTGGAGCGGGTGGGGAGAATCTCCTTCCTGTCCCCTCTGACACTCATCCCAGGCCCTGAAGCATGAGAATGGAAGCCCTTTCCCATAAAAATGCCCAGCCCCTTCTTACATCCAGCTGCACCGCTGGATCCTCCAGTGGCAGGGAGTTCCACCGGCCGTCTGCACCCAGCGCTCCCCTCTCCTTTCCCTACCTTGGCCCTTCTTGGAGAATGGCTGATTCCCACCTGACCCCTGCTCTCCCTTCCCCACTCACCTTTGCACTGCAGGCCCTGGCGGAAGAGCCCCTTGAGCAGCTTCTTACAGAACTGGCAGACGGTGGGGCGGGTGTACGAGTGGATGAGGAAGGTGTGAGGCACTTTGACCTTGGAGAGGAACAGCTTGTCCAGCTCGATGGGGCGCCCGATGTAGGAGGTGCTGGTGAGCCGGCGGGGCAAGGTCTCCATGGAGCTCCGGCTCTGCGGGGGGGAGGGGGTATTATAACCCACGGAGGCAAGAGCTCCGTGCCCCAGAGCACAGGCCCCGTGCCCTGCCCCCTACCAGCCACATGGGTGGGGGAGTCAGGTTCCATGGCCAACCCAGCGCTGTAGCAGCCACAGAGGGGGCCAGTTAGCACTGCCATGGGACGGGGGGGGGGCAGTTAACACCCTTGGGGATGGGGGGTGGGACTTCCAGCTGGGGACCCAGTACATTGAGGGCTGGGTCGAGACCTGAACTTGTGACAAGGGCTGCTCATCCACCCCCACCCCCACTCTTCCTGGGGCATGACCCTTGGTCATGGCCAGCCATGACTCTAAACTACGCAGCGATAGTGACAATGGACCCCAGACCACTCTCATCCCCAGCACCAATACCCTGCCCCTCCAGCCTGAGAAGAATCGCCCTGAGCTGGGCAGTATAGGGGGCTTGACACACAGCTCAGGTGGCCACGATGCACGGCCAGCGCCATATCTGGGGTTGGCCCGCGATGCAAGGCCGGGTGGTCCCCATCCCCACCCAGCAGGGGCTCTTACCAGCTCATCGGGGGCGCAGGGCAGTGACTCGGAGGTGGCGAGACGCAGGGACTGCGAGGTAGCCAGCGAGGTGGCCGAGAGGCGGCGCTTGCGGGCCCCGCTGCAGTTGTTAGGGATGTTGAAGGCGCAGCGCTTGTGGTAGTTCAGGCCACAACCTGCAATACGGAGGAGCTGCCTGCATCACATTTCCAACCAGACGGGCGGCGGGAGGGCCCCGGAGGTGGGGGAGGCCCAGTATGGGATCAGGGCCCCATGGCGGGATCAGAGCCCCATAGCGCTGTCCGAAGATGGAGGCAGTCCTCCCCCACAGAGCCTACGATCTAAGTGTAAGAGAGACAGACGGACGGGGAGGCGGAGGGCACGGCTCTGGGCAGCGGTCCCAGCCCAAGGAGCGGGGCAGGCCCCAGCGTGGATCTGGCTGGGACGCTGGTTTAACGGGATGGCTGGGAGCCCAGGTTAAGTGTTAAGTTGGTTAATTACCTACACGCTAAGTGACTCCATCTCTGCCTGCGTCCCGGGGCTGGGACAGGACACGTGGCGAAGGGACCACAGCCACGCGCTGGAGCCCCCAAGGTCAAAAGCAGAGCTCCCCAGTGCCAGGCACCCGGCCCCCCACCCCTGCAGGCCAAGTAGAGGTGACCTCGGTAGTGAAAAGCGATGCCAGCCCCCACCCTAGACAGATCGACCTCCCCCACCCCCGCAGGCAGAGGTCTGCTCAGTCTGTGGGGCTTTGTGGACAGTTTGGGGTGTTTCTCACCTGCTGGCTTGTGCAGTGGGACCCGCTTCAAACTGGGCTGAAACCCCCCCTTCAACTCATTACACACAAGGGTCAACAAACAGCCACTCCTCCCTCTCCCTCCCCCCGTGCCAGCCAGTCCCCTATCCTGGGGCCAGATCAGAGCCAGCATCGCCTACAGGGGAAAAGCCCCGTGTCCCATTCCCCACCCTAGTGAGTCAGCCACTCCCCAGCCCTGAGGCTGGATTGGAGCCAGCGCCTCCTAGAGGGGAAAGACCCCATGTCTCATTCCCCGCCCCCACCTCCCGGGGAGTCAGCCAGTCCCCTGGGCTCAGATGAGGAGACACCCCCGCACCCTCCCCCTGGGCGCCGTACCGTCACACTTGAGGCCCTGGCGCACCAGGCCGAAGAGCATTTCCCCGCAGTGGTCGCAGAAGGCCGGGGCGCGGTACGAATGCACGTTCAGGGCGTGCGGACGTATCCGGAAATCCTCAAAGGTGGCCGAGGCTGGTGGACGAGAGGGAGGGAGGTCATGCCATGGCACGGCCCGGTCCAGACCGCCGGCTGCTCCCGGGAGCCCGTGGGCCCGGCTGGATCCACTTCCCTGCACCCACCTCCCCGTAACGATCCATAGCCAACACCCCGCTTTGGGCGGTGGCTGGACCCCCCTGTTGGTGCCAGGGGCACCCTCTGCTGGCGACAGCCCCTGACACCGGGGATTCTCGAACACAGGGCGGCCGCTGGCACAGATTGGGCAGGCGTGGGGCAGAATTTCCTGCGGGTGGTGGTGGTGGTGGTGAGGGAAACATCATCACGGCGGGCCTCGGAGCTGCCGCGCCCCTGCCCTTCCCCCCCACCAGGTCTTGTGCCAGGGAGCCGGCCCCCAAACCACTTCCTGCCGGGGCGCGCGCGGGCGGCCCTGACTCAGAACAGCACCTGGGCACCGACAGGAGCGAAAGCAGCCGTGGGCGGGGAGCAGCGGAGGAGAGCGATGGCGCCAGGGAGCCAGGAGCCCGCGCACGGCCCACAGCCATGCGTGGGGAAGCTCCCCACCCACAGCCTCGGAGTGACTATGCCGTGATGGGTACCGGGGTACCTGACGCTATATCCCAGGCTTCTCCCAGGGACCCCGGCACCGAGACACGTCCTGTTCCCCTGCCATCTCCCAGCACCCCGTGGCACTGTGTCCCGTCCTCTCCAGTCATGAAGCATCCCGAACCAGGCCCTGCCTGTCGTATGGCAACGTGCCAAGGGGCTGCATCGTGCCGGTGTTGCACCCGCTTTACCAGCCCTGGGGGCAGCCCCATTCTGCCCCACCCAGCCCTCAGCGCCCCATCAGTCCGCCCAGCCTTCTGCCAACACAGTGTAAGCAACACAGCCACCGCCACCGAGTCGGGATCGGCTGCCGCGGGCTGGGGAACAAGCTGGCAATGCGCTCACAGCGCCACCCGGACAGGATCAGCAGCTGGACAGCCTATGGTGCTGGCAGGTGTGAGCCAGTGTGGAGCGGGCTGCGTGGGAAGAGCTCGGATGGGCTAGTGAGCATCTAGGAAAGGAGGGCAAGTGTGTTGTGGTGTCACACACACAGAGCAGGGCTCATCCCCTCCAACAGGGGGCAGCAGACACACACACACACACACACACACACACTCTCATCCCCTCCAGCAGGGGGCAGCAAGGTCACAACACACATACACATAGAGCAGGGCCCATCCCCTCCACCAGGGGGCAGCACACACACGCGCACACACACACACACACACACACACACACACACACACACACACACACTCTCATCCCCTCCAGCAGGGGGCAGCAAGGTCACAACACACATACACATAGAGCAGGGCCCATCCCCTCCACCAGGGGGCGGCAGGAAAACACACACACACACACACACACGCACACACAGAGCAGGGCCCATCCCCTCCAACAGGGAGCAGAAGGCGTGTAGATACCCACACAGCCCTTTTTCTCTCTCTCCCTCATCCACACACCCACACATGTTACCTGAGAGCACCACCTCCACCAAGTCCCCCTCCTGGATGTCTCCGGCCACCCGCACCAGCTGCAGGATGTTGGCAGACGACAGGTCATGTTTGAAGAGCAGGATCTTGTCATAGAGCCCGTAGAAGCCGCACTCTGGGAACTGTGAGGACAGAAAGACAGACAGATTGGCATGGGATGGGGAGATCATGGCTCAGTGCTGGGGGACGCAGCAGAGCCATGCGGTAAATACCCCGCAGAGGCCATTCTTAATTTAGCCCTACGTGGTACACAGGATCCGGTCCAAGAGGCAAATACAGCTGAACCACTAGGTGATAGAGACCATGTGGCGATTAAATTTAACATCAGTGTAGGGAGGAAAACCCCTAAGAAACCCACCACAGCAGCATTTAACTACAAAAAGGGGGAACTACACCAAAATGATGAGGCTAATTAGATATTAAAAAGGAACAGTCACAAGGGTGAAATGCCTGCAAGCTGCATGGAAACTTTTTGAAAACACCGTAACAGAGGCTCAAACTAAATTCATGCACACCAAAAAAAACAACAAAAAACAGTAAAAGGACCCAAAAAATGCCATCATGGCTAAACAGCAGAGTGAAATAGGCAGCTAGAGACAAAAAGACGTCTTTTAAAAACTGGAAGTCAAATCCAAGCGAGGAAAACGGAAAGGAGCATAAACTCTGGCAAGTCAGGTGTAAAAGTATAATTAGGCCGGCCAAGACAGGATTTGAAGAGCAACTAGCAGAAGACACAAAATCTAGCAGCAAAACAGTCTGTACGTACATCAGAAGCAGGAAGTGGGCCGAACAATCAGTGGGGCGACTGGATAATCAAGGTGCTAAAGGAGCGCTCAAGGAAGACAAAGGCATTGCAGAGAAGAAGCCAGGTGAATTCTTTGCATCTGTCTTCACCTCAGAAAAGGTGAGGGAGATTCCCACACCTGAGCCATTCTTTCTCAGTGACAAATCTGAGGAGCGGTCCCAGATTGAGATGTCAATAGAGGAGGTTTCAGAGCAAATTGATAAATTGAACAGCAACAAGCCACCATGAACAAGAATTTTGAAGGGACTCAAATATGAAATTGCAGAACTATTAACTTTGGTAGGTAACCTATCGCTTAAATCAGGCTCTGAACCAGAAGACTAGCAGAGAGCTAATGTGACACCAAGGCAATTACAGGCCGGTTAAGCCTAACTTCAGGACCAGGTAAATTGATTGACACTAGAGTAAAGAACAGAATTATCAGACACACAGATGAACACGATATGTTGGGAAGAGTCAACACAGCTTCTGTAACAGGAAATCACGCCTCACCAATCTATTAGAATTTTTTGAGGGTGTCGACAAACACGTAGACAAGAATGATCCAGTGGATACAGTGGACTTGGACTTTCACAAAGCCTCTAACTAGGTCCCTCACCAAAGGCTCTTAGACAGTCACAGGATAAGAGGGAAGAACCTCTCATGAATCAGTAACTGTGTAAAAGACAGGAAATAAAGGGTAGGAATAAACAGTCAGTTTTCACAGTAGAGAGAGGTAAATAGCAGGATCCTCCTAGGATCTGTACTGGGCTGGGCTGTTCAATATATTCCTAAATAATCTGATAAAAGGGGTGATCAGTGGGGTGGCAAAGTTTGCAGACAATACAAAATTACTCAAGATAGCTAAGTCCATAGCAGACTGTGAAGAGGTACAGAGGGACTCACCAAACAGGGTGACTGGGCAAGAAAATGGCAGATGAAATTCAATGTTGTAAATGCAAAGCAATGCATATAATGCAAATAATCCCAACTTTACATACAAAATGATGGGGTCTAAATTAGCTTTTATTATTCAAGAAAGAGATCTTGGAGTCATTGCGGAGAGTTCTCTGAAAAGACCAGCTTAACATGCAGGACAGTCCAAAAATGCGAACAGAATATTAAGAACCATTAGGAAGGGGACAGATAATAAGGCAGAGAACATTATAAGACCCCTATAGAAATCCATGGTACATCCATCCCTTGAATACTGCCTGCAGTTCTGGTCATCCCATCTCAAAGAAGAGAGATGATTGGAAACAGTACAGAGATGGGCAACAAAAATGACTAAGTGTATGGAACAACTTCCATATGAGGAGATTGGGACTGGTCACCTTGGGAAAGAGATGACTATGGGGGATATGACAGAGTTCTATAAAATCATGACTGGTGTGAAGAAAATGACTAGGGAAGTGTTATTTACCACTTCAGGTAACAAGACCCAGGGAGTCACCCTATGAAATCAATAGGCAGCAGGTTTAAAACAAATGAAAGGAAGTGCTTCGTCACACAACGCACAGTCAACCTGTGGAACTCATTGCCAGGGGATGTTGTGAAGGCCAAATGTGTAACTGGGTTAAAACAGAATGAGATCAGTTCCTGAAGGACAGGTCCCTCCATGGCTATTAGCCAAGAGGGTCAGGGATGCAACTCCATGTTCTTGGTGTCCCTAAATCTACTAGAAGCTGAAACTGGACCAGGGCCACCCAGAGGGGGGGTAAGTGGGGCAATTTGCCCCAGGCCCCAGGCCCCGGGCCCGGCAGGGGTCCCCATGACAGTTTTTCGGGTCCCTCACTCACCCTGGGGGCCCCGGAAAACTCTCGCGGGGCCCAGGCCCCCGGAACTTTTGCCGCTCTGGGTCTTCGACAGCAATTCGCTGGCAGGGGGTCCTTCCGCTCCAGGACCCACCGCTGAAGTGCCCTGAAGACCTGCGGTGGGGGTCCTTCCACCCCGGGACCCACCATTGAAGTGCCGGGTCTTCAGTAGCAATTTGGCGGCAGGGGCCCCCCATCGCCGAAGACCCCAGGCCCCCTGAATTCTCTGGGCAGCCCTGAACTGCACGACATGGGATGGATCACTTGATGATGACTTGTTCTGTTCATTCCCTCTGAAACACCTGGCATTGATCACGGTCGGAAGACAGGACACTGGGCTACATGGATCACTGGTCTGACCCAGGATGGCTGTTCTTATGTTCTTCAGAGCCCTTCCTGCAGCTCACCAGACCCAACATCCAGCAGAAGGCAGCTCCATACCCTGTTGGCTGGCAGGGAACACCCCGAGCCAGTGTGCCTCTGCATGGGGGCATATACAGCCCAATACACCCCCACCCGTTACTGAGTCAGAGAGGGGCAGGGCCAGGGACCTGCCAGCTGGCTAAGCAGCCAGGCCTGCATTCAGCAACCAAAGCACAGAGGTGGCAAGTGACTCAATCAGCGAATCAATGACAGAGCTCAGAATACAACCCAGGAGTCCCGACTCTCAGCCCTGCCCCCGATCCAACCATTGGACCCCACCCCTCTCCCAGAGCTGGGGACAGAACCCAGGAGTCCTGGCTCCCAGCCCCCCCTGCTGTAAGCCCTAGCTCACAGGATCTGCAGCAGCTGGCTGGTGGTGAGCAGTGGTTGCATTGTTGTGAACTTCTAGCTGCCCCCCAGTACCTTCCATGACTGCTGAGCCCTGCCTGGACTTTGGGGGTCCCACCCATGGTCAGGAGTTGGAGAGGAAAGACGGGGCCCGGCGACCCATTAGCACATCCCCTCCTCTGCTCCGAGAGCTCCCCACCCAGATCCATCCCCAAGGCAATGCTGGTGCCAGGAAATGGGGCTGGCACATGATAGGTTTAAGGGTTTGGAGGAGACAGAAAGGATCCCAGGCCAAAGGCCCCACAGCTGCCCCATTGGCTTCCTCCGGCCAGGAGGGGATGAGGGTCTGATACACAGGTGCCCTGCTCTGCTGCAGACAGATTCCCTGGGCAACTCATGTCATCTCCCCTGTGCCTCAGTTCCCCCAGTGGTACAGTGGGACTGGGTGCTCTGGCTCCCCCAGTGTCACCTAGCAGAGTGCCCCCCATCTGATGGCAGAGCCCACAAAGGGCAGCCTGGGCACAGGGGCTAACGTGTTCTCCCTCCAGCTGCTTATGCAAATCTGCAGGGTTATTTTTGGCTCTGAGATGGCCCCAGCGAGGAGTGATCTGGTTCCAGTTGATCTCCGGCCTCTTCCTTCCTTCCTCCTGCCCAAGCAGGGCCCAGCCCGTTCCACTCCGCCGGCGCCAGGAGGAGTCGTCGTCTCACACACCCACAGATGCACCCTGATCAGCCAACTTGCAAGCTCAGCTCAGGGGAGCAAGACCCCCCCCCATGGGGCCAGCTCTCTGACCCAACTCCCCACTCCAGGGCAGGTTCAGAGGTGCTGGGACCCGGATCAAACCACCCCACTTCAGCTTTTGCAGAGAACCCAAAATGCCACCATGGCGATTCTGCAGAGACACCCCCCTTCCCCTCACAACCGCCTAGCTCGTTCTCATGACAAGCCAAGCGACAATAAAACCCCTCACTCGCAGGGAGAGCTGTCCGGAGAGCTCAGCGCACACCGCCAAGGCTGGCACATACAGAACTAAGCCTGCTGCAGGAACAGGCAACTCGGAAAAGCGGGTTCCTCTCTTTGAGATCAGGAGGCTGAGAGACAGACCGATCTGCGCTGAGATAGCCAGCCCCAGTGTGGGTGGGTGGGCAGAGAGGGAGGTTGAAAGGTGGAGAGGAGTATAAAATGGAGAGACAGACAGACAGTGGATAGGTGGAAGGATGGATAGAATAACAGATGGACAGACAGACAAACACAATGGATGGAAGGAGGAATACAGATAGGACATTGCGGATGGATGGATGGATGGGCGGATGGGCAGACAGGAGCTGGAAGGATGGATAGAAGAACAGATGGACAGATAAGACAGTGAATGGATCAAAGGACAGATGGATAGACAGACACTGGACGGGAGGCTGGACAGGAGGACAGATGGACAGACAGGCAGTGGACAGAAGAATGGAGAAGAGGACAGATGGACAGACAGGCAGTGGAAGGAAGGAGGGACAGGAGGACAGATGGACAGTGGACAGAAGGAGGGACAGATGGACAGACAGGCAGCGGACAGAAGGAGGGACAGGAGGACAGATGGACAGACAGGCAGCGGACAGGAGGAGGGACAGGAGGACAGATGGACAGACAGGCAGCGGACAGGAGGAGGGACAGGAGGACAGATGGACAGACAGGCAGCGGACAGGAGGAGGGACAGGAGGACAGATGGACAGACAGGCAGTGGAAGGAAGGAGGGACAGATGGACAGACAGGCAGCGGACAGGAGGAGGGACAGGAGGACAGATGGACAGACAGGCAGCGGACAGGAGGAGGGACAGGAGGACAGATGGACAGACAGGCAGCGGACAGGAGGAGGGACAGGAGGACAGATGGACAGACAGGCAGCGGACAGGAGGAGGGACAGGAGGACAGACAGGGTACTGCGGATGGAAGGAGGGGACGGAAGACAGACAACCCCTCCCTCAACATCTTACCCTCCGGGTGAGGGCAAGTGGGGGCAGGGTATTACTGAGCAGGACACGGGGAATCTTGGGATGTGAAGTAGAAGCCACAGGGCTGGGATGGAGGAAGGGAGTATAACCGTGATGTGCCCTGGGCTTAGGGGGTGACATGACTAAAGACATGAAGGGCCAGGTGGGGAAGGGGCTGAGAGACGACTCAAGAGACCCAGGTTCAGTTCCCAGCTCTGCAATAGGCTCCTCTGTGCAACCTTAAACAAGTCACTTAGCTCCTCCGTGCCTCAGTTTCCCCATTTATAACATGGGGTCAGCGGGAACAGCACCACCCTACCTCAGAGGGAGGGCTTATGAGGATAAATACACCACAGAATGTGTGGTGCCCAGATACCACCAGGCTGGAGGCCACCGAAGACAAGAAGGGAAGGCTGCCCCAGAGAGCTGGAGCCAAGCAGAAGAGGGGCTGGGGTCAGGGCTGAGGAAGGTGCATCTCAAGCTGGGTTGAACAGGGCCAAGACCTAGTTGGTTCTGGGCAGAGGGGAGACAGCAGGGAGGCAAGGAGCCCAAGAGGGACCTCGGGGAAAGGACTCATGCCCCAGCTCTGCGGCTGCAGCCGGCTGCCTGTTGTCAGGACGTGGTTAGAAGCAGGGCTCTTGGCCCGGGGCCCAGAGAGTTCAGCGAAGGGCTGGGCGCAGGTGCCGACACTGCACTCCCCCCCCACTCCACCCCCAGTTCCTCCTCTGAGGAGCCAGGCTCCTCCACGCAGCAACAACAGCTCTGGTCTGAGTGGCAGGAGGCTGCGTGGAGCCATTACACAGGGGGGAAACTGAGGAACAGCAGAGGCCAAGCGCCTTGTCCAAGGATGCTGAGTTAGTTAGAAGCAGGGCTGGGAAAAGAACCCAGGAATCCCAGCCACCCTGCTCTAACCACTGAACCCCGCTACTCAGGGTAACTCCCATCTAACAGGATGCCAAGTTCAAAGTGTGCTCCTGGGGCCTAGCTTTCCTTTCCAGGTCTGTGGTGCAAGGAGACTCCGGCTCCAGCACTTCCATGCATCGTTGGATCCCATCACCACAGCTGCCCATCTCGATTCTCACACAGGACAGTAACCCTGTGGATGGGAGTTTCGGAGCAGGCAGGCCACGAGGAGCAGCTGCTTCCCAGGTGCAGGGAGACAGGGCGGCATCAGCTGCAGGGGGGCTAATTACAGCATCCTCCCCCACCCACTCCCACAGGGTCAACCACAGGGTAAACGGTACAAGCTGTAGCATTGCACCCTGCAGCCATGGGCTGCCCATAGATCCCAGGCTGCAGGGAGCGGTGCTGGTGGGTCAATAGGAGGCGCACTTCCTCCCCAGTGAATCAGGGGGAGTTGAACAGCTGAACCCCCTGTAGATCAACTGTCCCACCCATTTGTGACCGTCAATGAGACTGTGAGCTGGGCTGCTAGACCCGTGTCGGCGTCAGACCTAAACTGCTGTGGGGCCGGGACAACTGTCCAGCCTGAATCCTCCCTGTAGGGGTAAGGGGAGGAAGAGTTCTTCACTTCCCCACCCCACACGACTGGGCAGCGTCTCCACGGCACTCAGAGAGCTGTGTTCCTTCCACCCCAGAAGCAGAGGCATTTACATAAATAAATGCATTAAATATTGAGAGCAGAGCAGTACTGTGGTAACGAGGGCCGGATTAGGACAGATGGATGGATACAAAATAGGGGTGGGGGGTGTTTGCATGTAGGTAGATAGATAGATCGATCGATCGATCATAGGGATAAAGTGTCCCATATACACTGTATAAAAAAGGGGCCCCAAGAATCATGAGTCTTAAAAAATCATGAGATTTTTTTAAACTAATAGATTTGGAGTTATTTATTTGCCTTCTGATATCATAGAATCTCAGGGCACATATTTTCAAGCTTCTGTCCACAACCACAAGAACTTACATTTTAAAAACAAAAAATTTAAACTGAGATTTGCAGGTAATAACCTGACTCCTGCAGCTGGGGATTTATGGGGGAGGGGGAAGAAACCCAAAGTCTCACAAGATTTGCAATCAATGGTGAGAATTGTAAATTTATTTGGAATCATTTCTGGGTGAAATGTGAGCAAAAGAGAAGATCATGAGCAGCTCTGCTAATTATTTAGCTACATTAATATTATAGTAACCACTTAGAAGCTATATTAATTAGGTCTCACCCTGCTGGTAGCTCTCTGGGACAGAGAGTTGCTGTTTTTGCCATGTTTTGTACAGCACCTGACACAATGGGGCACAAACTAGACATTTCTATGTGCTACTACATTCTGTCCAATAATAATTATTTACTATTCCTGGGGACACTTGGCTTCTTTTGAGCCCTAAAATCTAAGGTTTGATATTTGTACAAACAGGATTTAAAAACAAATAAAAAGCGAGAAATGGTTTTGGGTGTTTTAAAGAGACACTTCACCTAGATTTGGATTTTTAGGTCATATTTTCCAGTCCAAAAGGGTTAAAATCCAGCAGCCTGAAAGACCCTCCAGTCCTCACCTGTCATGATGCTTCACTCCCATTCCTGTTGTCTCATGTAACATACAAAACCCATAGCCTCCCAAGACTTTGGTCTCCGGACCTCACGACAGCAACAAGGACAGAACCCAGGCCCCCTCCCCAGAAAGCCCAGCACCACCAGAGAATCTCCACCAGCAGTGAGGCTATGACACACGAGTGAGCGGTTCTGATGCCGCCCAGCAGAGGGCAGCCATGCACAGACACGCTGGGCCAGAGCATATTCCATGGGCAGGGCCCAGTCCCTGATAACATCCCAGGAATTCAAAGTCCACCCCAGTTAGCTACAGATTCAAAGATGGAAGATGAGGCCAGCAGGGCCTTGCTCCTCACAGTGCGTCTGGTCTCTTGGAGGCCCCCCAAGAGCTCTTCTTTCTATCTTGGTTCAGTGCCCCCCATCCCCATGGGACCTAGCCTGTGGTAGATCAGCCAATGCCCAGGTGATCCTAATTATTAGGTGTATTATGGTGGCAACCAGTCACACACCAGGACCCCATTGTGCTAGAGGCTGTATTACTCTGTATTGTATTGTATTGTATAACTATTAGATGTATTATGGCAATATCTAGGTGCCCCACTCCTGGACCAGGACCTCATTGTGTTAGGCGCTGTACATTTTTATTGCTATTAGCTGTATTGCGGTAGTGCCTAGGAGCCCAGCCACAGCCCCAGCCCTGTGTCTGTGCAGCGCTTGGCACAGAACAGAAAGACAGTCCCTGCTCCAAAATGCGGACAACTGATCGAGGGAAGTGGGGACGGACAGTATGTGTGCACAATTCATGCATTGTCCCTGGTAAGCTATGGGGAAACTCCTCCAAGCACCGAAATGCAGCCCCCTCTGGGGTGGAGCATGGCAGCCTCCTAAGAGACAAAAGCAGCTGCAGCCTGGAGAATCCCCTCTCTACCTCCCCTAAGGGCCTTCCCAGGGCTGCAGGGGGTGGATCCCAGCCCCTCTGTGATACCACACCCCAGTGCAGGCCTGGGGGAGCAGCCTGTCTCCCTCCCTCGCTCCTCTGTCTCTGGAGGCAGGGAATGGATTCCCAGCTAGGGAGGCAGGTCTGGGGGGCAGGAGGTGTCTTGCAAGGGGGAGGTTACTCTGATGCCCCATTCTGCTCCCCTTGTAGACCCACCAGAAGAGAAGACTTGAGGGAGGGCATTGAGGCAGCCTGAGCCCACCACAGGGGAAGTGGGAACAATCACACACATCCCCATTACGAGGCCAGCTGGCTCCCTCAAGGGCATCCCCAAAGAGCCGGGATGGTCAAACCCAGCCTGTTTCTCCTCTGGGGCTGGCCAGACAAGGGTTAACCCCTGAGTCACGCTTTCCCTTCTCCCAGCTGCTGCCAAAACTGTTACTGATCTGCAGGAAGCAGGCACATAACAGCAGGCAATAAACCCGAAGGGAGGGAGCTCTTCTCCCCGCCAGCTCACGCATCAGGGACTGGCCCTCTATTCAAGGCTAGATCAAGATCAGGGCAAGGCCTAGTAACCAGCACGCTCATATTTCTACGGGCCCTGGAGGAGCAAGTAAAATGTAAACACTGGGCACTGAAATGCAGCCACCTTTGGGGTGGAGCATGGTGAATATCTATACAGGGCTCCACCACCCAGCACTGAAATGCAGCCACCTCTGGGGTGGGATACAGCAGCTGGCTATACAGGGATCCCTCACCCAGGACTGAAATGTAGCCACCTCTGGGGTGAGGCGCAGCAGCTCCTTAACAGCCACACAAACTCTCTATGGTTCAGAACGGAGGAAGTGAAGCATGAGCCAAACTGAAACTACAGGCAGGAGTTTACAGAAGTGGAAGACAATTACCCAGACTAGAATTTAGCCAGGAGACCTGAGCTAAGAGCCCTTCCCTTGTCAAAAGCAGCCGTGGGAGCTTTAATAACCACAAGCAATCATGGCCTTCCTTTGGCATTTCCTATAGCAGCCAGAGCCTCCAGCAGCACCCCAACCCCTAGCACGGGTTGGGGCTGATCCCTGCCTGGGGACTCCAGGCGATGCCCCTATACTGCATCCAAGGGAGAGTGCCCCCAACAGATAGTAACACAACTCTTCAACAGCACTGCGCATCCGTGGATCCCAAAGCCCAGCAGAGAACAAGGAGAGCAGAGTGAGAGAGGATGTGACCATTTACTCTTTGGCTGACTCCCCCCATACTCCCTATAGTTAGCGCCCTCCCCTCCTTGCATGCCTCACATCCACAGTGCCCTTCCTGTCCCCCTCCCCCCAATGAGTGCACTGCGCCCCCAGGGGGACATCTCCCTAAACCCCACAAAAGGGGCATCTGTTCCTCCTCCTACCCGCCGCCAGAAACTACTGTGTCCAAGGCCTCGGGGATTAACCAATTCTGGACCAAGCTCAAGGGCTAGTGATCCGGACTGGTTCTGACCAGTGGCATCTGAGCCAGCTGCTAAGGAGCTTCTTTCCCAGGCTCTGGGACAGGGTATAACTTCGGTCCGGCTAGGAGATCCAGCAGAGGGAGATGGGGCCCTTTCCCCAGACAGCACGGGGGGAAACTCATCCTCAGCCGCTGAGGTCTCCCCTGCTTCCTAGCCCTGGTGGCTCCCATGCAGGGACTGCAGCTTCAGCTGGAAAGGTAGCCCCCACAGCACGGAGTTTGGGCAGAGGAGGCCTGACACAGGTTCGGGATACATCCCTCTGCTCCCCTTCCCTTTAGGCCTCCACAGCCTGTGCCCCAAGATCCCAGGGAAAGGGGAGAATGACACCAGCGATGGATGGGTCCCCTCAGGTCTGCCTCGTCCCACGGGCCTCAGTGAACCCAGCTGGGCCTCTGGGAGCTGGAAAACCTCATCCTTTTCCTGTCAGGCAAGGAGCCACGGGCAGACTTTCCACTCGTTGGCTGAAGCCCTGATGTTTTGCGGAGCGGGGGCCGGAGGACTCCCTTACCTGGGGGAGGACGAGGAGCCCCGAACTCAGAGCTTAAACCTCAAAAGTTGCCAAATGAAACCTCCACTCCCCGTCGGACAGAGATGGGACCCAGCCCCAACCCAGAGCCAGGCTTCATTACCCTATCTATCCCCACACAGCTTCCCACCTCCCCTCTGCACCACACTTCCTTCCCCATCGACCCCTGTCCCAGGCCTGCCTATCCCTCCACCATGCACAGTACAGCATCAAAACACCACAACTGCAGTTAACCCTTCCCAGCCCACACAGCTGATACAGGCAAGCTTCCAGACACACACACCCATGTGGACACATGCAAATCCAGGCACACACATTAAGTCTTGATACAGAGACACAGTCATGCAAACATTCTTGCCACATGCACCACAATCATACACACAACATGCAAAAGCACAGACTCATGCACACACACCACAATTATACACACAATGTGCAATCGCAGAGTCATACACACACACCACAATCATACACACAACACAGACACACACTCACAATACAGATATGCAGTCATACAACACACAATCGCAGTCACACACAGACCCCGCAATCATACACACAACATGCAATCGCAGTCACACACCACAATCATACACACACACCACACATTCGCATGCACACAACATGCAATCACACACCCACACCAATTTAGATACACAAACACACACACACAGGACGATCTAGACACAATTACACACAGAGAAAGCGATGGAGCCTCTCCCGCCTCTTGGGCCCCGAGTTATCTGGTCCCTCTGGCAGCGCCTGCCTCCCAGACCGCCCCACACCTGCCCCATCGCGCTCCCTTCCCCCCCCCCACCCCTTTACCTTCTGATCCACTATGGAGCACGCCAGCTGCTTGACATGAGCCAGGTCCGAGGCCGCAGGGAGCAGGACGAACTCCCGGGTCAGCCCGATCTGGAGATGGAACGAGACCCCTTGGCAAGCGGCGCAGGACCCAGGCGCCAGCGGCGCGGGCTCCGGGGCTGCCAGGCAGCCTCCCGAGGTCCCGGGGGAAGAGGGGAGAGCCGGGGGGGCGGCGCAGGCCGGTGGGGAGGCCATGGAGCCCCCCCAGAGAGACGCTCAGACTCCCCCGCCCCAGCACCCCGAGCCCAGGCGGCCGGGTCTGGCTGTCACATCCGAAGGGGGCAGCGCATCCCGGAGGGGCGCGGCGCACGAGAGCTGGCCGGGGGGGCGCACGGCCGGGGCGCACGGGCGGTGGCACAGCTGGGGGCGCACGGCCGGGGCGCACGAGAGCTGGCCGGGGGGGCGCACGGCCGGGGCGCACGGGCGCTGGCACGGCTAGGGGCGCACAGCCGGGGCGCACGGACGCTGGCACGGCCGGGGGCACACGGGGACCCGGCCGGCGCCTCTCGCTCTCCTCCGCCGCTTCTTTCTTTTTCTTCCCCTCAAACTTTACGGGCGGCCGGGACTGAGGAGGAAGTGCGGTGAGTGACGGGCCGCGGGGCCAATGGCGAGCTCCGGGGATGAAGTCAGACGACTCTTCCCCCCCTCCCCGCCGCCACCTCTCTCCACACCCCGCCCCGGGAGAGCGCGGCGGGGCGCCCCAGCCACCCCCCGACTTCTCCTGCTGTCCCCCACTGGAGGCAGATGGGGGGCAGCCCGCCCCATCTGTCTCCATAGGTGGCTGGAGTCCCCCACTAAACAAGGCGGGGGGGGGCAGCGGACAATTCCCTTTCCTGTGTTCCCCCTTCTGCGGGGATCCCCCCCATCCCACCCCGTCTGTGCCCCGCTGCCCTAGAGAGATCGTCCCCTGCTGGGACCCCTCTCTCCCCTCTGCTGTCAGTGCCCCCTCCCCACGCTGAGGAGAGCGCCCCCTACTGGCACCAGGGAGCCGGATCCCTCTGGTTTGGGGTCCTGCCTGCACCCTTCTGCCTCTCCCCGGGCATCCCTAGAAGGAGGGGGGAGAAGGGCTGCAGCCAAGCGAGTCCAGGGAGGGGTAGGGGCTGCAGAGGAGAAGGCTCTCAGGCCCTGACCTCAGTGGGGAGAGCACGGGGGACAAGGCTGAGGCCAGTGCTAGGCGTGAGGAGGAGAGAGACAAGAGGCCAGATTCTCTCATCTGCTCCAGCCCATGTGTGTGATACCAGCGTGTTTGCAGAGTTGCCGGTTGGGTGCATAGATGCAGAGGTGTTTACTCATGTCTGTGTGCAGTGTGTGTTTGTACACGAGTTGGCACACACATGCACAGGGCCACGCTTGCACAAACATGTAGAGGCATAGGGTTGCACATCTGTACCTGGCGCTTGTCAACACATCCATTAGCCTGGAAGAAGTTCTGATGTGACCATCCTGGGAGCAAGCTTCCCCATCAGGGACCCCTGTCTCTGGATCCCCATGCCCCCTCCCCCTTTCCCCAGGAAGGTGGCAAGGGGAGGAAGGGAGGTGGACACAGAATCCCTACTCCCCCTCCAGGACTCAGAAAAGCCACTCACTGCTGCTCTCGTCTCTGCGTGGCCTGCCTTAGACAAACATCCTGCCACCCAGTGCTGGAGGGGCTGGGAGCATCCCCACCCACAGAGACTTGGGGGCGGGAGTCGTGACTGCCTAGGCCTGGGAGGGGACAGAGTTGAGGAGCCTGGGGCCTGGTCCACACTACACTGTTAAACCGATTTTAACACTGCACCCGTTCACACTACACTGCTCTTTATATTGATTTAAAGGGCTCTTTAAATCGATTTCTGTACTCCTACAAAACAAGAGGAGTAACGCTAAAATCGATATTACTATATCGATTTAGGGTTAGTGTGGACGCAAATCGACGTTATTGGCCTCATTATTTTACAGTAGCTACCCACAGTGCACCGCTCCAGAAATCGACGCTAGCCTTGGACCACGGACGCACACCACCGAATTAATGTGCCTAGTGTGGACGCGCACAATCGACTTTATAATATCTGTTTTATAAAATCGGTTTAAGCTAATTCAAATTTATCCTGTAGTGTAGACGTATCCTGGGGGATGTTCCCACCTGAGCCCTGCTGAGCAAGAAGCCAGACGCTGTTTGCATAAAGGGAAGGAAGTAGGGATTAGCCCAAAGGCCCATCTTCCCTGCTATCCCATCTCCTTCAGTGCCCTGGTACCAGCTGTTGCAGAGGAAGGTGCCCCCTGGTGGGCAATAGAGGAATAACCTGCCCAGCAGGGAATTTACCTCTTGACCCCATCATGGAGACTTTGGTTCAGGCCCTGCAACAGGAGGATTTTCCTAGATCCCAAGGCCAGAGAACGTCCCCACAATAATTCCTAGAGCAGATCTGTCTGAAAACCACCTGGATTCAAACATTGTCAGAGGTGGAGCATGCAGGCCACTGGACATGAGCCAAGTCTGAGGCCTCAGGGAGCAGGACGAACTCCCGGGTCAGTCCGATCTGGATGTGGACTGACACCTCTTTCAGTCTTATAGACTCATAGACTTTAAGGTCAGAAGGGACCATTATGATCATCTAGTCTGACCTCCTGCACAGCGCAGGCCACACAATCCCACCCACCCACTCCTTTAACAAATCCCTGACCTATGTCTGAGTTATTTAAATCCTCAAATTGTGGTTTGAAGACCTCAGGCTGCAGCGGTGGCAATGATAACAGTAGCAGAACTGAGCAGCAGCAGAGGTGGCAGTGAACAGCCAGTAGTGACACTCTGCTCTGGCCCCTGCAATGTGTCAGCTCTGGAACCAAACCTGCTGTTCCAGTCTAGGGCAGCCAAATATTTGCAGAATGAACTGCATTGACACAGGCTGGCACAGAGCTGCCCACAACCTGTCACTCCCCAGCTCTTCTGTAGTGCTTGCCAGCCAGCCAGCTCAAAGCCAGGTGTCAGCATCGTTCTCCCTATTTTACAGATGGAGAAACTGAGGCACCGAGTAGGGAAGAGACTCACCCAGCAGGGCAGAGCTGGGGACAGAACCCAGGTCTCCCGAGTTCCAGCTCACTGGTCCGTGCCCCAGGACCCTGTCGTACTAGGCGCTGTCCATTCTTACCGTTTTTAGCTTTATTCAAGTATTGGGTAGGCGCGCCAGCCACGGCCCAGGACACCACTGTGCCAGGCGCTGTACAGACACAGAATAGAAAGCCGATACCCGCCCTGAAGAGCTGCCAATCTAAGTACAGAGGAGTCAGACCAGAAAGGGCTGATTTGTCCCTATCCGCTCCTGAGTACAGTACTGGAAAGGGGGGAAGGAGTAGAATTCGCTCCTTAATTGGGCCCTGAGGATTATTAGCTAATGGCACTGGAAGCAGGAGGGAGGGATATGGGAAGGGGCCCTAAGGAGAGGGCTCCCAGCCACTGCTAGGAGGAGTAATGGAGACTTGGCCATGCAAAGCCAGAGTGGCAGCTGCCCCTGGGCAAGGGAAGCTGATCACAGAGTCATCTTCCTGCCCTGGTCCCGCACCACCCTGACAGGTTGGGCAGCATTCCGACCCAGCCACCCGGGCATGTCAGCTACACCCAGGCCATCCTGGCACCACGCCGCAGGCCCCAGCAGGCAGGGGCGCTGCCCCAGCTCCTGCCCCTGCGTGTGGGTGAGCAGGTGAGGGTGGGCACGCATGTGCAGGTGCCCCGTCCTGCTGGCGTATCTGGCGGGGGGGGTGCATGCAGTCAAGCATGTACAGATGTGCACAGGCTGCCATGCATTGGCAGACACAACGGTTTGTGGGGTACACGCATGCCTGGGTGCGCAGAGATTGTTCTCAAACATGCACGTTTCTGCACAATGGTATGCACAGTGCCTGTGCCTCTGTGTATGGGGCATGTGGGTGTAATGTATGTTCATGTGTACGCAATGCATGTACAAAGCATTTTCATTTATGTGCAATGCGTGTTTGTGCATGTTCCTGTGTGTGCAATGTGTGGTCTTTGAGCAGATGGCTTGCAGAGCTGCTGGGAGTTCTGCCAGGGGCTCTCGGAGCCTTACAACCCCAGCCCCGCCCTGTTTACATGGGAAAGAGCAGACCCGGCCGCACCCTCTCAGGAGCCTCAAAGCGGATTGAGGGCAGGCTGGGCTTTCCTGCCCTGCATGCAGCCAGGCTAGGCCAGTTTGGGTGCGGGATGAGAGGGGTTTTGTTCTGGGCAGGTTCTGCAGGTGCTTCCCCTGGTGGCCCCACCCCCAGCCACCACCAACGCAAACAGCAGCGGGAAGGGGCCCCAGGCTGCAGTCACAAAGCAGATGGCCGCCAACAGCCCTGGGAAGGAACTGGCCCATGCCAGCCAAAGGGCAGCTCTACCCGTGCCCCTCAATCCCAACCCACAGCCCCCTGGCCTCCTCCTGTCCAGCTCGATCGCTGCCCCTCTATCCCACAGCCCAGTCGCTGCCCCTCTATCCCACAGCTTCTGGGCTCCCCCCCAGCTCTATCGCTGCCCCTCTAGCCTGACCCACAGCCCTCTGCTAGCCCAGCCCTGATCTCCCCCCCACTCCCACACACAGATCTGCTGAGGCCTCTCAAGCCTTGCCCCACAGGCCCCCCTGCTGGTCCCTGATCCTTACCCGCTTTGGGGAGCACTCCCATATTTAGAAAAAGGAACATCCCAATTAAATAAACATTAGGAGGAACATAACGGGAAGCGGGGCATCTTTGCTGGGGACTTAAGGGGTGGGAATGTTTCCATTAGTCCCAGCCTCTGGCCCCAGGTTGGCTGGTTCAAAACCAGTTCCACCTCTTTTCTGAGGAACTTTTGCTTCTTGGAAATAAATGCAAGACGTGGGTGGGTGTACTTGCGTACGGTCCGTGAAGTTTCCTGGCAGCCGCGGCTGAAAACAAAATTAAAAGCTACTAAAAAACAATCAAACAATCCATCCATATAAATAAACCTTACAAAGCTCCTCAGCCCAGCATGAGGGAGGGAAACTTTGGCCCAGAGCGCCTGCAGCTCCCATTAGCTTTGGGGGGCTCAGCCCCTCCGGAAATCAGGGCCTTAAGAGATACCTGCCCCTGAGCTCTAGGCACAGCCAAGCCTTTAGGAAGCTAACATCTGCCCCACCCTCCCAGCCAATCCCAGGGGAGTCTTGTGCATGGGATCAAGGCACAAGCACCAAGTCAGCTCCCCATTATTAGATGTATTATAGCACCTCATGGACCAGGACCCCATTGAGCTAAGGGCTAGCGATTTTTTCACTATTAGGTGTATTACAGTAATGACTAGGCACTCCAGACATAAATGCCAGGCACCTTTTGTGCTAGGGGCTGTACATTTTTATTGTTATTAGGTGTATTATGGTAGCGCCTCGGAGCCCCAGTCCTGGACCAGGCCACATTGTGCTAGGGGCTGTACAAACACAGAACAGAGACAGCCCCTGCTGCAAAGAGCCGACAACACCCCTGAGAACTGCCTCCCAGACACCTGTCTAGGGGCCGTCAGCTCAAGGGGCCTAGCAGATTTCCGCCCCTGGACTCTGATTGCCATCTATCTCCGAGACACACAAGCAAGGCCAGATGAAGGCAGTTGAGGACCCTTGGGACACTCCCATCAAAGCCCTCCACTGTCCCTGTCCCCCACCCACCTTCACAAGAGCTATCTGCTGGAGATTCATTACCACTATTCTTTGGGAAAGCTGCCCCCCCCCACCCCCCACACTGCTCCCTACCTTTGGGGGGGGAAGGTTGGGGTCTCAGCACCTCAGGGAGTGTGGGGGGACCCTGCTGTCACAATAGGGCAAAGAGATTCTCTCCTCCCACATACACACCTCCTTCTCCTTTCGAGAGACTATGTGCCCATGGCAGCCCATGGCAATGTCTCTCCCAACAGCTGCCCCTGCAGCCCCTTTCGCCCCAAGTCCCTTCCAGAAGAGAGCTCTGCTCCAGACCACAGAAGGAGTCAATCAGGCTCACCTTGCTGTCCTCTGCAATGCTGGAAGCCTGGCAGAGGCCTAACAGCAGCCACCTGTGGGCTATCAGGGTCCAGTCAGGTAAACGCCCATTCATTACCATCCAGCTCAACTTTGGTTTCAAACAAGCCCCGGTGCTGGGGACCAGGCGCCGATCCCAGCTGGGGGTGGGTCACAGTGACAGGCGAACATCGGCCAGGGGAGATAGATGCAGATGGAGTTACTCCCATTGCAATGGGCTCCGGAAAGCTGCTAGTGGTGCGGTCTTGGGGGGCAGGTTTGGAGAGGGGGCTGATATGACCTCTCTCCTGCTCCTAGAGGGAGCTTCTCTGCCAGGCGAGTGGCATCCTGCTGAGCTGATCCTGTGCCTGCGTGGGGGAGTGTCAGCTGGGCTCTCTCTTCGCCAACCATGCAAACCCTGCAAGTCGCTCTTGGGCCTGGAAGCCAAGTCTTGGGGGCCTCTCTGAGGCTGCAGGAAGGCAAATATTGTAACTCCAGAGAAGGGGGCTCTGACAGACCCCACGAGATGGGAAATGGGGCCCACGTGGAGGAGCGAGCAGTGCAGAGCGGGATCTGTCAAATTTGTTTTGGCTTAATATCGCAAATCTTGAATGTCCAGTATCTCCCCCCATCCCCACCAGCTCAGACCATCAGGCCCATCTAGACGGATGTCCCGTCTCTCACACCCCAGGCCAGTTCCAGTTAACAGCCCATCTGCCTGGGATCCCCTCTGCCCCGCTGCAAAGGGCTCATCTAACCCAATCCCTCCCCATCCTCCCTGCGACTCTGGATCAGGCTCCTCTAGCCCAGTTTCCTGGCTCCAGGCAAAGCAAATCCCCCATACTTTAGCAAATGACCCTTCCAGAGTTTGACCCCTTTGGAAGAAGGCACAGAATGCTGTCCCTGTGAAAGGCTCATGTCTGAGCAGAGGCACACAGGAGACAAACCACATGGTACGCAGGTGGCCTGCAGCAGCTGCCCCACACTGGGGTCTGAGCAGGGTCAGGGCTTGGTTGGGAGGGGTCCCGGAAACCTCAGGAAGTGGTGCATTGGGCACTAGGGAGTGCTGTGCTGTGCTGCTGGAGGCACAGACAGACAGACCTAAACCTGAAACCTTGCACTCACTGTGGTTTCCAGGGCATGTCCTGTTCCCCACCACCTTCCACCCACAAGTCAGTGTCAAACCTGAGGTGCAGGGCAGAGCCCAGCTTGGATGATTCCCCAATGGGATAACAGATTCTCCTTCACTTCCTATCCTAAACTGATCCTGACCTACTCTGTGCGACATCACTACACGATGTGCCCCAGAGGTGGCTGCATTTCAGCGGGGGAGTGAGTGTGTGCCCCCATCTGTACCAATGAATGCTGCATAGACCTAGCCCAATGCAGTGACAAGGAAGGAGAAGAACCTGCTTCTTATTCCAAAGGGGGTTTATTGAGGCAGATTTTTTTCACATACGATTCAGTCTTGTGATTAAACAGGACAAAAAAAAAACAAAACAACCCAAACAGGTCAAATAAATATACAATAAAAAGTTAATCCGCATTAAAAAGGCGAGCGCTCTCAGTTTGGATAAATACAGCACACCGATACATACAGTATATTGGGGACGTAGGCCGAGGTTTTCAAGAGCGGCTAGCGATCTGATTTCTTGGGCAGCTCCCCTGCCTCGACACGGCCTAACAGGGCCTGATTGCCAGAGGGCAGCTGGCTCAGCAACACCCCCCTTTAGAGCTGACACCCCACAATCGCTAGTCGGTTTGAAAATGCCAGCGGCAGACTATCACACAGTGATAACATGGTTTGTGGTCACTCGAGCTTCAGCCCTTTAGGTGTCTCTGGGTTCAGTTGCAATCGGATTTCATTTGTACAGAATATACAAGGAGTTTGTCTTTGTTACAGGCGAGAAGACGAAATGAAGACAAGATGGCAGGGGATACCAACCAGGGGGCAGGGATCTGCACCCCTCTGGCCATGGTGGAATCGGCTCCCACCCCACTGGAGAGGTTTGAGAGCCCTGCGATCAAAGCTAACATTTCCTTTTAAGCCCCCCCTCGTCGGTCTGGTTCCTGGGGGCGTCACTGCTTCATGCAGAATCCCATGACATGGCACAGGCTCCAGGGGGCACCCCACGGTGCAATGGGTTAGTGTCCAAGCCAAAGCGGGGGCATCACCCCTGCGGAGATGGTTCCTGATGTGGCACGGGTAACCCTCGGCCACTCAACAGCACCATGCACTTTGCAAGCAAGGGGCAGGGAGGATAGGGAAAGGGAGATGCCGGGAGGGGAAGTGACTTCCCCAAGGAGTGGGAACAGAACCCCAGAGTCCTGACTCTCAGCAGGCCCTCTGTCCTAACCATTAGACCCCACTGCCTTTCAAGCAGGGTAGCAGTCTAGGTGACGTTAGCAAGCTGGGGGTGAGTCAAGGCATTAGAGCCCCGGGAATGTGGACTTTATTGCTGGGCGATGGTGAGGGCAACTCTACCGCAAACCAGCTCTGAGCGCCATGGGATCCATCAGGCTCCGTGCATGGCTGTGTCCAACCCTTGCCAGGGGAATGCCCGGCCTGCTGGCGCTGGCTTGCTCTGGGGGGAGTGTTTGACCGACACAGCCATCCCAGGTAACACTGCTGGTGTCCAGTCCTGGCAAGGATGGCCTTGCCCGCTGGGAACAGCATGGGGGTTTAGTGTTCTGGGGGGTGCACTGCAGGTGCCAGGCTCTGCCCAGACTGCGCTGGGGATGGGCTGAGAACCAGGCTGCAGTCGGAGGGCAGGAGAACCGTTCGTGGATGAATGGAGCTCCCATCACAGGGCAGGCATGCACCCCTGTGCTAAGGGAGCAGTAGTGTCACACAGGAGCCGCCTGCCTGGAGACCCCCTCCCCTCACGGGAAGGGATTATTGCTACAATAAGGTAGGAAGCCAAGGAGGCCGAGAGCTGCCCCCACCCAGGACCTGATGGGGTCAGGATCCAGGACAGCACCAAGCAGGCCAGGGGCAGGAGGAAATCTGACACTGGAGGCTGGCTGGCCTGCAAACTGGGGGGCTAATGGGGCAGCGTGGGCTGCACAGCTGGGATGAGGGCAGCAGCAGCCCTGGAGACCAAACACTCCGCATCAGGCCCAGCGGCGCTGCCCCCTGCAGGGGTGAGAGGGGAGGGCAGCACCCACTGGCCCCTGTCAACGCTGTAACTCCTGGGTCTGAGTCCCGTCCCCCTGCCCCAGACACTCGCCTGGGCAGGCAGCAGCCTGGGAACTGCCTTGCTACCCCCACTCTGCTCTCCACAGGAAGTAACCTTCCTGGCTTGACCCAACGCAATGGGGCTTCTTATTCCAGGTCCATCTGAGCAACCTCCCAGCTGGCCCCCTCTTCCACTCAGTGCCCCCTCTCCCTGGCTCTCCGGCCCCCAAACCCCTACTGCTCACGGCCCTGGCATCAGCCGGCAGGGGCAGCTCGGCTGGAACCCAGGGGCTCTGCAAGGGGCCGGCAGAGGACAGCTCAAGGAGGAAAGGAAGAGGCCAGGAGACAGTTCTGGTGGGTTTGTGAACTCTAAAGATCCAGGGGTTGCTTTGTGGCCTGGCAGAGCCTTGCCCGGGGAGTTAGGGGTAGCGAGATCTGTCCTGGTGCTGGGGAGGGGACAAGTGCCCAACGTCATGGAACAGCTGGGCCCAGCCCCTCCCCACCATTAGCCGCGCCTGGCCCTGAACACTTTCCACTCGCTGGCTGGGAAATAAAACCAGGCGACCTTGAAACAAGCAGAAAACATTCCAGAATCTGGCTGCTGGGCCCTGAGGGCACAGGAAGGGGTGGTCACGGGGTTGTCATCCTCCCCTGCCCACCCTCCCCAGCCACACACGTCCACATCACTCCACCGGGTGAGAAAAGCCGCCCATTGGCAACAGGTCCTGAGCTGTGGGGAGGTGGGGGGGATACGCTCATCGCCAGACGGGGTTAGCACCTCTGCAGAGTCCCGGGGACCCACCTGTTGGGAGACACAAGAGGAGCAGGCCGGTGGCAGGTGAGAGAGCAGGGTGGGAGAGGCATCTGGCCTCCCGCTCCGGCACTGCCCTGTCCCACAGCCCCAGCTCACCTGCAGGATCCTCCGCTGCTCATACAAAGACCTTGGCCAGGGCGTCGGCCCCAGCACTGGCGATCAGGGCCTTGCTAGGGTGGAAGGCCACAGCGTGGATGGCCTCCTCGTGCTTCTTGCGGTGGGCCGTGATCTCCTGCATGCACGTCTTGTTGTCCAGGTTCCAGAGGCGCAGAGAGCAGTCGTGGCCTGGGAGAGCCAGCAGAGGAGGGTCACCCAGGGTCGAGGGGAAAAGACACTTGCCCATGGAGTCCGGAATAGAACCCAGGAGTCCTGGCACCCAGGCCCCCTGCTCTAACCACTAGACTCCACTCCCTCCCAGAGCTGGGCATAGAACCCAGGAGTCCTGGTTCCCATTTCCCTGCTCTTTTCTCAAAGCCCAGCCAGCAAAGTCCAGACCTCCCTGTCCTGACACTCTGAGTCGCTTGTTTACTGCGCTTAGTGTTGGATTCTGGATCCATTTCCCACTGAACACGCCCAGCATGGGCAGTGCCAGGCCAAGTGCGCCCACATTGCTCCCTGCACTGGAGGGACAGGGGTGGGAGAGGAGAGCCCAGCCCCCATGACCCATTTGGTCCTCAGCCCCTCTGACACAGCCAAGAGGGCAGGTCTGTTCATGCCAGCGGCGACAGCGGGTGCCCCACTCGGAAGTGGCTGAGATCCAGCAAACTCATTTCACGGCAGGGCCATGCGGGCAGGAAAGATTTTTGGTCCCCACTGGATTTGAACCCCCGGATCACTGCCCATCCCCCCCACCGCAGATGACTCTCAAAAGCGGAAAGCAGGCAAGATGCATGCAGATGGGGAGCAGGGTTGGGCAGAGACACACTTACTTCCAGACATGAGGAAGACCCCATTGGGGTCCACAGCAAGGCAGGTGACAGCATCCAAGTGAGCGACCATGGAGTGGAGGGCTTTCCCTAGGCAAAGAGAGGAGAAGGGTTTAATAGAACAGCTCCCGCTCATGCCTGGGGCCTGCTCCAACCACTAGGTGCTCTCCCCACAGCCCAAGGAGTGGGGTAGCTTACAGTGCTGGATTCCCCCCAATGGACATGGGAAAGGCAGCTCCCTCCACTGGGGGGGCCTTGGAGCAGCCCGCTTAGGGGAGGGCACAGAGGGGCCCTCGAGCTGGCAAGAGTGGATTGAACCCTCCTGGGGAAGGGGAAGACAGTGACACCCCCAGGGGGTGAGCGGGAGACAGCTGGGAGCCATCAGATCTGTAGACACAGTCTGTTCAAGGCAGGCCAGGGGATCTCGAGGGCAGACTGGTCCTTGCGAGGGACACGGGCATGTATTAGCTGGGGACGAAAGAGCCCCCAGAGGCAGGGGGTGCCAGGCCTTGAGAGGGGGCCGATCCCATCACATCATGGGTGTCTCCCTGCGAAGGGCGCATGGAGAGGCTCGCACGTGTGCCCTGGGTAGACAGCAGGCGGCACGGCAGGGGCTGGGCCCTGCATCACGGATTTCAATGGAAACGGCCCCATAACCGCCACCTGCCTCTCTTCCCACCCCTAGCAGACGGGGGACGCCCAAGGCAGGACCCCAAAGCACAGTGATGTCAGACCCTCCCTCAAGAGCCTCAAGGCTGTGGGGAGATGGTGGGGCTGAGGAGGGGGCTACAGGGGGCAGCTCCGTCCCAGCTGCCACCAGGTGGCTGCCCTACCTGTCCGGTTGTCCAAGAAGCGGATCCCTCGGTCATCGTGCGCCGTGATGGTGACGGGCTGCGTCGGGTGGCTCACCACATGATTAATTTGACTGAATCCTGGGTCAGAACATGGGAGAGGGAGCAGGTTACCACCGAACCATCCATGCTCCCCTGCCCCACCAGAGCAGCTGCCAGCCTAGGATCAACCGATTATTTCCCTCTTCTCAGAGCAGCTAAACTGGCCTGACCCCTCCTGTGTGCATCCCTCTACCGCCTCCTTCTGGAGAAGCGCCCTCCAAGTCAAGGCTGTCACAGCACAAACTGAAGTGCTGGTCCTCACCTCTACCTGGGAAATGGACACTTCACGGCAGGAAGGGAGGGAATTGGGGAGAGGCAGCGACTTGCCTGCCATCACACAGCAAATCAATAAGAGCTGTGAACAGAACCTAGGAGTCCTGACTCCCAATCGCCCCACTTGTGCTCTAACCACTAGACCCCACTCCCCTCCCACCGCTGGGATTAGAAGGCAGGAGTCGCCCCAGCTCACCAGTGGCGGCTCTGGATTCCAGCGTCAGGATGGGCTGAGAGGTCTCCAGGTCGTACAGCACCGTGTTGCCCGTTCGGAAGGCGGCCACAACATGGGCAGGGTCCGTGCTGGCGAACACGACAGAGGTAGGGATTCCGTACTCTGCGGGAGGGGCAGGGACACAGAACAATGAAGGCCACCTTACGGGATCAAAGCTTCAGCGCCAAGACCGCACCTGCTGTAGCGCCTGACAGAGCAAAGCATTCCAACTGCTCTAACACACAGGTCTCAACCCATCCACTCCCAAAATGCAGCCATCTCCGAGTTGGAGCATGTCACATGCACACAGTAACAGCACATAATTTGTGACAGGAAGTGAAGAAGTGCCCTGTATCCAACTGAAACTAGAGGTCTGTTAGAGAGGCGGAACAGCATTCCCTGAGTTGGGATTTGACCAGGGCATCAAGCAGCATTGTGACTTTTTGGGAAGTTACCAAGGGATCTTCAATGCCCACAAGAGAGAAGGGCCCTCATTTTAGATGGCACCTATCTAAGGTACATATGTGCCCCCGCCCCATCTCTGTAGTATATGAGGGCCTCACAATCTTTAACGGATTTATCCTCACAATGCCCACGAGGCAGGGCAGGTCTATAATCCCCATTACACAGATGGGGAAACCAAGGCACAGAGAGACTAAGTGACCTGCCCAAGATCACACAGGCAGTCTGTGGCAGAGCAAGGACTTAAACCTAGGTCTTCCAAGTCCTAGACTAGTGCCCTAATCAATGGGCCATCCTTCCATCTACTGCAGCACAGGATTCCCTAGCACTGTGCTAGGGCACGGGGGTCAAGACTGACCCACGAAGAGGGAGCTCCCAATCCTGTTTCTAATCCTGCAAAGCCTTAATCTGGTGGGGAACATCCTCTCGAGGCCCCCATTTCCCAGCCAAGCCCTGCTATCCCTGGGTAGGGTTCGCTCACCACGCTCCGTGTTGTAGGTGCTGAGGCAGGATGGGTTCTCGCTAGGGTCCCATATCCTGACCGTGCCATCTGCTGAACACGAAGCCAGGCGGTTCTTGGAAGGGCTGAATGCCAGGCCCCAGATCGCATCCGTGTGGCCTTCCAGGACGTTGCTGAGGACTCCTGGATCTGGGCCAGAAACAAAGCCAGGGTCAAGGAGGAGTCACGCTGGATCCTGGCTCCCAGCTGGGGAGCCTCACCCTAGTTTGCCCCAGTGCCCTCCTCTAGCTGAGAGTTCCCAGCATACAGAGCTCCACCTCCAGTGGAGTGGCCAGGCCACAGTGCATGCTGGGAGCTGTAGTCTTCACAGGTAAAATTGAGAGCCACTGCCCCCTGTTGAGTTTCTACACATAAGGTACAGCCCATCAGCACATGAAGAGGTTCCAGCCCAGGCCTCTGTTGGGCACCGGCACACCCACTCCCCAGCACTGCCGCCCTGGAAAACTCCCAGCAACCCCAAGGAGACAAAACCACCCAGAAAATCACCAAAAATCTCCCATTTGGGCCTCATTCTGCCCTCCTCCCAGTTGTCAGGAGACAGGTTGGATACTCTGGAGTCTGGTCAGTGCATAGGGACTGCCGGGGAGAGGACGGACAACCAGCTGCCTGCACCCACCATAACTGTCGTAAGGATCCATGCTCAAATCCGGGACCCTCCAGAAGTGGATCTTGGTGTCCGTTCCTCCACTGTAGCAATATTCACTGTTACAGCCCATGGCCACGGAGAGCACTGGACCCCTGCAGAAACGGGATTGCCACAGAGATGAAGGGCAGGGTGAAGGAAATGAGGCAAAGAATGGGGGTGGGGGGCCTCCAAAGCTGTAGGATGGGGCTTCCCCTCTCTGCCCCACACTCACAGAGACTCTCCCAAAGAGCTAGCATGGGTGCAAACCACACAGGATGAGCCAACCACAGCCACCCACTAGGGGAAGGGAGCTCCCATCTGTTTGGAGCCCATCTGAGCACTGCGTTTCAGGAAGGTGTTTGTGGAGTCAGAGCACCCTCTAGTGGCAATGTCTCTAGCATGACGCTGCTCAGCTGGCACTTCAGACAGCACCTGCCTGGACTGAGCAGCTCGTCGCTCGTGGACTGACGGAGTCGGTTAATGAACTTGCAGGACACAGGAGCTGCACTCGTGGGTAGGCTGGGGGTTCAGGATTAGCCCTGACCCTCTCGCCCCAATCTCCTGTGGGTTTAAGCCTCACCCCTTCATTAAATCAGATTGCTGAGAGCAGGGTTCCACTGTCTGATCCCAAAGGCTGCACTGGGGCCAAGGATCCAGACTCTAGGGTCACGGGCTTGGCTCTCTGGGCCCACGGAGTCCATTAGGGAGATGATCCACCCAGCGTTACTCAGATTCTGGACCAGAGAATCAATACATGGGTGGGGAGACCGCCGCTGGGCAGCAGGACCAGGCATCAGCCTCACACTCCAGGACCCACCTGTGCGCCCGGAAAGCGTAGACTGGCTCCACGTCCAGTGCGGCGTTCCTGCGGCAGGAGAGGAAAGGGCCAAGGTTACGGGGGACGGACACCTGGGTCCCATTCACTGCTGGCAGAGCTCGATGCTTTATACTCTACTGCCCAGCAGGCCTGGCTCAGAGACACCGCAGGACCCCGCAGTGGAAAGTTCCAGGGTTCAGTGTGTGACCTTCCCTCAGCATCAGGGGAGGGGATTCTGCTGTGATTTTAACCCTTTTGTGACCACGTCAAACTGAACAAATCAGGGTAACAGCTGGCAGTGCTCCCCTTCCCCGTCTCCTCATTCCAAAATAACCATCCCCACATGCAGCATGATCTGGGATGCCAGGGGGGAATCTTTAGGGGCTGCTGGCTGGCAGATGCCTTAGACATGTGTAAGTATGTTTTCCCTTCCCCAGATTTGGTTTTTACAGGGTGTGGTTAACACATCTGCCTGGCAAACTCTCCCCAGCCCTCCCCCACGCAGCGCCTCCTGCTGGCCCTTCTGAGCCTGCCATACTCCGCAGCTAGAGGCGGGGCTTACTTTTTGGCAGCAACTGTCTTCTGGAGGTTCCACAGCTTCAGCGTGCCGTCCTCAGAGGCAGTAACCAGTGCGGACTCCGTGTGGTGGAAAACAAGGGCCCGGATCCCATCATAGTGACTCCGGAGGGTGAACTTGGGATTCCAGGTCTTCTTAAAGGCGTCCTTGCCATCCGACAGCTGGAAACACAAAACAAGGCCGCATGAGCACAGCTATGCTCTCCTCCTCCTCTGAGCTGGGCCAAGCCACCTCTCTCCATTTCCAATAAGAACCCCCAACATGAACCAGCATCCAGGCTACCTCTGCACATCCTCTGCAGTTCTCTGAAAAACATCCACTCAATGTGCAGCGGCTTCAAAAAAGCAAACAGAATGCTGGGAATCATTAAGAAAGGGATAGATAATAAGACAGAAAATATATCGCCTCTATATAAATCCATGGTACGCCCACATCTTGAATACTGCGTGCAAATGTGGTCGCCTCATCTCAATAAAGATATATTGGAATTGGAAAAGGTTCAGAAAAGGGCAACAAGAATGATTAGATAACGGAATAGCTGCCATATCAGGAGAGATTAATAAGACTGGGACTTTTCAGCTTGGAAAAGAGACAATTAAGGGGGGATATGAAAGACTGGTGCGGAGAAAGTAAATAAGGAAGTGTTATTTACTCCTCCTCCTAACACAAGAACTAGGGGTCATCAAATGAAATGAATAGGCAGTATACAAAAGGAAGTATTTTTTTCACACAACACAGAGTCAACCTGTGGAACTCCTTGCCAGAGGATGTTGTGAAGGCCAAGACTATAACAGAGTTCAAAAAAAGAACTAGATAAGCTCCTGGAGGATAGATCCATCAACGGCTAGTAGCCAGGATGGGCAGAGATGGTGTCCATAGCCTCTGTTTACCAGAAGCTGGGAATGGATGACAGGGGATGGTTCACCTGTTCTGTTCATTCCCTCCGGGGCATGTGGCATTGGCCACTATCAGAAGACAGAACATTGGGCTAGATGGACTTTTGGTCTGACCCAGTATGGCCATTCTTATGTTCTGCTTGTGGGCGATTATCCCAAGCATTTGCCTGCTTGCTGGCTAAGTACCACACCTGTCTTAACTACACTGGGTCCTTATATAGCCTCCATCCCTGTGGTATCAGAGCACCTCACAATATTTATCCTCTCAACACCCTTGTGAAGCAGGGCAGAGCATGGGTATTATTATTATTATTGCCTCTGTTCGCACAGTGCCTAGCACATTGTGGTCCTGGCCATGAGTAGGGCTCCTAGGCCCTAACATAATACACCTAATAAATAATAATAATAATTTCACTGATGGGGAAATTGAGGCAGACACTCACTCAAGGTCACAGAGGCATCGTGAGGCAAAGTAGGGACTTGAATCAGTCTCCCAAGTCCCAGGCAAGAATCATAACCGCTGAGCCATCGTTCCTCTCAACACCAACAGGTTCAATTACACACTTTTGCTGATGCCAACAGCAACGTGGCTTTTTATGGAATCATGGAGCTGCAGGGCTGGAAAGGATCCCAGGAGGTTCTCCAGTCCACCCCCCTGCACTGCAGCAAGGTTGAGTTTACCTCCTGTCTGGCCCTGGGAGCCATGCGCTTAGGTCTGGCGCTGGGAATGCTCAGGACAGAGCAGGGGTGGATTAGAACAAAACTCTTGTCAGAAGAGCTAAAAGAGGCAGCAAAGAAACCCAAACTGGCCTCATACTCCTTCCTGCACTGGAAAATGGGTGCATATTTGGAAGGGAAACTAGCAACCCAGTAGAGACTGGTCATACTGGTATGTTCACAGGCTACGCAGGAGGGTGTTCTGGTGGTCCCACAGGAATCAGAGTTGGCTCCATATGTCCCAGACGGACTCCGAGAAGGCTACAGAGAATTCTTTCCTGGCTGCTGACTGGTGAGTCTTGCTCACATGCTCAGGGTTTAACTGATCGCCATATTTGGGGTCAGGAAGGAATTTTCCTCCAGGGAAGACTGGCAGAGGCCCTGGAGGTTTTTCACCTTCCTCTGAAGCATGGGGCACGGATCACTTGCTGGAGGATTCTCTGCACCATGAGGTCTTTAAACCACGATTTGAGGACTTCAGTAATTCAGACACAGAACAGGGGTTTGTTACGGGAGTGGGTGGATGAGATTCTGTGGCCTGCATTGTGCAGGAGGTCAGACTAGATGACCAAAATGGTCCCTTCTGACCTTAGGTCTATGAATCTAAGGCCCCGCCCGTAGTCCCCACTAGAGTTCCCATCTGGCGACTGCTAGTAGACACGTCCTGCCTGATCCCAACTGTCTGCCTGGTGCACATGGAACAAGAGGGCATCTGTGTCAGACAGGACCCACTCATGTGGTCTGCCCATCTGTTCCACACCCAGATAAGCTAGTAGCTAGTGTAGCCCCCAGAGCACAGGGGTCCCTGCATGGAACTCCTCCCCCCACCCCCCTAGCACACAGGCAGCTGGCTTCTGCACTAGCTGAGATCCTCAGGTTACTTCCTGCAGAGGGCATTACAACATAGTCCAAGCTGGGGGTGACAGCAGCTAGGTCTGCGGAGAGACACGACTGCTAACTCCAACCAGGGGGTGAATGGGAGGAGATAATCCTGGACACTGCTCTGCCTAGAGACCCCAGGAGGCAGACAGATCCTGAGGCTGTGGGCCTCATTAGACTCATCTCAATGGGCAGATGTCAGTGCAAAGGACAGCTGGGTATTAGAGCCTACTGGAATGGGACATACTGGGTGCATGGAGCGGTGCTGTGCCACGGATGCCTGGCACCACAGGCCACACTCGAAGCCTGAGCTAAGGGCCACCTCGGAAAGCTGAGGCGAGGAGATGACGCTGGCTACTCACGTCACAACTAAGCTCGTTGTCGTTGGTGACGGTCAGGTCTGCCAGGTCCCCCAGACTTACTTCCCCTCCGCCAATGGTGTCCATGATAAACACATCCGAGGAGAAGCCAAGCGACCCTGCTGCAAGGAGAGAAGAGGCAAAGCTCAGGGCTAACTGGAGAGGTGCCAAGTGGAAGTGGGTTTACGACTGGAGGAAAGAAGGTTGTATTCCAAGCTTGAGAAGGGTATGCTGGGGGCACCCCAAGGTGGGAGGTAGTCTGTAGGGCCTCTGTAACTGGGGATTGGCTTGAAGAGGTCCAAAGAAGATCTGAGGAACATGCCAGCCTGAGCACGATGTACCCCCCCCAACTTCTCCCCTCCATAACACAATCCCCACCCCCCAGTCAGAAACAGGAGGGGAACAAAGGGACTAGCTTGTACCTTCATGAGACCTGGGATGATTGGAGATGGCAGATGGAATAGATGGTTTAGGGGGGAGCCCATCAACATCCCGGAGATCAGCAAGCATGCCTTGAAGCTTAACTCTCCGGCTCTCTGCAGAGGAAGGAAAGATGAGGGAGGAAGGTTAAAATCCAGGCCCTGGCAGCGTGGTAAGAGACAGGTAGCTTCTTTGGGACCAGACTCCTAAAATATACTGAGCATGGGTATGCTGTCAGCATTTGTTAGTTCCACTGCTTCCCCTGTTCTTGGTGGAAGTCTTTCATCCAGCCACAGGGGAAAGAGAAAAATGCAAGAAGAGGAATTCATTCAGTGAAGCCCTATGGCCTGTGCTATGCAGGGGTCACACTAGATGCTCACAATGGTCCCTTCTGGCCTGGGAATCTACAAAGAGGAAAAGAACCAAAGGAACAGGCCTGAGACCTATTCTGTTCGATAGGGGTTCTTACCTCGCCCTCATCACTGTAATATCAGGGCACCTTTCAGTCACTCAGTAACTGACATCATAACCACCTCTCCCCTGTGGTTCGTTCTATCCCATGAGGGGTGGGGATCGTGAAGGTGGGTTGTTTTGGTAAAGTTTTGTTGTTGTTTATTAAAATGTCCATGCTGCTCTGTGTTTCTGTTAGAGGAGCCTGGCTGAAGCAGTGCTCCTGGCACTGGGAGCAAAGGGTGGGCAGATTTCGGATAGTCCTTAGCTCCTGAGGGAGTAGGTTCCGCAGTCTGGGACCAGCCCTCAAGGACGATCCGTCTCCTCTGCAGACAGGCTTTACCCTGATGGTAACAAAGTTCCATGGTGCTGGAAGAACAGTGTCATCAACCAAGCTCCCCACCCTGGAGCCTCTTTTAGATAGGCTGGGCCCAGGTCATGGAGTGCCTTAAAGATAAGGACCAAGACCATGAACTAGATTCAATTTCGACAAGTTGCCAGTGTAGAGGGCAGAGGACAGGTGTAACATGCTCATGGCAGCCAGCATTGGAGCCCAAAACTGCCTTCGACTCATGGTTTGAAACTGATGATGCCTATTTAAAAAGGAAAGCTTTCCTTCCAGGATGGGACACTGCATGGCCCATTGCAGCCGGGAGGAAAATAGTGTGTTACATTCCTGAGAACACAAAGTTATAGCAGCTCTTGCATATGGAGTTCAGGTCCAGGGGCTAGGACCAGCTTCACTGCTGGGAACTGGAGCTGCCAGGAGCCAGGCTGGGGGGGTGGGGGGAGTGTGTGTGAGAGTGTGTGTGTGAGAGAGAGAGAGAAAGAGAATGGGGGAGGAGGAATGTTTCATGCCATCTAAGCCTGCAGAGGAAATGCAGCTGCTCGGTGCTTTCCTGCTGAAGGCTGGATGAGGGCAGCCTCGAGGGGAAAGTAGGATCATCCCTACCGGACATGGGAACAGGGGCTGCTGCTAGTAATGTGCTTGTCAGGAAGTCTGCGTTTCCCCTCTGAAAGCTCAGAGCACAGCTGCAGGAGGAAGGGGGCAGGGAACCCCACATCCCTGCAGCAGAGATGGGGAATCAGAGGCTCTATCTTGCTAGAAACCTTTCCCAGTTTGGGAAGTTAAACAGGAGTTTGCAGTGTGACCCAGCAGTAAAGTGCACAACACATCCTGGGGAGTGGGAAGTGTGTACAAGGATCCCAGGGAAGGGAGGCGGCAGCTCCTCTTTACAGGGCTCTTGGGATTTACATTCAGTACTAGGCACCATGGTCCCGGGAGGATATGAACAATCCAGAGGGAGTTTGACAAACAGAAATGATCCAGGAAGTGGCTGAGAGTAAAGGAATTCTTCTTCCCGACTCCTAGCCTTCCTTCTCTAATCACTAGACCCTCACTTCCCTACCAGAGACGGGGGTAGAACCTGAGTCCCAGCCCCCCTGGGCCAGCCATTATATTGCAGTCCTTTCCCATAGCCAGAGATAGAACCCAGGCATCCTGGCTCCCAGCAGCCACGTGCTCTGTGCACAGCTTGGCTAAGCTACGAGGAAGCTGTAGGGGAGACAAGTCACTGGCTGCATATACATGAAGGATGTCACCATACAGGTGGGTGGGGAATTCCTTTGGATGACACACGGATGTAAGCTGTAGCAATCAAGGGTTAACGTGGGCTGTAAGGAACTGGGAAAAGATCTCCCCCAGGGACATGCGGAGAAGGGGGCAGGAGAGGTGGGTAGCCCCATCGCATGGACACACAGAACCAGACTGGAGGGCTCCGTCCTGCGGGGATGGCTGCTGGGAGCTCTAGGATCCTATCCACACACTCCCATTACCGAGCTCGTTCCCGTCCCCGGTGCGCCGGGCGTCCCCGGAGCCCTCGCCGTTCTCCCCAGAGCCCAAGAAGTCAAACTCGTTCAAGGCATCCTCAGAGTCTTCATCATCCTCCTCATCCTCCACTTCAGGCATCAGGGGCTTTGTGGCAAGCTGGCAACATAGACTGGAGAGAGTTAGCCTAGGGTGGGGAGGGCTCCAAATCTAGTCTGCTCCCCGCAGCCTGGGGACACAACGTGGAGACCTCAGCCCACAGGACTGATAGATCCAGACTTGGGATGGGGTCCAGGGAGATTCTGTTTAACACAGAAGGACTGGGGAAGGAAGATCCGAGACAGTGGGCAAGGAAAGCCATCACTACTGGTTAGTTAGGGCTGGGCACATCTTCACATGTGGGAAGGATGCTGCCTTTCTCCAGGCGGAGTGCTTAGGGGGAGCAGTGTGCACATAGGGCTTCAGTCACTAAAGGGTTAACTGTTCTATACAAGGCCAATAGCCGCTCATATGCACGAGCACAGCGCAGGGCTCTGCGCATGCGTGTTAGGACACGCGTGTGCACTGACATTAACATGGCGTAGGGCTTCTCTGGCTGTCCCATTACCATGCGCCTAGATTGAGTGCTGGGGTGGCAGGTCCCTCACCATGGGGCAGGCTGGGAAAGTGAAATCATTTCAGGCATCGCCGTGTTATGGCAGCGGGGGTCAGACCACCCCTCTGCAATCTCTGCCACACAGCTGTTGCTGTAGCACGGATCTCATTAGAAGCCAGAGATACTTGATCGGTAGACAGGAGACAAGGGAACCCTGCAGAAGAAACCACCACTCCCCCATCAGCAAGGGAAGGGGAACCAAGAAAGAGGGTATATGAAACAATGCTTAGAGCACAGGGGCAGCCAGAAGTCCTAGGTTCTAATCCCACCTCTGGGAGGAGAGGGTGTCTAGTGGTTAGAGCAGGGTAGACTGTTGGGAATCAGGACTCCTGGGTTCTACTCCTAGCTCTGTCATTGCTCACCATGTGACTGGGCACGTCACTTCCCTGCTCTGTGTCTCACATCCCCCATCTGTAAAATGGGCAAAATGGTGGTGCACCCCGCAGGACGGAGTGTGAGGATTAATTAAAGAACTTTGAGATCCTTGGATGAAAATGCTAGAGGAAGGCCAAGAATTATCATTGCTGGAAACTTTCTTGTACAGCTCCCACCACCCACAGTAGGGGACAACTTCCTATCTGGCTGCCAAGGCAAACACAGGAGCATCTGATCATTATGTTACTTGTCCATTTATAGCACTCTTCTGCATAGGCTTATCAAGCACTTTACAAAGTCGAGTGCGTATTAACCTTGTTATACAGCTGGGGAAAACAGAGGCACATGGACAGGATTGGCTCATGGCCACACAGTGAGACAGTAGTAAAGCCAGGAACAGAGCCCAGGAGTCCTGACTCCCAGTGAATCCTTGTTCTAACCAATCCACTACACTCTCCTCTCAGAGAACCCAAGAGCTCTGATGCCCAGCCCCTGCCATCAGAAACCTATTGGGAGTGCTTGTTAGAGTGGCCCAAGACATGTTAATGTCTGAAATGGGACATTCTCCTGTCCTTATAAGACCTGCCTTTACTCGCTGTTTCTTGTGCTGCCGCTGGGTCTCGAGCGGAAGGCCTTCCAGATCTTCCTCTTCATCGCTGTCCTCGTCCTCGCAGTTCTGGAGGAAGGGGATTTTCTCCATCACCGAGCTGCTGATCCGGTCCTTTGTCTCCTTCCCAGCATTCCTGCCAGATGCAGAGTCGATACCAGGCCAGCGTTAGAGAGCGAGGCTGCACTGCGACCCCCTCGACCCAGCATGGCCCACTGGGCAGAGGGAAAGGAGAGCAGGTACACTGTGGAAGTCGGGAAGAAGGGACAGAAACCTCCCTGGTTCAGGGCCCTAGTTGAGTTCTAACTGACTCCATGGACAGGTAATGCCATAGGTGTCTCCTGTCACACCTTCCTCTGAAGCAGCTAGGACCAGCCACTGAGGATCCTGCTCCGCTTCCTATGCTAGAAGATCTCCACAGCCCAGATGTTCCTCCCATGGCACCCTGCAGCTGGATATCAACACTTCAGCAGCGAACAGATGCACATCCCATTGGGGACGAGACACATCATGCAAAACCCCTCAGTGGGGGCAGCTCCCCCATACCAGGCCGACTTCAGGCAAAGTGCCATGTAGGCAGCATGCCCGATTTCAGGCAAAGTGCCATGTAGGCAGCATGCCCGATTTCAGGCAAAGTGCCATGTAGGCAGCATGCCCCCTTTCTACCAAGCAGAATCAGGGCCAAGACCCCTCCCTGCAGCGGGTGTATCCCCCTCTACGCAGTGCATCACCTGTCTCCCCTACCAGCCAGACTCTGGGTTGAAGCATCCAGCAGAGACACCCCCCGCCCCCACCTCCCTTTCCCCCCCACCAGTCAGAACCCCCCCATCCAGCAGACCTACCCTGCCCCACAAGACACTCCAGGCTGGAACTCCCCTCCCCTGCCAGCCAGATCCCCATCCATCCACCTAGCAGAGCAACCCCTTCCCTAGCAGCCCAACTCCATCCATGCAGCAGCCTGTGAGACAACCCTCAGTGAAAAGAAACACGCAGCCCCTGATATAACTCAAGAGGAGGCATAGAACAGCGATACCCCTTACAGGAGGGAAGCAAGACGCATGGCCAGGACAGAGGGCTGTCCACTCACCTTTTAATCTGTTCCTCGATCTGTCTGACAAGCAACGACTCGCCTCCGTTCAGCCCAGTAGGGCCTGGAGCGGGACCCAGCCCCAAGTCGTTCGGCTCCACGGCGCCGTTCAGCTCCATGGAGCAGCGGCCCAGGAGGGAGCGCACTCGCTTGGAGCGCATGTCCAGGATGGTGTCTGTGTAGCCCACTTCTTCCAGGTACCTGCGGGGAGGGAGAAAGGCGAGCTGAGAGCGAGGGCGCAGGGCAGGACATCATAACACTCTCGGTCTGTGGCTCTCCAAGCACTTTAGAGACATTGCGGGTCAGCAATCTCTCCAGAGTCGGCATGGGAAAGGGACTGCTCCAGGTCAGCAAAGCAGACCCGACAACTTCACCCTCGCAGTCCTGTGCTCTCCCTCACTTTGTCCGTGATGCCAAGCAGGCGGCACAGACTTAGGGGCATGGGGGAGGCCCAGGTAGATCCTCCGAGTCCCTCTCTGGAGGAGGGTGCAGCATGATAGCCCTCCACGCTGCCAGCAGCATTTGAGCCTCAGAGGGTGGTGGCTCTCCCAGCCAGAGGGCAGATGCCACATTAAAGGGAACGTAGCTGCAGAGAGGAAGGGTGGGCCTGTGCATAAGGCACAGGGCTGGGAGTCAGGAGAACTGGGTTCTATCCCCTCAGCACCGCCACAGGCTTGCTGCGTGACCTGGGCAAGTCACTTGAGCTCTCAGCATCTCAGTTCCCACCCGGTACACGTTGGGATAATGCTACTGAACTGATGGCCGGAGGTCTGGGACACTAGTGCGTGGGATCCACATGGAACCTGAACTTACCACCCAAGCTACATATGGAGCAATGACAAATTCCTCACCTGCAAAGGGAGCATGCTGCACTGTCAGGACAGATCCACCCTGCACTAACGCCCCAAAGAAGATTTGACTGCTGAGGCACTTGGGCTACAGCTATGGTTTAGTCCAGGTGAGGTCATATAAAGAGGGGTCCTCCCCCCATGCTCTACTGCAGGGCATTTTCAACTTGCTGCGTAATTGTACCCCATGCCCTGGCAGCTGCAAAGGCGGCAACCAAAAGCCTTCGGAGTTGATGAGGATATGTACTATTTAGGTTCTATGCTTTGTCAGGAGCACCAGGGAGTCCAAAGTCTGGGCAGGGCATTTTTGCATCCTTGTGTATTTCAGAGACCAAAATAAATAAAACTGTAACCCAAATGGCACCAGAAGAGGATGATCAATAGCCAGAAAGAACAGCTTAGAGGGCTGTGAACTGTCCCTTTTATCTCAGTGGAATGTTAACTCTGGAACATACTGATGGCATGTCAAATGTCAATGCCGACTGTTTCATTGCTAATGATGTTATGCATCTCCACTGGAGTTGGATGAGTTTCATGGGGCTAATTTCAGGGGAGGGGTATAAGGGTATTCAACATGCCACTCCCCAATTTAAAGACACCTGTGCAAAAGGGGAAGGGAAAGATGATGCAACCCTTCCGTGGCACCTTAAGCCACCCCTGGAGCCCCCTGTTATATTCTACAAAGCTGCTGCATGTTATCAATGCAAATATCTGCAGCACAACAGAAAGTCCAGTTCTGACAGAGTAAACTCAATTAAGCTGAGTATTACTAGTCCCAGACGATTCTGTACTGATCAAAGTTGAGACAGTGAAGGGGATGGGGTGGGCAGCAGGGGAAGCGATTGAGACTGTGTAGCTTAGTCCTAGGATGCCTGCTCCAGAACTGAGGAGGATTGTGCCCCATAGCACGTGGGATCTTGGTTACAAAGAGTTCTTAGAAGAATGGTCACTAGACTGTTAGTGGATAAAACAGAGGCGATCAGCAGGGTTTATGTTTGGTTCTACAGGAATTGCTCCTCATGGATCAGCACCTGCCAGCGCTGTTCTGACACCCGATTGTGACAACCCAGCTCCTTTAGCCTATGAGCTATTTTCTCTATGTTTATACAGGATCTAATTCAATGGCACCTTGCCAGGTCTGGCCTCTAAGGGTACGCGGACATGCCCAAGCTAGCTTTGATCTAGCGAGATCAATGCTCTCTCAAGTAACGATAGCAGTGAAGTCACAGCAGCATGGGCGGCTCCATGAGCTAGCCCTGCCCGCCTGGGTCCTCACTCGCGTGGCCACTGTCCATCCTGGGGCAGCTTCATGGCTGCTATTACTTGAGCTAGCTTGGGTATGTCTACACCTGCCGCATTCACACCTCCAAACTGCAGTGTAGACAGACCCTAGGGGCTAGAGCAATAGAAATGTCACGTAACACCAGCTAGGGCAGAGATGAGAATATTCCCATTTGCTGCTTCGATAGCGAGGGCGTGGGGAGCAGGGCACAACTCTTTTACCAACCTCACCTGGAATAGCTTGAGATTAAGTCCATGGGGCCCCGACGGTCAGGGCTTTGCAAAGGGTGCAGAGCGCAGGCATATTCCAAAAGGCATGGACCTGTACTGACAATATTCAAAGGAAAATCACCCTCCCCCCGACAGAAGTGCAATTGCCTCTGGGATGCAGCAGAGCAGGTGTTTAACAGCACAAACCAATGCTGTCATACCCAACTGAAACAAACGGGGAATTCAGAGAGGCAGAGTGGAATTGTCCAGTATGGAACAGGCCAGGACACTGGGATTCATGCTCCTGTGGTAAGTTCTAAGAGCTACAATCAAAGTAAATCTCGCCTGGAGAATCATCCTAGGGGCTCATCCAATTCCTCCTTCCCCTGTGCCATCACACAGTTCCCCGTTCGCCCACCTTCCCCTAGGGGCTCAGTTCCTGAGCCTCGGCCCCTCCCAGGAGGCTCTTCATACTCACTGCCGGAGCAGCTGGCGCCCTTCTTTCCACACCAGTGGGTTGCTTTCCAGTGAAGTTGTTTCCGCTGGGCCATTGGAAACTGAGAGGACAGTAAAGAAAGGGTGTCAGTGACGCACACCCAGCATGGGGATCCCATTCTGGCTTCAGCACCAGCTTTTCCGTAAGTCACCCTTAGAGCAGCCTCAAACCCAAGCCCTCACCTGTCAGTGCCAGGCTAACCCCTTGGAAAGAATCTAACCCTGAGATCACGAGTTCATAGTATCCCACATCCCAGCTATACGCAATCACAGAAATCATGTCTGTATCCATGAGCAGGGGACTGGGCAGAACATTTAAAACACCGTGGGTATGAGAGCACTCGCATGGTACAATACCTGGTTCTGACAGATCTGCTCTCTTCTCCCCTTGGTTCAGTTCGGTTCCAAACTTCAGCTTGTGGTATTTTGACCTTGAACAAATGTGGAAAAGCGAAGTTTGAAGTGAACCTAAAGCAACTGAGGCAACACACGTTTCCATATTATGAGGGGGAAACTGAGACACAGACGTGTGAAGCAACATGCCTATGGTCATACAGTGAGTCTGCTCCAATCACTCCTCAGAATGGAGACCAGGACCCGGGAGTCCTGACTCTCCGTGCACCCTTGCTCTAACCACCTGGCAATCCTTCCCCTTGGAGCTTGGAATTGAACCCAGGAGTCATAGCATGTGCTTCTCCGCTCTCATCTAGTCTAACCTCTAGAAGGCCAATGCATCCTTCCAGACCAGAGTCAGACACGACCATAGTCTGGCCCCTTCATGATTCCCTAGGCTCTACCCAAGAGCCAGTAACACCCCAGTGTGTGGCCGTGTGTGTATATGAGCTGGGGGAGGGTGGCAGGAGGATGGGGGGTGGCCATGCGCCCATCACCGTTCAGAAACCCTTGCAGCTGGACTCATGAGACGGCAGTAGCAGAAGATTTCAAGGGATCACAACTGCTGGCTGAGACTTTCATATCCTAACCCTGGTGACCTAACAGACTACAGAGCCCTCTCTGAAAGTGAAGGGCCCTGCACTTGTTCTGCTGCTGGAGAAAATGAAGCCGGGGGAGTCTGCCTGGGAGGGGAAGTTTCCAAGGATCCCCCGAAACGTGGGGAGTGACAAGCAGGCCAGCCCACTCCCCAAAGCCACTGCCCTCCCGGGTGTTCCCATCTCCTCTAGCTGCCGCATTTCTTACCTCTCTTGCTTTAAGGCATACTCCAACATCTTTATCCTGCGCACAAGGTCTGTCTTGAGGTTCTCTTGGCCCTTCCTCTCTCCCTGCAGAAATGCCACTTGGGCCTGTAGGAACAAGACCCAAACCCAAGATCAGTCAGGTCCCATAAGGGCTTGGAGCGCAGGTTGTTGGCTCATACCCATGCTGCCCTAACATGCTTGGAGATCCCCATACAGGAAGTGCTAGAAATGGGTAAAGGATGATTATTTTTTTACTTATTCCAGCAGAACCCAAAAAACCGTGCCAGTTATACCAGCCCAGCTGCTTGTGTACGGCGCCAACGTTCCCAAGCAGTGCAGGGCGTAGGCACTAATTTATTCAGCCTCTTTCATCCGAGGATCTGAAAGCAAATCACCCCCTGTGACACAGGATGCCTCACAGCTCCCTGGGGAGAGCTGAAGCCATTATTCTCCATTTTACAGATTTACCAAGAGGCGCAGTGACCAGCCCAGAATCCCAGAGATAGAAAAGCATGAGCAGAGTCTCAAATTGAAAACAAAAGTCCTCATTCCCAGCTCTCCCACCACCGCTCTAACTGCTAGCCCCCACTCTGGTCTAGTCCACAGAAGATTTTAACCACACTTATCACCGTAGTATATGAGTGCCTTCTAGTAGTGCACCATGACTACACATCGGTCATGTGCTGGTCTCTGCTCCTCTCTTCAGAGAGAGACGCGCTGTGCAGTGGACTGTCTGGTTTTGATAGGAGTGTCTGTTTTCTTTTAATATACAGGTACTTGTTGCTGTGTTTTTATAGAAGGCAGGTCGAAGAAATGTTCCTTGCAGTTGGAGTGGAAGGTGGTGAGGGTTACGATAATCCTTAGTTCATAGAAGAGTTCGGGCTACAGTCTCAGACCACTCCTAGAGACGGCTCTGTCTCCTGCATGGACTATCTCTACTCTTATTGTTGAGAGTCCATTGGGCCAGAGGAGCAGAGCTGTCAACCACAGCCTTTCCGGGAGCTTTAGATGATCTTTTAGATATGTTGGGCCCAGGCCACGTGGTGTTTTGAAGATAAGGACCAAGACCTTGAACTTAATTCAGTATGCTCTAAGAAGCAAGTATAGAGAGTGGGGGACAGGTCTGATGTGCTTCAGCAGCTGTGTTGCTGAGGACACATGCTGACACGTTCTATACTAGTTGGAGTTGCCTAAATGCTGAAGTGGGAGTAGAACCCTCTTCTCTAACTCACCCGACCCCACCCAGAGGTGGGCATAGAACCTAGACATCCTGACTCCCAGCCCTGCTGCTCGACCCCACTCCCTCTAGGTGGGAACAGAACCCAGGAGTCCTGACTTCCAGCTCCCTTGCCCTAACCACAAAACCATCCTTCCCCTCCCATGTCAGTGCCAAAACTCTGATAAAAACAACAGGTCAATTTTCCGGCAGGTGCATCTCTGACTTCAGTGGCATCAGGCAGCAAATGCCGGGGCGGACTCAGCCCAAGGCACTGCAAGGCATCCACAACATCTCCCTCGTCCATCTCTTTCACACAGCAGCAATCCAGCTAATTGCAGACCTGCCCACTGCTGGGCAGCAGCCACGAGGAGCTCACTCCACTCCTCATGCTCCATTGCATTTGAGAGACTGCTCCACTCTGGACTGAGCTCGTGTGTGTACTTTCTCACCCTTCTACAGGCAATTTAACCCAATCACAAAACATTTCCATCACTTAATGACCGTCTGTTGGCTTAAGCCACGGGAATTTGCACCATATGCCAAACTGCCTGCCAGCTCCTAAGGCGAGATTGCGAGCTGGCTCCACCATCTGCCAGCTGACACCTTCTTAAACCCCCTACCCCAACCACCAGTCTATTAACACAGATATTCTGCTTATTAGCCAGATTTCCGGTCCGACATGCTCCCATCAGTCAAACCCTGTCCCAGCAAACGGTGATGCTAAGCACCTGTTACAGATTCATTTTCAGTCATTTAACTCATGGCATATGCCCAGCTTTCTGAGCTTTTAACGTCAGCTACTTGCGCCCAACGCTCTAGGGTAGCAGAGTCGAACCCCAAAGGAGCACTGTTGCCATCTATGTAGGGATCATTCCCATCTCCTCTACAACCTCTCTCTCCTGCTGGCCATGTATCTGCTCAGATGAACTTGGAGCCTTCTCAGGCTACAAGAATTGAACTAGCTCAACTCAGCCTGCCTTCGCATACCAGATCACTGTGCAAGGATCAAAACTAGAATTCCCTTCGCAAACATAACCGACCTTAGAGTACCACCATCTAGTGCAGTGTTTCCCAAGCACTGGGTCACAACCCCCATGAGGGGGAAGTGCGGAGGGTCGTGAGGCATTGAAATTTTTATTACGATCTAAAGCAAGGAAGAGCTCTCTTGCTACCCCACTTTCCACATCCTCTGACCCTTCAAGGTCACGTGTTCTCCGTTGAGCTCTCGAAACACACACACAAATCAATTACTCAGCCTCAGTACCAATATATATTTTTAATCTAACTTTTATAATAAGCGGAAGAGGGTGGCAAAAAGTTTTAACTTCAGATAAGCGATTGCCAACTTGCAAAGACTGAAACTAAGGTTGAATGGAACGAACACAGGACTAGGAGTCGAGGACGCTGAAGGCCTTGTCCTGGCTCTGCCACTGACTCACAGGGACTTCAGCAAGGCCCTTCCCTTTTTGGTGCCTCAGTTTCCCAATCTGTACAGTGTGGATAATGATACCGACCAACCTCACTAGAGGTGGGGGGTGGGAAAAGAGCATTTTGCAGATGGAAAAGGTCTGTGCTAACCACTGCTAAGAGACTGGGTCAAGGAACACCTTCCAGTGTTTGCCCGTACACTCATTCCTAAAGAGCTTCCACTTCCCACAGCAACTCCTAGGGAACCTAACTTAACACCATAACTTCTTGGCCTGCTTAACCCTATGTGAGTTCTGGGGAAGCATAAAAGTCATAGAGTTTGCTGAATTGAGACAAAGATTCTTGGCCCATCACACTCGACCCCACAAACCAACCCACAGGTTAATGCAATCACTCCCAAGGAGCCTATGACCCACAGGGACTGCTCAAAATACTTCACAGATCTTACTAGGTTGAAAGATTTCATGAAGGCAAAAATGTTCAGATTTCTACTTCTTGGAGTCCACATGCACACTGGCCAGCTTGAACCATTTTTTTTTTAAAAGGCTGAAGCCTTGAAGAAACAGCAGGGCAGTTCTAACAAAGATGACATCAAAGTATGCTAAACAACGTGCAGGTAACCAAGGCGACAGCGTACTTTGAGTGCCTGGTGAAGAATAAATAATTCCATATAGGAAGGAGATTGGTACTTCACTTGTTAGACTAAGGAAGTTCCCTGGTTAAGGAAAAATAAAAGTTGGTAAGATGGAGTTAAGACTGAGAAAGTATTTGAAGAAGGAAAAATGTGAACACCACTATAGTTTTACCTAGTCCTGTAGAAAACCAAGGAATTCCAAGTTGAAGTCTAAAATCAATCAACTGATAATTTCCATACAGGCCTTTCAATTAAGATCCCAAACAGCCTTTTAACCCTGTTCACCTGTACGTCCCATTTTGCGTGTCTGCTATGAAAGGTCTGAGTGGAGATAAAAGCACAGCAGTAACACAAACTGCTCTCTCTGACAACACATACCTTGGAATTTCCACCAGGAATGTGGGAAACTAGACAGGCCCAAAGCAATGGGACTTTATGGAAGGACTTTTAGTATGCAACCTTTGAATCAGAATGTCTTAAGCCATGCCCACCTCTCACACTGCCGAAGCCACGGGTTCGTGCGCTGTAATATACGTCCTTTCTTAGGAGCAGCAGGGCCAACGTAAAGGTAGAGCATTAAAATGGGTGCCTTTAGTGGGGCAATAGAAAGTTGCACTGAAGCATGGATAGGCCTGTGCTACAGTTAGCAGATGAGGTCTGCAGGAAGGCCGGAAGTTGCAACCTTCCTTGGGCAACAATCCAGAAGCTCTATTGTGCAAAGGTTTCTTTGCAAATGCTGCCACATGACACCACTGAGTGGCCAATTCATGCACCAGCTGCACTGGCACATGAGAATGCAGGTGAAACCCACCAAGCAATACAGGATCACTAGCTAAATCTGTCTCCTTAAGGATGTGTAAGCGAGGCACAAGCTGAAGTGATGCAGTTAATATTGTTTGAGGGACTTTTCATGTGAATTGCCAAGCTATCTTCAATATTTATCTGGTCCACATCACCATATTATCTGAGTGCCACACAATCTTTACCCGTGAGGGAGGGCAGTGCTATTAGGCCTATTTTACAGATGTGGAACTGAAACACAGAGAAGCAAAGTGACGTGCCTAGGTTCAAACAGGATGTTTGGGGTACAGCAGGAATTGAATCTAGGTCTCTCTCAGCCCTGGGTAGGAGCTAGCCGTTGGCCCATCCTTGCAGTTGTTTTCATGTTCCCTCTTCCACTGCTCCTCATCATGCTCTTCCTGGCTCCTTCCGTCTTCCCTGGAGTCCCAGTTGCCACAAGGATGTGCCCATGATGCTTACAGACACAGAGGCTGAGCTCTGATTGTGCTTTTACATGCTCCTCTGCCACAGTGCTCCCTACCCACAGTTATGAAATGTAAGTGGGCAAGAGGATTTGTGGTAGGGTTGATCTCCTACACTTGGCTTTTCAGCCACATCCCCGCTCCCTTCAGTAGCAATGCACATTTGCTGTGGCTAGTTAACGCCAGTATCACTGGCTGGGTTCAGAATGCATTGCTTGTTTCCTAGCCCTCATGATAATTCTCTCTCTCTCTCTTCCAAACAGGAAAGGCTGAGGTCAGAGCTGGCTGGATGAATCTGAAATCTAAGCAGCTGCCGGGAAGTTAAAATGTAAGCATATTATACCAGGCAGAGCCAGCTAATAGCTCCCAAAGATGGTCCCGAAGCATTCTCCCCAAAACATGCCCTTGCTACCTCTAAGAGAAATATCCCAATCCTCTTTCCATCATTCTTCAGCCATTAACCACTCTCCTGGGTAAATGTCAACATCAGCTCTCTCCAGAGCAAGTCCCGCCTCATCCCTGACACTGATATCCATGGAATTACTGAGACCAAGCAATGCTCCCCTGTCTCTTCTCACTTGAGAATGAGATATGGTCAAGTGGTCTCCGCACAGGACTAGGAGCCAGAAAATCCCAATTTCTAATCATGGCTCTGACAGCGCCCACAAATACAGAGGAGTCAAGTCACTTCCCATCTCTGTGCCTCAGTTTCCAAATCCAAGAATATTGAAAGAGTCTCATGGGGAAGTTACAAGGCTTAATGAGTTAATGTTTACAAAGGGGGACAGACAGCACTATAGAAGTGTTGAGCACATGGCAGCACACTCCCAGGGTACCTCCTTCTTGAAAGTCTCATTGTTTGGACTACAGAGCCGGCATCAGAGTCACAGCCAAGACTGCATCCTAATTCTCTTCTGAAAGCCCCATCTCATCTTCCTCTTGCTGCTTCCTCTTCTTGATCAGTTTCTCTTTCTCCATACTGCTGCTGCTGACTCACATGATTCTCTTCCCTCAGACCAAGGTCTCGTGCAATCTGCTATCCTCCCACCTGTGCCCCATGACACACCTTCGATTGTATAAGCAATTCTCTATGGTCTTTTTCCTGTTCCACTCATAACCCCTCCCACACAAAACTCTCCTCAGCCTCACCCTGCAGACTAAAGCCATCTCACTGCTCCCCTAACATCCCGATCTCATTAAAACACTCCAGCCAGATTCGGTCTCTCAATCCCTGAATATTCCTTTGCCTGGATACCTACAACTCTGTCCCATCCACTGCCTTTCACCCCACTGCTCACATCAAACCCCACTGCTTGGTTCACTTCAATTCCCCTTGCTATACAGACCAGCTATAGGCCATCATATATACAAGCACGGACCCCAAAAAGCAGTTTATGCCTCAGGTCCAACCAGCTATGAGGATCTGGAAATCTGAAACATTTTCTAGGGATGCCTTACAGCCTGAAGCATCCAGCACACATGCCAGAGACTGGCATCAAGGTCTTCTGATCTGGCACATGATAAGCTACTGCTCTTCACCTCTTCCACCTGTTCTCCATGTGTGAGCAGAGCAACAAAGTGAAGTCACTGAGATCTGGCCAATTTTGTTTGCCTCTTTCCTGTGATTTACAAACCTATCAACGTTCAAGGGGGTAGTAACTCTCTCACTCAGGTGCTGATGAGTACCACCATTCATTCAGACACCCTTTGCCAAGTATCTGAAAGGTCCTCGGCTCACCACCCTTCTCCACTGGTATTCAGGAAGAAGAATTCTCTGTATCTGAGCTGCGGTTTGGGACAGGGCATTCCCTTAACATCTTCAGCACTTATTTCCATCCCAACCAATTCATGCCTCCAACCCTGTGGAAGTGAATTCACCGAATCATATGCCAGCAATGCCCCTCTGCTATGTACATCGGCCAAACTGGACAGTCGCTACGGAAAAGGATAAACAGACACAAATCAGACATTAGGAATGGCAATATACAAAAACCTGTAGGAGAACACTTCAACTTCCCTGGCACACTATAGCAGACCTTACGGTGGCCATCCTGCAGCAAAAAAACTTCAGGACCAGACTTCAAAGAGAAACTGCTGAGCTTCAGTTCATCTGCAAATTTGATACCATCAGCTCAGGATTAAACAAAGACTGTGAATGGCTTGCCAATTACAAAACCAGTTTCTCCTCCCTTGGTTTTCACACCTCAACTGCTAGAACAGGGCCTCATCCTCCCTGATTGAACCTACCTCATTATCTCTAGCTTGCCTGCATATATATATACCTGCCCCTGGAAATTTCCACTACATGCATCTGACGACGTGGGTATTCACCCACAAAAGCTCATGCTCCAAAACGTCTGTCTGTTAGTCTATAAGGTGCCACAGGATTCTTTGCTGCTTTCACCTGAATTACTAACCCCAGATCCGCTGGCTGTGCTATTCAGAGAAGTTAATGCACTCAACAGCCCTACTCAAGGAAATGTCCATCCTTGGGCACTGTCAGCATTGTTGTTTGGAGAGGTTCCCATTTCCTCCCATCCCTAGAGAACAGCCCTGCTGGTCTTCATGCCCTACTGAGGGAGATCACAGTCCCCTGTTCCTTAAACAGTATCTCAGGAAAGCGTCATTCCTTTTGCTCCAAACACCAATAACTGGGGAGCTGCTCCTCTTGACCAGACCCATGGAGGCTATTTAGGGAAGTGACCCCCTCCATGGTCTCTATGAGGTGTCCTGCCTCAATTCTCTCTCCCCCGCACCCCCAATGGACTGGATGTTGCCTGTGCCCCCACCAACTCCTCCTTCCCTAGTTGCTATAGGGTTGACAGATGCATGTCCTCCCCCATGCCCTCACCCCAATTCCTTCCCTAGTCCCTACTGGAGGGCAATGGCTACATTTCCCCCCGTGTCACCTCAACTCCTTCTTCCATCCCTCTTGGACAGCAGCAGACATTTCCTGGTCCCTGGCCCAACATTCACCTCAACTCCATTGCTTGTTGCTATTGGGCTGACAACTGCATTTCCTCCCCCCGCAAAAGCTCACCCCAACTCCTTCACTGGTCACTATGGAGGGAACGACAGCCATGTTCCTCCCCCATGATCACCCCAACTCCCTATTGGAGGGTGACAACTGCATTCGCCCCAACTCATTCACTCCTTCCCCATGTGCTACAGGGAGGCAACAGCCACGTACCCCACCCCTCCTCATACCTTCTGGGACAGCAACAGCCACCAGCCCTAGCTGAAAATAAGGGGGTCCCAATTCTGGGGGGTGACACCCCAATACCAGCCCCACTCAACATCTTCCTCTAATCTTTCACCCCAACTTCTCCTTTCAATGACCTGGTCTCTCCCCAGGCCTAAATCTCTGCCCCTATGGGGGTCCCCGATCCTGGGGGGGCCTGACACTCCCCCATCCCTCCCCACGAAGGGGTCCCCAGTACTGGCGGGTGCTGCCCCTCCGCCCACGGGAGGTCCTGGTCCTGAGGGACCCTGACACTCCCCCACCCCCCCACGGGGGGGCCCGGTCCTGGGGGACCCTGACACTCCCCCAACCCCCCACGGGGGGGCCCGGTCCTGGGGGACCCTGACACTCCCCCACCCCCCCACGGGGGGGCCTGGTCGGGGGGGGCGCTGACCCCCCCGGGGTCCCGTCGGCCATTTCCCTCCAAGATGGCGGCAGCGGCAGAGGCAGCGGTGGCCCCGGTAACCGCCCGCGTCTCCCAGCGCCCCGGCCCGGCCCCGGCACCTGCAGCTCGGCTCGCTCGGCCTCCCAGCGGCTCTTCTCGGCCTCGAAGCGGGCCCACTCGTGCTGGATGTAGTGCAGGATGCCAGGCAGGCTGAGCTCGCCGGGCCCGGCCCCCGCGGCCGCCCGACCCGGGGCCTGCGGCGGGGGGGGTGGCGGCTCTGCCCCCGCCGGGCCCGGGGCCTGCTGGGCCCGCACCAGCACCCGCTCAGCCTCCATCATGGATCCCGGCGGCTGCCACATAGGGAGCCGTGCGGGGCGGCACTTCCTGCCAGATAGTGAGCCGCCAGGAAATGGGGCCCGCGCCGCGGGAGGGGGGCAGGGAGGGGTTCCCATGGCAACGGGCCCCTTCAGGTAGGCCTGATTCCCCCTGAGCGGGGGGGGGGGGTTCCCATGGCAACGGGCCCCTCCAGGTAGGCCTGATTCCCCCTGAGCAGGGGGGGTTCCCATGGCAACGGGCCCCTCCAGGTAGGCCTGATTCCCCCTGAGCGGGGGGGTTCCCATGGCAACGGGCCCCTCCAGGTAGGCCTGATTCCCCCTGAGCAGAGGGGGTTCCCATGGCAACGGGCCCCTCCAGGTACGCCTGCTGCTTCCCCCTGGGGGGGCGAGGGTTCCCATGGAAACGGGCCCCTCCAGGTAGGCCTGATTCCCCCTGAGCAGGGGGGGTTCCCATGGCAACGGGCTCCCCCAGGGTAGGCCTGATTCCCCCTGAGCAGGGGGGGTTCCCATGGAAACGGGCCCCTCCAAGTAGGTCTGATTCCCCCTGAGCGGGGGGGGGTTCCCATGGAAACGGGCCCCTCCAGGTACGCCTGCTGCTTCCCCCTGGGGGGGCGAGGGTTCCCATGGCAACGGGCTCCCCCAGGGTAGGCCTGATTCCCCCTGAGCAGGGGGGGTTCCCATGGCAACGGGCTCCCCCAGGGTAGGCCTGATTCCCCCTGAGCAGGGGGGGTTCCCATGGAAACGGGCCCCTCCAGGTACACCTGCTGCTTCCTCCTGGGGGGGGGCGAGGGTTCCCATGGCAACGGGCTCCCCCAGGGTAGGCCTGATTCCCCCTGAGCAAGGGGGGGTTCCCATGGCAACGGGCTCCCCCAGGGTAGGCCTGATTCCCCCTGAGCAGGGGGAGTTCCCATGGCAACGGGCTCCCCCAGGGTAGGCCTGATTCCCCCTGAGCAGGGGAGGGTTCCCATGGCAACAGACCCCTCCAGGGTAGGCCTGCTTCACCCTCATACTGTTCCCCCAGCAAGGAGAAGGATTCCCATGGTAACACCCCCTCTTTACAGGCCTGCTTTATCCCACCCAGAGCAAGGAGGGAGCAGTTCCCAGGGCAACCCCCCCATCTGCTCTCCCCCCACACACACACATCCAGACACCCAAAGCATCCAAGGAGAGGTCCATCCAGGGAGGGGTTCCCATGGCAACGCCCCCCCCAACTTGCTTCACCCCCCACTCAGAACGGGCTGAGGGGGATTCTCATTACACTGGGGACCCTAACCAAGTTCCCCCTAGAATAGGGTCTCTTCTCACCCCCATCCCGAGCAGACAGTGAGAGTTTCCCGTTTCAATGGGGGTCTCGATCAGGCTCCCGCAGGACAGGCCTCTCATCCACCTGTAGCAAACAGGTAGCGATCCCCATGGCAACAGGCTCCTCACCACTGCAAGCACAGTCTCACCCCTCACCTCCACCCAGGACTGCACAGGCCACCCCATTGACAGGCCACCTCCTTCCCAGATCAGTCCCCTCCCCAAAGTACTGTTCTCTCTGCCCCCAGGGCAGATCCCTTCTTAGCACAGAGCTGAAACTTCAGTCTGGTTTGGATGAGGACAAATGAAACCCTGACTCATCTCCCCAACCATACTGCTGGTCCATCACCTTAGCTCCATAATGGCCCCTATTCAGAGTAGTCACTGTCCCTTCCTCTCAACTATTCAGGATGCTCACCATCTCCTTTCCCCCTCTACCTTCTTATCTAGGGAAATTGTCTGCCTTACCCCAAATCCACCACTGGTTGGTGTTCAGGTTTATCAATGTGCTTTACCTGTCTTACCTAGGAGGACTCACAGGGCTGCCTCCAGAAATCTTGAGATTTTTGGCTGTGGCAAAGGAACCAATTACAGAAGCGCTATGAAATTGGGGTGGAATAGACATAGAGGAAGCAGAGACATGGGACTCTGTCCAGACATCCTTGGGCCCCACTCTTACACAAATTCGCTTACATTCAGGCATCAGTCATTTCCCCGATTTAAAAATATATAATGTGATGTCAACTTTTTTCTTCTCAAAAGCGAGAAACTAAGAGGAGGAAGATGTAGGTGAGTGGAAAACCTCAGACATCTTGTTTACAGCCTAGAAAGATGGCCATTTTGAGTTAAAATAGAGACAGACTTTTCAAGACCATTGAAATCCAAGGCCTCAGGAGCGTTGCTGGAAGGAACAGAACACCGACTCAGAAGCTAGGGCTACGAAGCCTATGATCAATGGTTGTTGATTGAATCCCACTATGTTTTATGGCGTTGTGCATTGTGATATGTGTGGAACTCTTTCTTGGGGCTTTTGTCTCCTGGTGGAACCTAGGCAGGCGGAGAGGTTGTGGTCATAACTGTCGGAGAGCTGTTTGTAATGGCAGTCATAGAGTCTAATGGTTTGCTTGACTCGTCTTGCATGACTGAGCAGGGGATTTTGACAAGGAGCTGGGAAAGGAGACCGGAGCCAGAAACACACATTCTGGAGTGCTCACTGATGTCACATTTAGCTACAAACTTTGCCTTATTGAGTACTTTGCTACAGTGAAGGTTATTTTCCTGTCCATCATTTTGTGTTCTTTTTTTACTTCTAGTTCTGGTGAAAGAGGCCAGACTGACAACCCTGGAGACATCCCCACAAGTACAGCACAGGCAGCTAGAGAACCAACTCCCTTAAAAACACACTACACAGGGTGCCTTCTTCCTTCCCTGGAGGGACACAGTTTAGAGGTAAGAGGGGGCTCACTCATTCCTTGGTCTTTGCTGCGGCTTCCCACCTGGCAGCCAATTAGTGCCAGTAGGGATGGGGGAGTGTTGATTTTTTTTTTTATGTGGACAGACGTCCACTAGGAGTTGGACTGAACCCCCCAACTCATTACACACAGGCCAGCATTTAATGCTATATACTAATAAAATTCCAGCTGATTTCTTCTGGAAACTTTGAGGATTGGATCCCTCTTTTCCAGTACCTTGTTTCCAAGAGTGGGCAGAACCACCTGCTTTAGAGGAAAGGGCAGAACAAACCCTTAAGTAGACACTTGAGGAATAGCTTAACCATAGAGGAGAAATTCCCCCCGCCCCTCTGCCGTCCCCATGAAAGGTTTCTATCTGCCCAGAAGCAATGGGGTTTATATCCTTTATATATATATATATGAGATTATACATATAGTATATATAAGTAATGTATTACATATATCCCTTTTAAACCTATCTAACATAACTATGAACATTCTTATTATCCATATAAAGTTTGGCTCCAGAAGGTAGGAAGGGTTGGGTCTGAGGTTCTGTTCCGGCCCAACTTTCTGTTTCTGTTCCACTTCCTTATTCCTGTCTGAAAGGAAACAGCATTTTAAAAAAAAGACAGGGCTGGTGAAACACTTTCTAGGTCTTAATTCATCTGACCTGTTTGATTTCTCCTTTCAGGGTCCCCTTTCTCAGATGTCCCTAGAAGAGAAGGCAGGTAAATATGCTTCCCGCCACATTTCATCTGGATTTTGTCTAGCCTCTCACTCTCATCCTGTCTGTTCCTGGACCATTGTGGGGTAGGATGTTTTTAGGGGTGTCACTGGTGTTCGGGCATCTGTAGGAGGGAGTCAGGACTCCTGGGTTCTACCGTTCCCAACTCTGCTGCTGACTCACACTGGGCAAATCAGTTCTCATCTGTGTGCCCCAGTTTCAGTGGCGATAACAATGCCTCTCTCCCAGGCAGATTGTGGAGCTTAGTTCATTAAGGTCTTTTAAGAACCATGTATTGAAGGTGCTAGAGCAAGGCAAGGGATTATTAAGTGCCTTTTAATATAGCTTTGTCCTTCCCAATTTTACATAGATTCCCCCCACTTACACACATTGGGAATGGAGCAGAGATTAATGCAATGGCTTTTTAACAACTTCAAGCTTATCTAAACCCATCTTCTTAAATGCTGCTTGACACAGGATCCCTTTCAATCCCGCAAAGCAGCAGGGGAGGAGACTAAGGTGGGTGGTGCTTATAAACAAGTGATTAAAAAAACTAAACCCATGCTGACAAGATTGCAAGCCATGGAATAGCTACAGAGCCCTGGCTTAACAATGCAACCAGCCCACCAGTGGAAAAGCTTCCCTGAGACCAGGCTTCCCTTGCATGCCCGAGAAAACTCAACTTCAGCCTCCTTGGGGAATCGTAGGCTTTGTGTACATTGCCAGTTGAATGACAAAAACTTTTGTCATTCACAGGTGCTTAAATATCCCCACCATCCCCACCCCCAAAGACAAAAGTTTTTCCAGGGCAAGTGCAGTATAAATGGCTGATTGTCATCAGGAGCGCTCTCCTGTCAACAGTGCGAATCATACTCATAGGGGGTGGAAGTATTACACTACCCGACTTTTCACTAAAAGTTATGTAGCATAGACAAAGCCAGAGATGTTTTTAATTCTGAGGGCAGTTCATCTTTCAAGTGACACTACTGCCTCCTCTTTTAATTCTAGTCTATAACATACAGTTTTAACAGCTGCCTTATATCACTGTGGCTAGGCTGCTGCCAGGGGTGACTCTAGGCATTCTGCAGCCCCAAGCACGGCAGCTTGCCTGTGGAGGGTCCGCTGGTCCTGTGGCTTCGGCGGACCTCCCGCAGGTGCCGCCGAAGCCGCAGGACCAGCAGACCCTCCGCAGGGACGCCTGCAGGAGGTCTGCCGAAGCCGCGGGACCAGCGGACCCTCCGCAGGCATGCCGCTGAAGACAACCTGCCTGCTGCCCTCGCGGTGACCAGCAGAGCGCCCCCCGTGCCTTGCCGCCCCAAGCACACGCTTGGTGTGCTGGGGCCTGGAGCCGCCCTTGTCTGCTGCAGTCCAAGGCAGAAAGGAGTCTGGTTTAGTACTAATAAATAATTGTTTGCGCTTTTCCAGCACCTTCTGCTTGAGGAGCTCCGAGTGCTTTATACACTTTAATTAAGACCAAATCTATACTGGAAAAGGTTTGCTGGCATAGCTAGAGGTCAGACTAGATGATCACAATGGTTCCTTCTGGCCTTTTAATCCATGATCTTGTGCAGATGCATTTTATGCTGGCAAAAAAGTGCTTTTGCTGGCATAGATTATGCCAGTTCCCTGAGTGAAATAAGCGATAGCAGCATAACTGTGTCTACCCGAGGACTTTTACCAGCATAGAAATGTCATCCAAAAAATCACTCCCCAACCCACATTACTATCCTGGCAAGTGTTGCTAGTGTAGAGCTCTCCTAGCTGAATCTCCCAAAAGAAGGTGGGGAGATAAAGATTCCTGCACTTTTTAGCCAGGGAGATAGGTGCAGACAACTCAGGAGTTGCGTCTAAGGCCACACAGTGAATCAGTGGCAGAGGTGGGAATGGGATGCAGGAGGACACCCTGCTCTGACTACTAAGCCAACACTGACTTCCAGCTCCCCCGATCGAATCGCTGCGTGACATTTGCCTCTTTCTAGGTTTGGTTCCTAAATTCCTGCATCTTGATGCGGGAGCAGCATTTGAAGAAGCACAGTGAGGCATAGCAGCTTTAAACTGTGTGGCTGCTCCAGGAGCTCGCTGACCTACTGGCTGGAGAGTAGCTTTAACTAAAGGAAAGTGAGCACATTGTGAGCTAAACTCTCCAAGGCAACAAAGGAAATCTGCCTGCTTGGCTTCCTTGTTTGAGCATGGTTATCACTAGGAATGTGCACAACTCGGGGCGGCGGGGGTGGGGGGACGATGTTGGTTACTTGGATGCTGCAGCTCAGCCAGCAGAGGGAGTACAGAACACTGCTTCCTCAAAAGTCCCACAAAAATAGGGATTTCTGCCCTAGAATCTGGAGGATGTTTCCACCCCAGGCTCTGTCTGTTGCAGTGGGTCTCATTCAGAGCTTTAGCTGCTTGACAGTGGGATTGGAGGCGACCAGCTGCCACGAGCCATTTGCTGAGAGCATCATGTTAGATTAGACTTGAGCTCAGACCAGAACCCCCAAATGAGACACCCCCAAACTTTGAGAAAGTTCAGATCTGGGTCTTAGCTTTGGGGCTTGGGGTTGTCTCATGCGACGTGGGACGGAGATCCTGGTGATTAAAGGTACTGGGTATGGGGCTATAGTTGCATTAACAGAGTTCTCCTGGGATGCAGGGTGTGTTACTGACAGACTGGCTCCTTAAAGAGCAGAGCGGTATTCCCAGGGCTGACGAGAGAGGGAGTGAAAGGGTGGACAATTGTAGCAGGGATTTAAGCACATGGGGACCCCCCCCAAATAAAACATATGTGTAAATAAAGCAAAACGGGAGGAGGTGGGGCCCCAGTGAACATGATGTACCAGAGCCCCAAATTGTTTTCAGCAGGCCTGCCTGTAACAGTGCCCCCAGGTTAGGAGGGCAGTTGGGTTTTCTTTTCCTGATAACTGGGCTTTTGTTGTGCAGGGTACTGTGCTCTGTGTTGCCCACCCCTTTCCCACCAGGGGAAGGTGGATTTGCAGAGAAATTAGTGCTTAAAATGGAGGCCTTGATCCCTCTGGGGAAATGAGCAAGCTTGATCCAAACAAGATTAAATAAAGCAGCCCCCTTGACATGGCCCATCTGTTGTTCTGGGGACTTTAGCAGTTAATGCAGGTTGAGAAGCTGTGTGCAACAATTCAGAACTTTTGGGTGGTCTCCTTGCTCCTATTTTCCCAGCAGGACGGAAGCTCCAGATGCCTGAGGAGCAATCCCGAGTTCAGACATGCCTACAATACTGAGGTCTGTCCTTTCCGCTGGCTGCAGCTCCTTTGGGAGTGGCCGTTCGGTCAGCCAGTTCCAACCTGCACTGACTGGCTGACTTTGCTCCGTGGTTGAGCTGTGCTGATAACCAGCCGATAAACACAGACTGAGGGAGGCTCAGACTGGAATCTGAACACCGCTTTTGAGGGAGGGACTGGGAGACAGGACTCCTACAGCCTATTCCTAGTTCTGCTACTGACTGGGGAAACGGGCACAGAGCGGCAGTCACTTGTCTAAGGATGCACAGTGGTTCAAATGCAGAGATGGGAACAGAATATAGGAGTCCTGAGTCCCTGGCCCTTCTCTACCCACTAGACCTGTGGTACCCAACCTTTTTGTGGCTAGTAGCACATTCATGTTTTCAGAAGAGTGTGGCAGGCACCAACAATTTTTCAAGGCTTATTTTGTGTTTGTACGTTAAATAATACAAAAAAAAGCATATTTAAATAATTTTCACCTCTTAGCTCATCATAATATATGAATCCAGATTAAAACCAAAGAGAAGTCATGAGGACAGAGAACACCAGTACCCGCAGCACCGGAGTACTCTGTCCCCAGCAGGCGTGGGGCCCCAGTTTCTCTTCCCTGCTCAGCCCTAGGCGGGCCCCACACCCGCCAGGGACCAAGAACACTGGCGCCTGCAGCCCCAGAGTTCTCTGTCCCCAGCAGGCGCGGGGCCGCAGCTTCTCTCCCCTGCTGGGCACTAGGCAGGCCCAGCACCTGCCAGGAACAAAGAACACCATGCCCGCAGCCTCAGTTCTCTGTCCGCAGCAGGTGCAGGGCCGTGGCTTCTCTCCCCTGCTAGGCACTAGGTGGGCACACATAAATGCCCTGGCAGGCGCCATGGCACCCACCACGTTGGGGACCACTGCACTATGCCATGCAGTCTCAGTGAGGGACAGTGGAGAGATTTAATTTAGAGATGCCCCCAGGTGAACCTGAAGAATCAGGGGACTGTGTTTCTTGTGGCAGTCAGCTGGGAGGAGCATCTGTCTTTAATCGGACCATTTATTTTAAACCCTTTGTTCCATCTAGTCTAGTAGCCCCCACTCCAATTATAGGATTGGGGAGGCAGCCCCTGAGCAGTGGACGCAGGCTTTCCCTAGCCACAAACATCCCTGGCACTCACACTCCATGTCTATTTCTTTCCAGGGTGACCAGCAAGTAAGCTGTGTTGGGATGGATGAGTCCAGAGCCTCCTGGGGAAGCAATGACTGCTGGCTGCCTCGTGCAGAGACCACAGCCACATAACATCATTCCCCAGCTGAACAGACCCAGCTGCCTCGCAAGATGCGCATCACATTCTGTCAGGGGGTCCTAGCGCTATCCATTGTCATCAATCTGCTGATACTGTACTATGTCTCAAAGCTGCAGCAGCGGATGTTGCACAGACACAGAGACCCCGTCCAGCCTAGCTCCCGGCTGCTACCTGTCCCCCAGAGGCCCGGGGTGACCATTATCATCAGGGAGTTCGAGGACTTTGAGAACTACGTCCCTGATGTGGTGCAGTCCTTCCTGAAACAGAAGCCGGAGCAGCCAGTCATGGTGGCAGCGGATACCTTGCCGTACCCTCCGCTTGTATTACCGGATGCTCCCAACGTCCAGGTCGTGATCCTCAAGCCAGCCCCTGACCACCCTGCCCATGTGTCCAGGCCTGAGATGTACGTGAAGACGGAGTATGTGGCCCTGGTGCCTGATGGAGTCAAGGTTGATTCCACAAGGCAGCTGGATCGTATGTTAGAAGAGTTCAAAGCCAACCAGGGCAGAGTTCAAATGGTGGCGGCGCCTGTGCAATCCCTTGCTCCCCTCCAGTGCTTGAACCTAAAGGTCAGCCTTAGAAAGTGGACTGCTGAATACAGCGTAGCACCATCCACCAGGCTCTGCGCAGCTCTGAAGGGAGACGCCGTGATTCTGCTACGCACAAAGGATCTCTTCAACCTTTCCACTCCCTTGGCCAAGCCCTTGCTGACCTCCCTCTTCATCCAGACATCGCTGCGGGGCTGGATGGTCCGAATCCTTGACATCTCCTTCTCCTCAGCCCACCAGCCTCTGCTCAGCTCCTCTCACAACCAATGGAAGGCAGAGAACCGTGCCAAAGCCAGCCGGCTACAGCTCTTCCGAGACTTCGGCATCAAGCGGGTTCTCCTGGAGGATGGGAAGCAGCAGTGGTTTGGGTGCAGCAAAGAGACGCCGCGTTGCTTCGGCACCGTCCATGATGATACGCCGGAATATCTGTACCAGAACCGCTGGACCCCGCCTTGCTGTCTACAGGCCCTGAGGGAGACGGCAAAGTACGTCATCAACATCTTGGAGACCTCCGGGGTGCGGTACTGGCTGGAAGGCGGGACGCTCCTAGGAGCTGCCCGACATCAGGACATCATCCCATGGGATTATGACGTGGATCTAGGGATATACCTGGAGGACATACCCAACTGCGACCTCCTCAGGAACGTAGAGTCTGGCTCCATCGTGGACGAGAAGGGCTTTGTTTGGGAGAAGGCCATCGAGGGCGACTTCTACCGTGTGCAGTACAGCGAGCATAACCACCTGCATGTTGACCTCTGGCCCTTCTACCCCAAGAACGGGCTGATGACCAAGGACACATGGATGGACCACCGGCAGGATGTGGAGTTCCCGGAGCACTTCCTCAAGCCCCTGTTACCCCTGCCGTTTGCTGGCTTCACAGCTCTGGCTCCCAACAACTACCGGAGCTTTTTGGAGCTGAAGTTCGGCGCAGGTGTGATTGAGAATCCAGAATATCCAAACCCAGCCCGGAAGAAGCTGGATAAGGGGAAATAAGCAAGGACTCTGGCTTCTACCTCTGCATTGGGGCCCAAGAGAGCATCAGACTCAGAGGCCCAGGGAGCAGGGATCTCTCTCTCTTGAACATATCACTGGTGCCAACAGGTGTGAACCATGCTGCTGCTGGGGGAGCTGTCTGCTCACGGCTGCTGGTACAGCCCACTGAAGCCGGGAGAGTTTACGCTCACCTTTGGGGCTGGGGGGATTGTCCAAAGAGCTTGTGGCCATTTGGAGGTGAGACACTTTGAACACAAAGACAGGACAATTAACAAAGCAACCTGGGGAGACCTCATGGAGATACTGCCTCAGCACGTCTCCCAGACTCACTGGTGGGACTCTCTGCTTTCTAGCAAAGGTCTGTAGTTCATGGATTGGTTTTGGGGCTGCTCTCTGAGAGGACGTGAGAAGCCACAGCTGTTTTCGATCAGCAGGAAGAGTACCAACTTAATGCCTGTCCCCCTTGCTGCCTCATTTAGGGGCTGGGGATCTGTTACCCATCTGAGGCTTAAAGCTGTGGGGTCACGAACAACTTCAGGCTAACTAGAAGGAAGCACTTGAACAGGGAGATTAATTAGTCAGTGAGCCTCTACCCTGCTTTGGGAGGCTCCGAAGCTGCTGGCACTAGAGAGAGACAGGAGCTTACAACTGATGACAGGCGGCGGCTGGGGATCTACACTGTAAGAGAGGGGGGAGGGGACTAATTGATCCAATAGGTTCTGTCCAACCCTCTTATCCATCACTGTAACATGTTTAGCCTGGACCACAGCAGCACATGGGAATTTACTTACCCTGCCTGAGGCCTAGGCCTGGCAGGGAGGTGCAGCTGTTTAGTGTTGGTGATGCACTTTGAGACCCATCCTGCTCTCACTGAAGGTCATGCGAGTTCAGCGATCGACTTCTGCAGGGTTCAGAATAGAGTCTCATCCTAGATTTGCAAAGTGTGGTTCTTATGATGACTGGCTGTAAGTGACCCCAGGGAATCAAGAGCCCAGCATGGGATATTGCAGACATATTTATAACCACAGCTGGTTCTGTTACACGCCTTTACAGCAAGGTCTTTTACTTACCCCTTCAAAATGGTGCAGTCCCACGGAATCGAGGCCCAGCAGGTAGTTTGTGGGAGGATCTGCAGCTCTAGAACATGGGTCTGCTGGTCCCTGAGCGACTGCTGCATTCACACAGCCACGCGAGAGCTCTGGCTGAGCAGCAATCCACAGGCTGTGGGCCCAAGCACCACAGGACGTGCTCCCAGAGTCCCTGATTGGTCCAGGCACGCTACTTAAGCCTGGAGGGAACACCAGGAAGTTGTGAAAGGCAAATCCCCCTTCCTAGCCTCTCCCCAGCCCCGCTGCAGCCCATTCCCTATCCTGGCATTTGACTCTAGCTCTGATCCTCGGCTCTGGTTGCTGGCATCTGACATTGGCTCTACCCCCTAGTCATAGCTGCCCATGCCCTGGCTGAGCCCCGGCTTAGTTTTTCAAGGAAAAAGGAAAGGAGAAGGTGACGATCTGTACAGCCAAGAGTTGAAATGTTCTCATTTAAAGATTCAGTGGGATGTTTCAGTTTAGTTTAAGCCTTCTTGTTATAGCTCTGGGAACCCAAACAGGACAGCGTGGGATTGGTGTGGGAGAATGAGGAACCAAAACTGCCTCTAAACAAGAAGTGAAAATAACCAGCCACATTTTGTTGCCCCAAGCTGAGCAAAGTGTAGAAATGTAACTAAACTGCCTCCACAATGTAAAGGAAATTGAGTTTATTAACCCTATGTTTTAGTCATGGACGGCGTCAGGAGTAACAGAAATGCGAGAATTTAATAACAAGGAAATCCCAGGCATTTGCCCGTTGGTCAGGGGAAGCATCCAAATGTGAGCTAGGAGACCCGGCTTATATTCTCTAATTCCCTGTGTGACGCGTAGGACAGCTTACTTCCTCTCACCTGTAGAATGGAGCTAATGATACTTCCCTCCATCTCCCATGGGGAAGCATGAGGCTTGCTTCATGTGTGTAAAGCTGGGGAGCTTCAGCTGAAAGGCAAAGTTCTTAATATAATTTGAATACACCTACAGAAAATCTGGTCCAGCAGCCAGTATCGCCAGCCCCACATGCTTAAAAATTGGCGTAAGACTCATGAGAATTTAAAGAACAGTAACCGTTGGGTTCCTTTACTCTGCTTTCTGGTTATTAAGCCTTTAGGGGGGCCTTGGATGAGGTTTACAAGCTTTTCTGTGCAAGCATGAGGAATAGACACCTTTTTATTTTTCAGTGAAACATGAGATTTTCACCCAGTCACAGTTCCTGGAGCTGCGGCTTCAGTACAGTAACTCCTCACTTAGCGTTGTAGTTCTGTTCCTGAAAAATGCGACGTTATGCGAAACGATGTTACGCGAATCCAATTTCCCCATAAGAATGAATGTCAATGGGGGGGTTAGGTTCCAGGGATATTTTTTTCACCAAACAAAAGACATTCTATGCACCTACAGTATAAATTTTAAACAGTTTCAAACAGACAGTTGAATATTGTACACAGCAATGAACGATTGTGAAGCTTGGTTGAGGTGGTGGAGTCAGAGGGTGGGATAGTTCCCAGGGAATGCCTTGCTGCTAAATGATGAACTAGCACTTGGCTGAGCCCTCAAGGGTTAATACGCTGTTGTTAATGTAGCCTCGCTCTCTACAGGGCAGCATGGACTGAGGCAGGAGGGAGGAAACACAATAGATGCAGAGCAGTAGCTGCAAACACTTCCCTGCAAAAACTGAGCATGATGATCCCACGCTTTCCAGCTGGAGTGCACCATTCCCTCCTCCTGACAGCGCATGCACAGCTGCACAGGTGCTGACTTTCCAAAGTGCATTCCCCCTTTAAGTATGCTGACCCCATTTCAAGTATGTTGCCCTTTTAAGCAGATCAGACAGGAAGCAACAGTTTCCAGCAAGCTCTCCATCCCCACACGGCCTTGAAGTCAATAGAAGTTCTGCCTCAGGAAGGACTGCAGACCTAGTCCCTTTGTTTGCGGAGTTCAGGACAAAGTCCGCCAAGGGGGTTATTTTAAATAATCATTAAAACTCAAAGTGATTTCCCCATCTGATTTTCTTGGCATCTCCTGCCATCTGGTTCAGCCTTTGTTTTGATCTCATATGGGGCTGTGAACAATGTCAGAGAATCTCGACCTCCTTGAATTCAGATCCTCAAAATATTTAAGCACCTAACTCATTAATTTCAGTAGAAGCTAGGAATCTAAATACTTTTCAGTGATAATATCTTTCACTAAGTCTTGGAGCACTAGGGAAATTTCAGAAGACTGGAAGAAAGCTAATATTGTACCAATATTTTTAAAAGGTAAATAGGATGACCCAGATAATTATAGGCCTGTCAGTCTCATATCAATCCCGGGCAAAACAGAGTGGCTGACGTGGGAAGGTAATATGATTAATGCCAATCAACATGGGTTTATGGAAAATAGATCTCGTCAACCTAACTTGATAACTTTTTTTGATGCGATCACAAATTTGGTCGATAAAGATAACAGTGTTGATATAACAGACTTCTTGTGAGGCATTTGACTTCATACCTCATGACATTTTGAATAAAAAACTAGAAAGCTATAATGAATTAAATGAATTTTAAATGAATTAAAAGTTGGCTCACTGATTGGTGTCAACATGTAACTGTAAGCCGGGAATCAGCCTTGCACAGGTGTATTTAACGTTATTAAACATTATTTAATATTTTTATTAGTGACCTGGAAGAAAACATACGTTGCGGATAAAGTTTGCAGATGACACAAAAATTGGAGTGGTAAATAATGAAGAGGACAGGTCACTGATAGAGAGCGAACTGGATCACTTGGTAAGCTGGGCGCAAGCAGACAATAGGCATTTTGATATGGCTCAATGTAAATGTGTACATCTGGGAACAAAGAATGCAGGCCGTACTCCCAGGATGGGGGACTCTAACCTGGGAAGCAGTGACTCTGAAAAAGATTTTGGGCAGGGGGGCAGACAATCACTTGAACGTGAGCTCCCAGAGCAATGCTTTGGCCAACAGGGCTAATGCAATCCTTGGATGCATCAACAGGGGAATCTTGAGTAGGAGCAGAGAGGTTAGTTATTTCTCCTCTGTATTTGGCACTGGTGTGACCATTGATGGATCCTGTGTCTGGTTCTGGTACCCACAATTCAGGAAGGATGTTGATAAACTGGAGAGGGGTCAGAGAAGAACCATGAGAACGATTAAGAGATTAGAAAACCTGCCTTACAGCGACAGACTCCAGAAGCTCAAACTAGTTAGTTTAACTGTTGCCTGACCTATTGATTGTTTATTAATTATATTAATTACTTAAGAATTCCCCATTAACACTCTAAGGTCTGGTAGGTTCTTATCTCCAGCGCCGGCCCAATATTATTAAAATGAAAATTCAGTTGGGAACCCAGGTGTGCTCGGTTGCAACACTCGCACTCGTTTTATTAACGCAACTGGTAAAATTGCAAACACGCCAAGCCAGCGAGATAGGTTGAGATAACACAGAAAGTGCATTTGAGCATCTATATACTCACACCATCTCTTGCTGAACAACCTGAAGTGTTAGTTATTATCCTCGTCACTATCACAGTGGTCGTAACCCTGGCACCTCCCAGGGGTTACATGTCCCAAGAAACTCAGGCCAGGATACAACTTCTAAACGGTGTTCCACAGACACCACTCTGCCTAATGTTCAGTAGGGGCTTCTGCCCCCTGTGGGGCCCTTGTCCCATAGGCTGCTAGCCTGTTTACCTCATGCTTATTAGCATATATGTCAATTAGTTACCATGGCACCTTGTGCTCAGCCAGCTGCTGGTGTTCCTAACTTAAAATATCCCCCCAAGCTGATAGAAACGGAGCATCTCGTAACTACCTGAGAGCAGTTTAGTCACCACAGTGTTCTGTCCTGTGAGATCTTCTGAGCCAGGGTCACTCCTAAGGTTAGCTGCTCATGTGAAGGTTTTGGGGGCTATATGCCTTGCTTAGTTTACCTAAGCTATTGCCTTGGAGGCCTGTCGGCTCACTGCATTACTGCATTAATTTATACTCCTGCCTTACCTAGCAAACACCTACAGCCTACGGAAAGAGGTTACAGGTGACTTGATCTCAGCCTACATAGGAAACAAATAGCTAATGACTGGCCCTTCAATCTAGCAGGGAAACGCCTACCACAGCACAAGGGCTGGAAGCTGAAGCTAGATGGATTCAGACTGGAAATACATTTTTAACTGTGAGTAATTACGCTTATCCAGGGCCATGGTGGATTCTCCATCACTGACAGTTTTTAAATCCAGATGGGATTTTTTTTTTTTCTAAAAGCTCCACTCTAGGAATTATTTTGGGGCAGTTCTCTGGCCTGTGCTCTCCAGCAGGTCAGGCGAGGTGATCCCAATAGTCCCTTCTGGCCTGGGGAATCTGAACTGTTGAGGACCTGGGCCCAAATGGGAACCAGTTTGATCTTTGCGATCAGATATCGCTTTGGAGCTCCATGGTAACCCCCCGACTCAGCGGTGCTGTGTTTAAAACTCTCCCCAACTGATAGCTGCCCCTGGGATCTGTCAGAAAACATCCCCGATACAAACCAGGGCAGTTCTCTGTCTCCATTCCTTGCTGTAAAGAAATCCACAATGTTGTAACGATGGAGCCCTAGTTAGAAATCTAGAATGAGAATAAATAAATGGAGGCTTATGGCATGGACAGGAAGCTTTTGAAGAAATGGCTAGGCCCAGCTCCTCAAATTTATTTAGGTACCTAACTTGCAGGAAATTGAGGAGAGTTAGCTGCCTGCAAGTGCCCACTCCTGCAGAGATTCCCTGCATTTTAGCATATTTCCTTCACCCTATCATCAGTTCTTGCCTATGAGCCCTTGGTTTTGTTGCACTCTTAGATGCATCCACTTTCCATTGATGAAGTGATGCACTAATTAATAAACTTGCACTGTTTGTCTTGAGCAGTGCAAAACGGTATATTCCTGAGGTCCAGTGCCAGGAGCTGGGGGGATTGGGCTGGTGCTTTTCTCTGTGTGATTCATCAGTGGCTCTGGGAGCTCATGCAGTCTAGCTGGGTATGGGGTGCCACATGCGGTTGTGCTGAGTGATCACAATGCCTGGAGGGGTTTGCTGTTTGTCACTAGCGAAACATTGTGAGACACAGCCCAGGCAGGAGAGTTAAGGTGGCACAGCGGTCCCACAGTCCCAGACTGCACCCCAGGGATCCTGTCACAGGGCTGTCATCTCCCAAACAGTATGAGAGTGGTAAAAACAAATCCATCTAGCCATCAGGGAGATGCTGGAGGGAGAATAGGGCAGAAGCAAGCTCCCAGCATCAGTAAAAATATGTCCACTAGCTGTAGTGCAGCTGGGAGGAAGGGAAGCTGGGTCCTGTGCTGGTTGCAGAGGAAATAAGCCAGTCCACCACCGGAAAAGAGAAGTGGAAATGCCTCCTGCACAGACACACAGGGTTGATTAGGAGGGAAATGAGGAGTTGCGCTGTGTGGCCAAAGCAGGAGTCGAGAGACTAACTCGGTTCCAGTGAATACAGCCTCATCCCAGGACTGGCTGTTACCATAGAACAGGGGTCAGCAACCTTTGAGAAGTGGTGTGCCAAGTCTTCGTTAATTTAAGGTTTTGTGTGCCAGACCAGCAGTGCGGGCGGCAGACAGAACCCCAGACCGGCAGCCCCTGCCAGCCAGGGTTCCGGCCACCAGCCCCCATCAGCATGCTGCCGGCCCTGGTTCTGTCTATCCAGGCCAACAGCGGGCTGAGCGGGGCCGGCAGCCGGGACCCCAGCTGGCAAGGGGCCAGCAGCGAGAACCCCAGACCAGCAGTGGGCTGAGCAGCTCATCTTGCTGCTGGTCTGGGGGTCCATAATCCCGGCCAGCAGTGGTCTGAGCGGGGCCGGTGGCCGAGACCCTGGCTGGCAGCAGCATGCCACTACAAATCAGGCCGTGTGCCGTCGGTTGCCAGCCCCTGCCATAGAGAATCAAGCTGTGTACTTTCTGCAGGTGGCTTGGGCCTGGCTTGTTTACCGCAGGGCCTGCCAAACCCGTGCAGTATAGCCCAGTTCTTGCCCGCAGAGAGCAGCACTGACCATCCACACTCATCTTCACATGCCATTGCTGGATGCAGATGGGAAATCCGTCTCCAGTCCGAGCATTGGGGGCTGCCCTCCTGGTCTGAGCAGGCAGGGGCAGGGTTACAGGGAAGCTCAGCTCAACCTCTCTACAGCAGAACACCCCAAAGCCCTGCAAGGGGGGAGGAAACAGTGAGCAAGGTAATGGGTGAATTAAGGTGCCTACAACTTTAGCCAATGCAGAGCCGCCATACAACCTTCTGCTGTTCTGCAGGCCTGGAAATTCCACTTTCCACTAGCCCAGTGTAGCTGAGTCACCACCTCCACAGCACCCCTAGTGGCCTGCTGCCACCCTGCCTCAGTTTCCCTTGGAGGTTCCCATAAATAATCCACCCACAGACTGAGAACCTTTGTGAGAGCTGATGCGGGGCCACCTCCCACAGACCGAGAACCATGCAGGGGAAACCCACGCCCTCTCTCTGGGGGAACTGGTGCGTCTCAGAGCCCCTGACATGAGGCCTTGGAGAAAAACTGCAGAAAGGAACTAACTAGAGACTCCAGCCAGGAGCTGCCAGGGACTCTGCAGTGGACTGAACTTTCCTCTCACCATCTTCTTCTCTGCTCCCCACTCCCTTCCTAAACCCACCTAATAAAATCATAGCCCGAACCTGCCCTTTGATGCCATCACATTGTTCATGCTCCACCCTTGCGCCAGCCTGAGCTGTGTCTGGTCTTGTTCAATTGTCCACCCGGGAGCACAGACTGCTACCACTGTGCCAGGGGCTCTACAAATGCCATCCCCTATAACAAACATTATTAACAATAGAGTATAGATGAATCATTTAAATCTGGCCCACAGTGGAAGAACAGCTTGGGTTATGCTTCCTGATGCACTTAAGGGGGTAGCTTGAGAGGTTACCAGTAGAAAGTCAGGTCCTGCCATAGATGATGCTGTGGCCAACTGGAGAACCAGGAGGTGTAAGACAGACACTGGGAAGGGGCATCATGTTGGAGAGGGCCCAGTTCACAGCAGTCGTCCTATTGGAGCTCCTCTTCTAAACAACAGTGGAGTGGGCCAGTATTTAAAGGACAACAGCTTGGTTGGAAGCAGTGGGGAGGGAAAGAAAAGGAGACATAGAAAATCTTTGTTCTTCTCTAAGCAGTGCACATGAGGGCAGCGCGTCCTCCCCCTGCTGGCCCTCATGCTATCACCTGCTCACCAACTTTCACCCGCAGTCATCAGGTGTGCAGCCAGCAGTGTAATGATTGTTAGGCTCTGCTGTGCCAAAGCCCATACGAGTGGAGGCAGATTCCAGGCCTCCAGAGGCTGCAAGCCAAGGCTGCCAGCTGGAGACTTGCTCGCACTGGGTGATTGCGGTGCATTAGATTTCCCTAGGTTGGGGGAGAGCAAAGGCTCAGTGGCTGGCCCCAGGGGAGGCAGCTCGGGGGTCCAGGTGAGAGCCGTATGGCTGGGCCAACCTGACTCACTGCAGCCGGGAAGTAAAGCCCAGCCCCAGCACCATCGGCAGCTGGCCCCATATCCAAGAGCCCAGGGCCTGCATGAACCAATGTTCCCTGCTTCCTCCACATGCTAGAACCTGGTTCTTTACTCTGCTCTTTATTGACCTCCCCTCCCCACACACACTGTCTGACACCCATCATCTCAGGGTTAGCTCACTGCTCACCTCCAATGCCAGCCTAAGGGGGCCCTGGCCCAGGCCATATCAGAGCCACCCCACCCCCCGCAGACCAGCCACAGCAGCAGAGCCCACCTGTTCCCGCAAGGCCACACTAGGAGGGTCACAGCGTATAAAGCACAAACACACCTGTGGACAGTCTGTTTTATTGTCTACAGTCAAGACTAGACACATTTTAGAGTTACAGTCATTGCAGCATTGAGGACAGACACTGCTACCACCCGCGCCAAGCACCCTTGAGAGCAGCACTGCCCCTGCAGGGCTCCTACCCCAATTCCTTTGGCATTGTGTACTTTGGACAGGACTTGCACCTGCATCCCCATCCATATCCATCTGAGGGGCAGTGGCGAGATCTCAGCCCAAGGACCAGTCGAGGGACTTGCTCATGCTTCCAAAAAGCTGAAGCAGATTCAGATAGACCTGTACCCAACCTGACTGCACCACAGGCTCTGATCTGTGGGCCAGCCTTGCCTGGGCAGTGTAAACCAAGTTCTGCTGCTCCTACGCACAGGTACCTTCTGGAGATGGAAATTCTTGTCTCCAGGGATAGGGCCCAGGGCTGGCTTTCAAACCCAACAGCGATGAGACCTGCAGTCCCTCCCAGTAAAGTCTGCCTGAAAATCAGAGCTCCCACTACAGTTACTCTTGCTTCAAATTGTGCTTCCATCTCCCCGGGACTAGGATGGCAAAGATCCACTGAAATCCAGGGTTAGTACAGACCCAAGACTGCAGATAGGGCTGTGCTTGAGGAGTGCTATATCACCGTAGCAGCTATGGGGCCTAAGCAGGGGTTATACCCCAGTGGGGGATGCCCCTCAAATCACCACCCTCAGGATTCAGTTATCCCCCATATTGGGCCTTTTCTCACCCCCTGCTGGAACAAAGGGGATGGAGTCTCTGTCCAGGCCACACTGGTGAGAGGCAGCTGGCGCAGGCTAGCCCAGGTGAGCATGCCCCTGCAAAGCCCTACTTGTGTTACCGTGGGCTAGATCCGACCTGTCTGTGTGGATCTGGGGGCACAGCCGCTGCTTCTTGGACCGAGGATTATTTCCGAGGCAACTGCAGAATGGGTCGATCCTTGGGGGGGGATTGTGGGCAGGCCTGGGAGGACTATCAGCAGATATCCCCGCCTGTGCTAGCTGGCCTAGCCTTAAAGCAAGCTGGGCCAGAGGGTTTTGTAGGTGGCTGGGCTAAAACCCAGGTTATCTGCGCAGCCAAGGACATCTGCCTTCCCCAGGGAAGGAGACTGGCTGAAGGTGACCGTGAAGCTATGGCAGAGGTCAAGAAGCCCGTGCTACAGCCCAGAGTCAGCCACGTGACTGGCAGTACAGCTTGTACCTCTAGAGCCAGCTCACCCATGGCTCCAGTTTCTTCCCTCACCTGGAGTAATGATCCTGTCTGCCATCGCTTGGTTGCCATGGAGAAAGCTGCCGGAGGCACATTTGGCACAAGGCCACTTAATGTCCTGAAGCACCCGTTTCGTGCCAATGTCCCCAGCAGCGACAGCTGCATTAAAAATCTACCACTCCCCACCCCCCCTGCCCCGAAAAGGGAGTTGACACGGGGATCAGCCAGGGCTTGTTCTCACCAGCGAGTGGCTCGACATCCGAGGACTGGCTCGAGGGGGGGGAGGGGGGAATCGCCAATCTGCAGCAGCTGCCCATATGTTCGCCTGGTGCCAAGAGTCCCCTGGGTAGAAGCAAGGCTGCCTGGGGCTGCTAAGAGGAACCAGACCCTGGTGGATGGTGCATGACTCCCCCCCCCCCCCCGGCCTGATTAGCAGCTCAAATTTCTTCTTCAGAGGACGAGGCTGTCACAGCTCAGCAGCACCAGCCACGGTTTAGCAGAGAACCGCAGCCTGCAGGGCGACAGGGCACAGCAGGCAGCCCTGGCATCTCCCAGGAATGTCTTGGTTCTCCCAGCACCCCCCAGTGAACCCCAGGCTCAGCCCTGAGTTGAGGGATCCTTAGAAGGCAAACGAAGGGCCTCCAAAAACCTAAGGAAAATCAGCGTTGAAGAGCCAGTCTGAGGAATGGAAATGACCAGCCCCTGGCCTAGGGGGGAATCAGCCAGACACTGGGTCAGTAACAGCACATGGACCCAGCAGAGCGGGCAGTCACATCCAAGATCCAGCCTGGCCCTGAGATGGCCAGTGTCGCAAACACTCTCTCCGGTCAGATCTACCGAGGGGCCTGGTATCTTCTCCTAGCCTGCCCCTCCATCTGTTTAAAACGGGATCGGACCTTGATGCCAGGAGCTAACCCATCCCGTCCCCCATGATTCGTCACCCCAAAGCCTCTCTGGGGCAGATATGACAGAGTCAAACAGACCAACACACCAGACTGAGGCTGTGGCCAAGGTCAATAGCTTAGCCCCTACCAGGGCCTGACAGCCCCCAGAACGGCTTGCTGGGGGCCAGAACAGAACAAGCCATTTCCTCCCATCCCCCCGAGAACAGCCCCAGATCAGAGCCCCACCTGGCTGGTCGTGGCACAGGCGAGAGCAGCAAGGTCCAGCTGGTATGGGAACAGCCCTGCAGGATTTGGGTCTATGAGGCTAAGGAATGAAGGGGGCCAGAGGAACCGCAGCCTGTCAGAGGTTATGCTGAAGCGCCAGAGGGTTGACACATCAGCACTGAGCTGTAACCCTTGGCTGGAGTGTCCAGTCCAAGAACCAGGACTTGGAATCAAATAATTAAGGCAATGCCTAGCTGGAGTGTTAATGTACAGGATTCCCCATCAGTCCAGGATCTGTCCCATCCCCTTTTCATGGCAAATGCCACATGCAGCCTCCAGTCCATTGGTGCTGCCTAAGGGCTCCCTCCCGTCTAGTCTGGAGCCACCAACTCATTCGTATCGTTTAAATAGCAAAATAAATTACGTCAGCCTGGCTGGAGCAACCAGGACACGAAGAGACCGTGGGACACAGACACACGATTCCGCACCAACGTCAGCGCTGGCTCCTCCGGGACCGGCATGACAGACAGGACTGGATCACAGCCACACAGACAAAGGCACAAGCTGTTTCACAATTGAGTTGTAGCCACATGGAAAGAATGCAGGAGGATTTCTTGCAGGGACCCCCAGCCAGAGTTCTGGCTGAGCTAGAGTATCAAGTCTTTCAGGCAAGGAGAGGTCAGGAGGGGCCCGCGAGCCAGCCAGCCTCCACTCGAGCAGCAAAGCGCACAACAGAAAGTGGAGTTACCCGTCATTCAAGAAACGCCGGATGCTTCAGCACATTTAAAGCGCAGGGAGGCCAGTTCTGGTGCTTGCTTGGTCCAGAAAATTAACAGGAAGGGGGCAGGGGTGGAGGGCAGACAGCAGAAGGTCAGAGGCAAGGAGTGATTGAAGAGGCCCGAGAGCCAGTACAGGCTGCAGCCAGCGTCAGGAGAAAGGGATCAACATGAAAAGGAATAAGAGGTGGGGCTGGAAGCCCAGCCTAGATTCCAGCTCCCTGAACACAAGTCAGATCAGTGGGTGTCAGGGGGTCACTCTAGAGAGTTGTCGCATTGTCTCGAGCTAATCAGCCCCCTCACCGAGACTGCCTCAGCCCAGGAGGTTCATGGCTTAGGAAAACTGGAAGTGGCCATTTCTGCCCTGATTGACATCTTTAAAAAGGAACCCTAAAAAAGGAAAAAAGAAGTCTCCAATCAGAACCACGCTCCGGGCGCTGATTACATCACAGACTCCTTCTCGCAGGAGCCAACAGCAGCCAGCAGGATGGGCCCGTCTCTCTTGATCAGTGGGGAGCCTTCCTCCTCGCCTGGAACCTTGTTAGGGCCCAGGGCCTCAGTCTTGATCTCCATCAGCTCCTCGGCTTCAGTCTTCCCCATTGTCCTCTCTGTGTACACCTGCAGGAGGCCGGCTCCAAAGGCGTCTCCTTCCACATTGAGGATGGTGCAGGTGCGGTCCCTGAACAAAACACAGGAGGATCGGTGGGTGAGCGGACACACGACAGCAGGGAGTCAGATACTGCTCCCCAGCTCTGAACCAGGGGCAAGTGCTTTAGTGCCACCAGGAAACGGCAGCCCAGCGCCACCACAAAGCCCCTGCCCAGCAACCCAGAGGCGCTCACACAGCTCTTGACCTCTGGTTGGGCTGGACGCTGGCTTGGCGTGACTGTGGCAGATGCCACCAGAGGATTTCTAGAGCAGGAGGAATGCTGCACCCCGCAGTATACACCCTTGAGCCCCTGGGCACATCCCATTCAGAGCCTGGGATTTTCTTCAAGCTGGTCCCACTCAATCAGGCTTTTTAGCTGCTAGGCCTGGAGTGTTCAGACATGGGGAAGTAGCACCGAGCCCACTAACCAGGCCAGCTAATTCCGTAGCTCACCTTGGACAGGAGCCAGCATCAGCCTCCTCACACTGATCATGCCCACGACTGAAACACACTCCTCTGTCCTGACCTCCCCCACTCCCATCCCGCATCTGGTTACATGCGAGGGCAGCCTCACAGGCATCTGCCCCAAAGGCTGCTCTCGGAGACTGACCCACATACCCCCTTGCTTCAGCTGCCCACTGGCAAAGCAACACTGCACTGTGCCACGGGGCTTGTCTACGTGGCACCATCACTCCCCCTTTGGGAGCAGGTGCGGCTGCGTGGCAGGCGAACGCAGCAACCCCAGCCTTGCAGAAGCTGAGCTGCAGGCCAGCTAAAGGAATGGCCCTGTCCAAGCGGAGACAGCCTATGGGGAGTGCAGCCTTGTGTCACTTTGCCCCGGGCTCTCCCTGTGTGAGATTGCTCTCAGCTGCTTTAACTTGCTCTGCTGAGGCTGCAGAAACATAGGGAGCCTCCGGGAAGCAGATTCCCATGGACCCAGCCAGTCGGCCCATTCCAGGCAGCTGCACCCACTGAGCCCAGATGGATCTCTCTGTTCTACCCCATACAGCCCGCGTCAGTGTCTTTGCCCTCCTGTCCTGCCCTTACACAAGCCAGTCCACAGCCAGAATGAGGGAGATGTCGTTGGTTGGCAGCCCGATGGCTTCCAGGATGATGGCGAGGGTGAGGACGCCACCAGCAGGGATCCCCGCTGCCCCTACACTGGAGGCTGTAGCTGTGACGCTGCAAGAGGGAGGGGGCGAGAGAGAGAGAGAGAGAGAGATCAGACATGTCACGAGTGCAACAGGAGTGCTTTTACATAGCACTTTTCATTGGTGAATCTCAAAGCACTTCATAATGTAACTCACTTGTACTCACAACCCCCCTGGGGCACTTATTCTCATTCTGCAGATGGGGAAACTGAGGCACAGAGGGGCCAAGTGACTTGCCCAAGGTCACACACTCTGTGGTGGAGCTGAGACTTGAACCCAGGTACCCCAAGTCCTTGGGTAGTGCCCTAACCACGCGATCCTTGAGCTGAGTACATGGCCAAGGGATGTGTGTCAGCACTGCTCAGAGAAGGGACCTCCCAGCAACGTGACCAGCCAATGACAGGCCCCACTGCAGCCAGCAAAGCCAAGGGCAGAGTGAGCTCTTCCGCTTCCACCCACTGCTGGGGAGGAGCGTGGGCAGCATCCCTTGACCAAGGAGGAAGCATCCGGCTCCAATGAGCCACGGGACCATCTGGACACTGACCCCCTGGGTCCCCTTGTGTGATCTGTACCAGATGGATCGGCACGGCTGAGTGCCCCGCACTCAGAGGCAACGGCATATCCCAGTCTGACTCAGTGCCCACGCTTGGAGGGGGGTTCGGGGCTGGGGCAGAGCAGCTGGGTGAAGTGAAAGCTCCTACGACAACAGCTCATCTGTGCCTTAGCTCAGACAGTGACCGTATCCCAAACGTTGCCCCAGCAGTGTCTGTACTGGGGAAAAGCAGACACAACCCAGGCGTGAAGGTCGCTTTTTAAGAGCACAGCATGGTGGGGGTGGGGGTTGGAGATGGGCTCCCCAAGCCCCTGGATTGCCAAGACCTGGGAGTACTGCAGAGGCAGGACATTCAGCCTCTTGGCTGCAAACCCTTGTAACACACACTGGTTAGTGCCAGGGCTCAGCTAGTCATTCACTGAGCTCAGTTATAAAACAGAATCAACTTCCTGCCATGAGCCAGCGTCACATGAATCTCCCTGCTCTTGGCAGCAAGCCCCTATGTGAGGCAAGCAGGTAGATTCCCAGTTTCCGGCAGAAAGCCGCAAGAGGAAGGGGAACAGCCAGGTGGGGCCAGACAACGGTGCCTAGCAGTTAGATCAAGAACCTGAGAGTTAGGACTTTCGCCTCTGGGCAGAAACATGGTCTCGTGATTTGAGATGGAGACAGGACTCCTGGGTTCTATTCCAAGCCCCGCCACCGCTTGGCAAGTCCCATCACCTCCTTGTGCCTCAGGACCCCCCTCGCCCCGTGCAAGCCAGAGCTAATAACCAGCCCAGCTCTCGGAGTGGGGTGGGGCAGATTCTGTGGCTCGGTGTTTTAGCGCCAGAGCAGGGTGCGGGCTGCCCCACTCACAGGATGGTGATGACCTGGATGAAGTTGAGTGGGACGTTGTTCAGCTGGGCTATGAAGACGGCCGCCACGCATTGGAAGAGGGCAGCCCCGTCCATGTTGACCGTGGCCCCAATGGGCAGGATGAAGCGGCTGATGTGTTTGGAGACGCCATTGTTCTCCTCAACGCACTTCATCATCAGCGGCAGCGTGGCAGAGCTGTGGAGAGAGCAGAGCGTGTACGCTGAGTCCTCACGCATCAGCCCAGCTAGGTCTTGAGCCAGTTGTGTACGTAAGGGCAGGCAGCCCCCCAGCTGTAGGGAGGGGCCAATGCAGAACTTCCTAATAGATCCATAGCCCCCCTTCCCTGTGGGAGAAGGGCACCCGTAGGCTGCGCTACAAATGGGATACAGCCCCCACCAAGTTTGTTACCTCGTTGGTCTATACGCTGTGCTGTGCAGCAGCCAAAGCCAGGTGCTTCACAGGAGAATGAATGCACCTCACTTAACATAAGCAAGTTTCTTCCTGACCCCAGCGAAGTGTTTATCCCTGAAGCCCAAGGATGGAGAGCCCTACTTACTGCATCCTCCCTAGGATATGATTCTACTGGCCATAAAAACCTGAGTACTTTTCTTGACTCTTAAAGATACTAGACTTGTTAGTGTCATGCAAGAGTGAATTCCACAGGTTAATGCAACACTATGGCTGCAAGTTAAGAGTTGCTGAGCGACCACAAACCCAGCAGGAGTCAATGGGAGTAGCAGCAGCCCAGGACCACTGAAGAGGAGGTAGCATTTTCCTCAACTTTCAGCATAATCAAGCATTGTCTCTAGTTCTTGTATCACATAAAGAGATTGTTGGGTTCAGTGTGTGAGCAGCAGGGTGGTTTTGGGGTGGTGAGGTCAGACTGGATAAGCTGGTGGGCCCTTCTGGCCTTGGACTCTATGAAAGGACCTTCTAACAACCCCAGTATCTATCACCCTCTTTCCTTTCCAGGCCAAGCAGCCAGGGCCTCCCTGTTCTGATGGGAGCCTCCCTACAAGAGGTTCACTCAAGCCCCTAAGCACCTGTGCCCTCAGCTAGCATTGCCATACCTGGAGGAGGTGCCAAAGGCAGTGGCCAGCGCTGTGAAGATGCCCCAGAGGAACCTGTAGGGGTTCTTGCGTGTGAAGATGAAGTAGATAACTGGGAGGAGGATGAAGCCGTGGATGAAGTGCCCTAAGATACAGCAGAAGATGTACTTGCCCAGGCTGGTGAAGAGAACCACCACGTCCTCCATCTCCACAATCTTGCCAGCCACCAGGAACATGATACCAAGGGGAGCATACCTAAGGGCAGGAGAGACCAGTGAAGACAGGCAGACCCCCCTCAGCCACTATGGCAGGACAATGATGCCAGCCAGCATCGGACATTTGCAAACAATGACCAATTAACACCTCCCACAGGTTGGCAATTATACTCATTTTGTAGATAGGAAAAGCCAGGTTAAGGGTCTTTCCCCAGATCTGCGTGCAGTGGCCAAGCCAGGATGAGAACCCAGGAGTCCTGGCTTCCAGGCTCAGATCCTCAAAGATATTCAAGCTCCCTAACGTCCACCGAAATCTGGGCCAAATCCCTTTCTTAGTTCATGCTACTTCTCATAGGTCAGGAGGAATCCACATCTCCTGAAGCAAGTCTGCCCAGCACATGCTGCTCGGGAGTGGAGAGGTTGTTACATCAGAATGGCCATACTGGGTCAGACCAAGAGTCCACATAGCCTAGTATCCTGTCTTCTGACAGTGGCCAATGCCAAATGCTTCAGACAGAACGAACAGAACAGTGCAATTATCAAGTGATCCATCCCGGTATCCAGTCCCAGCTTCTGGCAGTCAGAGGTTTAGGGACACCCAGAGTACAGGGTTGTGCCCGTGACCATACTGGCTAGTAGCCAATCAATGGACCTATACACCAGGAACTTCTCATTCTTTTTTGAACCCAGTTATACTTTTCGCCTTCACAGCATCCCCTGGCAATGAGTTGCACAGGTTGACTATGCATTGGTTGAAGAAGTACTTCCTTTTGTTTTAAACCTGCTGCCTATTAATATCATTGGGTGACCGCCTGGTTCTTGTGTCATAGGAAGAGGTAAATAATACCTCCTTATCCACTTTCTCCACACCATTCATGATTTTTCAGACCTCTATCATTTCTTCCCTTAGTCATCTCTCAGCCTCAGTCAGGCTTTTTAATCTCTCCTCGTATGGCAGCTGTTCCACTCCCCCGATCATTTTTGTTGCCCATTTCTGTACCGTTTCTAATTCTAATATATCTTTTTTGAGATGGGGCGATCTGAACTACATGCAATTGTCAAGGTGTGGGCATACCATGGATTTATATAGTGGTATTATGATATTTTCTGTCTGATTATCTATCCCTTTCCCAACATTTTGACTGCAGATGCACATTGAGCAGATGTTTTCAGAGAACTATCCACAATGACCCCAAGATCTCTGTCTTGAGTGGTAACAGCTAATTTAGAACCCATCATTTTGTATGTATAGTTGGGATTGTGTTTTCCAATGCGCTTTACTTTGCATTTATCAACACTAAATTTCATCTTCCATTTTGATTCCCCGTCACCCAGTTTTGTGAGATCCTTCTGTATCTCTTCGCAGTCTGCTATGGACTTAACTGTCTTGAGTAATTTTGTATCATCTGCAAATTTTGCAACCTCACTGACCATCCCTTTTTCCAGATCATTTATGAAGGTGTTCAACAGCTCTGATCCCCATACTGACCCTTGGGGGACTCTGGTATTGACCCTTTTTCCACTGTGACAAATGACCAATTTATTCCTACCCTTTGTTTTCTGTCTTTTAACCACTTACTGATCCACGAGAGGCCCTTCCCTCTTATCCCATGACAGCTTACATTGCTTAAGAACTTTTGGTGAGGGACCTTGTCAAAGGCTTTCTGAAAGTCCAAATACAACAAGAGTACGCAGTGGGGCATGATCCCAAGAGAAGTGGATAAAGAGTCCAGCCATAGCCAGGAGGACTTTTGCTGATCCTTGCTGTCTACTCCTCAAGCCCAGAGAGAAGATTCTATTTATTGCCCTTTCCGGTCCAGAGATGCGAGCATCAGACCCTTCCAGAAGCAAAGAACCCCACAATCCACTAATGGATCCCCCCATTCAGCTAGGGAAAAAACTCCCATGATCCTTCCACTCCCATCTCACACTACACCATAGCGTTTCCAATACAGCAAGTCATTTACCAATCTCCCAACAGTGCAGGAAGAACAGGAACGTCCAGCTGCTAAGAGGAGACAGAGTTGGGTGTAAGCACTAACACATAATCACTGCTCCACCCGGCGTATCGGCATACCAGGAAAGAAAGTGCCAACAACATCTGCTGTATAATATTACGCCCCCGGCATGTGTCTGACCCGAGGTCAGCAGAGCAGGGATAGGTTCTATTTGTGGCTCTGCAGATGACTCTGCCACCTTGGATGAATCACTTGACATCTCCCTTTCTGTAATCAGGCTCACATCCAGTTCTTGGAGGGCTGAGAGCAAGGCACTAACTCTACATACTAGTGAGTGAGCCCAGCTCTTCCAGAGTGAGAATGTTAACGAATTAGCACTGAGCCAAGTGGAATGGTCTATGCTACACCAGTCTCCATTACAGCACAGAATCGCCACACAGCTGTCTGAGCAGCTTGGTAGAGTCCCATCCCTGGCTCATCTAGCTCCATAATTATCCCCACGGGCCTTTGCATCAACCCCCCACAGTTCTGGCTATCTACCCAGGGCGACGCACTACAGGAGAGAGTCTTATCACCAAGTTACCAGTCACTGCCCACCCCTCACTGAATCAACCCTCTTCTCCCCCAATAGGTGCAACTAGCTGCCCTTTCATACCACATGATCCAGGCGACCAGCACCATGGTGGCTTCATTGAAGGAGTTGAAGAACTTTATCAGGTTTTCCCCCTCGGGCCCAAGCTTCCGCAGAGCAATCCCAAAGACGATGGCAAAAACCACCAAACCCAGGATGTTCATCCCTTCCACTTCATCTCCCAGGGGAACCTGAGCAGAGAAGAGATCAACATTTGTCATCAGAGGAACAAGGTAGCTCAGAGAAGACAACAGACCAGGGAACAGAGAAAGGCTCTAGCTATTTGCGGATGCTTGACAGGCATGAGTTTGGCAAGGAAGGAGAGCCTTGTAGAACTTTAGCCATCAGTACTTTAAGGTCTCAGAAGGCTGGAGAACCTGGAGAGGTGACCTCCCTCCATTTGCAGGGCACAGACACACGCACTGCCTGGGTCTTGTTTTTGCAACCCTCTGCCCAGCATTCACACTACTGTACTGTCTGTACAGTCATGAGCCTCCATAGCAGACTATGCTGGGTGGCATCTGCAGGAATAAGGGAGATGGTCTGGATAGCATTTGTGAAGGTTTGCATCATACATAAGAGTCCTTCCATAACCACTTGACCGAGGACAAAGGCGAGCAATGGGAATGGCCTGTTCTCAGATCATACCTATCCAGTCACCATCTAATTTTTAAAAATACGGGGCTTCATCTTTGGGAGATAACACCACGTGTGTACTAAGGAGACCTGTCTGGCTCTCCCAGGGGTTCCTTAGACACAGTGGGGAAGGGAATATAGCAGGACGCAAAGCCTCTAGTTCTGAGAGACTACTACATCCAGGCCATGAAGAAGCTCCCTGCAACTATGTCCTATTCCAGAGCAAGGGAGAAGAGGCCAATGGGGCACCAGCAGTGTCCTAGTCACAGACAAGGAGGAATTAGGGTGGGGCTGGAGAGTTCCCGTCTGGACAGCACCTCTCAGCACCAAGTTCCCTCCAATCCAAACTGAGACAACAGCTTAGCGGATTTAGATGGTCCCACCCCAACTGGGCCTCACCACTAACCAATCCCATATGAGCAAATGGGTCCAACTCAGGGCAGCCTAGTCTCTGGCTCTGCTGTAAAGCAGAGGCCTGGGTGTGCAGCTTCTGACAAGGGGTTGGGAGGACAGCAGTTTCACCTGCTCCCTGTGTTCTTAGCAGCAGAGGCAAGGCTGAAGGTTCATCTCAGCAGAGATCAGACCAGAGCAACTTGTAGCAGCACCGTTCCCCCAGATGAGGTTCTTACCTTCTCCTCTGTGACAGTTTCATTGAAAACTCCCAGCTCATCAGTGATGTTCTTCCTGATCACCACCAGCTTGTAGCGGGTAGCATACTGGAGAGACAAAAGGGGAGATAAACTGCTTCACCCATGTCTTGTAGGCCCCCAACTCGTGTGGGGTTAATCACAAGATAGGCTGAGATGGAAAAACCCGCCCAATGTTGTTTAATGGCCAACAGGGTGGAGGAGTCTGCGCGCTTGGAAGGAAGTTATAGGTCACACTGTACAGCATAGTGACCAGTTACACTGCAGTTACATCTATAACCGCAGCATAATTGCCACAAATGAATATAACCCAAAGGTTGGCGCTGTGACAGATTTGCTTATGACCCCCTTGGTCCATTAGCAGTAACTGCACCTGCCAAACTATATTGTATGGAAACCCTGCAATTACCACAGTGCTTACACGGAGGCTTTCACCTGCTATCCAAATTCTATAACCACGTGCTCAGCCACACAGCTTGCCAGTTCCCAGGTGTATTTTTAGAATCCAGGTGCATTAAATGCACTGCAGTGCGAGCAGGCACCATGGTGCTGGTCTCCCACACAATGGAGAAGGGGCCAATTTACATCCCCATGTGGGATTTGCCTTGGTTTCTCAACCTGAGTTCCCGAACCACCCCACCCACCTGAGCTTAGCTCTCCTTTAAGGGCTCGCTCTCTCTCGCTAAAGGGCACACACTGATTGCCCTTTTTCAGTCTCAGGAGGCCGTCAGATACCATGGCACACCCATTACAAGAACCTGGAGAGACCGAGTACCACTTGGATCTACCTGATCCTAATTCAGAGTGACACAGCAAAACCACCACTGTATCTCTAGAGCAGGCGTTATGCACCCAACAGGTTCATCGTTTATTCTCTGCCGAGACGCCCCACTGTGCTAAGTGCTGCATAAACATATTGAGGACGCTTCTCGCCCACGCTAAGCCTATAGAAGGCAGCTCTTAAGAGTCGTGCAATACACCATGAGATTCACTGCTGGAGAGCTGGCTGCCAGCAACATGCACAAAACAGGGTACCACCTGCAGTATGAAAATTGGGGAACACACTGGGTTCCAGCTACACTACTGAACTGCGACGGGACTGTTCTGCCCCCAACACGGAGGAGATCTGCAGTGCAGGTGGCATTAGGACGGTGTCCTATACTTGGACAACCAGCCCAACAACAGTTTCTAGATCGGTTATTAAGGGGAGGCCTGCGGGACAAAGCACAGCATGTGGGATGATGCAGCGAGTCACTTACCGAGCGGAATGTCGCCGACACCAGGTTGGAAGGGAAAATGTTCCTGTGGAGAAGGAAAAGATTTAGACAGCGAAGCTTCAGAGAAATACAAGGTCACTGAATCAGCCCACTTTGCATTAGAGATCTCAGAGCAAAGGTTTGTCTATACAGGAAAGTTACATCCAGTTTGTTCACTCTCAGTACCCTGAATTAACTGTATAGAATTAAGTACGCAGCACGAAGCCATTATATCACCTTAAGGTACCTTATATGTACCTTAAGGTACAACCCTTGTTAATTACTGCAGCCACACAGCTCTGCAGTTGTTCAAATGAAGCAGGTAGCGTTCTGGGCAGCTATCTCCATAGTGCCAAGTTCTGCCGCTCAACTCAATGCTCTAGGATTTTTCTCACATTGCATAGTGGGAAGCCTCCCAGAACCTAGAGGACTTTTGGGATTTGGGGAAGGAGATCTGACAAACACACCCTCTCCAAACATCCTATCATTCATATGTATTTTGCCAGCGCCATTTTCAAACTGCTAATCAGGCCACCCTGGGGACACACGGAGCACCGTGCTCATGTCAGGATAAGGCACGTGTACTGGCAGTCACAGGTCTGGGACAGTGGGTTTGGATGCCACAGCAACATGGCCACTGACGGGGAGAAGAGGAAATCCAGCAGATACTTCAGTAGGGCATTTAACTGGAGCAGCCTTCCTGAATGCAGTGCTGTTTTGGGGCTTGGTCAACTAGCGCAGATGGAGAAGGACAGGACAGTGCTGCAGAACTGGGCTGACCAGCAGTAGCTGCAGCAGCCTACATTCCTAGAGATCGCTGCAGAGCTCACCCTGGAGCAGCAGAAGCCCAGCATGAGAATTCCCCTCTGCACAGAGAAGCGTGGGGCCATTTGGAAGCTCATCTTCTCCCCACTCCACCCCCCATTGCTAGTGATCAACACTTAGTGATCTGGAGTTTTGTTTTGGGGGTGGGGAAAGAGAAATCAGCTGCTTGGGCTGGTCCTGTGGAGGTGTGCAAGGCTATTAACAGGATGCAACTGCTTCAGGTCAAAGTTTGGCAATGCCTTTGCATGGATGGGGGGCCTGCATGGTACGGGGCAACTGCTACCCGATCAGTGCCTTTTCTTTGCACCACCCACACCCCTCAGCCCAGAGATTTTGATGAAAATGGTGCTGCAAAGCCTGGCTGATCCCTGGGCAAAGTTCACCAATATTAACAAGGGCTGCAGAGCAGCTGCAAAATGACAGTGGCACATGCGTTTGGAAGAGCGAAGGGAAAGCAGCCATGGCACCAAGCCAGCCTGGCTATTTCTCCTCATTGTATACCTTGTGCAGAACACAGCAAACGCTCATCACAAAACACCCATGAGCCAGGGAAGAGAACCTGGACAGGAGATGTCCAGACAACCTCTGAGAAAACATGTCCCAAGAGTTCAGGGAAACAGGAGCAGTGATGCAATCGTGCTCCTACACTGAGGCCAAGGGATAGTTTGGGGTAATGAATGTGCTACAACTAAAGCAGTGACATGCCTTTGTGAACTGGTTTTATTAGGAACTCATATGATGGAGGAAAGTTATATAAGTGATGTAACAGAATGTTCCAACCAAGCTGGAAAACAAGATCCATTGAGTTAACAAGTAACACCCACCACAAACACACTACTCCTTTAGTAAAAGAAACCCAGACAGTTAACTAAGAATGCAGACCACAGAAATGTGGCACACCCAGCCTAGGGGGTGCTCACAATCTCCTGGAGGAGCGGCACTCAGGCCTATCCTGCTGCAGAGGGTTGAGTGAAGTCTTTCCCACACCACAGCAGTCCCAGTGTGGTGTGTTCCACATAGTTGGCAGGGCAGGGCAAGATTTCGGGGCAGTGCTTGACCTTTGCTACCAAAAAAGAAAAATCTCCATCATGTCCCTTTCCAGGGCCACATGCTCTCCTATAAGCCTCCACCCTTCTGCCTTCATAGGCTGCAGGCACTGATTCCCTGAAGGTTTCTTCTTATCTCCAACGATGAGGAAAAGACTTGAGCTAATTTTATTGGTGCCAGGACCCTGGATGCATAGGCCATGGGAACTAGCTGCTGAGGGCAATACATGTATTCTCCCAGTACTAGTCCCCATACCAATAGTGAGAAAACATTTCTTCTCCCTCGGATTTCAGAATGCCCTTCCCCCCTGCTCTTCCCAGTTGTATAGCCCTCTAGCAGTGCTGGGTAGGAGGCAGGTAAGTATTAGCCTGCAGGGGTGCTTATCCCATCCTCATGTTGGAGAACTGGTCTCAGGCAGTCCTGTTCTAGAAGGCAATGACAAACCTAGGAGAGATGCAGCACTGCTATTCCTGAGGATGGGGTCTGCCCAGCTGCTGCAGGAATGGAAGGGGACCACTAGCGCTACAGGGCGTATATGGCCATGAAACGTGTGCACTAGAGCACAGCATTCCCTCTGCCTTAATTTTTTTATGAACACCTGTAAAAAAATAAACCTTTACAGCAACTAAACACAAAGGTTAACGGCCTGTAGGAGGTGATACAAATGCCTTGCAATTCTGGAGTGGCTCCATAAGCTGATTTTGGCCATTTACCTGATACAGTTTAATTGTATCTTCACTTGAAGTGCACTGGAACAACCTGGGACCCAGAGTATAGTTCCTGCTGGAGCTGCTGCTACAACAAGCATAAACTGTGTACGAGTAACCCCCACCATGGCATTGGCTGTGGTATTTGTTATTTTATAGCTTTAAGTCTCTGGCACAGGTGCCCTTTTGAGCATGGAGGATGGAAGATAACTTCTGACGGTTCGTCTTAGCTCCGCTCAGCTTGGCAGAGGACAGCTGGTACCCAGAAGACTGCTGTTTAATGCCCCCTAGATTGTATTGCAACATGGCACATAATACAGGTACACCTCCGCCCCACAGCATGGTAAAGCTGACTGCAGGTAGGTCTCTCCTCTATGGCAGCTTGAGTCAGGCTTCACACAGAGGGTTCTTGTGTGAACTCCGCAATGCTGGGTCACACAGTTCTTGTCAACCCAAGAAGACCTCCTCCAGATTAAAGGACCCTAGACAGCTTGGGAATTGTCATACTGTCTTGGATGCTTTGTAGAAAACAGCCCCTAAGAATGTCATCAGTGGAGTCCAGTCCCATTACCTACCCCTCTGATGAGCATTACTGGAAACCCTGTTCTCATCCCTTGTTTTCAGGTACCTCTGACAGAGCCCCTTTGCTCTGGCTGGGCATTGGAACCAGGCCTGGCACTGCCTCCACATCTCAGTGTCTTGTAGATGTCTGCTGTCCAATGCTGGACACTGCTCTTGCTGGAGAGCTGCAGGCAAACTCAGGTGGTCTGCAGGTCTCCTGGAAATACGGGTCATGAACTCATCCCTACCTGGTAATGTAGAAGGGCAAAGCTGGCTGCATGCCACCACAGAGTATGCATCCAATCAAGATGAGCCCAAAGCAGAAGGCAGCATAGATAGGCCAATCCAGATGTGAAGCAGTGCAGTGTGGGATAGCAACAGGAGAAATGCCAGAAGCAGAGTAGTTAGGAATGCATCTATGTGACCCTTAAGCAGATAAACTGCAAAGTGGAGTCACTCTTGTTCTAAATAGGATTCATTAAAACAGCCTGATCTGGCAACATCCCTCTTTAGACAAGCCCTGACTCTCACAACCACAGTGAGCTTCTAGCCATTTTACAAAATCAAAGTGCTTCTTCCAAGGTTGCAGCATTAGCTCTGGGGACAGAACCCAGAAGTCCTGACATGGAGGCTTCGGACCTGACCTGTTTGCATGGCTTTTCGGGTTGCTTGCTAGAAGCGCAATACCCAGTTAGAAAGAGAGCAGGAGCCTGCAACGCCCTTTGTGCTCAGAACTCAATGACATCCTTACGAGTTAGGGTAGGGGCGTGGTAGGTGTACTCCAAGATGGACTTGCACTGGAGTGATATTCTCACCTGAAAGCCACTAAAAGATGGCACCATGGAACCCCACATTTGTAAGGTCTCCCCTATCCCACTGGGCTCACTTTACATGTATTACAGTAGCACAGAGGTCTCAGCTGACTTAGGGAGTCCCACTGTGTTGTGACCAGTACCTGCATCTAGCAAGAGGGGAAACCAAGGAACAGCATATTGGGGGTGGGGGGGAAGGAGGAGGCGCAGAAGAGGAGTGACTCGCCCAAGGTCACCCAGCAAGTCAGTGGCAGATCTGGAACTAGAACCCAGGTCCAAAGTCCCAGTCCAGTGGGCCACACTTCCTCGTTCCTTCTTGGGATCATCAGGTTGACTAATTTTCCAAGGGAAGCACATCGTCATCTGCAGCAATGTTTTTATTGGATTGGAATTTAGTAGACAATTCTGTTAATCTGAGGAGAGTTAGAATCCAGGCTGCTCTCTGAGTTAACAAGAATCCTGGGTGCTAAGAACTCTATCCATATTATAAAGGAATTTTTAGTAACAGCTCCCCTGCTCTTCCATCCCCCTCCATCAGAGGTTTGGCACAAAGGCAATATTTGTATTTGCCTCACAAGTTGTCCATGGGGCCTTTTCATGCACCTTTGTCACTTTCATTTAGTAGTGATCTGTCTGATCAGATCATCCACTCCAGCGAGCCACTAGACAACAGAATGACTGTTCCCAGCAGAGTAAATACCAGCTTAGCTGCATATCCTGGAGCATGCTATGCTGCACCTAACTAGTTGTCTCTGGTATCCGGATCCATCACCTCTTTCCCTGACGGCTGCAGTTTCTATTGTTGCCTTTGATCAGACCTGCTACATGCCACCCAGCCACCGGATAAAGGAATTTGTGCCTGGCACCCACAAGTCAGTTGTGATACCCACTCTATGGATATACCCAACATATATGCCTCTGTCTTCTACACATCTGTATCTGCAAGAGACAACCTCTGTTTCCGACCTAGAGGACAGAGACAACACTGGTCTCATTGGGGAGCTGCCAGGGTTGAGAACACTGCACAGGCCTTTGACACTAGGTAGATTGGCAAGTTTCTATAGGAATAATTCCTTTGGTCAGTTTCACTCAGTTGTATGTTACATTATGCTTGACCCATCAGCCCGACTGATCCTTTGGGTCTCACCACCTTCCTCTGAACATACTGACCAGCCCTCTTAGTTAAGGATCACCCATAGATCTGTCTGACTTCCTCCAGGGAGCTGAGTAGCATAGCCTGGATAAGATTAGACCCAACTCTACATCTCATGACTACCAGAACCACCTCTTCTCTCTGCACCTCCCATCCCTGCAAAGATCTCCAAGCTCTTTGAACCCATTTATTTAACTGCAAAATGTAGGCTAGTAACTTAGCAGGATTTATAAGAGAATTAGATGTTCAGAAGGATAAGTGGGATATCCAGAGCTGATCATTAATATTAAAAGCCAGGCGCTTTGGAACAGATAGCATCCTTCCTTGCTCCAGGCATAAGTCAGCTTCTAACTTTTGGGGTCAGAGGATAGTTTCTCTGGGGACAGGTTATCCCAACATTGCTGGGATTCTTGGACCTGCCTCTAAAGCAGCTAGCACTGGGTTCAGTGGAAGGAATGGGTTAGATGGGCCCCTGATCTGATGCAGTCTGGCAATTCCTGATTTCAGAGATGGGGAAACTGAGGCCCAGACAAGGGACAGTGGCTCACTCAAGGTCACAATGCAAGCAAGTGGCAGAGATGAGAATTGAATCCTGGAGCCTTAACTCCCAAAGCTGCACCTCAGCCATACAGAACAGGGCTTTCTTCTCCCTAGGCAACATGACACTAATAGCTACTTCCATCAGATATTTTAGATGAGATCAGGGAGAGGGGATTTCCCCTGGTAGAGCCAGCAGGCCCTTCAGCAATTCCCAAGGCTGAAAGCAGGAGAACTTGGCTGAGAGACTCCATCACAGGCCAGCACAATCCCTTGGGGCAGTGGGGAGATGCCGGCATCCTCTCTGCCAGCAGCCAGCCCTGAAACACGAATCCAAACAGCAGTCATATGGGGCCGCCACAAACAAACCCCAGCAATTGCCACATTCCAATACAGGACTGGTTCTAAAGGGACCGACCGTGTTTTGCCCGCAAGAGAACTATCCTGATCCAAAGGAAACATGGCATAAGCCCAGCTCAGCCCTAGCTGGGAGTCAGGTGGGTAGAAGGGACTGTATGCCCCCTCCTCCCCATTGGAGGGGCATACCCACTGCAGAGGTAAAGGCAGGCTCTGGAAAGGGAAGTATATGGCTGCCCTTCTGTGATCCTCTTAAGGACACAATACCCTGTCCCCAAGTTACCCAAAGATAGGAGCCAGCTTTCCGCTCAAAGTGCAGCCACTATTACCAAAAGCAACAAAGCTCTGCAGACTCTGCTGTCATGTGCCTCCAACTAATCCTGCACAATAGGGCTAGTGTGAGCCTTCCTGCCAAATTCCCAGAGCACTGCCATGGACTGCATTAGGGATCTAGTTCCCAGTCACCCTCCTTTACAGGACTCCCCAAACAGTCACAGAGCCCAGCATAAGAGGCAGGGTGATATTCTGCACATGCACAGAGCTCTACTCCAGCACAGTGGTCTCCTGCAGCAGCTTCTGTCCCTGCTGGTCTCAATCCCATGGGGAGAAGGGAACATTCATTAGAGCTCCATTCTTCACTGATTGACAGTCAATTCATATCCTGCATTCATGGCACTCATTCCCACCTGCAAGGAGTCAGATCCCTCTACGTAGATACCAGTTGAACTGGAGTTTGAGCAACCTTAACTGGTCCCATCCACTACAACATAGGACTGGTTTATGCTGGCTGGAAAGGACTACCGGAGGAAAACTCATAGGCCCCAACTTGTGACTCGTTCTCACTAGCACAAAGCATCAGTGAACCACCACCAGATCAGCATGATGGCATGTCACTATGTGCGCTGATGTGAATGACTGTACAAGATCCCACAAGCAACAGAATCAGGCCCCAGATGTCTGAAGTGGTTCTGTTTTTTTCCATTCAAACCAAGGAGTGGCTTTCTAGCCTAGTCTCTTCCCCTTATAGCCTCTGCAGGCCCAGCCCCAACCCCACCACTTGCAGCTAAAGTCCATATTTTATCAGACTTCCTGTTTCTTAGCTTCCCCATCTGTTCAATGGAGTTAATAGCCCTGCCCGGCCTTCCCAGAGAAGGAGCCAATACTGATAGTAGAGCATATAAGATCAGGATTTTCACATCCAATCTTATCAGCCCCTGCTGCAACTCTAGGTAGGTCTCCTTGCTCTGATGTTTGCGTGATAATTCTCACATTGAGTCCAGTTGGCTTTTACAATTAAGGGCTAGTCTACACTATTGCTGAAATCTATGTAACTTATGGGGCTGAAAAAGACACACTCTCCCCAAGCACCATAAGTAACATCGATCTAAGTGCTTTCCACACCAGCGCTAAATCTCCCGCCAACATAGCTTCCGCCTTCTCACAGAGGTAGAGTAATTTTGCTGACTGGAGAGTGCTGATGCGCTTCAGCAGATGTGCTACAGTTGCATTGGTGCAGCTGTGCTGTTGTAGTGCTCCAGTGTAGACTTGCCCTTAGGCTCAGGAAGGCAGTAGATTGTCCACAAACATGTCGGAGCATCCCAGGCCAGCATCTCTCCTCCTCACATTCCCCAGGATCAATAGGCCAAGGTTTCCCTCTGTTTCCACCCAAGCTGTTAGGAAGGCTTCTCTGAGCACAAGCCAGTCTGTGCAGCTGATTCAGATGAGTGCTGATTAGAACTAGTGAAAAATAGAGGAGATTGTTGGTGTCTGATGCAGGAAATTTAACTGGTTGTTAAGATGGATTCTACACATTTCTGAAACTTCTAGTCCCTTGGCAGAAATAACGGGAGCAAACCCCTCGCTCCGGACAAGCAGGAACATTTCTCTGACTCTCTCAGAGCAGTGTCTGTGTTAGAGCTTCCAGTAGCAGGGATAAGGTCTTTGATCTTTTATAACCAAGTGCACACGGATGCTTTGATACAATCACACGTCTCAGTGCAGGAAGCCTGGCAAGTAGGGACAGAATCTAACATCCTCAAGCTTTTCTGATTTAATCTCAAAATAAAGTGCTATCCTGCCACCCCCAGAGACTGAAGCGCTTCCTTTATCCCCAGGGCAGGTATAGCACAGGCAAAGGCAGGATGATCACACACCCAGGCATGCCTCAGCCAGCAGCATTAATTGTGTAGCAATACCTACAGTGTACAGCAGTGCTTTTCATCTGTAGAGCTCAATGCACTTTACTAAGGAGGTCCATACCATTCACACACCCATTTTATAGAGGGGGAAACTGAGGCATGGAGAGAGGAAGGGTCTTGGGCAAGGTAATCCAGTGAGATTGTGAACAGAACACAGGTCTATGGCACCCCAGTGCAATGCTCTAACCACCAGGCCACATTGCCTCCCAGAAGGGTCCTCAGCTCTGGCAGTTGCTCACTCTCACTCCCCCTCTTCGGATCAGGATAGCAGAGCCTAGAGCAGTGGTCTCCAAACTTTTTTGATCACGCATCCCTATCAGTAAAAAGTTTGAGCATGCACCCCCTGCCACGCACCAAATAAAAAAAGCATGCTCCTCCTGCTGCACACCCCCAAGGATCCTCTTGCGCACCCCACTTCGGAGACCACTGACCTAGAGGATCCAAACACGCTATAGGGATCATCCATTTTCCTGGGAGCAAGGGGGAGAGGAAGCAGTTTATTCAGATGTGCCCAGGTGCCCCTGGACGGGCATTTTGACCTGTTCAGTTCTGACTGTGTACACAGTTCTCCTTTGAAAGAGGCTTCAGCACAGCTTCCAGTGGGGGAGGGAAAGCACGGGATTAGGGGTCATGAACAGGACTAATAATGCTTGCAGTAATCGTTGGATATAGATACTTGCCTGCTAGAACTGAGTGAGACCACACTTATTTCACACAGGCTGCTGAGCAGCCATACAAGAGCAAACAGATGTTCAACCCATGTCAGATTCAAACCAGAAGATTCCAGATCCCAGCTGCTGTTGCTGCTTCTAACCCCTCCGGATAAACATGTTTATGATGTCACTTGGCACTAGGGAGGATTTAGCATACTCAAGACACATGGAGCAAAGTCCTGGTTAAAAAACAAAACCAAAAAACAGGATCACTGAAGATTAGTGAAATGCCAGGAAATTCCAATGTAAAGCCAATGACTCTGTCCTCAATTCCCCCTTGCTGCAAAGGGATGAGATGGAGCGTATTAACGACAAAAGATCTGCCTCAAGGAAGTCCAGCGCTGGTGGTGGCTTTACAGCGCTGTAACTCACTACCTGTCCACACTGGCAAGGCACATACAGCGCTGTATCTCCCTGGCTACAGCGCTGCATATACTCCACAAGAGGAATAAAAAGAACAGTGCTGGTGCTGCAGCGCTGGAGTGCCAGTGTAAACAGTGATTAATCTTACTACGCTGTAACTGACCTCTGGAATCTTCCCATAATGCTTTTAAGTAAAGATTACACTCTGTTTTGTTGTGAGCTCAGGGCTCCCAGAGCTGCTTATCTAACAAACGAAAACACAGCTACTGTTTGCTGTGAATGAGGCAGGCAGGGGGATCCCTATGGAATGTCCACAGCTAGTGTTTGCTTGAGGAGAGAAGCAGCACGGGGCAGGCTGGGGGGTCCGTTTTGGAGCAGCTGCTTATCTGGTCTGTGAGGAAAAAAACAAAGAAGGCTATTTGCATTTAGTGAATGAGAGAGGGGTGGGAACTTGCAAGGCAAGGAGCTGACAGTGTCAGCTCCAAAAATCCACTCTCTTCCCCACCCCACGCTCCCTGTCACACTCCACCCCACGCCGCTCTTTTGAAAAGCACATTGCAGCCACTTGAACGCTGGGATAGCTGCCCATAATGCACCACTCCCAACACCACTGCAAATGTGGCCACAACAGTGCACTGGTAGCTGTCAGTGTGGCCACACTGCAGCGCTTTCCCTACACAGCTGTACGAAGACAACTAACTCCCAGCGCTGTACAGCTGCAAGTGTAGCCATACCCTCAGGTACCCCTTCCATTTTAACGGATGTCTCAAGTGGGCAGCAGTTTTGCATGAGCAGAACCATTGACATCTGTCTAAATTTGTGCTGCCACTCAGCTGACACTCCTATAGTTGATGGGAACCTATCCCTTTACCATTACACTGGCCCAAATCCCGTCCTTCCACCATCCCACTCCTGCTACAGACACCCAAGATCACTATTGTTAGAACAAGTTCTTTGCCTCTTTTGGGCGTCTCATTGCTCTCTGAAGTTTCAGTGTCGCACCTGTGAGATATTTCCAGCTCTATGTGAAAGTCAGACAAAGCTCTTAAGACTGTAATGCCCAACAATTGGCTGGGAGGGAAGAGCAGTGAGAAGAGTTTCAGGACAGTTACAGGACCCAAAATAACTTTTCTAAACTTATTTAGCTTAGTCTAATCAATTTAAACGCTCCTTTTGACCTGGGTCCTGTGGACAACAAGGCACGAGCCAGCCACTACAGGAAAAATGGTCCATTGGTTACAACATGAAAGCTGGCACCCCAAGTCCCAGCCTCCCCACCACAGAGTTCCTGTGTGATCTTGGACAAGTCAGTTAGCCTCTGTGCCACATTCCCCCATCTATATAATGTGGGTAACAGTCCTGCCCTACAGGGGGGTTCTGGGAGTAAATACATTAGACCGTGAAGCACTTTGAGAGCTGACGAGAAGCACTCCATAAGGAATTGTCAGTTCATGCAGAGTGCACAGGCCCTTCATTGGGCAGAGCACCATGGCTGAACAGGACTGTTGGGTTCTGCCACATGGGTCTGTATTTGTCTTGGGAACAGATTTAATGATAGCTTTTTTAAAAAACAGACACAAATTCCCCTTATGTTGGATTACTGTCGCTTATGAAAGCTACAGAGTCGATTCCAGCTGCAGCAGAATGCACACTGTAATCACAGCCAGCCACTCCAAGCCCATTTATGACTGTGCTTGAAGAGTTTGGACAGTTACAGCAGTTTATATTAGTTTAAGCTACCAATCCCATGGCAGCCTCTGGGGCCTGCCTAGTGTCAGCCAGCTGCAGTATTCATTTACACAGCCTCAAAAAAAAATCAATGCAGACTTGACCTGAGCGACAGAGCAAGACAGCAGCAGAGCTGGGAATAAAATCCAGTCCAGTATCTACTCACCTCCAAATCTGGCAGTAAATTGAACAGAGAAAGCATGCAAACCCCATTAACTATCAGATGCAGTGACGATCTCTTTCTCTAGGTCGTGCATGGTTTTCTCTCAACATTTGTTTTGCCCAGAAGTTTTGGTTTAAGGTAGTCCATTTTTGGCCCATGTAGAACAGGTGCTATCCTGGGCAAGAAGATAGTGTCGCCAACAAGTAGCAACTGGGTAAAGCAGAGAGTGTCTACACAGCCTAGCTATCACCAAATACGCTATTCTAGAACAGCTGTGTGTGGACACACTATTCCAGAATAATTACTCTGCTTTCTTGGCCCTGCAGATGGGGGAGCGGGCATGGAGATCTAGTTTGTACTCTACTTTGGCACTAGGGAAGGCCTGATGCAGAAAGCCCAGCTGGGCTCTCTAGATTCTCCTTAGCTTGTTCATCTTTTTTTTTTAAAAGCCAAAAATTGTTGTTTTATCTGGAATCAGCAAGTTTCAGACAGACCACACCAACAGTTAGTCATTTTTCTGCTGAACACTTCACTGGAAAGGCTCCAAATCGGGGTGTTCTGAAGGAGACTGGATAATTAGAGTTAATGATCAGAGTTGCCCCTCTGGTCTGACCAGCCCGCCAATATCCAGGGCCCGGCAGGTCATTTCTATTAGGAGAAATAGATGAGTCAGTTCTTGGTACCTTGTTTATTCACAACATCTAAAGTCCTGTTTCTGAGCAGGCAGTTTCTTTGCTCTGAAATTCCTCAGCCTGCCACTCCAGCATGCTCTGTACCAAAGAAGCTTCCCCTGAAGGTCATGCTCACAATTCCTTGTCCTAGCTCTCTGCATCCAACACCAGCTCTTAGCTCCTTCATTGGCAACTCAATCCACACAACTTCATTCTGACCTGCCATACATCCTGGTGCCTTTGGTGGTAGCCCCCCCAATGACAGGGCCTTATCTCCACAGTTTTCCTGCTGTAAACAAAATAAAGACCTACCCACCCACTTTTTTTTTTGGACAGTGAAGATGTAGTTCAAGGATTTGTCTATACACAGGAGTTCTAGAAGGACAGCTATTGAGCTTTGAATCTACAACATACTTGAATCTGAATTAACTTTCAAATGCAGCCATGCTCCAGGAGTACTTGGCAAACCCACAGGCTTTAACAAGGGTTAGAATTGTCTTTGGATCCCAGCCACACCTGCTGGCACCCAGGAGCACCTTGAGGCATAATAGCAATAGAGAGTTATAATTCCGCCTATTTGAACTCTGACGAAGGCACTGATAATTCATTGGCAATAGGCAGTTAGAGATTTCTCCCCTTTTGTAAGACATTTGCATCCCTGACCCAGACTCAGCCAAGCAACTATAGCATTGGCACCCTTAACTCACCCTTGCAAGAGGCAAGGAAACAACCTACACTTCGGCTGCTATTTCTGATTTACAAACACAGGCAACATGACTATTTTGTTTGGATTAATTAATCTCTCACCTTTCCCCCCCACTAGTCTAGTGGTGCTCACCAAAGATCACCGACTTCTTGTGCTGCCCTCAGGGCATAGATAAAGCTACATCGATGTCTTTACCCCACAGGAGCTCCTAAGAGCTATTTTTAGTGTTTTTTCTAGACTTGAGGCAGACAGCTTTGTTTTAGACGTTAACCCATGCTTGATAGTTCAAAGCTCTGTTTTACCATTCCCCTACCCAGCCTCCACATGGCTAGTGCTGGAATGCCTGCCCAGAGCAGCGCTCCAGTCTCAGCCCCACCCTATGCAGCACTTCCTTTGCCTGGCAGCAGACTCAACACATAGTCAACATTGCATCAGACAGACAGCACTCCACTTACTTCACACCCCTGCATCTCCTAAAGACAGGACCAGTGGTGACTTCCCCTCTGTTTGGTTTGTTCCCTGAAAAAGCCAGAGCATCTAATGCAAGCTACATTTTCATTCCACTGAAGCAAGGGAGTTTCAGCATAAGACACAGGCTTACATGGAAGCTAGCCACTGGCAGAGCACTATGTTGGAGCCCTCTGGCAAGAGATGGCTTCAGTAGCTAGCTTACTAGCCCTCAGCCACATAAAAGCCCATAAAGAACCCAAAGAGACTGTTCAAATGTCAGTTTGTGTGACTCACTTCACATGAATCCTGCATGAATCAAGACGTTAAGCTTTTGCCAGGAAGAGAGGAAATTCTGACAGGCTGTTCCAATGAAGGGAGAAGATTCAGGCCGTTAGGGACACAGCAGCACCTCGGCCATGAAGCCAACAAGACCAGAGAGTAGTTCAGAGCAAGTGTCCAAAACACAGTTAGCTAGTTCTCTGGCCAATAGGCATTACACTCCAAGTGTGGGGCTAGGACATAAGTCATCTATGCAGGGATGTTTGGTGTTAGTTGATGGAGAACTCCTGCAACAAGAAATTTCTGTTCGTCCATCAAAACAGGAACAGGGCATCTGATTTAAGCATATCAATAGACACAAATGAAGCAAAGGAGCTTGCAGCTATTTCAGAGCTTGGTCATCTCTCACACTGGGGCTCCATGACCGGCAGTGTAGTGATCAAAGATACTGCACTGGCCAAGACAGACAATAGCCAGTGCTAGTGTCCATCCTCCCCTGCCATGCATCAGCTCTCTCAGACACAAGAAGCAGCCTGTTACCTCAACAGGCTCTCTCCATCAGCAACAAGCCTGACTCCTTCAGTCTGTGTCCAAATGCCAGTCCAGGCTAGCTGCTCAACCAATCCCACCTCCCATCTGACAGACTCAGGATGTCAGGTTTATACCAGCACAACGTGGTCGTCACCCCAGATTTCAAACCAATCTGTTCACAAAGAGCCTTTGCATTCATCAGTTGTGATCTAGGGTTATTTGTCCTCCTCCAAGTCAACTCCCTTGGGCATGAAGATAGTATGAAAGATGCTACAGAAGGCTGGTCTTTGTGGTTCTAATCCCCTCTCTGCCACAGCCTGCATGACTGTAGGCAAGTCACAACTTAGGAATAATCCCTACCTCCCGGTTTGGGTGGAGCAGGGATGTGATCTAGTTATTTGTATAATTCAGAAACAAAGAATGTTTGATGGTTCAGGAGCTCAGTCAGCTTTGCCTGCATTGCCTCTGCCCTTGGAGTGGGTTAGGGCTATATTCATTCAGCAGCAAGTTACAGGTTTTGTGACAATTCTCTTCCTTATGGGCTGCATGCCACTTCTCTCATCCCCAGCTACCAAGGACAGACTTGAATTCAACCACCGCTCACTGTGACTCAGCAGATTCAGTGGGAGGATGGTCCCTGTTCCAGGGAACTGCTATCACAAATAGACTCCCCCTACTAGGCTTTTTGTTAAAAGCTATGAGGGAAAAAACCCTGCCCTTAACCCTTGGAGAGAGACAGAGATGCCATCATGTTTCTCACAGAGGCAGGCTGCTACGTAGCAGTCTGCAACCAGATCGGGAATATCTACTGCAAATGGACCATATTGACTGCAGTTGAGACCCTGAAAGGAGTAAAGCCCTGGTAGAGTGTCAGCATCTGAGACAGCCCAGAGGGATCTCTCCCTTTTATACTTTGGCAACACTTGTATAGCTTGACATGACAACTGAGTATTAATGAATTAACAGCCTAGAGGCCAGTCTGCCTCTGCATACATACACCATGAGGAAGAGGATGTTGGTAATGGACATGTGACGTCACACACAATAAATGCAATATGCAGGCCATGTTGAATCAGAAGTTTTAGAAGGCTCCCATCACTCCAGACATACTACAGGGCTTGAAGTGCAAATCAGGTCTTTACAAGCTTCCCATGGGATCCAGGTTGCTGGACCCAAGTAGCAATGAGACTTTCCACAGCAAGCATTTAACATGCCTTCAGCAAGGGGAAGGAAGGATGGAGTTGGGAGCAGGACACAGGACTGGAAGTCAGCAGCTCCAAGTTCCATGCCCAGCTCTGCCATAAACTTACTTGGTGACTTGCCCAAGATACCTACACTTTATTCCAGTTTCCCCAACCGTACTGGGAAAGGAGGCAGGGAGACTAAAGTCATTCTTGGGATCTCCAGCTGGAGGGAATGCTGTGCAGGTGGCAAGTCACATTCCCTTCCAACATTTCTTGCTCATCTTTCACCCTAGCATGTTACAAACTCTCAACCAACCAGACACTGAAGGGACCCACAGAGCTTTAGTTACCACTGGACAGGAGTCTGTAGGTAGAACAAGGTTAGTAGAAAGCCTTTGATGTTAGTTCTAAGGCAACTGTCTTAAACTGCCACTCTGAGCAGGTTTACTCTGTATATATAGGACAGTACCAACATGAGGCTTTAATGTCTAATGGGGGGAACTGCATGCAACTCAGTGACCCTGTTCAGAAGCGTGAGAAGCTAAGTGGGTGGCTGTGATGCCAGGGAGGCCACCAACCAGAATAGCGTAAAAGGGAATGAGCATAACTCCCCTCTCCACCACCTGCAACCGGAGCCCCCAGCTGTCCTATCCAGGCCTTGGAGCAGCCACCATCACGGGGCTAGGAGGGGAGGAAGATCCCTCACCCCATCCACCTGAAAGGCGACTCAGGTGACCTGGGCAGCAAAGGCACCTTCAGGTGAAGGACGGGATCTGCAGCCCCCCAGGTACGGAGCTGGAGCCGGGATGGAATCAGCAGGGCCAGCCGGGACTTGGGTCCCTCCTAGATCCGGGCTGGAGGACAGAACGACACGTGTCCGTTTCCCCTTCGCTACCGGATCAAGTCTTGCCTAAGACACAGGCCTCCACGCTCCCCAGACACCAGCGCCGAGTTATGTACAGCGCCGCGCGCCCGCCCACCCACGCCCCACGTGCATCATCTACCCCAGGGAACAGGCAGCTCCCCACTGGCGTATGCCCCCTCCCCAGCGCCTCACCTGATGAGATCCAGGAAGGAGTCCGCCACCTCCTTGGCCTCGGGCACGCCTCCGCCCCCCTCGCCCCCTAGGCTGGGCGGCGCGGCCCCCTCCCCGGGCCGGATGATGAAGGCCAGGCTGACCCCGACGGCCGAGGCCAGCAGCGTGGTGAGCAGGAAGAAGAGCATGGCCCAGCCCCCCAGGCGGCCCAGGGCGGCGGGGTCCAGGCTGGCGGCGCCGGAGACCAGGCTGCAGACCACCAGCGGCAGGATGATCATCTTCAGCAGGCGCAGCAGCAGCTCGCCGGGGAAGGAGAAGGCGAGGATCCCGGCGCGGCTCAGCCCGCCCGGCACCTGCCGCACGCCGAGCCCCACCGCCACGCCGGCCAGCACCCCGGCCACGGTCAGCAGCACCAGCAGGTTGGCGCGCAGGCAGCCCCGCAGGCGGGCGGCCTTGGAGGGGGAGCCCGGCGGGGGGAAGAGGGCCCCGTTGCCGGCCTCCTGCGGGCCGATCTCCCCGTTGGAGGCGCCCTTCTCCCCGGCTTCTCGGAGGCGCACGCGGTCCCGGCACGCGGCCATGGCCCCAGGGAGCGTCGGGTCCCGATGCGCGCGCGGGCGGGCGCGTGGAGCAGCCGACAGACAGCGCGCGAGCGCCTGGAGCCGGGGCGCGAGCTGCCGGCGGCGGCGAATAGGGAAGCGTGGAGGTAGCGGCGGCGCTTTTGCGGAGAAGAGCGTCTCGGGGCCCGGGCACGGTGATTGGCGGAGCGGGCTAAGGGGCGGGGCGATGAGGGCGGGAGAACGAGGGGCGGGGCGGGGCTAAGGAGAAGAGGGAGAGTTCCCGCCCAAAAGGCTCTGCCCAACCGCCGGTTGTGGGGGTGGGGGGGTTGTTGTCTTGTCTCCCCACATATTACCTCAGTAGGAAAGTTGTACCCCCACCTACACACAGCCACCCACAAGCCCATGTCACCATGACTCAGGGCCGGCGCTTCCATTTAGGTGGCCTAGGCAATCGCCTAGGGCGCCAGGATTATTGGCGGGCGGCATTTTGCCGGAGGGGGCGTCAGGCGGCTCCGGTGGAGCTGCCGCAGTCGTGCCAGCTGACGGTCGGCTGCTCCCGCGGCTGCGGTGGACCTCCCGCAGGCACGACTGCGGCAGCTCCACCGGAGCCGCGGGACCAGGGAGTGGGGCGGCGAAATTTCCGTGCGCCTAGGGCACTAAAACCCCTAGCGCCGGTGCTGCCATGACTCCCCGTGCACAGGCGTCCCTCCCTGAATTCTCACATCAGACCACACTCGCCACCCAAAGCCCCTCATCCCCCGTGTGCCATGTGACAGGGACACATTGCTGATGACCATGACGCCGCCTCCATGCGCTTAGCCCCTGCGCCTCCAGTTCCATCACCGCACCCAACCACCAGATCCACTCCCCTCAGAAATACCTCAGAGCACATAGCCAACCCCAAACTGAATCTGTTGCCCTGCCTGTTAGCCAGCGGCTGGACGGTGTCTCCCAACTATCGGCGCCTGTGTCTCAGCCACACACCTGCCACCACCCAGCCACCCAACCGTGCCTCACAACTGCCACCATCCAGCCACCCAACAGTTACTCCCAACTGCCATCTCCCATCCAATAGTGCCTCCCAACTATCACCACTTGTCTTTCAGCCACACAACTGCCCCCACCCAGCCACCCAACTGTGCATCCTAATTGCCACCATCCAGCCACCCAACAGTTACTCCCGTCCCAACTGTCACCTCCCCCGATGGTGCCTCCCAATTGTCAGCGCCTGTCTCTCAGCCACCCAAGTTATCTCACTAGCCACCCAACAGTTTACTCCCATGAGTCACAACAGTTACTCCCACCTGCCATCCCCCATCTTCCAGCCACCCAAATTACTTCCACCTTCTACCTCCCAGCCACCTAAGTTACTCCCACTAGCCACCCAACAGTTACTCCCACCAACCACACAACAGTTACTCCCAGCTGCCATCTTACTTCTCCCACCCACCAAACTGCCACCTCCCTTCCACCCAGCAGTTCCTCCCAGATGCATTCCTTCAGCCTCCAGCTCCTACTCAGTTGTTACCCCCAAATGCTACTTTCCAACTCCCATACCCAGCTTCCCACTCCCCAGGGGGCATTCTGATTAACTCTCAGTCTCTTCTGCTGCTCCGGAGCATCACCCTAGGCACCAGGCTTGGTGCATGACTAGCAGTACCTCTGAGAAGGACATATGGTTGCCACCTCTGAGGGCATCCAGGATGATCCTGAGCCCTTAAAACTGGACAAGTGGCATTGTGCGCTGCACAACATTACAGATTCCCCAGTACAGCTACCTCAACAAAAGGACAATCCTGGGAAAACCTGGGCAGGTGGCAACCCTAGACTAACTCCCTGGTTACTCAGTGAGGGAGGAAGAGGACAGTGGGCTGGGAGAGAAGGAACAGCTATAAGCACAGAGATGAGAAGGAATGGGGAAAAAAAAAGAGAGAAGAGAAGAGGATGGAGAGGATGCCTCATGGCTATGAACAACGAGGGCCTTGATGGACCCAACTCAGACCTGCCACCTGGCCTCAGGTAGGAGAATTGACAGTAACAGGCAGAAGTGAAGGAGAATGGGAAACGTGTGAGCAATATTTCGAGACATTCTTTTTCTGGGTAAGACTCATCACTCCTCTTCCTATTCCCTGCATCAACTAGACTTGTAGGGCCAGACCCTCAGCTGAGGTAAATTGGCATAGTTCCACTGAAGTCAATAGAGCAACACCAACATTCAACAGCTGAGGATCTGGCTGATTATTCACAACTTCAGCAAATTCTGCATCTTTCCCTCTGTCAGAGTTCCTGGGCTAACTGTCTCTCTGACTCCTTCCTGGTCTTTATGGGTGCACTTCCTCCAGGTCTCATGGATAGAGTCATCACATCTTTCAGGGTGGAATCACACAGTTCTCCCACTCTCAGACTGGCCTTGAGCTGCAGTCCACTGGTATTAATCTTGATTATCTCATCAGATTCAATTTAGGCTTAGTACCTACAGTCCACTCCTGTTGGGAGCAATGACCACAAACAGCCTTTTAAAGCAAAGTATTGTTTATTTAGAATAAAAGCATTTCAGGGGAAAAGATCTTAAAATTACAAACAGACTCTATCCATGTCTAGCTTACCAGATGCCAATCTATGTTCCACCTGGAGATTCTGGTAAGTTTAAGCTGTTTACAGACATCCCAAGACCTGTGGGAACTGGGTGACAGTCTGTTCCCTCAACTCACAAACCAGTTCACTCTGTCTGATCCAGTCCATCAGGGCTTTCAGACCGGACCACGGGATTGCCAGTGCTGTGGCGCAGCAAGGCTAAGGCAAGCTCCCTGTCTGCACTAGCTCCGCGCCACTCCCAGAAGCAGCTGGCACCACATCCCTGTGGCACCTGGGGGCAGGGGGGGCAGAAGGTTCCATGTGCTGCCCTCTCCTGCAGGCACCGCCCCCCACAGCTCCCATTGGCCAGGAACAGGGAACTGCGGCCAATGGGAGCTTCGGGGATGGTACTCACAGGCGAGGGCAGCATGCGGTGGAGCCACCTGCCACACCCCACCCTCAGGAGCCACTGGCGGACATGCTGGCCACTTCCAGGAGTGATGCAGGGCCAGGGCAGGCAGGAAACCTGCCTTATCCCCGCTGTGCAGCGCTGCCACCCTGGAGCCACTCAAGGTAAGCAGCACCGGGCTGGAGCTTGCATCCCGACCTCCTCACACACTGCACCCCAACCCTCTGCCCTGAACCCCCTCCTACACCCCAACCCCCTGCCCCAGCCCCAGCCTCAGCCCTACATTCATGGCCCTGCATACAATTTCCCCACCCAGATGTGGCCCTTGGGCCAAGAAGTTTGCCTACCCCTGGTCTAGTCAGAAAGGGAGAAATGGGTTTGCTGCAGAGACTAGTGCAAATTCAGACCTGATGTCCAGGAAAGTTGCACCTACTAACATCAGAGTTGAATCTGGTTCAGTGACTCTTTGCTCAAGCAAAAGAGTACATCCAATATTTTGTTTACAGATTCCATCCCCTCCCTTGTCCTTTTGCAAGACTGTGGGTACGCCTATATACCAAAAGCTCTTTAGCCTATCCATGTTAGCTGGATTCAATCTAGCTCAGGTAAACTAGCCCATACACAGATTTTCTGTGTGGGGACCCATCCTTAGTCACTCTTCAGTTCAAATTATGAACATGGAACCCTTCTGGCAGGTGTTGTTGGCAGCAAAAAGAGCCAGGCTCAATTTTCTACTTGTTCTTTATAAAGATTTAAATAACAGAGTTGAAGCCCGCACTCAGAAACCTGGGAAATCTATACACCACCCAGGGTGTCTGAGTAGGCAACGACTTCTCCATTTGCAAGTATTGTGTCCAGGGGGTTAAAACAAAGAACTTTATGCAAGGGGGCACAACAGAATAAACCTGGGAAAGGCAGCAATTAATAAATTAACAAATTTTCTGAGGTAAGACTCCCAACTGTCCAGCATGTTTTAACAATAATCTCAACCTCTGTCCTCCTCTTGCAGTTGTGAGCTGCTAATGGGTTCTAGCATCACACAGTTTGCTATCCTGGGTTGGTATATTGCAAGGATTCTGGAAGGTCAGTGCTGCTTTGTCACCTGACCTATCTGAAATTATTTCAGCTTTGATTGCTGGGTAGAGAGACCTGCATCTGAGTCTCTTTCCCTTAGGTAAGCTGTGGCACTCTGCAAGCCATTTCAGTTCTGCACTGTCCCTTACCTCAAAGCCATCTCTGCTCTGGGTTGTGTGTTGCCTCCAAACTCTCTTAATTTAAGTCTTTAAAGAAGAATCATTTGTGTCAGGGAGCCTTGACTAAGTCTTTATCACCAAAGAGACAATTGTAGCAGAAGATAAAAACCACTTCTCAGTCTTGCCCAAGCCCCCATATGCCCCTATGCATGACTACAGCTTACTCTCTAGGTGTCAGGGCTTACAAAACTATATTGGCATGATGTGTTATAACTGTTTCCAAAGTGTAAAAAGACCAAAACATCAGGTCCGTCAGAGGTGGATACAGTGCTTTAAGCACTCATTAAGACTGTTTTTCCTTCTGCCTGCAGACTCCAGCAGCCCTCCTCAAACCAGTGCAAGGAACCCCCTGTCCTCTCCCCACTGCATTAGTACAGATTGCTATTGGCATTTTTTATAGTTAAAGAGTTCTTCAAGGGAGCGAGAGGAGGAAAACATCCCACGCAATATCACAATATTGGCCTGTGAGAAGAAATTATTTTTCCATTTTAGGCGCCAGGCAATTTAACTCAATTTCCCTCAGGAAAGGCAATGCAAGACATGAAGCGCTACAGAAGCCCTAAATTGGTTCTGGGGATGATTAACAAGCTGTAAAGCCTTTCACCGCTAGCTTAAGGGATCAGCTCCAACCCCAAGCCCTTTTGAAATGGATAATTTGAAAGAAACAAACCTTTCATCACTGGTTGTTAGTATATTTTGAATGCATCCCCCTAATCCACAGCCTCCAGCCATCAACATAAGACCAGCCATACTGGGTCAGAACCATGGCCCCTCTAGCCCAGTGTCCTGTCTTCTGACAGTGGCCAATGCCAGGTGCTTCAGAGGGAATGAATAGAACAGGTCATCATGAATCATCCCCTATTGCCCACTCCCAGATTCTGGCAAACAGAGGCTAGGAATGCAAACCTTGTTTAAATAAACCTGTTGGTTTTGTGATGTAGAGGAGCAAGGCAGGTGGGTTATTAGCCACAATGAAGAGCAACTGATAGTGAGTTTTGTCTGGTTTTAACTAGGAGTCAAGACATCTGGGGCCAGATTCTTGGTTATTCCGTCCCTGCATTTGGGAGTGGGGGAAAGCCACCTTTATGCTTCTCATATTCTGAAGCTATGGAGAGCCGGGCCGGCCTCAGGGCAGCTCTAACTTACACTCTGTTTCCTATGGCCTCCTATGAGCGTCAGAGAATAGTCACAGCATACTGTACTCCACCGAAGCCCCTGTTCCACCCTATATGGGCCCTGGAAAGCAGAGAATAGCCATAGCAGTGTGCTCTGACCCTGCTCCCAATCTACCTCCTGGGGGCCTTGGGAGCACAGAATAGTAACAGCACAGTGTGCTCCACCCCGACCTATGAGATCTGGGGAGCAGAGAATAGCCATAGTACAGTGTGTTCTGGCCACACACCCCAAACCATATACACCTGGGGCTGGGAACGAGGTCAAGGCAGATCCCTTATGCCAGCTGTATACCAGCCAATGGGCTGTTTGTGCCCAGTTTAAGATCAGAGCAGGGTAAAAGGGCCTTAGTGTAAACAAGAATCCATTCCTGGCTCTGCCACTGATTCACTGTGTGACTCAACAACTCAGTTCCTCCATGTCTGTCATGGTAAAATGGGGGAACTATTACATAGGCGCCAACTTTTCCCTGCACTGTTGGGTGCTCAACCCCCCCTCAGCTGTTTCCTGGCAGGAAGCGCTGGCAGCTAGGGGGAGAAGCGGGGAAGGCACCCTCAGGGGAGGAAATGGAGGTGAACTGGGGCAGGGCGGGGAGTTGCTGGTGTGTGCAGAAACCCACCAATTTTCCCCCTGGGTGCTCCAGCCCCGGAGCACCCATGGAGTTGGCGCCTATACACTATCACACTGGGGAGGTTGTGAGGCTTAACTCATTCATGTCTGTAAAGCTCTCTGAAATCCTCGAACAGAAGACACCAGAGAAAGGGGAAGTGCTTTATTTTATTAAATGATTCATAATCACAGGTTCTACTCATTGTACTACTGGGGTCACAGGTTCTACTCATTGTAAAGATAGAATCACAACTCAGTCAGGATTAGATTGTGGAACTCACTGCCACAGGAAGCAATTAAGGCCAAGAATTCAGCAAGATTCAAATACAATTGGACGTTTATGTGGATATCAACAACATCCAGAGTTATCATAATTAATTATAACAAAAACATTGGAAGGGGTATAAACCTCATGTTTCAAGGCTTAAGACAATCTCTAAGTATTAGATACTGAATGAGACCTAATGGGGGGGACCAGAATACCACAAATCTGTTACTATGGGGATCTTCTACCTTCCTTTGTAGCATGATTGGGTTTGACACAGGAGTAGCTGAATGAAATTTGAGGGGCTGTGCTATACAGGAGGCCAGACTACATGGTCTGTTAGTCCCTTCTAGCTTTAAACTCTATGAATCTGACATTGGCTATGGTCAGAGACAGGATACTGGGCTAAATGGACCTTGGGTCTGATCCAGTCTAGCAATTTCTCATTCCTAGAATATCTAGGATCACAAGATGGGACATGGTAGGTCACCAGTGCCAGCCCCGTGAACCTACCTACTGCAGAATAGCTTATAGAGTCCTAAAATGTTACCATTTCCCTGTAAGTGCAAGGGAGGACAAATCTGACCAACTGCAGTTTTTTATTGCTGGTGAACTAACGCAGCAAGCAACTTCTGCTCATCTACAAAGAAAGGTAATGATACATGCAAATATTAGGCTTGTGAGCATTTATTTTTGCTAAGATTAAATACACAAATAACACAAATTGGGTGTGGCTGCTCTGGCTCTTGACAAGTAGCCAAAATGGCCATACTATTCCTCTGAGATATCTCATATCTTCTTTGACTCTTTCCATTGCTGAAGCCTCAACACTCACTCAGTTATTGTTCCATTAAGACAGTCTCATCTCAAGATGGGTGTGAGCTGTGCAGTTCTTTCAGACCCTAAGGGCAAGTCTACACTACAAAATTAAGTTGACCTATACAAAAACCTGTAGGAGAACACTTCAATCTCCGTGGACACACAATAGCAGATTTAAAGGTCGCCATCCTGAAGCAAAAAAACTTCAGGACCAGACTTCAAAGAGAAACTGCTGAACTTCAGTTCATCTGCAAATTTGACACCATCAGCTCGGGATTAAACAAAGACTGTGAATGGCTAGCCACCTACAAAAGCAGTTTCTCCTCCCTTGGTTTTCACACCTCAACTGCTAGAAGAGGGCCTCATCCTCCCTGATTGAACTAACCTCGTTATCTCTAGCCTGCTTCTTGCATATATATATACCTGCCCCTGGAAATTTCCACTACATGCATCCAACGAAGTGGATATTCACCCACGAAAGCTCATGCTCCAATACATCTGTTAGTCTATAAGGTGCCACAGGACTCTTTGCTGCTTTTACAGATCCAGACTAACACGGTTACCCCTCTGATAGTTGACATAAAGACACCAGAGTAAGTACTACGGTGGCTCATGTTCACACTATGTCCCCTCTGTCGGCGGTGTGCATCCTCACCAGGAGCACTTCCACTGACTTAAATGTGTGAGGCATTGTGAAGCACTGACAGCTGGAGCCATCCCACCTCGCCCTGGGGCTGACAGCCTGATTTATTAACTACAGAAATATAGATTTTAAGTGATTATAAGCAGCAGGCATAGAGATCAAAGTTGGTTACTTAAGAAATAAAAATAAATTTGCAGTCTAAGTTCTACAAACTACACAGGATTTATCTCAGGCAGTGTCTCCCTCTGACAGGTGGTACAAGCAGGTTACTGGTCTTCAGAACACAGGCTTGGGACTCATTTACAGCCTGGGGCCACCTTCCTCCAGTTCAAAGTCTTTGTCCTCCAGCCGTGTTTCCTGGTGTTGAGTTGTGGGGGGAGTGAGGTCAACTGATGATGTCACTTCCCCTCTTTTATAGTTTCTTCCAGACTGTTGGAAAGATCTATGCTGTGATGTGGGGGTCAATCAGTCCCCATTGGTCAAGCAGTCTCCATTGCATACATGCTTTCTCTGAGAATTCTCCATTGCATACAGTCCCTGGGATAATGGATTCTTTCCCAGATGGGTGTTGATGAGCCATTAACTCTGTCTAGCTACTCCACTGTTGTACCTGAAAGGCTGGTTGTGGGTGTTCCCAACCTCAAAACATATGTCAGTAACATATATTGCAATTACAATCCAACAGAATGCTAAACAGATCAAGACTTTTAAAATGATACCTCGCAAGGTATACTTTGTACAAAACCTGTCATAATCATATCACCATGGTGAATATGGGGGTGCCGTGGTGCTACTATGAAGTGCAGAATGTCACACTCTCCCTCAATCTGCCTTTCCTGTAGGAAGCCCCAAACTATGTTCATCTCCACTTTCTGTCTGTTGCTGGCAGCAATTATACTGTGGCTTGGGTTTGTAGCTTGGGCTAGTAAAGTAGTAAACATTAGAGCTAGTCAAAATATTTCCAACACAAGAGGTCCCTCCCTGTCTCCACTCCCCAGAAAATGCTGAATCATGAAAATCAAAACTTCTGAGGTATCAGATTCACTAAAATGTTTGACAGCAAAATTATCACAATATTTCAACAAGGTCAAAACTTTTCATTTTGACTTTTTCATTTGGACTTTTATATTATAACATCATTTAGAATGAAATATAAAAGCCAGAGGAAAAAACTGGAAATAGGAAATTTTTGGTTCTATCAACCTTTTATTTCCCTCCCTCACGCCCATTTTGCTGCTGAAAAAAGGAGTGGAGAAATGGGTCAGAAATGGGTGGATGGGAGGGAATGTTTCCCCACAGACAATTTTTTTGTTGAGAAAACATTCCATTGCAAAGGTTTTCTGGACCAAAAGCTTTCATTCCCCCTCCCGCCCCAAATACACATACACACACACACACTCCCTAATTTTATCTGTCGATGTCAATGGGACAACTCATGTCAGCAAAATTAAGCATATCAGTGAAATATGTGCAGGATTAGGGTCATGATTAAGGCTATTAGTCATGGAATCCATGACTTCCAACAACCTCCGTGACTTCAGCCTGTGGTGGTCAGGAGCTGCAGGGTCCCCCACACCACCCCCAGGGGCAAGGAGCTGTGGGGTACCCCCACTGCATCTGGTGGCCCCCAGAGCTCCCAGCCTCTGGAGGAACCCCCAGAGCTCTCCCGGACGCCAGGAGAAACCCGACAGCTCCTGGCCATCAGGGGCAGCGGCAGCAGAACCCCCAAGCTCCCGGTGGTCGGGAGTGGCAGTGGAAGAACCCCATAGCTTCTGGCCCCCAGAGCTACGGGTGGTGGGGTACCCCACAGCTCCAGCTGCCTTGGGCAGTGTGGGAATCCCTGAGCTCCCAGCTGCCATGGCCCCTGGAGCTGTGGGCAGCAGAGGTACCCCACAGCCCCCAGCTATTGCAGGCAGCTCCTAGCCCCTGCACAGCTGCCCCGCTTCAGGCAGTGTGGGGACACACAGATCCCCATTTTGTCATGGATATTTTTAGTAAAAGTCACAGATAGGTCACAGCTTCTGTGAATTATTCTTTTTTGCCTGTGACTTGCCCATGACTTTTACTAAAAATATTCATGACAAAATCTTAGCTTAGTCATGATCTCCAGAGATGGTTGAAAAACAGAATAATTTTGGGGGAACATTTTCAAAATAATTTTTAAAAGGGAGATTTGTTTGTTTCTTTTATTATTTTTTTTGGTAGAAAATTTTAATCAGAGGTTTTCTGCTTTCAAAAAATGTTCAAAATGGACATGTTTTAGTGTTCTCCTCGCACGCTTCCTTTTTTTCCATTTTACTGCTGAAAAAAGAAGAAAGGAGGAAACATCCCTGGAATTTGGAGGCTTCATCCCCAAAACATGGAGAGTTTTAAAAAAAATACAAAAATTTCAGTTTTTTTTTTTAAAAGGCCAACTTTCAACATAAAGACTGTCGAAAAAAATTCAACCAGCTCTAATCATGGTGTTTGTTACACGGGAGCTGATTGTTCCTGGCATAGGCACTGACTTTTATTTTTCCTGGGGGGGCTCCACCCCTGCTCTGCCCCAAATCCCCATCACCACTCCGCCCCTTCCCTTGAGGCCCTACCCTCCACCTCTTCCTGCCCCGCTCTGCCTCCTTCCCCAAGGCCTTCGCCTGCCCACCCACCTGCCACCACTCTCCTCCCCGCCCACCAACCTCTCTCTGTCCTCCCCCAAGCACCTCCCTCAGCCACCAAACAGCTGATGACAGCAGCACAGAACAGTTGTAGCTGGTGGGTGCTGAGCACCCACTTTTTTTTCCCATGGCTGCTTGAGCCCCGGAGCACTTATGGTGTTGGTGCCTATGGTTCCTGGCATGGGAAATTTCCCAGAACAGAAATCCTCCTTCCCCCTTATTCTATTTGCTTCCCCTCCTTGTCCATCTAATTATGCTCCCTCCACCTGCTTCTGTTGCTTAGAGGAGACTAAGTGGGAAAATCAAGGGCTTTTTCTTACCACAGAGAAAAGCTCCATGTGCCGAAAACATGAGCTAATATACTGCCACCTTAGATCCCCCTTCAGGAAGCTATTTAAGGGTGATGCCTAAGTATAAACATGAGTAACTCCAATGCAAGTGCTCAGGTGGGGCCTGGGAGGCTAGGGTTCTGTTCCCAGCTCTGCCACAAAAATCTCTTCCAGATTTTGAAAAATAATTTCCAGATTAGACTGTAAATTTACAGCTCCCTACTGTAGGGTGCACCACCAGTAGAAGTGGCAGGACTTGGCTTTGATGAATAGAGGATCTTTCATTAAGGCTGCTGGACACAGGCACTCCCTCAGGGTATGTCTACACTATGAAACTAAGTTGATTTTATAGAAGTTGATTTTTAGAAATCGATTTTATACAGTCGATTGTGTATGTCCCCACTAAGCGCATTAAGTCAGCAGAGTGCGTCCTCACTACTATGGCTAGCATTAACTTATGGAGCGGTGCACTGTGGGTAGCTATCCCACAGTTCCCGCAGTCTCCGACACCCATTGGGATTCTGGGTTAAGCTCCCAATGCCTGATGGAGCAAAAACATTGTTGCGGGTGGTTTTGAGTACATGTCGTCAGTCGCCCCTCCTTCTGTGAAAGCAACGACATACAATTGTTTCATGCCTTTTTTCCTGGGTTACCCATGCAGACTTCATACTACGGAAAGCATGGAGCCCACTCAGCTCACCGTCATGCACTTTAAAAGCTTGCTGGCGCTGTTTGCTGACTAGGTCAGACCTTAGTGCAACCAACATTCCCATTGTTATTGCTGCTTGCTATGTGCTCTATAATATCTGTGAGAGTAAGGGAGAGACATTTATGGCGGGGTGGGAGGTTGAGGCAAATTGGCTGGCATCCGATTTTGAGCAGCCAGACACCAGGGCGATTAGAAGAGCACAGTAAGGTGCACTGCACATCAGAGAGGCTTTAAAAACTAGTTTCATGACTGGCCAGGCTTCGGTGTGACAGTTGTGTGTTGATGCAAACCCGCCCCCTTTGTTGATTTTAATCCCCTGTAAGCCAGCCACCTCCCCCCTTCGAAATAAGGGAACTATTGTTTTGAAACCATGCATTTTTTCTTTATTAATTAAAAAAGAATGAGATAACGGACAAGGTAGCCCCAGTCGGATGGGGGAGGAGGGAAGGACAAGGCCACATTTGTTATTGTAGCCACACTAAAAATCAAACTGTTTGAATGACAGCCTTCTGTTGCTTTGGCCATCCTCTGGAGTGGAGTGGCTGGGTGCCCAGAGCCTCCCCCCCTCGAGTTCTTGGGCGTCTGGGTGAGGAGGCTATGGAACATGGGGAGATGGGTAGGCGGTTATACAGTGGATGCAGCGGGGGTCTGTGCTCTTGCTGGCTTTCCTGCAGCTCCAACAGACGCTTCAACATGTCCGTTTGTTCCTACATTAGCCTCAGCATCACGTCCTGCCTCCGCTCTTCACGCTCACTTAATTCTTTCCTGGCCTCTGCCACTGAATGCCTCCAGGCATTAAGCTGTGCCCTATCAGTGCGGGAGGACTGCATGAGCTCGGAAGACATGTCATCGCCAGTGCGGTTTTTCGCCTTCTCCTCTGCGATAACCTCAGGGACTGAGATGATAAGGGGAGCAGAGAAACATTCCATGCTCTACGATTCTGGGAGGACTGCATGGTCACCTCTGCTGCTGAGTGCAGCCGAGTTCACCATGCTGACCAAACAGGAAATGAAATTCAAAAGTTCCCGGGGCTTTTTCTGTGTACCTGGCTAGTGCATCAGAGTTCAAAGTGCTGTCCAGAGCTGTCACAATGGAGCACTCTGGGATAGCTCCCAGAGGTCAGTACCGTCAATTTGCATCCACACTACCCCAATTTCAACCCTGCAAGGTTGTTTTTAGTGCTACTCCCCTTGCCGAGGTGGAGTGCAGAAGTCGATTTTCAGAGCCCTTTAAGTCGACAGAATGGGGTTGATTGTGTGGATGCATCAGGACCACCCAGAGGATTCAGGGGGCCTAGGGCAAAGCAATTTCGGGGGCCCCTTCCATAGAAAAAAGTTGCAATATTATAGAATACTATATTCTCGGGGGGCCCCTGCGGGGCTCGGGGTCTGGGGCAAATTGCCCCACTTGCCCCCCCCCCGGGCAGCCCTGGGATGCATTCATTTTAAAATCGACCTAACGTGGCTAAATTAGACCTAACTCTGTAGTGTAGAGCAGGCCTGAGTGTACTGTCTAATTTCATCACTAGGGGTCTCCATAAATCTAATCACCTTTTTGACAATTTTTTCCTGTCAAAATAATTCAGCCAGTTCCAGAGTTTTCTGATTTCCAGTTTGTTTTATTCACTGCAATAAACTAAAGGGGAAACAAATCCGTCCAGAAAGGAAAAGTCTCTGGAATGGAAAGGCAGCAGCTGAGAAGGGCAAATGGAAGCTGAACAGGCGTTCTTCAGTGCAGTGTCACCAGTGCATGGTGTGGGGATCAGGAGAGGAGCTTCAACAGGAATAACCCTGTGAGGACTGGGAGGAGGAGAAGCCCAGATGGTCCTGGAGTCGTGCCAGCCGCAAAAAGGGCTGGACCCCTACTTTGGCTGGCTGCACCGGAGGCTGGTCCCTTAGCTGTGCCACTTGTACGGGGGGCTGGTCCCTTAATCGGGCTGGTTACACTAGGAGCTGGTCCTTTAGCTGTGCCACTTGCACCCGGGGCTGGTCCCTTAGTCGATTCAGACTTGCCAGGGGCTGGCCTGCATGTGGCCGTGCTTAGGTCTATGTTGTCTCCGAAGATCCCTGAATTTCCTTTTAAATGGGTGCAGACAGATTCAGTGGCACAACCCTTCATGGTGATCTGTACAGGAAATAAAACTGGCCCAGGAAAAAGAAGCAGCTGGTCAGTGTCAGTCCCCCTCCTCTGCTCTGATGCAGGCTCACTGTGTGCCCTTCGACAAATCACTGGGATCCCAAATCTAAAACCCACTGACGACACCCATTCACTTCAGTAGGCTTTGTATTAGTCCCATTCTTCATTGAGCAACGAAACAATTCACAGTTGGTGGCAGGGAGAGGGATCTCTAAGAGGAGAGTCTTTGTGTTAATGAAGGGACTGGGCTAGGACTCAGAATATCTGAATTCAATTCTTGGCTCTGCCACAGATCCCTGATTGGCCTTGAGCACATCACTTAGGTGCAGATTTTAGGAGTGTAACATAGGCGGGAGTTTAATTTTAATGGGATCTGGGTCCCTAGTGCCCCAAACTCCTTTGAAGATTCCAGCCGTAATCTCTCCATGCCTCAGTTTCCTCATCTGCACAATGGAGATAATAATCCTTCCTTTACTATTTAAATGGTAAAATCTGTGCAACGGTGAATGGCTGTGTCTGTGCAGTGTCTGGCACAATGGGAGACCCTTCCAATCTCAGTCAGGATCTGTGCAGCGCCTAGCCTAACAGGGCCCCAATAGCAAGAGATCTAGTCCAAGGGAAAACAGACACAGAGGGTTGCCTGAGGTGAGACAATAGGCTGGTTGCTGTCTAATATTAGAACTCAGGTGTCTGGAGTCCAAGCCCAATCCCTTATCTACCAGCCCATAGGTGTCATCTGAGAGAACATAATAAGAAAGCAAATAGCATACCAGAATAAATAAATTCCAATTACCTATTGTTATGCTTCCGGTTACTGCGATGCAATGGGTCTCAGATCCAGTGCAAGCTAAGGTCTCTTTGCTGCATGGAAAGTTAAACACAGAAGAGCAGGCGGGGCAATGCTGACCATTTGGGATTGTACTTGCTGGGGGCACTGTGAAGAAGACAAGCAAATGCAGTCAATTTAGGGGATATTCCAAAATAGGCTTCAGGACAGAGAGAGCAGGTTAGGGTTGAACGGCTCAGCCCCACATCCCACATACAGGAGCTCAGGAGACACTGGAGGTAGCAAAGTTTGTGGCATCAGTTTGCAGCACAGACCAGTTGAACCATGCCCCATGTGGAATCAGCTGCAGTTTTTGGCAGTCTAGAGCCACATTCACTTAATTCCACCTCTTCCCCCAGGAACCTAGTGCTATTCACTGCCGGCAGTGGGACTGTTCTTAGCGCTTAGTGTAATTCACTGCAGCACCCCCTGCGGGGTAAGAGACTGTTCTCAAGGGCTCATTGCTGAGACTGTTCTAGAAAAGAGGGGTGTAGGTGGGCAGAGGGGGAATGAAGAGGAAGAATTGGTGCGGGAGTGGTAGTAGGAGGGAGGATAGAGAGAGGGATACGTACTTGTAACGGAGGCTGTACTGCAGGCATCCCCCACACAACAGGTGGTGCTCTTCCTTATTGCCATTCCCTCCCCAAACCTCGTAACAACAGGGCTCGTTCCACACTCACTGGATGCCATGCAGGACTTGATTACTTTCTGTATATCCAATCCCACTGTACAGAAGGAGAAGACCAATGTTTACTCACCAACTCTGTCACCCTGTCCCACATGCTCCTCAAAAAGATGTCTGTGTCTTTATCTTTAGTCTACCCAGGCGGAAACTGAAGCATGGAGACTTGCCTGAGCTCACGGAGTCAGTAACAGAACCCTGGAGGCCTGAGTCCTAGCCCACACCTGCTCCACCCCAGGGCTGGCCTTTGGGAAAATGGTGCCATGGGTGAACTTGTATTTTGGTGCCTCTGGCCCCCGTGGGCACGGTGCCCCCCCCCCATTTCCCCTGGCCACCATGGGCTCCCCACCCCCCCATCACCTCTGGCCCCCAAGGCTTCCCCCTCCACCAGGGCCCTGCTGCCTTTACCTCCCCCCCCCGCCCACCAGTGCTTAATTGATTTTGAAAGAGGAGCTCAGCCCCAGCAAACCTCGGCACAAATTAAGCACTAGCTGGGTGCCTGGAGAGCGGCAGCTGCTAGCTGGGTGCCTAGCTATGAAGACCGGCACCAGCAGCAGCAAAGTAAGGGTGCCATTGTATATGGTGTATTGCCACCCTTACTTTGTGCTGCACTGTACCCCCTTCACCCCAATCCCTGCCCCCCCTGCTGTGCCTCTAAACCCTGCACTGTACCCCCTTCGCCCCAATCCCTGCACCCCCGCCTGTGCCTCTAAATCCTGCATCCCCCTCCTGTGCTCCTAAACCCTGCACTGTGCACTTAAACCCTGCACTATGCCCCCTTTTTCCCGAACCCATGCACCCTCCTCCTGCGCGCCTAGCCCTTGCACTCTCCTTCTGTGCCCACATGGGGAAACTGCCTTGGATGCAGGGAGCAGCTGACACTGCTGCTCACTCCCCCCACTCCAACACTGCTCATCCATGCACCCCTAGCGAGTCATGGGTGGAAGCGACAAGCAATGTCAGGGCTCCCTACACCCAGGTCACTTCCCCCCCCTGCATAAGGGGAGAGTAGGAGAGCCACAGCTCCTGATGCTTGCCTCACAGCACAGCTCAAGTGGGGAAAGTGACCTGGATGCATGGAACCCCTAGCGTTGCTTCACATTCCCCCACATAGGTGTTGACTGTGTGGGTGCTCTGGGGTTTGAGCACCCACCAGGAAAAAAAGTTGAGTGCTGAACACCCACCAGCAGCCTTCCTATTAGCTTACGCCTCCTCCCCAGCTACCCCATGGATCAGTATCTCTCTCTCCTTCCCCATGCCTCCTTCGCGCCACAATCAGCTGTTTTGTGGCATGCAGGAGGCTGGGAGAGAACAGGAAGAGTATATGTGTGTCACTCTTTGCACCCCCATTCCTCCGCTGGGAGAAAGCAGGGAGAAATCTCGGCACGTCCCTCCATGTGTCATAAGAACATAAGCACGGCCATACTGGGTCAGATTAAAGGTCCATCTAGCCCAGTAGCATGTCTTTCAACAGTGGCCAATGACAGGTGCCCCAGAGGGAATGAACAGAACAGGTGATGATCAAGTGATCCATCCCTGGTTGCCCATTCCCAGCTTCTGGCAAACAGAGGCTAGAGACACCGTCCCTGCCCATCCTGGCTAATAGCCATTGATAGACCTATCCTCCATTATTTTATCTAGTTCTTCTTTGAACCCTGTTATAGTCTTGGCTGTCACAACATCCTCTGGCAAGGAGTTCCACAGATTGACTGTGCATTGTGTGAAAAAATACTTCCTTTTGTTTGTTTTAAACCTGCTACCTATTAATTTCATTTGGTGGCCCCTAGTTCTTGTGTTAAGAGGAGTAAATAACACTTTCTTATTTACTTTCTCTGTACCACTCATGATTTTATAGACCTCTATCATCTTCCCCCTTAGTCGTCTCTTTCCCAATCTGAAGAGTCCCAGTCATACTAATCTCTCCTCATACGGCAGCCATTCCATACCCCTAACCATTTTTGTTCCCCTTTTCTGAATCCAATATCCAATATATCTTTTTCGAGATGGGCAACCACATCTGCATGCCGTATTCAAAATGTGAGCATACCATGGATTTATATACAGGCAATATGACACTTTCTGTCTTATTCTCTATCTCTTTCCTAATGGTTCCCAACATTCTGTTCGCTTTTTTGACTGCCCTGCACATTGAGTGGATGCTTTCAGAGAACTATCCACAATGACTCCAAGATCTCTTTCTTGAGTTGTAATAGCTAATTTAGACCCCATCATTTTATCTGTATAGTTAGGATTATGTTTTCCAATGCGCATTACTTCGCATTTATCAATATTACATTTCATCTGCCATTTTGTTGCCCAGTCACTCTGTCTTGAGAGATCCTTTTGTAGCTCTTTGCAGTCTGCCTGGGACTTAACTATCTTGAGTAGTTTTGTATCATCTGCAAATGTTGCCACCTCACTGTTTACCCCTTTTTCCAGATCATTTATGAGTATCTTAAATAGGACTGTGTCCAATACAGACCCCTGGGGGACAACACTATTTATCTCTCTCCATTCTGAAAAATGACTATTTATATCTACCCTTTGTTTCCTATCTTTTAACCATTTACCAATCCAAGAGAGAACCTTCCCTCTTATCCCATGACAGCTTACTTTGCTTAAGAGCTTTTGGTGAGAGACCTTGTGAAATGCTTTCTGAATATCTAAATACACTATATTCACTGGACCCCCTCCCCTTGTCCACATACTTGTTTTATCTGTATTCAGTTTTCTTACTGTACTAGGCTTAGACTTGCGTGTTTTATTTTATTTTGCTTGGTAATTCACTTTTTTCGGTCTATTATTACTTGGAACCACCTAAATCCTACTTTTTGTGTTTAATAAAATCACTTTTTACTTATTAATTAACCCAGAGTATGTATTAATACCTGGGGTGGGGGCAAACAGCTGTGCATTCCTCTCTATCAGTGTTATAGAGGGCGAACAATTTATGAGTTTGCTCTGTATAAGCTTTATGCAGGGTAAAATGAATTTATTTGGGGTTTGGACCCCATTGGGAGCTGTGTATCTGAATGCTGGAGACAGGAGCACTTCTTAAGCTGTTTTCAGTTAAGCCTGCAGCTTGTGGGGGATGTTATCCAGACTTGGGTCTGTGTTTGTAGCAGGCTAGTGTGTCTGGCTCAAACCAGGCACTGAAGTCCCAAGCTGGCAGGGATAACAGCTTAGAGGTAGTCTCAGCACATCAGTTGGCAGTCCCAAGGGGGTTTCTGTGATCCAACCCATCACAGGCATCACATTAGCTATCCTCCAGTCATTTTGGTACAGAAGGTTAAAGACGACAGTTAGTAGTCCTGCAGTTTCCCATCTGAGTTCTTTCAGAACTCTTGGATAAACCCCGTCTGGTCCTGGTGACTTATTACTGTTTAGTTCAGGGGTCTCAAACTGGGGGTCTGGACCCCTCAAGGGGCCATGAGGTTATTACATGAGGGGTCGCGAGCTGTCAGCCTCTACCCCAAACCTCGCTTTGCCTCCAGCATTTATAATGGTGTTAAATATATGAAAAGGTGTTTTTAGTGTATAAGGGAGGGGTCGCACTTAAGCTTGCTGTGTGAAAGGGGTCACCAGTACAAAACTCTGAGAACCCCTGGTTTAGTTTATCAATTTGTTCCAAAACCTCCTCTTATAACACCTCAATCTGGGACAGTTCCTCAGATTTGCCACCTAAAAAGAATGGCTCAGATTTGGGAATCTCCCTCACATCCTTGAGGGTCACCTCTGTGAGTTTGTGGCCCTCTTCTACCAGTCAGCAGCGCACACCTCTGCGCTGCTGCACAGCACCCCCCTGACCATATCACCCTTGACGGTTCCTCAGGTGGTCCACCCCTAAAACTATCGCTGCTCCAACCCACTGGCCCCATTCCCCAAGTTCAGAATAAAACCCAGTCTATCTCCTGCTCCAACCCACTAGACCTCATTCTTCACCCAGAACTGGGAATAGATCCGAGTGTGCTCTGAGCACTGGACCAGGCTGATGTGAGATCTGGCTGATCTACCTATTAGGGTTTCAAACACAGTGATGGCACAGGAATCTTCTCCAGAACTGCAGGTCTCCATGCTGCCCCTGCAGTCCCTGCCGAACTCAGAGCAAACCTCACACTGCAGACAGGCACCTAGAAAAGGAGAGAGACATTTGTGTAGATTTGTCCCTTGCCTCCTCACCTTCCCCTGGGTTCTTAGGGAAACCGTCTGGTGCAACCTGCCAGTGCTTTCTCTCTCTCTCTCTCTCTCTCTCACTCTCACACACCAGCTCTGACCCTGGCTACATAGTCCCCATTTTTTAAATTTCATACAGGAAAATCAGCATTTCCCAACAGGGGATTTTCAAAAGTGGATTTTTTCCACAACATTTTTTGTGGGGGATGAAACACCAATTTTCCAGCCATTTCTAAAAAGGAACCAATCAGAACATGTCTTGGAGGACCTCAAGTATCAATATTTCCTCTTATTTCTAGAATATTTCAATGTGTTGTCATGCCAACTAGGGACTTCACAAGGAATCTGTTCTTTTCCCTTCGACATGTCCAGTTGGCCCATTTTTCCCGATACTGGCTTTTTGGTGACATTTATAAACAAATTTATACGAAGGACCAAGTTGCTATTTTATACAAACTAGATTGCAAGTTCCTGCAGAGAAACAGCCCTGACTCACCCAGACCTAGGAGAGCAAAGAGAATGCAGAAAAAGAAGGGAGCCTTCATGGTGATAGGAAGACCGTGAATTGGAGCTGGGGTCTCTGATGCAACAAATTCTCCGTCCAGAGGATTTATACAAGCAGGGGATGAAGAGAAGTCACAAGAGGAATTTCACCTGCAAAAAGGAAATAAATTGAATGGTGTGATGTAAGTGTCATTAATAGGGCTCTATGAAATCACAGTCCATTTTGGTCAATTTCACGGTCATAGGATTTTAAAAATGGTAAATTTCATTATTTCATCTATTTAAATCTGAAATTTCATGGTATTGTAATTGTAGGGATCCTGACCAGAAAAGGAGTTGTGGGGTGGTCACAAGGTTATTTTTTGGGGGGTTCTGGTACTGCTACCCTTATTTCTGCACTGCTGCTGGCATTGGGAGTGTCTTCAGAGCTGGGCAGCTGGAGAGCAGTGACTGCTGGCTGGGAGCCTAGTTCTGAAAGCAAAGCCATTGCTAGCATCAGTGCAGAAGTAAGGGGGGCATGGTATGGTATTGCCACCCTTAATTTTGCAGTGCTGCTGGTGGGGTGCTGCCTTCAGAGCTGGGTGACCCCCCTGCATCTCCGTTTTGGATCAGGAACCCCAATTTGGGCAACGCTGGTCTCCCCCTGTGAAATCTGTATAATATAGGGTAAAAGCACACAAAAGACCAGATTTCACAGGAGGAGACCAGATGTCATGGTCCATGACGCATTTTTCATGACCGTGAATTTGGTAGAGCCCTAGTCATTAAACATCAGATTAAAGGTGCCCAGGAACTATTAGCATTTCCTGTGGCAGGGAACTGCACAGGTTAATGACAGGTTGTGTAAAGCACCCAAAGGTTTTTTTCATCTGCCACCTTTACGCTTGTTGCCTTTTATTTTCATAGGGTGCCTGTTTGAGAAGAGAGAGTGAATGCTCATTCTCAGCTCTTGCCCCCTTGCCCTGATCTCAGGGCCATGTACTCGGCCATGCACCGAGCATGTGTGCTGGGGCAATATTATCTATAATTATTACACTCACCATCTTCCTGCACCTCTGCATAGCCCTTTGCTGAAGCACAGGCCAGAGTTCTGTCTTTTGTGAAACCATTTACACAGAGTTCAACTTTAGGGCTATATGTAAACCCCTGATAAATAGGTGTTAATAGTTCCCAGTCAACCACAAAGAGTACCACACAGTTTCTTAGGTCAGGTCTACGCTACAGACCTATATCAGTATAACTGTGTCGCTCAGGGGTGTGGGGTGATGTAGTTTAGTTATACTGACCTAACCCTCTGTGTGGACAGCGCTTTGTCAGTGGCAGAGCTTCTGCTGTCGACATGGCTATTGCCTATAGGCACCGACTCCGTGGGTGCTCTGGGGCTGGAACACCCAGGGAAAAAAATAGTGGGTGCTCAGCAGCCACCCACTGATCAGCTGTTCAGCAGTCCCCACCGATCAGCTCCTCCTTCCCCTCAGCACCTCCTGCCCATCGCTGATCAATTGTACGGTAGTGGGTGGGAGGTGCTGGGGCAGGGGCAAGAGGCAGAGCGAGGGCAGGGTGCTCTCGGGGAGGGGGCAGACTGGAGGCAGGAAAAGGTGGGGATGGGGCCTTGGGGAAGGAGTGGAGTGGGAGTGGGATTGGGATTGGGGGTGGGACCTCGGGGTGGAGTGGTCGTAGAGCACACCGGGGGAAAGCTGAAAGTTGGCACCTGTGTGTACTGCCTCTCAGAGAGGTGGATTAATGGTGCAGTAGCATCTTCACTAAAGTGCTACCCTACCGCAGCGTTGTATATGAAGACAAGCACTCAGTAAAACAAAGATTTAATGCTCAAGAAAATATTGTAAATAGCATTTGGAACACTATCAATAACTTCAACAAAAACTGTTGGGCAGTAAATGCACTGGTGCTCCTTACAGAGACAAGATGGTTCTTTTACTGAACAGACCTGACATGCTTTTGAGCCACACAGAGCTCTTCCTCAGGTCAGAGGTCTCTATTATCCTGGGGACTAACACTGCTATACATATCCTGCATACAATTCGTGCACCTAATACAGACTTCCTTCACACTTTGTTCCTCTCATATACATTCAAATATAAGGTTTCAATCTAACATTTCCTATATTTTAGTACATACATCAAAACACCCCTCTGATGATGATTTCTCAGTCTGTAATCATAATATGCAAGCGTGTGTCCAGGGCCGGCTTTAGGAAGTGTGGGGCCCAATTCGAACAGTTTCAACAGGGCCCCAGCAGAGATGACTAAAAAAAAAAAACCACACACATGTAAAAAAACATATGGGGCTTATACTCACCGGGCAATGCTCCAAGTCTTCAGAGGCACTTTGGCTGCAGGTCCTTCACTTGCTCCAGGTCTTCGGCAGCACTAAGACCCAGAGCGAGCGAAGGACCCGCCACTGAAGTGCTGCCGAAGACCCAGAGCGCAGCCAGGTGAGTAAAAATTAAAAAGGCGCCTCTAGCCAGGGAAGGGATTCTCACTGGGTGCAGGGCCCTCTTAGACGCGGGGCCCGATTCGGGGTAATTGGTGGAATAGGCCTAAAGCCGGCCCTGCATATGTCACCTGAACTCTTCAGAGTTGGAGGAGAATGGCAGCATCTGAGTCTTTTAAAATGTCTGAGAACCCTATTAGTAAACAAACTGTCTGGAGTAATCTCCACAGCTAGCAGCATTCCAGCATTTGGGCTAATAGCTGACCGGTCCTCTCAGTTGCAGGTGATACAGAAATCTATAGCCTGTACTCAAAGGGGTCTAGGCATTGGGAGCAGCATATAAAATATCCATTCCTTGGATTCTATAAGACTCTCACTCCACAGGGCAATATCTTTCCCCCATAAACCCAGCTATGTCAGGCAAGAATGTACAAACCCCCACCTCTCTAAGTGCTGCCCCATGCTCTTTAACTGAGACAGAATCTCCAACTAAAGCATTAGCTAATAGCTAAATGTCAATTCCACCGGTTGTACAATCCCCTCAGAGTTCTCCCTCTAAAGCAGGGGTTCTCATTCTTTTTCTCTCAATCCCCACCCCCCAACGTGCTATAAAAACTCCACGGCCCACTTGTGTTGCAATAACTGGTTTTCTGCATATAAAAGCCTGGGCCAGCATTAGGGGGTAGCAAGCAGGGCAATTGCCTGGGGCCCCGTGCCAGAAGAACCCCCACAAAGCTACATTGCTCAGATTTTGGCTTCAGCCTCAGATGTCATGGCTCAGGGCCCAGATTTCAACCCCATGCAGCAGGGCTTCAGCTTTCTATTCTGGGCCCTTGTAAGTTTAATGCTGGCCCTGCTTGGTGCTCCTCCCCCCGCCCCCCCTCTGAAACCTGCTCTCAGGCCCCCACGGGGCCTTGGATCCCAGGTTGAGAACGACTGCTCTAAAGGTCTGTAAGACACACTGTGGTGGACCAACCATTTTAATGGAGGGCTTTCATAGTAAAGTAAAGCTGGAATAGCACTCACCTATAGCCAAAGTAATACCAGTATTGGGAACCAGTCCTCACAGCAGACACATCTCCTGGTCCTGAATTGATAAGCCACAGAGTCTACCAGGCTGTCTTTTATTTATAAGTGTAGCCAGACGCGCCCCCATTCCCCACTCAAGTGCAGTTTGCACAGTTTCCTGTTGTGCTGTTACAAAGCCACAAGCAGCGGAAGCTCCCCAATGATGTTAGATGCTTGCATGGGGTAAGGACAGGGAGGAGACCCTGACACTGAAACCCATTGCGACTCTAGACCCCATGGGGATCCTGACCCCAACATTGTGGGTCTGGGGAGCAGCCAGGATCCCAACCCAGGACCCAACCAAGATCCCAGACTCAACCGGGGCCCTGGACCCCAAGCTGCTGTGCAGGGTCATGCAGCAGTCTAGAGCTTGCAGCCTTTAGCACACAGCTAAGCTGGGCCGCGCCTGCAGCTGTCTGCTAATTGAGCTGCATGCAACCCATGGGCTGCAGGTTGAGAACAATTGCTTTACTGTCATACCCATTTTTAGGATAATTGGATAATATATGTAGATTGCTGAACACTTAAAATCAGATTGTAACAAAGAGCCTGATGGAACCTTAACTATGGTAGGGCTGCTTCCATCCCAAAAGTAATAATATTTAATGAGTGGCAACTCTTCATTTAAGGGGGAAATTTTTCATGAAAAATTTCAAGCCATTTGCATTCCGTTTCTTACTTTTAATTTCATTTTCACAAAAAAATCCTGGAAATGTTTTAGTTTGACATTTTTTGTTTTTCATTTCCCCTCCCCCTTTTCAACCCTCCATTTCACTGTGAAATGGGGGGAATTGGAAAGATAACAAAGCAAGGAATAACAAGCAAACATAAAAGGCCCAAACAGGCCATGACTTTTTTTTGTTTTCTGCTTTTGCCCAGAAAACTGATTCTAGTTGAAAGATCCATTGTCAAACAGCTGTTAATCTATGGAAGAACAGAATCCCAGAATAAAATAGTTCTGGGGCAATTGACCCTATCAGGATCATAAGGGAAAGCAAAGCTGACTAACCTCAGCGTTGTGTTCCCAGCTCCAGACAGGGAATTGAGACTAAGGTTCAGAGAAGGGGAGCTTGAGAGTAGTATAACCTTGATAGCATTCATCACCATGTATTTTTGACAGGTGTCTATGCCTCCTTTAATGCTTATGTCCTGCCCTCCGTTCCTGTTTCCATTGATATCGAGGTTTGGCAGTGTCTGCCATTTTGACTTTTTTTTAAATTATTTTTCATGTTTGAATAGGGGGAATGTTGCATGCTTGTGCTTTGATATATTTGGTTGATTGTTTAGAGCAGTGGTTCCCAAACTTGTTCCACTGCTTGTGCAGGGAAAATCCCTGGCGGGCCGGGCCAGTTTGTTTACCTGCTGCGTCTGCAGGTTTTGCCTGTTGCAGCTCCCAGTGGCCACGGTTCACTGCTCCAGGCCAATGGGAGCTGCTGGAAGGGGCAGCCAGTATGTCCCTTGGCCTACGCCGCTTCCAGCTGCTCCCATTGGTCTGGAGCAGCGAACCATGGGCACTGGGAGCAGGCAGGTAAACAAAGTGGCCCAGCCCACCAGGGGCTTTCCCTGCACAAGCGGTGAAACAAGTTTGGGAATCACTGGTTTAGAGAAAAAGGTTGAAAGAATAGAGTGAGAGAGCTTAAAGATTTAAAAAAAAGAAAGATTTGGTAAGGTTTAAAGGAGAAAAGGAAAGAAAAGTTATTAAAGAAAAGAGATTTTTGGTTAGGTTTAGTAAGGAGAGATTATTTTAAAGGCCTAGTTTGGCATGTTATTAAAGAATAAAAAGAAATTAAATAAATTAAAAAAGTTGATTAAATATAACATGAGGTTAAAAAAGAACACGGCAAAAAAAAGGAAACTGTATAAAGCAGAGACTGTGTAGTAAGCACATGGTAAAAATATAAAGGCAGGTTAAGAAAGAAACATTTAAAATATGAAATATAAGGATAGGTTAAGAAAAGAGTGTTTTAAAAGAGTTAAATAAAAGAGAAACATATAAAGATAGGATAAGAGAGAACAGGGCAAGAAAGGGGAAAAGAAAGCCCCTTTGCAAAGGGCAAAGATAGACAGCACATGGTTGATTAATAGGATGACCAGATAGCAAGTGTGAAAAATCAGGACGGGGGTGGGAGGTAATAGGTGCCTATATAAGAAAAAGCCCCAAAAATCAGGACTGTCTCTATAGAATCAGGACATCTGGTCACCCTATGGATTCAGGGAGAGAGAGAGCTTACCCCTTGTGGCTGCTCCTGGGTAAAGAAAGTGCTTCCAAGACTCACAACTCCTCAGGCTAGTTATGACTACCTTTGGATCGGACCAATCAGATGCTTTTCTACAGATGTGTGATAGAATACATTTTCCTGAACCAATCCTATAGTCCCAAGACTTTTAAACAAGAGCCATTTCCTTCTCCTCCCACTCCTTTACCTGCCTTATTCTTATCTGACAAAACTGACCCCAAGCATCTTTCCTGCCATGTAGCACTTTTACACAGGTGCTTTAACAAGGGTTAAAATCATAAGCCCTTAGTAACAAACAATTTTTAAAAGTTTTCCCCTATGTTTTAGACTAACATTGGTCAATTTTTAGTGAGGACAATTTGAAGCTGCAGCAAAGCCCTTGTTAGCAAAAACAGCGTCTTTGAGTCAGTGGATCAGAGATAAGAAGGCTGCTTCTTCCCCCATTTTTTAACAAAAGCAAATAAAAGTACTATTAAGTTTTGTAAAGGAATAAAGCTCTGCTTTCTAATCACTTGAAAAGACAAGTCTATATGAAGAAACTGCCCTTTATTTAGCACATTTGCATATGTTTTAATAAAAAATGAGCATGCAGAAACACCCCACGGTTAAACCCACAAACCCTTACTACTAAAGTTTTTAAAAGCTTTTCCCTCTGCTTTTAGTGAGGACAATTTGAAACTGCAGGAAAAACAGCATCTGTGAGCCAGTGGATCAGAGAGAAGAAGATTGCTTCTTCCCCCACTTTTCAACAAACACAGGTGAAAGTTAAATTAAATTTTGTAAAGGAATAAACACTAGAAAAGACAAACCTATATGACGACAGAGACCTTTATTTAACATTTTTACAGGCGTGTTTCAATAAAATAGAGCATGCAGAAACACCCTAGGTTTAAAACTACAGGTCCTTAGTAATAGCCAGTTTATATTCCCCTTATTCTGTAATGCAGTGGATCAAAGAGAAGTGTAGAGATTTAAGTAAAGACTATAGTGCATGGATCACTGGCTAGCCTAATTAGTCGTATCTGGTTTTAAAATATAGAGAAAGCCAAGGCTCCAGCCTGTGATGTATTATTTTAATAAAATCTATAGACCCAAAACAAACATAGGAGCGTGTACCTGTGTCTCAGCACATGGTATTTCTTTAAAAATAAAGACATTCTGATAATGTAACAGAAAAATTCATACTTAAATCTAAAAGTCCTAAGAAACTGAAAGCTTAATATAACTTTTGTTAAATTTGTTAAAAAGTGTGGAGGAAAATAAACTTCTCTCTGATCCACTGAATTACAGAATAAGGGGAATATAAACTGAGGACCTGTGGTTTTAAAGCTGGAATGTTTCTGTATGCTCTGTTTTATTGAAATACACCTGTAAAAATGTTAAATAAAGAGATGTGTCTTCATATAGGCTTGTCTTCTCAAGCGCTTATTCCTTTACAAAACTGAATATACCTTTCAGTAGTATTTGTTAAAAAGCGGGGGAAGAAGCAGCCTTCTTATCTTATCTCTTATCTTCTTAACTCTGATCCACTGACTCACAGATGCTGTGTTTGCTAACAGGGGTTTTGCTGCAAAAGCACACTGCTTCAAATTGTCCTTACTAAAAAATGACCAATATTAGTCTAAAACATGGGGGGGGGATCTATTTTATCATTATAAATTACTTGTATAAAGAGATTCTCTGTGTTTTTAACCCTGGGATGTTTCTGTATGCTAGCTTTTTATTGAAACACGTGCAAAAGTGCCAAATGAAGGGATGTGTTATCATATAGGTTTGTCTTTTAAAGTGTTTATTCCTGTACAAGACTTAATCTAACTTTCACCTCTATTTGTTAAAAAGTTGGGGAAGAAGCAATCTTCTTCTCTCTGATCCACTGGCTCACAGATGCTGTTTTCCTGCAGCTTCAAATTGTTCTCACTAAAAGCAAAAGGAAAGGCTTTTATAAATTTTTTGTTAGTAAGTGTTTGTGGGTTTAACCCTGGGGTGTTTCTTCATGCCCATTTTTTATTAAAACACATGCAAAAGTGCTAAATAAAGGGCAGTTTCTTCATATAGTCTTGTCTTTTCAAGTGATTAGAAAGCAGAGCTTTATTCCTTGACAAAACTTAATATAACTTTTACTTGCTTTCATTAAAAAGCAGAAAAAGAAGCAGCCTTATCTCTGATCCACTGACTCACAGATGCTACTTTTGCTAACAGTGGCTTTGCCGAAAAAGCACGCTGCTTCAAATTGTTCTTACTAAAAAGTGACCAATGTTAGTCTAAAATATAGTGGAAAACTTTTTAAAATTTTTTGTTACTAAGGACTTATGGTTTTAACCCTTGTTAAAGCACCTGTGTAAAAGTGCTACATGGCGGGAAAGATGCTACAAGTCTGTTTTTTAGATAAAAATAAGGCAGTTAAAGGGGGGTGTAAAGAGGGGAGGGAGATGGTTCCTGTTTAAAAATCTTGGGACTATAGGATTTGTTCAGGAAAATGTGTTCTATGACACAGCTATAGAACAGCATCTGATTGGTCCCACCCAAAGGTGGTGACAACTATCCTGAGGGGTTGTGAGTCTTGGAAGCACTCTCTTTACCCAGGAGCAGCGGCGAGGGTAAGCTCTCTCTCTCTCTCTCTCTCTCTCTGACTCAACCACGTGCTGTCTATCTTTGCCCTTTGCAAAGGGGCTTTCTTTTCCCTTTTCCTGCACTGGTCTCTCTTTTAACCCATCTTTATATGTTTCTCTTTTATTTTATGTTTTTAAATGCTCTTTTTTTAACCTACCCTTATATTTAATGTTTTAAATGTTTCTTTCTTAACCTGCCTTTATGTTTTTATCATGTGCTAACTAAACAGTCTCTGCTTTATAAAATTCCCTTTTTTGCCATGTGTTCTTTTTTAACCTAACTTTATATTTAAAAAAATTTTAAATTTATTTAATTTTTCTTATTCTTTAATAACATGCCAAACTAAGCCTTTAAAATCATCTCTCCTTACTAAACCTAACCAAACACTCTTTCTTCTCTTTAACAACCTTTCTTTCCTTTTTTCCTCTAAACATAAGATCATAAGAACGGTCACACTGGGTCAGACCAAAGGTCCATCAAGCCCAGTATCCTGTCTACTGACAGTGACCAATGCCAGATGCCCCAAATGGAACGAACAGACAGGTTATCATCAAGTGATCCATGCCCTGTTACCCAATCCCAGCTTCTGGCAAACAGAGACTGGGGACACCATTCCTGCCCATCCTGGCTAATAGCCATCGATGGACTTATCTTCCATGAATCTATCTAGCTTCCTTTTGAACCCCCTTATAGTACTGGTCTTCCCAACACCCTCTGGCAAGGAGTTCCAGAGGCTGACAGTGTGTTGCATGAAAAAATACTTTCTTGTGTTTGTTTTAAACCTGCCACCTATTAATTTCATTTGGTGACCCCTTGTTCTTGTATTATGAGAAAGAGTAAACAACACTTCCTTATTTACTTTCTCTATACCACTCATGATTTTATAGACCTCTATCATATTCCCCCTTAGTTGCCTCTTTTCCAAGGTGAAAAGTCCCAGTCTTATTAATCTCTCCTCGTACGGAAGCTGTTCTATACCCCTAATCATTTTTGTTGCCCTTTTCTGAACCTTTTCCAATTCCAATATGTCTTTTTTTGATATGGGGTGACCACATCTGCACACATATTCAAGGGGTGGACATACCATGGATTTATGTAGAGGCAATATGATATTTTCTGTCTTATTATCTATCCCTTTCCCAACATTTTGACTGCCACTGCACATTGAGCAGATCTTTTCAGAGAACTCACCACAATGACTCCAAGATCTCTTCCTTGAGTGGTGACAGCTAATTTAGACCTCATTATTTTGTATGTATAGGTGGAATTAAGTTTTCCAGTGCCCATTACTTTGCATTTATCGACACTGAATTTCATGTGCCATTTTGTTGCCTAGTTACTCAGCTTTGTGAGATCCCTTTGTAAGTCTTTACAGTCTGCTTTAGACTTAACTATCTTGAGTAATTTTGTATCCCCTGCAAACTTTCCCATCTCACTGTTGATCCCTTTTTCCAGATCATTTATTAATATGTTGAACAGCACTGTTCCCAGTATAGATCCCTGGGGGATCCTGCAATTTACTTCTCTCCATTGTGAGAACTGACCATTTATTCCTACCGTTTCCCATCGTTTAACCAGTTACTGAGCCTGAAACCGAATGTCAGTGCAAGTGCTCTCCACTGGTGACTTTTCTCATGCATTGAAATCTCAAATGGAGTGAAGCAAGGCTGCGTACAAGCACTAAGTGTGACTGATGCTTGTGTAGAATTACTCGAGCTGGCTTTGATCTGCATGCTTGTGCTATTCTGTTGTACTCATTGTGACAGGTTCGGTCACAGAGACCCCCTTGGGACTGTCACCTGATGTGCTGAGACTACCTCTGAGCCCATTTTCCCTGCCAGCTTGGAACTGCAGAACTCTGCCTTGTTGAGCCAGACAGACTAACCTGCTGCAACACAGACCCAGGGTCTGAACCATGTCCCAATGCTGCAGACTTAACTGAAAACAGCCTAGCAAGTACTCCTGTCTCCAGTACCCAGACACCCAGTTCCCAATGGGATCCAAACTCCAAATAAATCTGTTTTACTCTGCATAAACTCATAAATTGTCCGCCCTCTATAACACTGATGAAGAGATATGCACAGCTGTTTGCTCCTCCAGCTATTAATCACTTACTCTGGGTTAATTAATAACAAAATTGATTTTATTAAGTATAAAAAGTAGGATTTAAGTGGTTTCAAGTAATAACAGACAAAACAAAATAAGTTACCAAGCAAAATCAAATAAAACATGCAAGTCTAAGCCCAATACATTAAGAAACTGAATACAGATAAATCTCACCCTTAGAGATGTTCCAATAAACTTCTTTCACAGACTAGACTCCTTCCTAGTCTGGGCCCAATCCTTTCTCCTGGTACAGATCTTATTAGTTCCAGCAGGCATCTTAAGTGAAAAGCAGGGGATTCCACATGACTGGGCACCTTTGTTCTGTTTCACTCCATTTTATAGCTTTGGCATAAGGCAGGAATCCTTTATCTCTCTCCAGGTTCCCACTCCTCCTTCTAAATGGAAAAGCACCAGGTTTAAGATGGATTCCAATATCATGTGACATGGTCACATGTCCTGTGAGACCCCTAGTCTCCATTCTTCCAAGGCTGGCTGGCAGGTACCCAGGAAGTTCTGCAAGTAAATAGAGCCATTCACAATAAATTGTCCTAGTTAATGGAAGCCATCAAGATTCCAAGCCACCATTAATAGCCTACACTTTGCATAATTACAATAGGACTTCAGAATAATACTTCATATTTCTAGTTTTAAATACAAGAATGATATATACATATGTGACGGGACAGAGTGGCCCCGCACCAGTACCACAGAGGTTAACCCTTCGTTCCTAGCAGAGGGAGCCACGCCCCAGAAGCTCTGCTGGGCATGCTCCAACTGGAGAACAGGTATAAAAGCCTGCAGAGCTGCTCTGTCTGCGCAGACTGCTGGAGGGGAAAGAGGCATGCTGCCAGCTCCCGAGGAGGGACAGCCTGTGCTCCAGGATCCGAAGGCCATCCAAGCTGGGATGCACCCTGAGACCCAGAAGGAGTATGTCACAGGAGAGGAACAGACCAAAGGACCCCTCTGAGAAATGGAGAACCCGACGTTTATGATAGGAAACGACCCAGGGGAACTTTGGAGGCAAACGGCATTAGAGCTGCACAGATGCTCAGTGTGTTGCAGGTGGATTCCCGCTGGGCGAATTGCAAGGGGAACTTGCTGCTATCAGGGCTCTGGGTGGGGACCCAGTGGAGAAGGTGGGCCCGGGTCCCCCTATCACCTCACGTGCTCACACACATTGGAAGTATATGGACTCTGGCCATTGGGCCACACTGCCCTGACACTTGGGGTGATTTACATGGACTGTGGCTGCTAGGCTGCATTACCCACCTGCAAGGGGGGAGTTGTATGGACTCTGGCCATTGGGCGACATGGCTCTGACTCTTGGTGTGAGCTACTTGGACTCTGGCTGCTAAGCCGCACTACCCCACCTGCGAGGGGGGATTTATATGGCCTCTGGCAGTTGGGCCACACAGCCCTCACTCTTGGCGCGAGCTACATGGACACTAGTTGTTAGGGACCACTACCCCGACTGAGGGGCAATTGCATAGAGACAGACCATTAGGCTGCATCAGGCTGCTCACAGAGAGGTGAGCGCGTGAACTTGGGAGTGATGAGGTTCCGACACCCCATCCCTCCCTGCCATAAAGGGGCGATGTGGTGCCAGGCCCACCACAACATACAAATAGGATGAACGCACTCAGTAGATCATAAGTTTTGTAATGATACCTTACAAGAGACCTTTTGCATAAAGCATATTCCAGTCACATTATATTCACAATCATAAACATATTTTTATAAAGCATATGGAGTGCTTGTCACACTCCTGCTTAGCAATTTGTCTTTAGTTTTTCTACAATTCCTTTTTGATTTTCAGGTCAGTAAAGAGCTGCCATATTTGTCTCTTACTATTCTTCCTATCTTTTCCTCCCCAGCGGGGTACTTTGCTGCTGTGCTTTTTATGTTTGTCTCTTGTAGAAACTGCCAGCTTTCCTGAATTTATTTATCCCTTAGATACCCTTCCCATGGGACCATCCTACCAGTGCTCAGAGTTTGTTAAAGTCTGCTTTGCTGAGGTCCACTGTCTTTATTCTGCTGCTTTCACTTCTTCCTTTCCTTAGAATCATGATGAAATCTACAATTTTGGGGTCACTTTCACCAATTACCTTCTATCATCAGATTCGCAACCAGTTCCTTCCTAGTAGTCAGAATCAAATCTAACATAGAAATCCCTCATGTTACTTCCTCCATCTTCTGAAACTAAAAGTTCTTCTTCGAGTGCTTGCTCATATTGATTCCAATTAGCGGCACTTAACCCGGAGCCTTTGGTACCACGCGCAGACCAGACACCATCGGTCCGAAACGCACCTCTGGCACCGGAACGACCTAGCACCAGCAAAGACTCTCGGCGCTGGACATCTCTGGCACCGGTACAGTCTCGACATTGTTCACTGTCTCTGTGGCTCAAGAAACAGCACAAACCACTTGCTGCTTCCATACGGTTGCAGACACCTCCTGTGGCCCCATTGGAGCAACAGCCTGGATTGGACCATCCCACTAAGGCTCCAACTCTGGCACTGCTGATTTTGGCACCATCGATTCCGGCGCCGCAAGAGCCGTTGAGTCCGGTGCACACAAGCTCCCCAGTGCACACCGTGATTGAGCTTGGCCTGCCGCCCACCCCAGGGACCTTCTCCACCACTCGCAACCTGATTGTGCAGATAGAGCCTGGACCGCCTCAGTCCCCGGCACTGCCGGTGTGGACTGTTCAATCCATACAGAAACCTGCCTTCATGCGACTCTCCTCACAGAGTAGGACAGCTCGGCACCAATCTCAGTCCCGGTCCAGGTCATGGTCCCGATCCCGTCAATGGTCCTGGACCCAGCACCACTTGCAGTCCCGGCACCGATCCCCATCTCTGCACTGGTCGTACTCGTGGTGCCGCTCCGCCTCCCGCAGATCTCCCTCCCAGTACGATCGGTACCAATCCGGCTCCCGGCACCGGTCCTGGCACCGGTCGCCTCGCAGCTGATCCCGACACTGCCCAGACCATAGATTCTCATCCAGATCTAGATTGGCCTCCCGGCACCATTATGGCCATTGGTCCCGATCCTGATCGCAGTACCGCCGAAGATCCCAGCACCAGTCTCTAGCTCCCAGGCACGAACTGTCCGAGCGGAACAGTGTAACGCCACATGGGCATTTGGCTCCTCCTTGGCCTTCACGACCGAATTCATCGTCGTCCCAAGCGGGGAGTGGCTACCACACCCAGGGCCATGACGCTGATGGTGCTAGACAGGGACAATATGAAGGACACGATCCTGATTAGGGACCCCCACGATGGTCCTTCTGGACTCCTTGGGCATACCACCAAGCCCAAGGTGTCCCCTCAGGCACATCTCGATCCGCTCATTTGGAGCATTGGATGCCTGAGGGCACTGTGAGCTGCCCTCTCCCGGTAGACTCGAAGGCGACTGTCCTGCCACCAGATCAGGCCCATGCCACCAGCGCAGCAGGACCCTCCCCAACCAGACCTTTCCCAGGATCTGCTTGTCCTAGGGGTATCCTCTTCCTCCTGACCTGACGAGGCAGTGGCAGGCATGTCCTCCTCTGGCCCACCATCTATGGATCTTCGTGTACACCAGGATCTCCTGCGAAGGGTGGCACAGAACATGAACTTGCAGGTGGAGAAGGTGAAGAAATTGGAGGATCCGGTGGTGGACATTTTATCAGCCGATGCCCCCACACGTGTCGCCCTACCTTTCATTAGGACTATCCAGGCTAATGCCGATACGATCTGGCAGTTCCCAGCATCTATTCCTCACACAGCCTGAGGGATGGAGAGGAAATACATGGTGCCCTCCAAGGGATATGAATATCTGTATGTTCACCACAACCCTTGCTCTCTCGTGGTGCAGTCGGTGAACGAGAGGGACAGACGTGGCTATCAAGCGCCCGTCCCTAAGTCCAAGGACGCTAGGCGCTTGGATTTATTCGGGCGCAAGATTTATTCTGCTGGTGGTCTACAGCTCAGGGTAGCTAACCAGCAGGCCTTCCTGAGCTGTTTAACTATAATACCTGGACCTCGATGGGGAAGTTCAAAGAGCTGGTCCCCCAGGAGTCCAGAGAGGAGTTTGAGGCCTTGCTCGAAGAGGACAAGAAAGTGGCGAGGACATCCCTGCAGGCATTTTTAGATGCGGCAGACTCAGCGGCTAGAACTCTAGCCTCTGGCTGGCTATGTGCTGCATCTCATGGCTACAAGTATCCTGTCTTGCACCGGAGCTACAGCAGACCATTCAAGACCTGCCCTTTGATGGCCAGGGGCTATTCTCTGATAAAACTGACCCCAGGCTTCAGAGTTTGAAGGACAACCACTGGGCATGCATACCCCGGTGACGCAAAGCAGACCCTTCCATCCCCAGCTGCAGCACACCTACCCTAAATCTCGACCACGGCAAGACTTCACTAGAAGGCGTGGCCGTGGTAATAGGAGGAGACAATCTGGACCGCAATCAGGCCAGAATCAGGACCCTCCAAAACCATCAGCGGGGCCCAAACAAAACTTTTGAAGGTGCTTGAGGATGGAGCACCAGTCTCCTTGCAGGATCCATTCCCACCTTTCTTCAACCACCTCTCCTATTTCCTCCCTGCGTGGTCTCGCGTAACATCAGATTGCTGGGTACTATGCACGGTGGAAACTGGATACCATCTTCAGTTTGTTTCGCCCTCCACTTCCCACCCTCTCTCCCTGTCCCTCTTCAGGGACCTCTCTAACGAGCAACTCCTCTTACAGGAGGTTCAGGCACTCCTAGCTATCGGAGCGGTAGAAGAGGTCCCAAAGGATTTGAGGGGCAGGGGGTTTTACTCCCATTACTTCCTAATCCCCAAGGCAAAGGGGGTCTACTGCCCATCCTGGACCTGCACGGACTCAACAAATTCATGGTAAAGTTGAAGTTCCGCATGGTTTCCCTGGGGACCATTATCCCTTCCCTGGATCCTGGAGACTAGTATGCCACCCTCAACATGAAGGACATGTACTTCCACATAGCGATTTACCTGCCTCACAGGCAATTCCTTTGCTTTGTGGTCAACCAGCAGCATTTCCAACTTACTGTCCTTCCCTTCGGTTTGTCCACAGCACCAAGAGTTTCACAAAATGTATGGCTGGCGTAGCAGCCTCGCTCCGCCGACATCGGATACAAGTGTTTCCGTACCTCGACGACTGGCTCATTCGAGGTTCCTCCGAGCTGCAGGTGCGGTCTCATGTTCATTTCATCATGAGCTCGTTCAAGCAACTCGGCCTGCTGCTCATCATTGAATAGTCCACTCTGGAACCTACACAGAGAATAGACTTCATTGGGGTAATCCTAGACTCAAATCTTGCCAGGGGACCATCATTCATGGCCTCCAAAACTTCCCGACCTCGACAGCACGCACGTGCCTCACTCTTCTGGGCCACATGGCCTCGTGCACTTTCATGACCAGACATGCCAGACTACGCCCCCATCCACTTCAGATCTGGCTCTCATCAGTGTACCGTACAGGCCAAGACAGCTTGGACACAATTCTCACTGTACAGACGGAGGTCTTAACCTCTCTGGGTTGGTGGCTAAACCCCACCTTGGTTTGCGGGGGGATGCCATTACATGCCCCACAGCTCTCTGCAGCCCTGACCACGTACACGTCATCTCTGGGCTGGGGCGCTCACTTTGTGGGACTTCGCACACAAAGTCTTTGGTCCGCACGAGAAATAACCGTACACATCAACATAAGGAAACTGAGAGCAGTACACCTCAGGTCAGGTATTCTGCGAACACCTTCAAGGCCGTTGTGTCACAATCTTCACAGACAACACAACGGCCATGTTTTACATCAACAAGCAAGATGGAGTGTGGTCGTCCCTCCTTTGTCAGGAGGCCATACATCTCTGGGAATTTTGCATAGTCCACTCAGTCGACTTGGTGGCGTTGTTTCTCCCAAGAGTCCAGAACATCTTGGCAGATTGCCTCAGCAGGTCCTTACTAGCTCACGAATGGTCAGTTCTCCCGGACGTTATCCACTCTGTTTTCCGGAAGTGGGGGTTTCCCCACATAGACCTTTTCCCCTCTCGTGAGAATCGGAAGTGCCAGGTGTTCTGCTCTCTCCAGGGATGCTGTCCGGGCTCCCTGTCAGACGCCTTCCTGATAATGTGGAAAGACCACCTGCTCTATGCCTTTCCTCCATTGCCACTTGTCCACAAAGTCCTTTTCAAGTTACCCAGGGACAAGGCTCGCTTAATCTTGATCACTCTGGCGTGGCCCAGGCAGCACTGGTACACCACACTCCTTGATCTGTTGGTGACCAAATCAATTCCTCTACCTTTGTGGCCGGATCTGATCACTCAGGAACACAGCAGGCTCCGCCATCCAGACCTACAGTCCCTCCATCTCACAGCATGGATGCTGCATGGTTAACTCAGTCTGAGCTGCGTTGCTCCAGTTCAGTGCAGCAAGTACTCTTGGGTAGCAGAAAGCCCTCCACGAGATCCACATACCTGGCCAAATGGAAATGCTTCTCCTGCTGGTGTGCCCAGAACGATGCTGTCCCTCTGGAGGTGCCAGTGCCTACCATCCTAGAGTATCTCTGGTCTCTGAAACAGGAAGACCTAGTTGTCTCATCCATCAGGGTACACCTAGCAGTGGTTTCCACGCTGGCAAGAATTGGCGCTCAGTCTTCTCCAATCCTATGGTCAGCAGGTTTCTCAAGGGCTTGGAAAGTCTGTACCCACAAGTTCATCATCCACTCTCTGTGTGGGACCTCAATCTGGTCCTATCTAGGCTCTTGGGTGCCCCCTTTGAACCGATGGCCACTTGCTCGCTTCTGTATCTTTCCTGGAAAACAGCTTTCCTCATCACTGTTACATCGGTGAGGTGCTTGTCGGAACTTCGGGCCCTCACAGTGGACCCACAGTATATGGTGTTCCATAAGGATAAGGTACAGCTGCGACCACACGCCGCCTTCCTCCCTAAGATGGTGTCTGCCTTCCATGTCAACCAACCAACCAACCTCCCAGTCTTCTTTCTGAAGCCGCAGGCTTCACGATGAGACCAACAGCTGCAATCTCTAGATGTTCATAGGGCTCTTACCTTTTACATCATGCAAACAAAACCTTTTAGAAAAATATCCCAACTGTTTGTAGCAGTGGCAGACCGGATGAAGGGCCTCCCAGCCTACTCACAGTGAATCTCATCTTGGATTACGTCATGCATTCATGCGTGCTATGACTTGGCTCACATCCCAACTACCTGCCTCACTGCCCATTCTACTCGGGCTCAATCTTCGTCTGCTGCCTTTCTGCCCATGTGCCCATACAGGAGATCTGTAGGGCAGCGACTTGGTCATCTATACACACCTTCGCTTCCCACTATGCCATAGTGCACCAGTCAAGGGATGATGCAGCATTTGGTTCAGCGGTCCTTCACTCCGCAACATCTCACTCTGACCCCACCACCTAGGTATGGCTTGGGAGTCACCTAATTGGAATCGATATGAGCAAGCACTCGAAGAAAACATGGTTACTCACTTTTGTAACTGTTCTTCAAGATGTGTTGCTCATATCCATTCCAAACCCACCCTCCTTCCCCACTATTGGAGTAACCAGACTCCTGTACTCCACCGGTCTGGGTCTGTCACACCGGCAAGAAGGAACTGAGGGGGTGCTGGGTCAGCAGGGGCATATATCCGGCACCATAAGGGTGCCACTTCAGGGGACGCCTCAGCAGACCCATTGAGTGTTGCTAAGGTAAAAATCTTCTGACGATCATGCACGCGGCATGTGCACACCTACTTAGAATGGATATGAGCAACACATCTCGAAGAACAGTTACAAAGGTGAGTAGCCGTCTTTTGTCCCCAACACATCTTGTGTCCTGCTGTGTTGTTTTTCCAACAGATATATTGGTAGTTAAAGACCCCTATTACTATCAGGTCCGGTGCTTTGGATACTTCTGTTATTTTTTCTAAAAATATCTCATCCAACTCCTCCTGATTAATCAATAAATAAATAATAATAGTATCTACTGTGTCAACTACAGGGAACAAATCCTTCTGCTTGAGGCTTTTTACCCAACAAACTTCAATTCACGTCTACCACCTCCAGTCTTGCTTGATGACTTACCTAGTGAACAGGATTTTAAAGAAAGTCTATAGGCACCAGATGTCACAGACTGTTTCTATTTGGGGAAAGTCTGTTTCAGAAAAATGTTGATGAGAGCTTCTCTCTTTGATAGCTATCAGTGTTTTTCATGATAGGAATTCCCTGCTAGTGTCTTATTACCAATGATGTGCAAAAATGGCAACAATTTTGAAAAATGTTCCCCTCCTCCCTACTTCCTCATAATTAGTTTTCCCAGTTTTGTTGCAGGGCCAGAAATTTCACAAATTCTTGCACAATGGCTGATTTGACACAGAAATCTCATAGCTTTCAGTCTAAAAACTGATCTTGGTCCAAACTGAATTTGGAACACTTTGAGGGTTTTTTGTTTTTCATTTTTTTCTCTGAAATGAGATTTGTTTCTTTTGAAATTAGTCCTGTTGATGAATCAGAAAAACTGAGACATTTTACAGGTTTTTTAAAAAAATAAAATTGGTCTGTTTTGGAGAATTCACAATTAACTGCAGAAACCTCAAGTCCTGAGGGTTACAAGAGTTATTGCAAACATTTTGAATGGTCCTAATCTAACATTTCTTGGCTCTTTCATGGCATCTTGTTATCATTAGCTAATAGCTAGACTAATCTTTTGCAGGGTTGTCTGGATGACAAGGTTGCCCTGAGGTCCCTTCCAGTCCTGTGTTCCTGTGGATGTTTCTCAGCTTCTGACTGATCCAGTCCAGTCTAACTTGGACTCACATGCTAATACAGACCATAAATATGCAGGCCGACATCTCATTAATTTATCATAACAATCTCTAGCTCTTATTAATCCATGGATCTCAAAGCACTTTATGACGGAAGATCAGTCTCATTATCCCCAGTTTAGAGGTGAGGAATCTAAGCGACAGAGCTGTAAAGTGACTTGCCCAAGGGCACTCAGAAGGCCAGGGGCAAATCTGGGAATAGAAGCCAGTTCTACAGAGTCCCACTCCAGTGCACTAGCCGCTAGACCACACTGCCTCCCTCAGTGGGGCCCACATTATGAAAAGTGGTCTTTGATTCTCAGCACTTCCGTTTCTGGCTGTCTGTAACCAGTGATGTTTGGTCTCCAGCTTAAATAGCACGCCTCTTTTGTATCCAGTCCCACTATCATTGACTTATCCACAAGTCTTTCACTCTACCCTGTATGACTTTCATTCACCTAGCCGTGTCTTTCAGTTAGTCTGTTTCTCAGCAACCTTCCCCAACTTGGTTGGGTGGCATCATCTGATGGGACATCCCTGTTAAGCAGCATTCAAACAGAGAGACAGACAGAAATAGAAAGCATTGGATGGGGACGGGGCAAGATGATCTGTAAAGAGAAACATGATGAGTCAGGAACAGAGGCACTGCTACTCCTGTTTTATATTTTTTCTGTCTCTTGGATACTGTCTGCTAATAACCACTGAATCCTTTGTGGGACTTGTCAACATCATGAAATGTACCAGAAAAACTATACCAATGTGATTACATCCCTAAAGCTGTGCCAGTGTAACTCCCCATGTGGAATTCCTAAATCCCAAAAAAGTTACATCTACACTTTGAGCTGGAATGGTGATTGCCAGCTCAAGGAGACATACCCGTGCTCAAGCTTATCAAGCTAGCATGCTAAAAATAAAGTGCAAGCAGCAGGAGGGGCTAACCGCCCTGAGTATGTATCCATCCAAGACACTAGGCATGAACTACAGGCAACTAGCCCCTCCCACTACTTGCACTGTCACAGGGACACTGTTTTTACTATGCTAGTTCGATCAGAGCTAGCGCAGGCATGTCTCCTCGAGCTGGAATTTACGCCTCCAGCTCCACATGTAGACATGCCCTAGATCCGGAAAGTGTGTGTCCACGAGGGCAGTTACAGCAGCACAGCCCTAATGTACAATCATACCAGTAGAGCTCTACTGGTAAATGTCTCTGTGCAAACCGGGGCGGCTCCAGGCACCAGCGTACCAAGCATGTGAGGGTCGCTGTGAGGGCGGTAGGCAGGCAGCTTTCAGCAGCATGCCTGCGGGAGGTCTGCCAGTCCCGCCATTTCGGTGGCAATTCAGCGGCGGGTACACCAATGGCGCGGCACTGGTGGACCTCCCGCAGGCATGCCGCCGAATCTGAGTGACCAGCGGACCTCCCACAGGCGCGCCGCCAAAAGCCGCCTGACTGCTGTGTTTGGGGCAGCAAAAAACATAGAGCTGCCCCTGGTGCAGACAAGCTCTCCTTCCCTTGTGTTTCTCTTTCACTCAGGAAACAGGCAGAGTCAAAACTCCATAAACCACTTACATGACAGTTCCCCTTTCACCAAACAAGGCATATGCCCGTGTCCAAGCCTGGACAGGCATTGCATCTGGTTAGCAGGCGTGAAGGGGTCCACTCACTTCAGATGCACCTCCTTGTAGCTGGGTCTGGGAATTAACTGTCACCCCACCTGGCACCCCTTTCCATTGGCCGTTCACGTGTGCCCACCCCTCAGCTCAGGGTGCCCCCTCTTCATGCCTCAACCCTCCAGCCAGACCACTATGTGGTACCCTCCTTCTAGGGTAACAAAGTCTCATCGGGAAAACTGTCCAAATGCTGCTCTGCTTCAGGCACTGTGGGGAAACCGCAGATCCCCATTTCGTCACAGATATTTTTAGTAAAAGTCACGGACAGGTCACGGCTTCCATGAATTTTTATTTTTTGCCTGTGACCTGAATGTGACTTTTACTAAAAATATCCATGACAAAAACTTAGTTTTGTGGGAACATTTTCAAAATAATTTTTAAAAGGGAGATTTCATTTTTTTCTTAGATTTTTTCGGTAAAAAATTTTAATCAGCTTTTCTGTTTTCAAAAAAATTTCAAAATGGACATGTTTTGGTGTTCTTGCACGCTTCCCTTTTTCCATTTTGCTGCTTAAAAAATAAGAAAACAGGAGATACCTCCTGGAATTTGGGGACTTCATCCCCAAAACATGGAAAGTTTAAAAAAAAACCCACAAAATTTTCAGTTTTTTAAAAGAAGGCCAACTTCCAAATAAATTCAACCAGCTCTAATCACAGTGTTTTGTTACACAGGAGCTGATTGTTCCTGGCATAGGCACTGACTTTTATTTTTCTGCAGGAAAATATTCCACCCCTGCTCTGCCTCAAGGCCCCACCCCCACTCCGCCCCCTCCCCTGAGGCTCCACTGCTTGTTGCCCTGCCTGCTCCATGTCCTCCCCTGAGGCCCCTGCCACTCTCCCACAAGCACTTCCCTCAGCCACCAAAGAGCTGATTGGCAGCAGCATGGAACAGCTATAGCTGGTGAGTGCTGAGCACCCACTATTTTTTTCTGTGGGTGCTGGAGCTCCAGAGCACTCACGGAGTCAGGACCTATGGTTCCTGGTATGGGAATATTTCCCAGGGCAGAAATCCTCCTTCCCCCTTAATCTATTTGCTTCTCCTCCTTGTCTGTCTAATTATGCTCCCTCCACCTGCTTCTGCTGCTTAGAGGGGACTAAGTGGGAAAATCAAGGGCTTTTTCTTACCACAGAGAAAAGCTCCATGTGCCCAACACATGAGCTAATAGACTGCCACCTTAGGTCCCCCTTCAGAAAGCTACTTAATTTTTTCTGTCAAAATAATTCAGCCAGTTCCAGAGTTTTTTGATCTCCAGTTTGTTTTATTTGGTGCAACAAAATAAAGGAGAAACAAATCAGTCCAGAAAGTGAGAGTCTCTGGAATGGAAAAGCAGCAGCTGAGAAGGGCAAATGGAAGCTGAACAGGTGTTATTCAGTGCAGTGTCGCTGGTGCAAGTGTGTGGGGATCAGGAGAAGAGCTTCAACAAGGAATAACCCTGTGAGGACTGGGAGGAGGAGAAGCCCAGATGGCCCTGGAGTCGTGCCAGCCGCAAAAAGGACTGGACCCCTAGTTTGGCTGGCTGCACCGGAGGCTGGTCCCTTAGCTGTGCCACTTGTACGGGGGGCTGGTCCCTTAATCGGGCTGGTTACACTAGGGGCTGGTCCTTTAGCTGTGCCACTTGCACTGGGAGCTGGTTCCTTAGTCGGTTCAGACCTGCCAGGGGCTGGCCTGCATGTGGCTCTGTGTATCTTTACTTTGTCTCCGAAGGTGCTTGAATCTCCTTTCGATTGGGTGCAGGCGGATTCAGTGGCGCAACCCTTCAAGGTGGCCTTGAAAGAAAATGAACCTGCCCCAGGAAAAAGCAGCAGCTGGTCAGTGTCAAGGGAGTTTTGTCTCCTTCTGTCGCCATTACCCATAAATCCACAGCTCCTGCCCTTCTAAACCACAACAGCCTCAGCCTTCTCCTCTGCTCTGTTCCCTGAAGTTCCATCTAGGCCTCTCCTTTGCTCCATTCCCCAGATCTGCATGTAAGCACTCCATGGTCTTTACTTCTTCGTCTGCTCTGCTTCCCCCTTCTCATCTAGGCCCCAACAGCCTCCCGCTCTGCAGCTCTGATGCAGGCTCACTGTGTGTCCTTGGACAAATCACTGGGACCCCAGATCTAAAACCCGCTGACGACACCCATTCACTTCAGTAGGCTTTGTATTAGTCCCACTCTTCATTGAGCAATGAAACAATTCACGGCTGGTGGCAGGGAGTGGGATCTCTAAGAAGAGAGGCCTTGTGTTAATTAAGGGACTGGGCTGGGACTCAGAATATCTTGATTCAATTCGTGGCTCTGCCACAGACTCCCTGATTGGCCTTGAGCACATCACTTAGGCGCCGATTTTTCAGAGGAGTGTAACATAGAGGTCGGTTGAATTTTAATGGGATCTGAGTCCCTAACTCCCCAAACTCCTTTGAAGATCTCAGCCTTAAATCTCTCCGGGCCTCAGTTTCCTCATCTGTACAATGGAGATAATAACCGTTCCTTTGCTATTTAGATGGTAAAATCTGTGCAATGGTGAATAGCTGCATCTGTGCAGTGCCTGGCACAATGGGGGACCCTTCCAATCTCAGTCAGGGTCTGTGCAGCGCCTAGCGTAACAGGGACCCAATAGCAAGAGATCTAGTCCAAGGGAAAACAGACACAGAGGCTTGCCTGAGGTCACACAATAGGCCACTTGCTGTCTGACATTAGAACCCAGGTGTCTGGAGTCCAATTCCAATCCCTTATCTACCAGACCATAGGTGTCGTCTGAGAGGAAATAAAAAGAAAGCAAATAGCATACCAGAATAAATAAATTCCAATTACCCATTGTTATGCTTCCGGTTACTGCGATGCAATGGGTCTCAGATCCAGTGCAAGCTAAGGTCTTTTCGATGCATGGAGTAAACACAGAAGAGCAGGCAGGGCAAAGTCGACCATTTGGGATTGTGTTTGCTGGGGGCACTGTAAAGAAGCAGAGCAAATGCAGTCAATTTGGGGGATATTCCAGAATAGGCTTCAGGACAGAGAGAGCAGGTTAGGGTTGAACGGCTCAGCCCCACATACCCCATACAGGAGCTCAGGAGACGCTGGAGGTAGCAAGGTTTGTGGCATCAGTTTGCAGCACAGACCAGTTGAACCATGCCCCATGTGGAATCAGCTGCAGTTTTTGGCAGTCTAGAGCCACATTCACTTAATTCCACCTCTTCCCCCAGGAACCCAGTGCTATTCAATGGAGCACCTTCTGCAGGCAGTAGGACTGTTCTCAGGGGCTCATTCCAGAAAAAAGGGGTGCAGGTGGGCAGAGGGGGAGGAAAGGGAATGAAAACGAAGAATTAGTGCGGGAGTGGTAGTAGGTGGGGAGATAGAGAGAGGGATACGTACTTGTAACGGAGGCTGTACTGCAGGCATCCCCCACACAACAGGTGGTGCTCTTCCTTATTGCCATTCCCTCCCCAAACCTCGTAACAACAGGGCTGGCTCTGCACTGACTGGATGCCGTGCAGGACTTGGTTACCTGCTGTATATCCAATCCCTCTGTACAGAAGGAGAAGAACAATGTTTACTCACCAACTCTGCCACCCTGCTTGTTGACTCCCTCAAAGAATTCTAGTAGATTGGTGAGGCATGATCTCCCTTTACAAAAACCATGTTGACTCTTTTGTTCTTTACTATGGTTTCAACCAGTTTGCCCAGTACTGAAGTCAGGTTTACTGGCCTGTAATTGCCAGGGGCTCCTCTGGAGCCCTTTTTAAAAATTGGCGTCATATTAGCTGTTCTCCAGTCATTTGGTACAGAAACTGATTTAAATGACAGATAACAGTTAGTAGTCCTGCAATTTCACATTTGACTTTCTTCAGAACTTGGGTGAATCCCATCTAGTCCTGGAAACTTATTACTGTTTAGTTTATCAATACGTTCCAAAACCTCCTTTAATGACACTTCAATCTGGGACAGTTCCTCAGATTTGTCACCTAAAAAGAATGGCTCAGGTTTGTGAATCTCCCTCACAACTTCTGTGAGCTTGTGGCTCTCCCCTACCAGCCAGCAACACACATCTCTGCACTGCTGCACAGCTCATCCCTGACCATAGCACCCTTGGTGGTTGCTCAGGTGGTCTACCCCTGCTCAAACCCACTGGTCCTATTCCCCAAGATGGGAATAGAATCCAGGAAGCCTGATTCCCAGTCTACCTCCTGCTCAAACCCACTAGACCCCATTCTTCACCCAGAACTGGGAATAGAACTGAGTCTGCTCTAGTCACTGGACCATGCTGGTGTGAGATCTGGCTCATCTACCTATTTGGCTTTCAAACACAGTGATGGCACAGGAATCTTCTTCAGAACTGCAGGTCTCCATGCCGCCCCTGCAAGTCCTGCCGAACACAGAGCAAACCTCACACTGCAGACAGGCACCTAGAAAAGAAGAAAGAAAATTATTCATGTAGATTTGTCCCTTTCTTAGCCCTCACCTTCCCCTGAGTTCTTCGGGAAAGCATCTGGTGCAACCTGCTTTCCGGTGCTGAAGTTTCTCTATTTCACTTCACACACACACCAGCTCTGACCCAGGTCTCAGCTGGATACATATTCCTCATTTTTAAAATTTCCTGCAGGAAAATCAGCATTTCCCAACGGGGGATTTTCAAAAGTGGATTTTTCCCACAACATTTCTTGGCGAGGGATAAAATACCAATTTTCCAGCCATTTCTAAAAAGGAACTATTCAGAACATGTCTTGGAGGACTTCAAGTATCAATATTTCCTCTTATTTCTAGAATATTTCAATGTGTTGTCATGCCAACTAGGGACTTCACAAGGAATCTGTTCTTTTCCCTTCGACATGTCCAGTTGGCCCATTTTTCCCGATACTGGCTTTTTGGTGACATTTATAAACAAATTTATACAAAGGACCAAGTTGGACTTTTGCTATTTTATACAAACTAGATTGCAAGTTCCTGCAGAGAAACAGCCTGACTCACCCAGACCTAGGAGAGCAAAGAGAATGCAGAAAAAGAAGGGAGCCTTCATGGTGATAGGAAGAGCGTGAATTGGAGCTGGGGTCTCTGATGCAACAAATTCTCCGTCCAGAGGATTTATACAAGCAGGGGCTGAAGAGAAGTCACAAGAGGAATTCCACCTGCAAAATGCAATACATTGGATGGTGTGATGTAAGTGTCATTAATAGGGTCCTATGAAATTCACAGTCCATTCTGGTCAGTTTCATGATCATAGGATTTTAAAAATGGTAAATTTCATTATTTCATCTATTTAAATCTGAAATTTCACGGTGATGTAATTGTAGGGATCCTGACCGAAAAAGGAGTTGTGGGGTGGTCACAAGGTTATTGTAGGGGGGGGTTGTGGTACTGCTACCCTTATTTCTGCACTGTTGCTGGCAGCCCCACTGTCTTCAGAGCTGGGCAGCTGGAGAGCGGTGGCTGCTGGCTGGGAGCCCAGTTCTGAAAGCAAAGCCATCGCTAGCATCAGTGCAGACGTAAGGGGGGCATGGTATGGTATTGCCACCCTTAATTTTGCAGTGCTGCTGGTGGGGTGCTGCCTTCAGAGCTGGGTGACCCCCCTGCATCTCCGTTTTGGATCAGGACCCCCAATTTGGGCAACGCTGGTCTCCCCCATGAAATCTGTATAATATAGGGTAAAAGCACACAAAAGACCAGATTTCACAGGGGGAGACCAGTTGTCATGGTCCATGACGCGTTTTTCATGACCATGAATTTGGTAGAGCCCTAGTCATTAAACATCAGGTTGAAGGTGCCCAGGAACTATTAGCATTTCCTGTGGCAGGGAACTGCACAGGTTAATGACAGGTTGTGTAAAGCACCCAAAGGTTTTTTTCATCTGCCACCTTTACCCTTGTTGCCTTTTAATTTCATATGGTGCCTGTTGGAGAAGAGAGTGTGAATGCTCATTCTCAGCTCTTGCCCCCTTTCCCTGATCTCAGGCCCATGGACCTGTGCTATGCGCCAAATTTGTGTAAGGGGGTATGGGTGTGCTAGGGCTATATTATCTATAATTACTACACTCCCAGTCTTTCTGCACCTCTGCATAGCCCTTTGCTGAAGCACAGGCCAGAGTTCTGTCTTTTGTGAAAACATTTATACAGAGTTCAACTTTAGGGTTGTATGTAAAACCCTGATAAATGGGTGTTAATAGCTCCCAGTCAACTACAAAGAGTACCACACAGTTTCTTAGATCAGGTTTACACTACAGACCTATATCAGAGTAACTGTGCCACTCAGGGGTGTGGGGTGACGTAGTTACACTGACCTAACCCCCTGTGTGGACAGCACTTTGTCAGTGGGAGAGCTTCTGCTGTCGACATAGCTACTGCCTATAGGCATCGACTCAAGCAGCCACCCGCTGATCAGCTGTTCACACTTGCACCAGCAACACTGCACTGAATAACACCTGTTCAGCTTCCATTTGCCCTTATCGGGGTATGGGCTACACTTGAAATTTCAAAGCGCTGCCACGGCCGTGCTTTGAAGTATGAGTGTGGTTGGAACGCCAGCGCTGGGAGAGAGCTCTCCCAGCGCTGCACATAAACCACATCCCTTACGGGTGTAGCTTGCAGTGCTGGGAGCTGTGCTCCCAGCGCTGCGGCACTGATTACCCTGAGGCTTTACAGCGCTGTATCTTGCAGCTCTCAGGGGGGTGTTTTTTCACACCTCTGAGCGCAAAAGTTGCAGCTCTGTAAAGTGCCAGTGTAGCCAAGGCCTCAGCTGTTCAGCAGGCCACACCGATCAGCTCCTGCTCCTTCCCCTCAGCACCTCCTGCCTGCCCCTGATCAGCTGTTCGGTGGCGGATGGGAGGTTGGGGGGGAGTGAGGAGAGGAAAGAGGCAGAGCGAGGGTAGGGCAAGCTCAGGGGAGGGGGCAGAGTGGAAGTGGGGTGGGGCAGGGCGGGGCCTTGGGGAGGGGGTGGAGTGGGAGTCAGGGTTGGGCCTCGGGGTGAAGTGGGGGTGGAGCACCCCGGGGAAAGCTGAAGGTTGGCACCTGGGTGTACTACCTCTCAGAGAGGTGGATTAATGGTGCAGTAGCATCTCCACTAAAGTGTTACCATACTGTAGCACTGTATATGGAGACAAGCCCTCAGTAAAACAAAGATTTAATGCTCAAGAAAGTATTGTAAATAGCATTTGGAACACTATCAATAACTTCACCAAAAACTGTTAGGCGGTAAATGTACTGGTGTTCCTTACAGAGACAAGATGGGTGAAGTAATATCTTTTACTGAACAGATCTGACAAGCTTTCGAGTCACACAGAGCTCTTCCTCGGGTCAGAGGTTTCTAGTATCCTGGAACTAACACAGCTATATACCTGCACTGCATACAATTTGTGTACCTAATAGAGACTTCCTTTCCACTTTGTTCCTCTCATATACATTCAAATACAAGGTTTCAGTATAACATTTCCTATACTTTAGTACATACATCAAAACACATTCCCCGCTGATGATTTCTCAGTCTGTAGTCATAAAATAGGGTGACCAGATAGCAAATGTGAAAAATCAGGACAGGGGATGAGGGGTAATAGGAGCCTATAAAGAAAAAAACCCCAAAATCGGGACTGTCCCTATAAAATCGGGACATCTGGTCACCCTATCATAACATGCAAGCATGTGTCACCTGAACTCTTCAGAGTTGGAGGAGAATGGAAGCTTCTGTCTTTTCAAACGTCTGAGAACTCTGTCAGCAAACAAACTGTCTGGAGTAATCTGCACAGCTAGCAGCATTCCAGCATTCGGGCTAGTAGCTGACTGGTCCTCTCAGTTGCAGGTTATACAGAAGTCTATAGCCTGTACCCAAAGTGGTCTAGGCATTGGGAGCAGCACATAAAATATCCATTCCTTGGATTTCTATAAGGCTCTCATCCCACAGGGCAATATCTTTCCCTTATAAACCCAGCTATGTCAGGCAGGGCCGTCCTCAGGATTTATAGGGCCCTATACAGTATTATTAAATTGGTGCCCCTATTCCTGATGGCAGCCCAGGCTTGCATGTGTATTTTAGATAAGGGGGTCTTTTGAAGGATTTATTTAAAAACTATAGGTCTGAAGATCCAAGCCTTTAACTCTAAAGAAGAATACTCAGATTGTGCATCTAAAAATCTATGCAAGGATTTTTTTTAGAGATGTGATTTTTATAATCTTCAGCAACACACCAATGAAATATTTTTAAAACAAATTTTAAACTAAGGTCCTGTAGACTAACATGTTCTGAAGAGTAAGCACAACTGTTTTTGTCAATACATTCAGAAACTGACAGGAGATACCTGGGGGTTGGCAAATGCCTGTTAAATGGCTTCATTACCACTTGAATGGCTCTTTGACAGTTTCAGTGTTGTGCTAATAGGTCTCGCAGGCCTTTTAAGTACTAGATCCCTTCCGGAGGAAGACTCACCAGGGTGCAGCAGCCAGCTGTGGTGGGAGCCTGCAGGAAGGGTCAGGACAGGGATAGGAAGAAGTGGAAGAGTGGACACTAAGACCCAGGGGTGCCCCAAATTTTCAGGTGCCCTACGCAGCGTATGCTGCGTATGCCTAAGGATGGCTCTGATGTCAGGCAAGAATGTACAAACCTCCACCTCATTAAGTGCTGCCTCATTTTCTTTAACTGAAACAGAATCCCCAACTAAAGCATTAGCTAATAGTGAAATGTTAATTCTGTCAGTCTCTAGGGGCAACAAGTTCTTCCTCTAAAGCAGGGGTTCTCAACCTTTTTCTCTCTGTGGCCCTCTGAACATGCTATTAAAACTCCATGGCCCACCTGTGTCACAATAACTGGTTTTCTGCATATAAAAGCCAGGGCTGGCATTAGGGGGTAGCAAGCAGGGCAATTGCCTGGGGCCTCATGCCACAAGAATCCCCACAAAGCTACATTGCTCAGGCTTTGACTTCAGCCTCGGTTGGCAGGGCTCAGGGCCCAGGTTTCAACCCCATGTGGCAGGGCTTCAGCTTTCTATCCTGGGCCCTTGTAAGTCTAATGCTGGCCCTGCTTGGTGGCCCCCCTGAAAGCTGCTCATGGCCCCCCAGGGGGCCTTGGACCCCTAATTAAGAACCACTGCTCTAAAGGTCTGTAAGACACACTGTGGTGGACCAACCATCCTAATGGAGGTCTTTCATAGTAAAGTAAAGCTGGAATAGCACTCACCTATAGCCAAAGCAATACCAGTATTGGGACCCAGTCCTCACAGCAGACACATCTCCTGGTCCTGAGTTGGCCAGCCACAGAGTCTACAAAGCTGACTTTTATTTATAACTTTCTTCCCCCCTGCGCTCTGATTGGCTCCACTCTATAAGGGTGATTGGGAGTGACCTGCTCGGTGAGTTGCACACAATGAAAACTTCCTATACAGCTTCTGAAACAGCTACTGAGCATCTTTAGTAACCACCCCACCCTATTTCTCTATGGTCCTGTGCCCTTCTGGCCAAGTTATCCTGCCTTGCACTAGTATGCATGAGCACCCGACACGGTGTGTCTACAATGCAGCTAGGAGCATGCTTCCCAGCATGGGTAGAGAGATGTGCTAGCTCTATTTGAGCTAGCGTGTCCACAGTCATCCACCTCAAATCCACATTCCCTCTATTCTACTTCTCTTACTTTTTTTGAGCCAAAGTCAAATGCTGCAGTACAGTAAAGCCTGTGGGTTACACACACTCATTCTCAGCAGTCTCTGGTCTCGGTACTGTGCCGTGGACTGACCGTGCTCTTGGCTCTCCCACAATCCCAATGCAGAAACCAATTTTCCAGCTTACCCAACTCTGCATTTAAATTTTAGCACACGTTAAAAATCAAAAGTAGATCATTTGGGGTGGGCCTGTATTTCAGGGATCCCTTGATCAAGTGACCCAAATTTACATCAAAAGCTCCACTCTGGGCTCTCAACTGGCATAGCAACTATCAAGTCAATCTGCATCAGCATGGGGATTTCAGATTTCATTTTAAGGAGGCTGTGTTTTGGGAACCCTTTAACCAAATTACTCCAAATTTGTACTCCAATGTCTACGCTGGACCCTCAACTAGCATAGCAATTTTCCAGCCAATCCAATTGTGTACGTGCATTTTAGAGCACTGTAAAAATTCAAAGGATGTTGTTTTAGGGAAGCTGTATCTCAGGAACCCACAGTCCAAAATACCCCAAATTCACTCCACTAATTTGTTGCAGTTTCGCATACGTGACCCACAAAGTGTTAGCTGGGCCATAGGTTGAGAATCACAGTGCCCTCCACCTAATCTCGCCCCCAGACTCCTATATTCTGGACTCTCCACCCAGAGACCCCTCCACAGAGTGGGGCCAGGAGCGGAGACCTAGGTATGGGGCAAGGGGCAGGGAGGAGAACCCGACTCTGGACCCCACAGGGACCCTGACTCCTGCCTTGTGGGGCTGGGAGGCAGCCAGGACCCCAACCCAGGACCCAGTTAAGATCCAAGACCCTGTCAGGATCCTGGACCCCAAGCCGCTGTGCAGGGTTGTGCAGCAGCCAGAGCCAAGACCCCACCGGGACCTCAGAGGCCAGAGACCGCCGCACGGCAGCCTGGAGACGACCACGTGGCAGCCCAGAGCCTGGAGACCATCACATGGAAGCCTGGATCCCAGAAACCACTGCGCAGTAGGGCAGTCCAGAGCTAGCAGCCTTTAGCACACAGCTGAGCTGGGCTGCAGTTGTGTGCTAATTGGGCTGCATGCAGCCTGTGGGCCGCAGGTTGAGAACTGTTATACCCATTTTTAGGACAATTGGCTAATATATGTAGATTTCTGAACACTTTGAAAAATCTAATTTTAATAAACAGCCTGATGAAATTTTAACTATGGTAGGGCTGCTGCAATCCCAAAATTAATAATATTTAATGAGTGGCAACTCTTGGTTTAAAGGGGAATTTTTTCATGAAAAATTTGAAACCATTTGCATTCCATTTCTTATTTTTAATTTCATTTTCCCCCAAAAAAATCCTGGAAATGGTTGTGTTTGACATTTTTTGTTTTTCATTTCCCCTCCCACTTTTCAACTCTCTATTTCACTGTGAAATGGGGGGAAATGGAAAGACAACAAAGCAAGGAACAACAAGCAAACATAAAAGGCCCAAACAGACAGTGACTTTTTTTTTATTTTCTGCTTTTGCCCAGAAAATTGGAGAGTTGGAAACAATTTTTTTCCAACAAAATTTCCCATTTTAAAAAAGTCCATTTTTCATGTAATCATTAGCTGATTTTAGTTGAAAGATCCATTGCCAAACAGCTGACAATCTGTAGAAGAGAATCCCAGAATATAATAGTGCTGGGGCAACTGACCCTGTCAGGATCATAAGGGAAAGCAATACTGACTAACCCTAGGGTTGTGTTCCCAGCTCTGAGCAGGGAGTTGAGTCAAAGGTTGAGAGAAGGGGAGCTTGAGATCCAGGATTCCTGTTTTTTTCCCCTTTAAAGTCTGGAAGGGGAGTGGTGTCTCAGTGGTTAGAGCAGGGGGCACTGCGAGTCAAGATTCCTAGGTTTTGTTCTCAGTTCTGGTGGCAGGGAGGGGTCAACTGAAATAGAGAAGTGGGGCTGGCAGTCAGGACCTCTGGGTTCCATTCCCTTGCTCAGGATTAGCCCTAATTAGTTCCTTATATTTTCTTAGGATAGTGAGAAGGGGGTCAGTATATATGGGGATAGACAAAGTGACAGCCAGGCCCCACTCTAGTAATTTAAAGAGGCCGGTTTATAGGCTGAAATGTATTTAATCCCACTTGAATACTCCTGATTGGTGCAGGGCTGTGTTAATGGCAATGCAGGTTACACCCCAGGAGAATAAGGCACAGACTGCTAGGGAATCACTTACCCAACACTCCTAAGTCTCCAGTCACTGCAGGGATGGAAAAGAATATTTGTCTGATGGGGATGAAACATGTCAGTTTCTTAGTTACAGGGTGCTCTCTCCATTTATATCAGGATTGGGTGCTGACTGATTGCATAACAGGCCCTTTCCACCTTCTATATATGTTTTATTTTCCCCCACTTTGGCAGTTTCTGTTCCCCTGCCTTGCCCTTCAATGACTGCTGCCAAAGTTTCATAACTAAAGAGGAAGTTGAAAAATCCCCTTTTCGTATATATATTGTGACAAAGTTCCTCCTCTACCTTGGTGGGTCCTGCACTTATTGGCAGATTTGCTCACCTCAGTGATCTTCCCCACAGTCTGAATCAACTCCTCCTGTGTCTGATCAGGAGTTGGGAGGTTTGGGGGGAACCCAGGCCTGCCCTCTACTCCAGGTTCCATCCCAGAGTCCTGTGGATTGCAGCTGTCTATAGTGCCTCTTGTAACAGCTGCATGTCAGCTATAACTCCCTGGGCTACTTCCCCATGGCCTCCTCCAAACACCTCTTTATCCTCACCGCAGGACCTTCCTCCTGGGGTCTGATAACGCTTGTACTCCGTAGTCCTCCAGCAGCACAGCCTCTGTCTCAGCTCCTTGTGCCTCTTGTTCCCAGCTCCTCACACGCACTTACTTCCTCTCCTCTGGCTCCTCCCCACCTGACAGGAGTGAGCTCCTTTTTAAACCCAGGTGCCCTGATTAGCCTGCCTTGATTGGCTGCAGGTGTTCTAATCAGCCTGTCTGCCTTAATTGGTTCTAGCAGGTTCCTGATTACTCTAGTGCAGCCCCTGCTCTGGTCACTCAGGGAACAGAAAACTGCTCAGCCAGTGACCAATATATTTGCCCTCTACCAGACTCCTGTACCCCACTGGCCTGGGTCTGTCACATATCCCTCCCCCCTGCTCAACACCAAGGGGTTGGGCAGCTTGGGATGCCAAACAGTGGACACGTGACAAGCCATTGGCATTACCGTGACGGCTCCCTGCTCCGTGTTGCACACGGAACTGGAAAGGTTGGAGGGATAAGAACCACCTGGTCACCCTTGCGTTCTTCTCCTTGTTCCGCTGCATCCATTAAAGAGGGGCATGGTAGGTCACGAGGACAAATCTGCGCCCGAGCAAGTAGTGCAATGCTTCTATTGCCCATTTTACGGCGAAGCACTCTCTCTCCACCACTGCATATTTTTGTTCCCTCGGAAGGAATTTCCTACTGAGGTAGAGAATTGGGTGTTCCTCCTCCCCGACCATCTGTGATAGAACGGCCCCCAACCCTACTTCCGATGCATCTGTCTGCAGGATAAATTCCTTGGTGAAATCAGGGGCTATCAGTACAGGGTTACTGCAGAGCGCAGTCCGTCGGTCTGTGAATGCTTCCTCTGCTGCGTCAGACCATCTCACCAGATCAGGTCCACAGGCTTTCACTAGGCCTGTCAGGGGGCTTGCTCTTGTGGCAAAGTGGGGGATAAATCGTCAGTAATACCCCACTACACCTAGGAATGCTAGGACTTGTTTCTTGCAGTGTGGTCAGGGCCAGTTTTGGATGGCCTCCAACTTGTTCACTTGGGGTTTTACCAGACCTTTTCCCACAATGTAGCCAAGATATTTGGCCTCTGTAAACCCTACAACGCACTTGGCAGGTTTTGCTGTAAGGCCAGCTCTCCTGAAGGTATCAAGTACTGCCTCCACCTTCTCTAGGTGGGTTTCCCAGTCTGGGGTATGAATGACGACATCGTCCAAGTAGGCAGCAGCATAACTGTTATGCGGGTGTAATAGCTTGTCCATGAGGCGCTGGAAAGTAGCTGGGGCCCCATGTAGTCCAAAAGGGAGGACAATATATTGAAAAAGACCCTCTGGTGTAGAGAACGCAGTCTTTTCCTTTGCGTCTTCCGCAAGGGGAATCTGCCAGTACCCCTTTGTCAAGTCTAGGGTAGTCAAGTACTGGGCATTCCCCAGACGGTCCACTAGCTCATCTATGCGAGATATGGTGTACGCATCGAACTGGGATACTTCGTTTAGTCACCGGAAGTTGTTGCAAAACCTTGTGGTGCCATCAGGTTTGGGCACCAGCATGACTGGGCTGGATCACTGACTGTGGGATTCTTCGATGATCCCCAGCTCCAGCATTTTTTTTACTTCTGCTTTTATTTCCTCTCTTTTGGCTGCTGGCACCCAATAGGGCCTCATTGTTATTCTGGCCCCAGGGTTCGTGACGATGTGGTGATATGTCTCGGTTGTTCCACCTGGTTTTGTCGAGAACACATCTTGGTTCTGGAAGATCATCTCAGACACCTCATTCTTCTGGTCTGGTGTTAAATCGGGAGACACTCTCACCTGTTTGGAAGGCTTGTTTTCCTGGGTTAGATCTTTTCAGATAGTTATGCATGCCTCTTGTGCATGCCAGGATTTCAGAAGGTTGATATGATAAATCTGTTCTTGTTTTTGGCATCCTCGCTGCCGCACCTTGTAGGTTACTTCCCCCATGGATTCAACCACCTCATAGGGCCCCTGCCATTGGGCCAGAAGCTTGCTTTCTGCCGTGGGTACCAACACCATCACCCGATCCCCTGGTTGGAACTGTCGGACTTTTGCCTGGCGATTGTAATAGGTTCTCTGGGCCTCCTGTGCCTTTTCCAAATGTTCCCGTACAATAGGGATGACACAGGCTATCCGGTCTCGCATCTGTATTACATGTTCTATTATATTTCTCCCCTCATTGGGTTCCTCTTCCCAAATCTCTTTGGCGATATCTAGTATGCCACGGGGGTGACGTCCGTATAATAACTAGAATGGGGAAAACTCAGCTGAGGCCTGAGGTACCTCCCAGGTAGCAAACATAAGGTAGGGCAGTAAGGTGTCCCAATCCTTCCCATCCCGACTTACCACCTTCCTTATCACAGCCTTGAGGGTTCGATAAAACCTTTCTACCAACCCATCAGTCTGCGGATGGTAAACTGAAGTTCTCAGGGTATGTATATGGAGCAGTGTACAGAGGTCCTTCATTAGCTTTGACATAAATGGGGTTCCTTGGTCAGTTAATATCTCATTTGGTAGCCCCACTCGGGCAAAGATACCCACCAGCTCTTTGGCTATCATTTCAGAGGCTGTGTTCCGCCGGCGGACAGCTTCGGGTAGCGAGTAGCATAGTCCAAAACAACAAGTATATATTGGTGGCTCCAAGCCGTCTTCTCCAGGAGTCCCACTAGGTCCATGGCTATTCACTCAAAGGAGACCTCTATGATGGGAAGGGGTACTAAAAGTGTTCTCAAGTGGGGACGGGGACTGTGCAGCTGACACTCCAGGCAGGACGCACAGTACCTCCGCACTTCTTCATGTACTCCGGGCCAGAAGAATCGTCGTAGGACTCATGCCAGGGTCTTCTCTACCCCCAAGTGCCCCCCAAAAGATGACTATGTGCAAGACTTAATACAGCATTCTGGTGTTTTTGAGGTACTAAGATCTGCTGTACCTTCTGCCCCTGTACTGATGCAACTCGGTATAAGGGATTCTTCTTCATTATGAAGTAGGGTCCTCGTCCCTGTGTTCTCCCTTCCATGGGGACCCCATCTATTTCAGTCACCTCCTTTCTAATGTTGTTGTACCTTGGGACTTCAGCCTGGTCCCGTCCAAAATTTCCTCTTCCGGGGCTAATCTGCCCAAGATCTAGGGGCCCAGTCTCTATTGCCTCTACTGGTTCAGAAGCATTAGGGTGGGGGTCAGACTCATGTGCTTCTCCCTCCTGGGTGGCCTCCTTTTCAGCTGCTCGGGTCCGCCTACCTATGAGAGCGACCCTCTGGCTTTGGGCCAGTATTCGGGTTCCCAAGGCCTTAGCTGCCCTCCTTTCCCTTTTCGACTTTCTACCCTGTCTGGGAATGGAAAATAAATCTGGGGATATTTCAGAGAAAACTGGGGGTTGACAGTCTACTGTGGATGCCTCACTAACTTCAGGGTTCCCCTCTTTCTCCAATCCTCCTACTAGGAGTAAGTCTCCAAACCCTGGGAAGTCCAAACCTGCTGGAAAGATATAACAAGTGGGGTTCCGCAGGGGTCTGTTTTGGGACCAGCTCTGTTCAATATCTTCATCAACGACTTAGATGTTGGCATAGAAAGTACGCTTATTAAGTTTTCAGACGATACCAAACTGGGAGGGATTGCAACTGCTTTGGAGGACAGGGTCAAAATTCAAAATGATCTGGACAAATTGGAGAAATGGTCTGAGGTAAATCGGATGAAGTTCAATAAAGACAAATGCAAAGTGCTCCACTTAGGAAGGAACAATCAGTTTCACACATACAGAATGGGAAGAGACTGTCTAGGAAGGAGTATGGCAGAAAGAGATCTAGGGGTCATAGTGGACCACAAGCTAAATATGAGTCAACAGTGTGATACTGTTGCAAAAAAAGCAAACATGATTCTGGGATGCATTAACAGGTGTGTTGTAAACAAGACACGAGAAGTCATTCTTCCACTCTACTCTGCGCTGGTTAGGCCTCAGCTGGAATATTGTTCCAGTTCTGGGCACTGCATTTCAAGAAAGATGTGGAGAAATTGGAGAGGGTCCAGAGAAGAGCAACAAGAATGATTAAAGGTCTTGAGAACATGACCTATGAAGGAAGGCTGAAAGAATTGGGTTTGTTTAGTTTGGAAAAGAGAAGAGTGAGAGGGGACATGATAGCAGTTTTCAGGTATCTAAAAGGGTGTCATCAGGAGGAGGGAGAAAACTTGTTCACCTTAGCCTCTAATGATAGAACAAGAAGCAATGGGCTTAAACTGCAGCAAGGGAGATTTAGGTTGGACATTAGGAAAAACTTCCTAACTGTCAGGGTAGTTAAACACTGGAATAAATTGCCTAGGGAGGTTGTGGAATCTCCATCTCTGGAGATATTTAAGAGTAGGTTAGATAAATGTCTATCAGGGATGGTCTAGACAGTATTTGGTCCTGCCATGAGGGCAGGGGACTGGACTCGATGACCTCTTGAGGTCCCTTCCAGTCCTAGAGTCTATGAATCTATGAATAAGTCCCTCCCTATGAGCACCGGGTATGAGAGTTTAGGGACTACACCTGCTGCTACCTCAGTAGTGTTCCCCTGAATCTCAATTTTTACTGGGATGGTGGCGTAATAACCAACTGTCCCATGGATGCATGTTATCCCTGTACGCTTAGCCCGCAGCAGCTGACTACACTTCACAAGCTTCCCCGAGACAAGCGTGATAGCACTCCCCGAATCAACCAGTGCTGTGGTCTCTACCCCATTTAGCTTTACTGGTCTGGTGTACATATGTGGGGTTAGTGAGACCCCCACAAGGTGGATTAGGAAGCATGGGTCTGCCCAGTTCCCCAGGTTACGCTGCATAGGCTCCTCAGCATTGGGACACTGTGCAGCTATATGTCCCCACTCCCCACAGGCATAACATCTGTGTGGGGCCTTAGGGATTCCCCGGTCTCTTGGTTTGGGCAGTCTAACATCATGACCCTCTTCTCCCGCCGTGCTCCGACTCTTTGTGGCTTCTGGTGAGCCTTCAGCCCCTCTCTTTTTCCACTTGGGCTCTCCTGGTGGCCCCGTCACTCGAGCTCTAGGGCTTGGTGCTGCTAGTTTAACCCGGGGTGCCTCTTCCTTAACTGATCGGGTCAGCTCCCTTGCTGTCCTTCACCTTTCTACCAGTGCAACAACCTCATCGTAGGTGGAGGGTTCGTTCTGGCTTACCCAGGCACGAAGGTCTGGCGGTCGTCCCCTCATGTATCGGTCGATGACCAGATCCTCTAGTATCTCTTCTGGATTCTGGGACTCCGTTCACAACCACTTTCGTGCGAGGTGGATGAGGTCATACAATTGGGACCGCGGGGTTTTATATTCCTGGTACCTCCACTCGTGATACCGCTGGACCCTACCTGCAGTCGTTACCCCAGATCTGGCCAGGATCTCTGCTTTCAGCTGGGGGTAGTCTGCTGCAGCCTCTTCAGGTTGATCATAGTAAGCCTTCTGGGCCTCGCCACACAGGAATGGGGCAAGGATGCCAGACCACTGATTTAGAGGCCAGGCCTCCCGTAGGGCTGTCCTCTCAAAGGCCAGAAGGTATGCCTCTACGTCATCCTCCTGTGTCATTTTTTGCAGCCAATGGCTGGCCCGTATGATCTGCGTCCTATCATGGCCACGGTTCACCTCTGTAAGGGTCTTTACCTGGTTTACCAGTTCTCGCAACATACCTCGGTCTTGAGAAGCCTGGCCCATCAGCAGGCAATTAGTCTCTTGCTGCAGCCACACTGCCTCCTGTTGGGCAGCTGCCTGGACACATGGGTGGCCTCCTGCTGGGCTGCTGTAGCTTGTACTCCGTAGTCCTCCAGCAGCACACCCTCTCATTTTCAGCTCCTTGTGCCTCTTGCTCCCAGCTCCTCACACGCACTTCCTCTCTTCTAGCTCCTCCCGTCCTGACTGGAGTGAGCTCCTTTTTAAACCCTGTGACGAACTGGGAATGTTCTTAATGTTTGCTCTGAATACTGTGTTGGTGCCTCAGTGTCCCCTATGCAGTTCTTAATATCAAGGTGGTGCAATAAGGGTGTGTGATTGCTGCAGAGGAAGGGGCCAGTGCACCTAAATGTCTGGCACTCTGTCTCCTAGCAACTGATGGCCTGGGCCCCTCCTCTGCAAAGGTGCCAGCTGAAGGTGTTGGAGACAAAGAGATTGGGTGACCTCCTGGCCCGGGAAAGGAGCTGAGCAGAGGAGAAGGGGCTGGAGGGGGTGGTTAGTCTGGAGCTGGCTGGGGATGAGGAGTGAAGTGCAGATGTGGGGGTCTGGCTCACTGCCCCCCAGAATGGACCCAGCCGAGGGGTCCGGTTCGCTGTATCTACAAGCTCTGTTTTAGACCCTGTTCCTGTCATTGAATAAACCTCTGTTTTACTGGCTGGCTGAGAGTCACGTCTGACTGCAAAGTGGGGGTGCAGGACCCTGTGGCTTCCCCAGGACCCCACTGGGGCGGGCTCACTGTGGGAAGCGCACGGAGGAGCAGAGGATGCTGAATGCTCCAAGGAGAGATCCAGGAGGTGAAGACGTGTGAGCTTCTTGCCCTGAACAAGTCTGCTCCAAGGGAGAGGAGGCTCCCCAAAGTCCTGCCTGGCTTGGTGGGGAGCAGTTCCAGAGCATCGCCCGGTGACTCCGTGACAAACCCAGGTGACCTGATTAGCTTGCCTTGATTGACTGCAGGTGTTCTAATCAGCCTGTCTGCCTTAATTGGTTCTAGCAGGTTCCTGATTACTCTAGTGCAGCCCCTGCTCTGGTCACTCAGGGAACAGAAAACTATTTAGCCAGTGACCAGTATATTTGCCCTCTATCAGACTCCTGTACCAAACTGGCCTGGGTCTGTCACAATATCCTAGGACTAACAACACTGCAAACAACAACGGATTTCATAAATGTCTATCCCACCTCTCAGTCTTTGAGAGGCAGTGCAACATGTTGGTTTAAGCACCTAAAGGCTTGATACATCCCAACAAGTGCAGAAGGGAATGTCTCAGAGATTCACATATCCTGCCATTGACATGAGCAATAGCTCTTGTTCCAGGCTGTTCATAATCAGCACATGGACTCCATAGCCAAGTTGGTCTAATGGTCAGGGCCTGCTACTCCAGTCTTACTTTTAGTTCCATGTGTTCAGGACCTGCTGAACAGGGTTCACTTATCCGGCCTCCTCATTGGTGATCTCCTAGGCAGGGCTACGCGTAGGGAAATCTGAAGTAGGTGGGGGTCCCTGGGCCCTCGTGCTCCACCAGGTCCCAGTCCGGGACCCTAAAAGTGTGACAGCTTGGGCTGGGCTATACTCGGCCCAACTTCTGCTCACCTTCCCCTGGGCTACTTCTTCCCTGATGCCTCAGTTTGGGACATGGCTGCTGTTTAATAAGAGTCCTTTGCTCCAAACCCAGAGACTTGGGACTGATGCAGGTAACCCTCTGGTGCTCCCACACATGGTTCTCCCTACCACTGGGGGGTAATGGCTCAAAGGAAGAGAAGGGAAAGACTCACAGCCTGGCCTTCTGTCATAAACATACAGCTTAGGGTAGCATAAAATCCCTCCTTTACCTGTAAAGGGTTAAGAAGCTCAAGTAACCTGTTTGGCACCTGACCAGAAGGATACTTTCAAATCTTCAGGGGAAGGTTTTTGTTTTGTGTTCTTTTGTTGTTCTCCCCAGGTCAGCAAGGAACCAGGGCAGGGAAAATACACCTCCCAAAGCCATATCTGAACTAAAGGCCTCCAAGATTACAAATTGTTAGTAATAGCAAGGAAATGCATTAGATTATCTTTTGTTTTAGCTTGTGAATTTTCCTTGTACTAAGAGGGAGGTTTAGCCCTCTTTTTGTAACTTTAACGTTTTGCCTAGAGGAGAAATCCTCTGTGTTTTGAATCTTTTTGTTATCCTGTAAAGTTATCTTCTATCCTGATTTTACAGAGGTGATTTTTTGTATCTTATTTTAAATAAACTTCTTTTAAGAACCTGATTGTTTTTCAGTGTCCTAAAGACCCAGGGGGGTTGATCTGTGCTCACTTTGTAATCAATTGGTTAGGATATTATTCTCAAGCCTCCCCTGGAATGGGGGTGTAGAGGTTTAGGGGGATATTTTTGGGGAGGTAGGGCTCCAAATGGCCCTCCCTGAATCTTTGTCTAACTCACTTGGTGGTGGCAGCAGTATTCATCCAAGGACAAGGAAGGATTTGTGCCTTGGGGAAGTTTTTAATCTAAACTGGAGAAATACGCTTAGGAGGTCTTTCATGCGGATACCCACATCTGTACCCCAGAGTTCAGAGTGTGGAAGGAACCCTGACACCTCCTCAGTAAGAGCTTCTTCGTCATCTGTCCCAGGGCAGTGCTTCTTTTCTCCCCTGCCTGGGCTGCTGGAGCTCCCCTTCTGCTTCTCTTTTCCCCAGGAGCATGGTTGGCAGTGCCTGAAGGCTGGAGCTTGCCTGGCCCAGTACTACTCATGCCTTTTCCCTGCCTCGGCCTTAGTGAGGGGTTTGTAAACCTCACCATGTGCCCTCTCCACCACGACTGTCACTTGTAGGATTGCCTCGTGCAATCGAGTCCTTGCAGTCTCTTGAGAAGAAGTCTGCATTTTTATGGACCTTACCTGCTCGATGTAGTACTTCAAAGAAATATGGCTGGAGCGCTAAATACCAGCTCATTATTAATGGGTTATGGTCCTATGATGTTGCACCCCATGATGCTTTATAGAAATATGCTTATGAATGTAAATATGACATAACTGGAATATGTTTTACGCTACATATGCCATATAACATATCTCTACAAAGGCTATGATCTACTGAATATATTCATCCTATTTGTATGCATGTATCATTTTTGTATTCGAAGTTATGAATATTGGCTGTGTACTTGTTTGATTTTAAGTAGCCTCTGTGAAGCATTTGGTCAGCTTCTTGAGAAAAGACTATTTTCAGTAAGTGCCCAATCAAGAAACACTTAATCTGACAATAGTCTTTCATAGATGCCAATCCACATCTGCGGTTTCCTGGGAACATTCCTGTAAAGAACTAAGTCATGCATGGACATGTGACTTGTCCAGATGACTTCAAAACTCCATCTTGTAGAGGGGATTCTACATAGGAGGAGGCAGGGAGGGGTTTCCACCCACAAAAGATAAACTATATAAATTCATGGGAGACCCCTCCATTTTGTCTTGTGATAAAGAAAATGGTGATCTATTATTATCCATATCAACCAAGGGTAGGATAAGAAGAATCAGCTACATGTGCAGCAAGGGAGACTACCTCTAAGCCCATTTTCCCTAGCAATTTGGGACTTCAGAACCCTGCCTGGTTGTGCCAGACATACTAGCCTGCTATGAACACAGACGTAGATTTGAACTGAAAGAACTGTCCAGTGAAATGTGATCCCTGGTCCAATTCCACCTTTGCAGGGATCCCCCATCAAGAGAAGACTTGCTCTATTAGGACTTCAGTGGTGGCTTTTGCAGTATTGGCTTTAAGTATTGGCCCAATTTGAAAAAGGATCAACAATCACTAACAGGTATTGTTTACTTCTTTGAGTCCTTGGCAAAGGACCTACAAAGTCAATCTGCAAAGCCATTCAAGGACCTTCACATACATGAGATTTTAATGGCACATTTCTTGTGGATGGAGTTGGATTGGCTTGAGCACATGCCAGACAGTTATCACAATATTGTTGCACATCCATCCTAAGAAGTGGCCACTATTCCACAGATGCAAGACACTGGAGAGTTTTGTCCACTCCCTTGTGTCCTCCTATAGGAGTGTCATGAACCATGTACATCATTTTCCTCCGTAAGTGAGCTGGAACTACCCATACAGGGAAAGGACCTTCTGTACATAGGAGAACTCCGTCCACTACCTGCAAATGATGCTCATATCTTCTGTACAAAGGATCTACTGTTAGCAACCCTTCTCCTTCTGTCTTGGAACGCTCTCACTATGTCTCTATCTGATTTTCCATCTCTTTTAAATCCAGTATGGCAGCCTGTACAACTTTAGTTGTGGCAATAGGGCATCTGGGACTAGGAGTAGTAACAGAATATTCCTGATCTTTTTCTTCCCTGAATTCCCTTGATCAGGCTCCTTCTTGGGCTAATTTATCAGCCTTCCCATTTTCTGTAGTGTAGGGTTCTAATTTCTAGTGAGCTTTTATTTTTTTTACTTTAATCGGCCACCCTGAAACAGTGATTGTTACTGCTAACCAAAGGATGTATTTCACCAGTGATGCATACCTAATAGGTGAGCCATCAGAAGATGTGAACCCATTTGTCTCCCAACATGGTAGAAACTCTGTGAGAGAATTGCATACCCATGTGGAGTCTAAAAACAGACAGATACTTTGGTATGTTGTGGTGATGGAGAATTGCACGCAATACTCCAGCACACAAGCCACCGCTGCTAATTCAGCATATTGAGCCAAATGTGGAATGCATGAATATGCCTTTTTCCAAGGGCTCTCCTTTCTCCTTGGTAGGAACTGCATAGATTCCAAACCTGTTATAAGATTTGCCTTGATGGTAATAACTAGAACCGTCAACAAAGACATGATATCTCTTAACGGAATCTGTCTTCTGGATCAATGGTCGGAAAAGCTTTCTTTTTTCCTCCCTCCTTAGATCCAATTGATCAAGATCAGGGCACACATCTGGCTCCCTTTGGTACAGTAGGGCAGTTGGTAACAAAGATGGTGTCCTAACAGGTTTCACTGCAATATCTTTTCCTTGCAGCAGCAACGCCCTGTGGGCTAGGTGAACATTCTTGCCCATCTTTTACCCTATTGGACAGTAAGAACTGGAGTATGTGATGAGTGTAATATGATTGGGCTGAGGACAATTAGAAAAGAAAAGTGTTGTATGGCCCAACTGGTGGCCAATAGGTTCTTTTCACAATTGTCATACTTAAGTTCAATTGATGACATTAAATGTGATGCATAGGCCACATGTTTGATTTTTCCAAGTCTCTCTTGTGAAGCCACAGCTGCTAATTTATTAACGCTCACTGCTACCACCAGATGATAGAGTATCTCAGGATTTGGAGTGATCAGCACTAGAGCCTTGACAATGGCCAGTTTCAGCTGGGATACTGCTTCTGTGTGTTGCTCAGTCCATTTCCATTGGACACTCTTCTTTAACAGTTGGTACAAGGGACCTGCAATGGAAGCAAAATTGGGAATGAAATCCCTGTGGTATTCAGTTAAACCCAAAAAGGATCTTAAAGCTGTTGGGTCCTGCGGTAAAGGCAATGTTTCGATTGCATCTGCTTTCTGTTGCGCTGGGGCTCTTCCCCATTTTGTCAGGATGAGGCCCAAGAAAGAGACACAGTTGGCCATTAGCTGTGCCTTGGCCGGATTGCATTTTAGCCCTGCTTCCTTTAGGATTTGCAGGAGCTTGTCAAGCCTTTCCAGATGCTCCTTCTTGGTCTGTGTTGCTAAACAATGGTCATCTACATATTGAAACAGAACAGATGGTTTAGAAAATTGCGACAGTACCTGCCTCATTTCTGCATGGAATAAAGCTGGAGAATTTTTATACCCCTGGGGTAAACATTTCCAGGAATATTGGACCCCCTGGAAACTAAATGCAAAATGCTACTGTGAAATGCAGGCCAATGGTAATGTCCAAAAGCTGTGACTGAGGTCAAGGACAGTAAACCACGCAGCCTCTGGATCAAAGGACTTGATTAGATTCAGTATCTTAGCCACTGTAGAGGCATACATGGGTGTGACCTTATTCAGGTGTCTGTAATCAATTGTGAGACACCAAGAACCATCTAGTTTCTTCACAGGCCAAATAGGGGAATTGGCAATGGAAGTACATCTATGTAGTACTCCCTGTGTCAGTAAAGACTTGATAGTCTCTCCTATGTATGAGTTTGCCTGGTCTGGGTAAGGATATTGTCTTTGGGCTGCCAGACTCCACAGTCATGCTTGTGTATAGCAAAGGCATCTGCATGCTTGTGAAGTAAAGCCTGTAACTCAGGTTGATCTGCACGATTAGCCACTATTTTGTTCAAATCATACCCCTCACGTTCAGAGTCCTTCACTGGAGACACCATGCCACACTCAGGTATGATCACTGGTGAGTCATCCTTGCCTGTTCTACAGTAAGACATAACAATCGGTTAACCAAATCAAGAACACATGCCTGTTTGTATAGGAAATCAGTTCCCAAGAGGCAGTTCCTTGGGTCTGCTAATTTCATCAGTGCAAAGGTATGAACCTTTAAGTGACCTTTCTGTACTTCATTGGGTTTAGAAAGTGTAGTAACAATCTGATTGCTTGCAAAAGTTGAAAGTGTTTTTGTGCGCCCTGATGACAGAGAAGAGGATCTAGGATCCTCGACATGGATAATGCTAATTGCTGCCCCAGTATCTATAATAAAATACCTGTGGTGGCCGTCTTCTACTGCAGATACTGTGGGTCTCCTGCTTGCATCCCTGCCTAAAGGGGCTATGATTATCCACGGGGTCAGTTGGCATCATGCCGAGTAATTTGTAGAGTATGCAGACAAATAATCTACTGGGTTTCCTTCTATCTATTCAGAGGCAGCCAAGTCTAGAGAAGGAGAGGCTGGGAAATGAGTCAACGGAGGCCACCAGAATTTAGGAACACCTCGGCCTAACCCTGGGGGTCCCTCAATCCTCACAGTGGAATTAGCTTCTGATTCCTGAAGTATTGCAACAGGGCCCTCTCAATAGCTAAGGGTTAATGTCTCTTTCACCTGAAGCACCTGACCAGAGGACCAATCAGGAAACCGAATTTTTTTCAACTCTGGGTGGAGGGAAGTTTGTGTCTGAGTCTTTGTCTGTCTGCCTGCTTTCTCTGAGCTTTGGAGAAGTAGTTTCTGCTTTCTAATCTTCTGTTTCTAAGTGTAAGGACAAAGAGATCAGATAGTAAGTTATATGGTTTCTTTTCTTTGGTATTTGCATGAATATAAGTGCTGGAGTGCTTTGATTTGTATTCTTTTTGAATAAGGCTGTTTATTCATATTTCTTTTAAGCAATTAACCCTGTATTTTGTCACCTTAATACAGAGAGACCATTTGTATGTATTTTCTTTCTTTTTATATAAAGCTTTCTTTTTGAGACCTGTTGGAGTTTTCTTTTCTGGGAAATTTCAGGGAAATTGAGTCTGTACTCACCAGGGAATTGGTGGGAGGAAGAAATCAGGGGGAGATCTGTGTGTGTTGGATTTGCTAGCCTGATTTTGCATTCCCTCTGGGTGAAGAGGAAAGTGCTTTTGTTTCCAGGACTGGAAACGGAGAGGGGGAGTCACTCTGTTTGGATTCACAGAGCTTGTGTCCGTGTATCTCTCCAGGAGCACCTGGAGGGGGGAAGGGAAAAAGGATTATTTCCCTTTGTTGTGAGACTCAAGGGATTTGGGTCTTGGGGTCCCCAGGGAAGGTTTTTCAGGGGGACCAGAGTGCCCCAAAACACTCTAATTTTTTGGGTGGTGGCAGCAAGTACCAGGTCCAAGCTGGTAACTAAGCTTGGAGGTTTTCATGCTAACCCCCATATTTTGGACGCTAAGGTCCAAATCTGGGACTAAGGTTTGACAATCATGCCGAGTAATTTGTAGAGTATGCAGACAAATAATCTACTGGGTTTCCTTCTATCTATTCAGAGGCAGCCAAGTCTAGAGAAGGAGAGGCTGGGAAATGAGTCAACGGAGGCCACCAGAATTTAGGAACACCTCGGCCTAACCCTGGGGGTCCCTCAATCCTCACAGTGGAATTAGCTTCTGATTCCTGAAGTATTGCAACAGGGCCCTCTCAATGACCTCTTTTAGAGCCTCCCTGAGAATATGCCTTGGCCAATAAGACTAATGCCTTACTGAAAGAAGTACTATCATTTATATGCATGTTAACCTTTTCCTGCAAATGGGCGAGAGAGTTATTGACCAACAAACTAACATATGGTGGCTCCTCTGTTTCCGCTTTCATGTGACTGTGCCATGCTGCACTTAACCACAGGTGAAATTGATGTGTGAACTCATTAGGTCTCTGCTTTAGGTTAGACAGGATGGCCACTCCAGCTTGCCCCAGATACTGATTATGTTCCAGTTGGGCTACTGTGTCTTAAAAGATCTCTCTCCTACCCTAAACGCAGGTGGCAAAGTACTCCATAATGCTCGATTCACTGTGAGTTGTAAGATTTTAATCCAAACTTCCCTTGGTAAGCCAAACACTTTTGCTGTTTTTTGTACACATTGTGCATGCATTGCAACCGAAAAATCATCCATCATCTCTACTTGCTTAGCTACCGGATCTAGGGTCTTAATATCTGTAACAACTGCTGCAGGGCAATCAGAATTAGAAACTGAGGATCTTCTCTCCAGATCGGGATCTGAGCTTCTATCTGAGTTTGAATCTATAATTTCTGTGTTTTGACTTCTCCTACCCAAATCCACATTTTCCTCATCAGAGTTATCAGAACTTTCCCCTGGAAATAATCCTGGATGAGCAGGGTAACTTTTCATAAAACCTCTACGTCTTACACTCAAGGCATCTCCACCCTGACACAGGACATCTCTCAGTCCATTTAGATCTGGTGTAGTAGGGTGTTCTACTGGTACAGCAGGCAATACCAGCATATACTAAGGGGGTGTAGAGTGTCCACGAAATTCTAGGGACCTAGTCAATGTTGAAGATCACCCAAATGTCAGTAAGTGTCCACCCAAAGGGGCTGGGTCTCCTGATCTATATGGTGCCAATGTAACACTGGGAGGAGGAGCAGGAATTGCATCCCTTGGTTGTTGTACCTCTCTCTGTTGTAACCTAGAGATTACTACATCACAGGCACTAGCTACTTGTGTCACTTGTGACACTGCATCTTCTAGTCCCTGATCAATCACAGTCTCTAAAGGCACTCCCTCTTTATTATCAGGGGCAGACACTAATAGAGGAGAGAATATCTCCTCCCCCTTTGCTCTGCTCATCTCATCCTTTACATCACTAGTTGTCTCCTCTATGATGACACAACTCCACCTCTTGTGATGCCACTCTGGGACTTCCTTTTTCTATCTGCAGACTGCAGGGCCACCCAGAGGATTCAGGGGACCTGGGGTCTTCAGCGGCTGGGGGCCTCTGCTGCCAAATTGCCGCCAAAGACTCGGCACTGCGGCAGGGGGGTCCTTCCGCCCCAGGACCTGCCGCCACAGGTCTTCGGGGCACTTCTGCGTCGGGTCCCAGAGCGGAAGGACGCTCCGCCGCCGAATTGCAGCGGAAGATGCTCTGGGGGCCCAGACCCTGCAAGAGTTTTCCAGGGCTCCTATAGCGAGTGAAGGACCCTGCTCCAGGGGCCCCGAAAAACTCTCGTGGGCGCCCCGTGGGGCCCGGGGCCTGGGGCAAATTGCCCCTCTTGCACCCCCCCGGGCAGCCTTGGCAGATTGCTAGTAGCTTCTGCACTGCTAACTTCCTCTTTTGACTCTTCCTGTGGCTCCTGAGACTCAGTCTCCAACTCTGCTCTTAAAGGTACTGTATCAGCCTGAACTAACTCTCTTGCCCTACTTCTAGTAATTGGCCCTGCAGGTTTCTCTATCTCCATCGGTTCGACCACGCCAATAGGGATGGGAACCGATTCTTTGTCCTCCTCTAATACATCTCCTATCTTTTCCAACTCTTTAATTCTTTCCAACAGCCAACCTCAGCCTGATTTATAGCTGTCCAGCGATTTTAAGCTGGCATCCACTCACTCCTGCCAACAACGTGTTCTTCTCCTGCTTCCTGTATCTGGTACCTACATCATTCTAATGTTTTCTCTAACTCCTACTTCTTTTGGAAAAGTACTGATTGCTCCTCTGATGCTACATGTAGCCAATCTATTAAATCCTGAATAACCTTTCCTCCCTCATGCCAAGTTTGCAGGGCTTTCCTGAGTAACTCTAATTTTTTTATTCAATTTCTTTCCCAGTGAACTACAAGCCACGAGCAGACATTTGACAGCTATTCCCTTCACCAGTTTAGCCTTTCTTTTTTTCTGCTCTGTTTCTACATCAACTACCTCACTCACAAAACCCCATGGGTTACAATGCTCAGAGATCATTTCACTATTTCTTAGTTGTACTAAACCTCCACCATGTTCCTGAATGTATTTTGTGGCAAAGTTTTCTAAAGCCAGACTGCAGGTAACTCCAACAGACTTTACTCTTGCCTTTGCTCCACTCATCTTAACACGTAACATACAACTCATTTCAATTCTAAAACTTCACTATTGACTAGCAAACTACATAATCAACACTCTGCTGTTCTTTACTTTGAAACCAAAGGTATTCCTTCACAGAAATAACAGGAAACAACAAACCGGTTTTTACATTTAGTTCAATAAGTCCCAAGTAAACAATAGAGGGGTGGGAGCGCGTTCCCCTCTCTTCCCTTGATGGTGCATAGCTGATTGAGAGGTCTCTTTTCCTCTGTTGGGATCTGCCAAACAAGTGTGGGAAACTGAGGCAGACAGATCAGACGTGCAGCCTGGGAGAGTTGAGAGGACTGAAATAAAGTAGCTCGAACCATCTGCAGCCTCTACTGCGGTCTCTTAATACATAGATTTATGAAATCCCTCGCTGCCACTAGTGTGGGTCATTGGGTCTGATGCTACTTCTAATATCTTATCGGTACCATCTGTTATAATTTCAACTTTCAACAAAGCCCCTTAAACATGCGTATCACTTTAAATAATAACGCCATTACTTTTTCTCTTGTAAGATTAAATTCAAAACTTCTAAGCTAAAACTCTGAGGCCTTGGCTACACTTGCACGTTATTCCCCAATAAAGCCTCTCAGAGTGCTCTACCTTACTCCCCATTCGCACTGGCAAGACACATAAAGCACTCTGACTCCCTGGCTGGAGCGCTCCTAGTACTCCACCTTGGCGAGAGGATGAACGGCTGTTGTGTATTGGGTGAGATGCTTCAGTGCCAGTGTAAATGAGAAGTAACGTTACAACGCTCTAATTGACCTCCGGAAACGTCCCATAATCCCCTTAACTGAAGTGGCCTCTCTTGTCTTTGTTGTGAACTCGGCATGCGGAAGTGCCCTTCCAAAGCTCCGTTTCGGAGTGCCGGCTGCTTATCTGGTCTGGGAAAAAAACAAACAGCTTATGTTTGCCTTGAGTGAGTGAGAGAGAGGCAGGGGAGGTAGCGGGGTCTGAACTTACAAGACAACATGCTGACAGACTCTCAGCACCCCAAAAACCCACTCTATCTCCCCCCACACTCCCTGTCACACTCCACCCCCCCCTTTGAAAAGCACGTTACAGCCACTTGAAAGCTGGGATAGCTGCCCATAATGCACTGCTCCCAATGCAGCTGCAAGTGCTGCAGATGTGGCCATGCCAGTGTGCTTTCAGCTCTCAGTGTGGACAGACTGGAATGCTTTCCCTAGTGCACTCTCCGAAGGCTGGTTTAACTTAAAGCGCTCTACAGCTGCAAGTGTAGCCAAGCCCTAAGTCAAACCACAGTACATAACAGGAAATTCTGGGATTGCTGCCAAGGAGCAGTCACAGGAAATTGGGTTCCTGTGTTCTTAAGAATGAGTGAGTAAGACACACAAAAAGATTCTTGTCCCAAATCAAACTCCACAGAATTTACAAAGGATCCTCGTGGGTATGACAGGAAGCTCACACTAAGACAGAAATAGCCTTTAAAACTTTTTATTAAGATAAATGAAGTAGTAATTATATGGTAAAATAATCTGTTACAAAGTTACAATTGTATTACTGCTATTCAAAAGATACATATGGTATTATATGCTACAAAGCTTTGGTTAATATACTCACACCCTTCCTTGATAACCTGGTGGTGAGAGACGCAGGACCAGCCTCACCTCTGGCGGTTCAGGTTCCTCAATTCTTGAGTGAGAGGTGCAAAGCTTAGAAGAAGCTAGAGCTAAGAGCTGTTGAAGCTAACTTTGAGTTTACTTAACTAGCTTAAACTTAAAATCAAAACCTAATACACAAAACTAAGAACAAAAGCTTAGGGAAACCAAGCTTAGCCTAGCCCCCTTGGAGCTTAGAAAGTTTTAAGAAAAACAAGTACAGGCTCTCTAGCGAGGCCCTCTTTTATAGGGCTCAGGTGTCTGAGCCCTCCTTCTATGCCCAAACTTCATTTCTCACCCACAAAAATGTTAGGGTCAATTACTCCATAGGCTAGTATGTTTGTATGTATTAATGACATGTACATACATTTTAATAACATTAGATCATACACACATATGTTATTTTTGTTCTCCCGGTTATTTCGGTTCTTTCCTTGTAGTGTACCTGTTAAATTTGAGTGTACAGACTTGGAAACCCCCTATGCCATTCTACCATTATCTATCTATCTAGATGAAAGGTCTCAGACATATGTATGTGTGTGTGTGTGTTGACTTTGCTATCAGACATAGATATGCTAACTTTGCCTTAGCTCAACATACAGGATATGGCCTGTAGGTCCCTTGCATTACAGCTGAACTTACTTTAATATAAATCTACAAACCTGTTACAATAAACCAAATAATTAAACTATAAGAAAATATATATATATATACATACACACAAGCAAGCAGGTTAATCCTATAGGCTACACAAGGCTGCATACTTGCTCCAGTGCAGTTCAATTTGTTCTTTGCCTGTGTCCTCAGCCATGCCACAAAGGACTTGGATCAAGGACACACATTCACTACTGACTCAATGGCTCCCTCTTTGATCTTCGAAGACTTAACACTAAGACCAAGATGCTGGAGAGACTTCTCATCGAGGCACTTTTTACAGGTGACTGTGCCCTGATGGCCCATAGATATTGTGATGAGCTGTCCCCCGCACTCCGGGGTGCCACCTGATGTCCTGGAGTACCCACTGAGCTCGCCTGTTCCACCAGCCAGGGCTCCCTTACACTGTTCTGCTGAGCCAGACCGTGAAGCCTCCTCCAGCACACACATAGGTAGGATCAGACCCAGCTGCAGAAAGACACAGACATGAGATCAGCTCTGCATGGGAAAGCTCAGCTAGGCAACTGCCCAGCCCTCAAGTGCACGCCCCCCACTCCGGAGTGTAAGCTCAAAATTATATTGTCTCGTGCTGCAGAGAACTTTACAGTGTAAGCTCATGAAATTTGCTCCCTCCCTCAATGTAGAGGAAGATTTGCACAGCTTATTGCCCCTCCACCCAGTTATGAATTCCACAAACTGGTTTTAGAGACAATAAAAGCAAATTTATTAACTACAAAAGAGAGATTTTAAGTGATTATAAGGGTTAGCAAAAAGATCAAAGCAGTTTACCTATTAAATGGAACAAAGATGCAAACTCAGCTTAATACACTAAAGAAATTGGTTCCAAGCAGTAATTTCTCACCCTAAATGTTGTTCTTGGCAGATTGTAGAGGTTTTTGAAGGCAAGGTGCTCTTCCTAATACCTAAAACACCAGGTATTTCTTTCACAGGCCACACACCTTTCCATCCTGGGCTCCCCCCTCCCTTTGTTTCTTAGATGTTTCCAGTAGTCATCCTGAGCAGGTATTCAGTGAAAATCAAACTCTCATTATCTCACTTCCCTGCCTTAAATAGGTTTTACATATGGGGGGGAATCCTTTGTTTTCCAGTGTGATTTCTCACTCCGCCCCCAGTGGAAAAATGCTGGTATTCTATCATGGAGTCTGGTACCAGGTGACATGATCACATGACCTGGCAGTGTCAAAGCAGCCATGAGTCAAAGGCCCTTTGTAGCATCTCAGGGCTTGCCTACACTACCAAGTTTTGTTGATAAAACTTATGTCAACACCCAAAAGTTGACAAAACAAAAATCATCAAAGGGTGTTCACACTTGCTCCTTCTGTAAACAGATCATATCCACACTAGGGGCACCATCATCAACACGGTGAGCAATGCACCATTGGTATGTATCTCACAGTGCAGTGTTGTGGGAAGGAAAAGTTGATCGCTGCGCATCTTGGGATTCCCTCTGAGTTCTCCCACAGCCCCCTTAGCTGCCGAGAGCAGCATCATGAGTAGCTCTTTGAGATCTCCATGATGAGGAATGGCAAAGCAGCAGAGCAGTCTGGCTGCTGCTGTGTTCCTAGGGCAGGGCAGAACAGGAGCAGTCCAATGATTTGCTCTTTGTTTGTTCCCCCAGTGGAGCAGCACCTAGATACTCCCCGGAGCTTTGAAAGGGGAGGGGCGCATGCCTGCAAGGCAGCGGAGATCAAAACACTAAGCACAGCAATCAGGGCAGGCACTGTGGGATACTGGGGGAAGCCAGTTCTGTTGACAAAACAATCAGCAGTGTCTACACTGGATCTTTGTGGACGATAAAGAGAGGGGGAAAGACCAAAATCTCTGGTAGGGGTGGAAGTTTTCCTGTAGTAAAACCAATTTCTTTTATAAATATTCAGAAGTCTTTATTCTTCCAACTTGAAGCAGCATATTTTTAGGTGGGGAATTGTTTTATAGAAGTATTAGTTACTTCTAACGTTTCCTCTTAAACTTCCTCAAGTGTTTTTTTTTTTCCTTTTTGTTCCTCAGATGCTATAAGCTTCTTCTGAGATGTTTATTTGCAAATGTTTTGTATTTAAATGCAATCCCTCATATAATAACTTTTGACACAATGTGAATATTGAGATGTTTTATGTACAAATATGGATTTAAATTTGATGCTACAGCCAAGTGCTAATATGTCATCATCTGAGTCTGAGAAATTTACATTGATTGGGAAATTACTTCATTATTTGGCAATGCCTAAGCAACTTCTTACCAAACTCGGGAAGACAAGAATCTGTTACCAAGGACTGGTAACAAAGGCAACAATACCTTCTTTGATGGCCTTTTCATAAAATAAAAGTCATAATGATAAAGTTGAAATGAATTATTTTGACCTTTTTCTAATGTTTTGAAAAGACCCACATTCTTTTTTTTGCAATATTTCATTTAGCAGGAAATTCTGTTATTTCAACTTCTCATTCCAAGTTGGAACAAAGTCAAATTTAAAAATGATGGAATTTCCCACAAAAGGGAAATCCTATTTCTTTTTGTTCAGCTCTAGTAAATGCTAGAGCTACAGCACCTGCAAGCGAAACCAACAAATTCCAGCTCAAAGTCTAGAACTGGGAGGCAAAATGAAACCCTTTTGTCTCATGCACTTGGAAAGAAGGGTGGTGAATCTCAACAGAAGATGGCAGAGCAGGTTGAATGCACAAGAGCCTCCCCGGTCAGACTCCTCCAGTGCTCCCATACTTCCTGAACAAGGCTGTCCAAAGCTTCATCGCAACTCTGCAGGAGGTGAAAACCTACACTGTCAACTTCAGGGTTTCACGACTTGTTTCAAGACTGAGCTTGATGATCTTATGGAGTGGATGATCTAATGAGGTTGCTTACAATGGCATATGGCCCATCCACAACTGCTATTAGCAAATACTGTATCTTCAACAACCAGAAATGGGATAGTAGATGGGGGGGCCTCTGAGTCAGTACAGAGAATTCTTTCCCAGGGGTCCGGCTGGTGGGTCTCACCCCCATGCTCAGGGTTTAACTCAGGGGTAGGCAACCTATGGCACGTGTGCTGAAGGCGGCACGTGAGCTGATTTTCAGTGGCACTCACACTGCCCGGGTCCCGGCCACCAGTCCGAGGGCGCTGCATTTTAATTTAATTTTAAATGAAGCTTCTTAAACATTTTAAAAACCTTATTTACTTTACATACAACAATAGTTTAGTTATATATTATAGACTTCTAGAAAGACACCTTCTAAAAACATTAAAAATGTATTATTGGCAGGCGAAACCTTAAATTACAGTGAATAAATGAAGACTCGGCACAGCACTTCTGAAAGGTTGCCGGCCCCTGATCCAACTGATATTTGGGGTTGAGAAAGAATTTTCCCCCAGATCAGATTGGCAGAGACCCAGGGCTGTCTTTTTGTTTGTTTTTATTTTGCCTTCCTCTCCAATGTGGGGCATGGGTCACTTCCTGGTTTGAACTAGAGTAAATGATGGATTCTCTGTAACTTGAAGTCTGTAAATCAAGATATGAGAACTTTAGTAATTCAGCCAGAGGTTATGGGTCTATTACATGAGTGGCTGGGTGAGATTCTGTGGCCTGTGATGTGCAGGAGGTCAGAGTAGATAATCACAGTGGTCCCTTCTGGCCTTAAAGTCTATGAGTCTATGAGCCAGGGGGAGGAGAGGCTGTTTTATGGAAAACCCAGGGAGAAACCTCTACTCCTCTCTCCTCCCATCAAAAGGGAAGATTAAGTGCTCCTGGCTCAGACTGTGTGATGTACTCTTGATCCTAACAGGAACAGTGGATAGAACCAAAGAAAGTTGGAAGCTGGAGCCATCAGGATTATGAGCAGTTTCTCAGCAGGTGCCTGGTGATGGATTATAGAGAACCCCCTTTTTAAGAGAGGGCATGTGGCATGTTGTACTTTCAGATGGAAATCCAAAGAACCAGATCCTAATGTCAGGACTTCCAGGGACTCTAAGCCAGCAAACTCCCATTGGGGCATAAGCGCTGAGGAACCTGGATGGACCTGTTTCTTTCTTGACCAATTCTGCCTGTTTTTCAGTAGATCCCCTTAAAAGGGAGCTGGAAAAAACACTAAATTGACTGGGCTACCTAGAAGGAAAATAAACATATTAGCCAGCTGCTCCTGTAGTGGGAATAAAAAAGTGCTTCGATAAATAGCTTACTGTGCTCTGAGCCAAGGCAAATAACCCACAAGATCAAACCATAAACCATAAAACCATGGAGACGCCTTCAGACTAGGATGCAGGCAGACAGTGGGCAGGGCCTAAGCGCCTTCCCTCAAAACTTATGACGAGAACTTCCCTGGAAAACGTGAGGCCTGATTCTTAGTTATAGGGAGAGTATGACTATTCTGCAAGCCCAAGGTGTGACTGATGCTTGTGTAGAAGTACTCAAGCTGGCTTTGATCGGCATGCTTGTGCTATTCTGTTGTACTCATCCTTAGCAATTTGTTTTTGTTTCCATTTTTCTACAATTTCTTTTTGATTTTCAGGTCAGTAAAGAGCTGCCATATTTGTCTGTTACTATTCTTCCTATCTTTTCCTCCCCAGAGGGGTACTTTGCTGCTGTGCTTTTTATATTTGTCTCTTTTAGAAACTGCCAGCTCTCTTGAACTCCCTTGTCCCTTAGATATCCTTCCCATGGGACCATATCTACCAATGCTCAGAGTTTGTTAAAGTCTGCTTTGCTGAGGTCCGCTGTCTTTATTCTGCTGCTTTCACTTCTTCTTCCTTTCCTTAGAATCATGATGAAATCTACAATTTTGTGGTCATTCACCCAAGTTACTTTCCAACATCAAATTCTCAACCAGTTCCTTCCTAGTAGTAAGAATTAAATCTAAAATAGACATCCCCCATGTTACTTCCTCCATCTTCTGAGACTTAAAGTTGTCCCCAACGCAGCTTATGTTCTACTGTGTTGTTTTTTCCAACAGATACAGTATATTGGTAGTTAAAGTCCCCCATTACCACCAGGTCCTGTGCTTTGGATACTTCTGGTATTTGTTCTAAAAATATCTCCTCCACCTCCTGCTGATTAATCAATAATAATAATAATAAATAATAATAATAATAGTATCTACTGTGTCAACTACAGGGAACAAATCCTTCTGCTTGGGGCTTTTTACCCAATGAACTTCAATTCACGTCTACCACCCCCAGTCTTGCTTGATGACTTATCTGGTGAACAGGATTTTAGAGAAATATATCCTATAGGCACCAGACATCACAGTCTATTCCTATCTGGGGAAAGTCTGTTCCAGGAAAACGCTGATAAGAGCTTATCTCTTTGATAGCATATCAGTGTTTTTCACAATACTTTCACTATTCCCTAATAGTGTCTTATTACCAATGACGTGCAAAAATGACAACAATTTTGAAAAATGTACCCCTCCTCCCCACTTCCCCAAAATGCTTTTTCCCAGTTTTGTTCCAGGGCCAGAAATTTCACAAATGTTTGCACAATGGCTGATTTGACATGGAAATCTCATACATTTCAATGTAAAAACTTATCTCTGTCCAAACTGAATTTGGAACGCTTAGAGTTTTTTGGATTTTTTGCTCCGAAATGAGATTTGTTTCTTTTGAAATTACTCTTGTTGATGATTCAGAAAAACTGAAACATTTTATAGTCTTTTTGTTTTGTTTTTTTAAATGAAATTGGCCTGTTTTGGAGAATTCACAATTAACTGCAAAAACCTCAAGTCTTTAGGGTTATAAGGGTCATTGCATACATTTTACATGGTCCTAATCTAACACTTCTTGGCTCTTCCATGGTATCTTGTTATCATTAGCTAATAGCTAGACTAACTTTTTGCAGAGTTGTCTAGATGACAGGATTGCCCTGAGGTCCTTTCCAGTCCTGTGTTCCTATGGATGTTTCTCAGCTTCTGACTGATCCAGTCTGGTCTAACTTGGACTCAAATGCTAATACAGACCATAAAATATGCAGGCAGACATCTCATTCATTCATCATAACAATCTCTAGCTCTTAATAATCCATGAATCCCAAAGTACTTCATGACGGAGGGTCAGTCTCATTATCCCCATTTTAGAGGTGAGGAGTCTAAGCAACAGAGCTGCAAAGTGACTTGCCCAAGGGCACTCAGTAGGCCTGGGCAAAGCTGGGAATAGAAGCCAGTTCTACAGAGTCCCACTCCAGTGCACTAGCCACTAGACCACACTGCCTCCCTCGGTGGGACCCACATTATGAAAAGTGGTCTTTGATTCTCAGCACTACTCTTTCTGGCCATCAGTAACCAATGACGTTTGGTCTCCAGCTCAAATAGCACCCCTCTTTTGTATCCAGTCCCACTATCATTGGCTTATTACAGGTCTCTCACTCTACGCTACATGACTTTCATTCATCTAGCCCTGTATTTCAGCTAGTCTGTTTCTCAGCAACCTTTCCCAACTTGGTTGGGTGGCGTGGTCTGATGGGACATCCCCTGTTAAGCAGCATTCAAACAGAGAGACAGACAGAAATAGAAAGCATTGGATGGGGACGGGGCAAGATGATCTGTAAAGAGAAACATGATGAGTCAGGAGCAGAGGCGCTCCTACTCCTGTTTTATATTTTTTTCTGTCCCTTGGATACTGTCTGCTAATAAACACTGAATCCTTTGTGGGACTTGTCAACATCATGAAATGTACCAGAAAAACTATACAGATATGATTACAACCCTAAAGGTGTGCCAGTGTAATTCCCCGTGTGGAAATCCTAAATCCTGAAAAAAGTGTATGTCTACACTTTGAGCTGGAGTGGTGATTGCCAGCTCAAGGAGACATACCCGTGCTCAAGCTTATCAAGCTAGCATGCTAAAAATAAAGTGCAAGCAGCAGGAGGGGCTAACCACCCTGAGTATGTATCCATCCAAGACACTAGGCATGAACTACAGGCATCTAGCCCCTCCCACTACTTGCACTGTCACAGGGACACTGTTTTTACTATGCTAGTTCGATCAGAGCTAGCGCAGGCATGTCTCCTCGAGCTGGAATTTACACCTCCAGCTCCACATGTAGATGTGCCCTAGATCCTGAAAGTGTGTATCCGTGGGGGCAGTTACAGCAGCACAGCCCTAATGTGCAATCATACCAGTAGAGCTCTACTGGTAAATGTCCCTGGGTAGACAAGCTCTCCTTCCCTTGTGTTTCTCTTTCACCCAGGAAACAGGCAGAGTCAAAACACCATAAACCACTTATGTGACAGTTCCCTTGTCACCAAACAAGGCACATGCCTGTGTCCAGGGCTGGACAGGCATTGCAGCTGGTTAGCAGGTGTGAAGGGGTCCACTCACTGCAGAGGTACCTCCGTGTAGCTGAGTCTGGGAATTAACTGTCACCCCACCTGGCACCCCTTTCCATTGGCCGTTCATGCTGTGCTCACCCCTCAGCTCAGAGTGCTCCCTCTTCATGCCTCAACCCTCCAGCCAGACCACTATGTGGTCCCCTCCTTCCAGGGTAACAATGTCTCACCAGGCAAACTGTCCAAATGCTGCCTCAGAGAGCCTTCTGTTCCACATCTCTAGGTCCTACGCCCCTTTCCCATTGGCTGGTAGGGGGACCTAGGTCTGCCCCACTACTTTGGGTTCCAGGCCAGGGAACCTACGACTAGCAACCTAAGTCTACTTGGTCTCAGATGCTGTTGTGTTTTCCCTGGGCTCCTTCCTACCCCACCTCTCTATCTCTTTGCCTGGCTCTGGGTTTACCACTGGAGCTTCCTTTGCTCCTCGAGGCTACTTCCTCTTCTAGGACTTTTGCAAGACTCCTTAGTCCAGGACAGAACCCCAGGGTTTATTCTTCCCCTGGATCCCCTCCCTGTCCCTAATCAACTCCCTTTCCCTGTAGGGAGGGACTGCAGACCTCCTCCTCCTTCTCTCTTCCTGCCCTCATGTCCTGTCTTTATCATGCTAGCCCAGCTAGGCTTCATCTGCCATTAGGTCTTATTAAGCCCTGATTCCCCTCCAGGTGCAGCATATAAGGTTAAGGCCCCTTCTGGCCCCAATTAACTTTCTCAGGGCTTGTGTGGGGTGGACACCCCATCACAAGGGGATTAAAAACAGGGGGAGGAGGTTAGGATTGTTCGTCATGGTGCTGGAAACGGCAGCTGGAACAGAAGGGGCTAGTGAACTGAGAAGGCTACCTGGGGAGATGCACTAAATCAGCACATTTCTTGGCTGCACTGGTTGGCTTTTGTGCCCTTGGGTAGGTTGCACGGCTGCTCAGAGTGCAGTCTTGTTAGAGGCTCACATGCCCCATTTGGGGCAGTGAATTGGACTTGCTATGGTCATTAGAGGCCTATGCAAAGCTGCCAACTCAGACCCTAGCTACCAGCCATCAGCAGCCGGGCCCTGTTGATCAGCAGAAGGCCTCACAGGGATGCTGGGGAAACAGAGGGGAGAGAGGGTGAGGAATGGTCATAGCTGCAGGAAAGGCGAAGATCAGATCTATATTTCTCTAATTTGGCTGGGCAGCCCTGTACGAGTGCAGAGTAGCAGTATTTGCAGCTGCCTTTTCTTACATGCTGGAAATGAAGTTAACAGGCTGCCAGCAGTCCACCTTCACCAGCAATTGCCTGAACACACGGTCTGCATTTGGTCCCGCATGCTGGAAAGAGCGAAACTCTCATGCACCATCCATACTCTTAGCAAGATGCTGCTGAGATACGGGACTATGGTGCAGGAGGAAGCCAGAAAGACAATAACGTGAGCAAGCAGGAACGCTACATACTGGAGTGGTAGTGGGCGGACAATGTCTGGAGTCTGAAGGACACTATCTCCACCAGTCCCGTGACCCCCAGTACACTGCATGGGTATTGGGACACAGAACACATTCAGCTGAAGAAGGAGCCTCCTGCAGCACACTGTCCCCAGATACCAGATCAAGATGTGCAGAAGTAAGTCAGGGAGCTCCTGTCTCCTGAGAGCCTGGAAGAGACACTGGGTCAGTCCATCTTTCTCAGCTGGGATTTGAACTTGTAAGCTCTTGACTCAGCACACTACCTACAAGGGTCCTATTACTTAGCATACACACACGGATACCATAGGAAAGTTCAAACCTGAATATAAATATCTGCTGATACAAGATTCAGGTTGCTCCTTCCCTGGTGAACATCATCTCGTTTTGGAAGGCCTTCGGTGCATGGCATTTAAATACTCACACAATAGGGCTATGCAGAGAGACTCAGATCTGACCCTTTCCATGCTATCTGCTCTATATGGCAGTGGCATTTTTCAGTGTTCAGCTGGAGCACCCATTTCAAACGGGACATCCCAGGTTTGTATTTTGCCTTGCACTCATATTGTTATGCAGCAGAGAAATGGTTCATCCTGATGGCTTTGTAGGAAGCATCCTGTTTAAGTGGAATCTGGATATTAATGAATCACTTGGATTTCCTTAAAGTGCTTAATTTTGGTTAAAGAAAAGGTTGTTGGGGAGGGGCAGATTACAATAGCAGTCCCCCCCAGTTTTCCAGGAGGTCGCACTGGTCTTAGCACAGCTCTGCATAGAACTCTGGCGTGAAAGCTCTGGGAGTTGTAAACAACCGTTTCCTTTTGACATTAGGTGTTAGGAACAGTATGCTCACAGGACTCCAGTTTAGTCCATGTGCAAATGCTCTGAGGTAATAGGCTCTTTGGTTTCAAGGATGAAACCATGGCAGAAAGCACCTGTTATGCTGAAAGGGGCTAGTGGCTGCCATCTGGTGGGTGTGAGACCTGCAGACAATCACAGCCCTCATTAAACCCAGTGGCTGTGCCACACACCCTATTTCAGGCTCCACTGAAGGAGCAATCAAGCTTCTTTATGTTGCAAAAAGAACACCAGACAATGGAAGCGACTGCCCAAGGCCTCATGGCACGTCACAATTAGTGGGACCTGAGGGATCTCCCTGGCTGCAAAACACAGAGGCTAGGAGACTGGCCGTGGGGATAAGTAGCAGAGAGCCTGGGGAAGGAGCTGTGAGCATCAGCTTGAGAGTAAGCGCACAGACAGGGCTTCTTGAGCACAGAGCTTGTTGGAGGTTGCAGGTGGGGGATTTCTGAGCAAGGAAACTGCCTGCAGCTGTTTGTTTCCACAGCGTTTGGGGAAACAGGACTCTGGACATTTTCTGTACATAAACAAAGTTACAGCCATGACTATACCTGACTCATCTGACCAATTTCTCATCCTAATGGAAACAACCCTAGAAGGCCCTGGACCTGCAAACTGTTCAGGCCACAGGGGCAACACACAGATCTAAGTATCAGCAGCATCAGGACTATCACTTCTGGGACAAATATCTGTCCCAAACCAAATCCATGTAAAGACTACTGACCCCAACTGGTACATTTCATAGTGTGTGTGTGTGGGATGGGGGATTGCCATTAGCTGAATGGGTGTCGAATATTTCAGTGGAAGACAAGCCGAGGATTGTGCTCTGGGAAGAGGGCACCCTGCTACCAGCCTGGTGAGGGCATCATGCCTGCAAAGGAATTGCCCAGATAGCAGGCTCACAAAGGGGTTGCCCGGGCATGGGTCTGTGCATGAGGCACCCAGGTTATTCTCTGTGTGGGTGAAACAGCCAAATATCACCACACTGGTTGGCTGCTTGCTTCCCCCTGTCCCTTACCGAAATTATACTTCCTTTTTCCCTGCTTTTGCTGCTTCCTGTGAGCACTTCAGATCCCCAAAACAAGGCCCTGAAATAGACCATGACATTCCTCTGCGTTACGCAATCTCTTCCTTTTTATAGAGGGTAATTTTAGATGTTGGCATCTCGCCTCCCTTTCCCCAGTTCCATGACTTCTTCAGATTGCAGCAATAGGTGGTGAGAGATGCCCCCAGGGCTGGAATCTCTTCTCCTGAGCCTGCCTGGGCTGGCTGTTTCCATTTTGGACTCTTGGCCTGCATCGTTCCAAGTGTCCTGTTTCAAACCTTTCCCTCCCATCCATCTGCTGAAGGAAGTGCATTCCAGGGAGGGGGAGCTGAGCATCCAAAGAGACTAGGCCACATGGCGGAAAGAGAGTGGGACTTCAGCACTTTGATCCCTTCATATCCTTTCCTCCCACATGGTCTGATGCCCCCTCCTGCAGTTGCTCAACCTGTTGTTCCACTCACTTGCTCCGTAGCCTCTCTCCTGGTCCCCGAGCTGCAGTGCTTTCCTCTTCGTAGCTTAGCCTCCCAGCCAAGCCACACTGATGTTCCACCCCCTTGTGAGCTGTTATCAAAGTCTCCTTCCAAACTATCCCCACAGACCCCAAAGAGGCTGCCCTTAGTCTGCCACCGCAGGGGTTTGTAGGGGAACCCAGGCCCACCCTTTATACCAGGTTCCAGTCCAACCAGCAGTTCAGGGCTTTATTGTCCCAGCCCTTATTGCTCCTTCCCTGGATTGCTTCCCACACTGCCTGTTACAGGCTCCTGTGCTCATGCTCGCGCTCGGTCTCTGTCTGTCTCTGTCTCTGGCCATGTCTACATCTAAAATTTTGCAGCGCTGGTTGTTACAGCTGTATTAGTACAGCTGTATAGGGCCAGCGCTGCAGAGTGGCCACACTTACAGCAACCAGCGCTGCAAGTGGTGTTAGATGTGGCCACACTGCAGCGCTGTTGGGCGGCTTCAAGGGGGGTTCCGGGACGAGAGAGCAAACCGGGAAAGGAAACCAGCTTCCCCGCGGTTTGCTCTCTCGGTCCCGGAGCCAGCCAGCAAACCGCAGGGAAGGAGACCTGCTTGCTCGGGGTTCCGGGACCGAGAGAGCAAACCGGGAACGCCGCGGTTTGCTCTCTCGGTCCCGGAGCCAGCCAGCAAACCGCAGGGAAGGAGACCTGCTTGCTCGGGGTTCCGGGACCGAGAGAGCAAACCGGGAACGCCGCGGTTTGCTCTCTCGGTCCCGGAGCCAGCCAGCAAACCGCAGGGAAGGAGACCTGCTTGCTCGGGGTTCCGGGACCGAGAGAGCAAACCGGGAACGCCGCGGTTTGCTCTCTCGGTCCCGGAGCCAGCCAGCAAACCGCAGGGAAGGAGACCTGCTTGCTCGGGGTTCCGGGACCGAGAGAGCAAACCGCGGCGTTCCCGGTTTGCTCTCTCGGTCCCGGAACCCCGAGCAAGCAGGTCTCCTTCCCTGCGGTTTGCTGGGTGGCTCCGGGAACGCGAGAGCAAACCGCGGCGAAGCTGGTTTCCTTTCCCGGTTTGCTCTCTCGGTCCCGGAACCCCGAGCAAGCAGGTCTCCTTCCCTGTGGTTTGCTGGGTGGCTCCGGGACCGAGAGAGCAAACCGGGAAAGGAAACCAGCTTGATTACCAGAGGCTTCCTCCTTCCACGGAGGTCAAGAAAAGCGCTGGTAACTGTCTACATTGGATTACCAGCGCTGGATCACCAGCGCTGGATCCTCTACACCCGAGACAAAACGGGAGTACGGCCAGCGCTGCAAACAGGGAGTTGCAGCGCTGGTGGTGCCCTGCAGATGTGTACACCTTCAAAGTTGCAGCGCTGTAACTCCCTCACCAGCGCTGCAACTTTCTGATGTAGACAAGCCCTCTGTCTCTCCCTTGTGTCCAGGAGTCTGATTGTAGTGCCACATAGGCCCACTCTCTGTCACCACCTCTCTAGCTTAATAGAAGCCTCACCTGTTTCTGCCCAGTTGAGCTTCATCTCCAATTAAGCCTCATTGCATTCTAGCTCCCGCTCCAGATGCAGTCTGTGGCTAATTGGCCTCTCTTGCCTATATTAACCCCTCCAGGGCTAGAGAGGACTGAACGCCCCATCACAGCACCCTTTGGGTGTTGGGAAGAATCTCAGCTCTTCAGGTATACAAACCACCTATTTGGCACTAGTGTGACCCCTGCAGAATCTACTATTAGACTGTAGGCTCCTTCGGGTAGGGAGCTTGGGAGAGATTCTGAGAACTGGGCTCAGTCTCAGTCTCAAGACAAGAAAGAGGATATGTGGAGAACTGGGGGAGAAGGAGAAAGAAGGAATGGGGAGGGGGCTTCTTTCATGATCTTGCTGCCCAGATTCCTAAAGGAAACCCAGAGAGAAGAGCCCACCTTGACATTACCTTTCTGCCACAATACATGCATGCTGCCACAAGGGAGGTGGCATGCTCTGAAGGTGATTACAGGGCTTGGAAGCAGAGCTGAGAGAATCCTTGATTTTTTGATGCAGGGACTAGACTGAAAAAAAAATTAGTTTGGATCAAAAAACACCCACAGTGGAAAAGAGAAAAAAAAACCCACCCTGAAACTAAATGAAATTTGGGCGGTTGGTTTTGTTTCTCTTTTGGTGCTTTTCACTCTTTTGTTTGTTTGTTTTGAGGAGATTTCTGAAAAATAAATCTAGCTAATTTTCAAAATGAAACATTTACTTCTAAATGAAAAGTTGAAATGTTTTGTTTCCAAACGGTCAGGGGGTTTTTGGGAGAAAAAAAAATCTGTGCTTTTTTTTCCAGCTAGAACTATGAGCCAAATTTGGCCCAGATTTGCAAATAATTTCTGCACCCTGAAAAATTCTTTTTTGGGGGAATTTACTATTCACCCCAAAAAATTCACCCACCTCTAGTTGCGAGTCAAAAAGGCCTGTGTTGTATTCCTGGCTCTCCCACCTAATGACTGTGTGGCCTGAGCCAAGGCACATCTCTGCCCTGTGCATCAGTTTCCCTAGCTATAAAATGGCTGTAATAATACAACTTTCCAGGTGTGTTGTGAGGATGACTGTAAAGTGCAGTATGAACACTCAGTATGATTGCTCCCTCTAGGTGGGCCACACACTTTGTGCCTGACTGAATACCTCTAAAGACACCAGGTGGAGGAACCAACGACTGATAGCTGTGCAGTGTAGAAGAGCAAGTCCTGTATAACAAGATACAGGAGATCAATTTTACATTGTCCAAGACAACCTCCAGCCAGATTTCCAACTGAAGCAACACAGGATGGTTTTATTTTTAGATTCAAAGACAGAAGGAACCGTAATGACCATCAGGTCTGGCCTTCTGCATAACACAGGCTATAGGACTTTCCTGGATTAATTCCTTGCTTTACTGCTGCCACCTGGATCAAGTACGTCAAACCAAAACATCTTGGAGTCAGTGGTAGGGTGACTAGATAGCAAGTGTGAAAAATCGAGGTGTGGGGTTGGGATGGTAATAAGAGCCTATATAAGAAAAAGCCCCAAATATCAGGACCGTCCCTTTAAAATCGGGACATCTGGTCACCCTAGTCAGTGGGCTCTTCACCTATTTAAGTCGGGATGAATTCAGCGGATGCTTTGGCATTCGGATTGCCCATCCCTCCCTCTCCATCCTCACTCACTTATATCCTGCCTCAAAGCTGCATCAGAGGTGATAGATGGCAGGTCCCTCCGAAGGCGGCTGCTAATGTCAGAAACTGGGACACAGACATAATGAGCCGATGAAGGTATCACAGCAAAGTGACAGCTGCAGGAGCACGGAGTTGGAATAACTCACCACAGCAATTAGAAGGGTGACTGGGGTGCTCAGGAAAGCAGCCCCACAGCCTCTGGCAGGAATTACAGCAGGGTGAGGGACAGATGCTGGATAGCATTTCAGGCCTGTTGTTGTTCCATGCTGCTGGAGGAGAGAGAATCAGAAATTCATTGGCTTATTGACAGGGAGGAAGAAAGGACAAGGACATCATAGCAAGCAGCACATGGGCTAGAGAAGGAGAGATCATTAACAATGACAGGCCAGAAATCCACAGAGGGGGGTTGTCTGCACATGGTGGAGGGGCGGGAGAGGAAGAGGAGTGGCAGGGACCTTGTCTACACTAGAGACATGCTGGTCTGACCACTATTATGGATTATGTGTATTACCCTGGAGTCTAGGAGCCCCAGTCATAGGCTAGGACCCCATTGTGCCAGGCACTGTACATTTTTATTTTGCTGTTGAGTTTATAATGGCAGCATCTAGGAGCCCCAGTCACTGACCAGCTCCTCATTGTGTCAGATGCTGTGCAAACTCAGAGCAAAACGACAGTTCCTGCCCCTAAGAGCTGACAATTGAAGACAAGAGACACCAGGTGGAGACAGACAGACGGGAGTTCAAAGAAACAGATAATACTGATTAGCAATATGTGACTCTCCACTATGCCTGTCCTATAGAGTGGGAGGTAGTATGGCCCAGAGGCTAACACAATGACTGTGGCTTAGGAGATCTGGATTCTATGCCTGGCTCTGCCACTGACCAGCTGGGTGACGTTAAACAAGTTACTGGGGTGCTCTCTGCCTTGGTTTTCCCATCTGTAAAATTGGGATAATGATACCAGCCTCCTTTTCAAAGTGTGTTGAGATCTACTGTTGCTAAAAGCTAAGGATTATTATTATCTGGCTTTCACACACAAAACCCTCCCAGCAGTGAACTCATCTATTTAGATCAGACTTGCTTTGATCCAGGAGGGTCCCTCTCCCAGGCTCGTTTTCATAGTGCATCACTGGTGTAATAGCCATAGAGCGATGCAAACAGCCCTGCCACCTCGCAGCAAGAAGGGATGTCAGGCTCAGGTATGAAAGGAGCTGTTTCCATGGCAGTAATGTTCTCTGCAGAGGCATCCTCCATGGCTGGTGCTGCAGTCTCCATGGCAATGTACCTCGGACGTCTCAAGGCTCACGTTTCTGTGCGTGGGTTTTCTCTGCTCCTGGGGGCGGTGTCTGAGTGACTGACTGACAGCTAAGTCTGGACCAGCCTAGAGAGAATTCTCTGTGTCCCACTGTACAACAGGCCCATTAGTTCTCTGTCCTCCTCCTTTCATCCACAGCCCGGCTCTGGCAAGAATGTTTCGGCATGTGGTCAGGCTCAGCTGGGTCTCTTGTAAAGCGGGCCGCTAGCACGGTGCAACCTGCCAGCATATCACTGAGTTGAACAGAGGAGCATTATACAGACTCGAGGAGTGCTTAGGCCTGGTCCCCCATTGCCTTGCACCTTGAGTTGTCATTCACACCTGTGCTGCCACACACATATGTCTTATACCCACTTTGCCCCTGTGTACATCACAGAGTCATAGAAACATGGAGTGGGAAAGGGTAACCTACATCCATCCCCCTAGATCATCTCTGACAGGTGTTTGCCTAGCCTGTCCTGAGAAACCTCCAACCATGGGGAATCCACGAGCCCCCTCGGTAATCCACTCCAGTGCTTACCTAGCCATGGAGGTGGAAAGTTTTTCCTCATATCTAATCTAAATCTCCCTTGCTGCAAACTAAGCTGATTCCTTCTATAGAGGAGTGTGTCCATAGAAAGAGGACACAAGGCAGTGAGGAGTCTGGCTTGTGACATACTGTGGCAGGGCCTTCTAGGAAGAGAATTATAATGAGGTGTGAGGCATTGACATAACACCTTCTCTTGGAGGACCTTGGAGCCCTTTTGGAGTCAGTCTCATCCCCATGGGAGGGGGGCAAGAATCAATAGTGTCATTTTTAAAAACAGATGGGGAAACTGAGACACAGAGCAAGGACATGACTTCCCACAGTCACCAGGGAACCTGTAACAGAGCTAAGCATTTAACCCACAGCTCCTGAATCGAAAGCCTGTGCATGAAATACAAGGCCATCCTTCCACTAGGACAGCAAGGTGTAAAGAATGTGTTATGTGGGGGAAGGGACAGATGTGACACTTCCTGGGGGTTGTGATGGGATGTTCACCCCACACCAGTCCTGAAGAAGTGCAGGTAGCTAGATGGGCTAATTTACCACAAAGGCTGCACCTGGAGGGGAGCCAGGATCCATAATGCTTAATTAAGGCTGACGCTCACCTGGGTAGGAATAGGTGGGGTTTCTGTAAAGCTAAGCACAGCCTGAAGCTGCTCCCTGGCAGGAGGGAGGTTTGTTCGAGATTACAGAATCGGGCAAGGAGCCAAAGTGGGAAGTAGCCCCGGGGAAGTGATGGAAGCTCGGACGGGGGGTAAACCCTGATGTGCGAGGGAACAGAAAAAGCAAATAGGAGGGAGTGCAGGGAAGTAGCAACCAGGTCTGGGAGTAAGTAGACTACCTAGCTGTGAAGCATAGGGTCCCTGGGCTGGAGCCTGCAGTAGAGGGCAGGCCCGGATTCCCCCCTGGGGAAGTGATACAGCCCTAGGTGTAGAATGGAGGACAGCCTGGCATGGCAGAGGGACAGCTTGTCCAGAGAGACACTGACAGACTCCTGGAAGGGTAGAACTGAAGTGAGCTGGCCAGAGGGCTGAGTCACAAAGAAGGAGACTATCCTGAGTCCTGGAGGGTGAGATTGAGACAATGAGCTGAGCGACTGCAGGGCAAAGGGCGTCCGTGCCAGCAGTGAGTCGTGAGCCCCATTACAGGGGTTCCCAGGGCTGTGAGGCTCCTCGCTCCCATCTGTCCTTAGCATGAGAACAAGCCCTGGTCTGTGCCTGCCAGCGATCAGCTCCCTGACTCGATGGGCAACACAAGGACTGCCCTCTCCACCTATATCAGCTTTGCCGTCCTTCTGCAGGCCAGCGATAGGTGCCAGAGTGTCTCCCTGGAGCATCCCGCCCTTGTTTCGCAGGACGTTTGCAGTAGTCACAGATCCGCTGCTCTTAAAAGAACAGCGCAGCCCAGCTTACCAGTTACACCATGGATCACAGGGCCACGTAACTGACCGCACTCAGTATAGTGAAAACAAGTGTAACTTTATTGAACAAAGGCTCAAGGGTCCAGAAGTCGCGAGTGACAGGATTGCAAATGAATGGTTGCAGGTAAAATAAAACCACAGGACATACTCTAGAGGCTTGACTTAATTAGCAAGATACTTTCCTGTCTAATGAAGTTTAGTTCACCCAATGTCCTGGCAGTGTTTTCCAGCCAGGCTGGCTGTCATGCTGCATCATAAGACAGAAAATGTGGATTGTTCACCTCTGTAGAGAAGGATCCTGGGTGGACCTCACTACACCCAGTTATATTCTCCCCTCCCCCCACACAAATCCATTCTCTTTACTTGTAAACCGGATACTCCCTGCTGCTTTTGGTTTTTTTCCTGCAGCTCTCCTCTCTTGTGATTCCACAATCTCTTGATCCACATCAGGCTCAGTAATGCAAATAGGCCTTTGTTGGGAATATGTACAACCAGACAGAGAGAGAAACGTGTTTGCTACTCCCTGCCAGAACAGCACCTGTCTGAGCCCTGTCACGTCCTGGGCATCTGCCTTTAATTTCAAGGCTTTAAGAACATAATTTCCAGGGTAGATAAATAACTTCTTAAATATTTCGCAATGACTATGATGACTAACAGGCTACTGGCTTTCAGTAGAGGCTTCACATGTCCCTCTATGATGCTTATATCGGATCCAGAGGATCCCTGTAAACCTCAGCACCCCCCATGCTCTCTACCTGTTGGCGTCAAGAAGTTCCTGGGTCGCAGTGGACAGAGTAGGGGGTAGGGGAGAGAAGGGAATATTCATAGATTCCAAGGCCAGAAGGGATTACTGGGATCATCCAGTCTGACCTCCTGTATAGCACAGGCCAGAGACCTGCCCCCAAACAATTTCTGTTGGAATGGGACTGTAAGGGAATATAACTTTATTCCGAAGTAATGCACACTGGAAAAAATAATTCCAGCTACACATACAACATGATGGGGTCTAAATTAGCTGTTACCACTCAGGAAAGAGATCTTAGAGTCATTGTGGCTAGTTCTCTGAAAACATCTGTTCAACATGCAGTCAAAAAAGCTAACAATATTAGGAACCATTAGGAAAGGGATAGATAATAAGACAGTAAATATCATAATACCACTGTATAAAGCCATAGTACACCTGCACTTGAATACTGCATGCAGCTCTGGTCGTCCCATCTCAAAAAAGATATTTTAGAATTGGAAAAGGTACAGAGAAGGGCAACAAAAATGATTAGGGGTATGGAACAGCTTCCATATGTGGAGAGATTAAAAAGACTGGGACAGTTCAGTTTAGAAAAGAGACATCTAAGGGGGGATATGACAGTGCTCTATACAATCATGAATGATGTGGAGAAAGTGACTAGGGAAGAGTTATGTACCCCTTCACGTAACACAAGAACCAGGAGTCACCCAATTAAATTAATAGGCAGCAGTTTAAAACAAACTTCTTTACCCAGTGCACAGTAATCTGTGGAACTCATTGCCAGGGGATGTTGTAAAGATCAAAAGTATAACAAGATTCAAAAAAAAATTAGATTGGTTCATGGAGGAAAGATTCATCGATGGCTTTTAGCCAAGATGGTCAGAGATGCAATCCCCTGATCCGGGTGTCCCTAAACCTCTGACTGCCAGAAGCTGGGAACGGATGATGGGATGGATTGCTCGGCAATTGCCCTGTTCTGGTCATTCCTTGTGAAGTATCTGTCGGAAGACAAGGTACTGGATGAGATGGCCCATTGGTCTGACCCAGTATGGCTGTTCTTATGTTACATAGAGATAATAGAAAGCATGGGCTGAGGGAATGCATTATAGAAGTTGAGGGGAGTGTTCTCCCGAGGCTGGTGAGCATTGTATGAGGTGATGGGATGTTGTACAGCAGTGCAATGGGGTATTAGAAGAGGACAAGTGGGGGTTATACAGAGTGGAGCATATGGCCAAGGGGAGCAACATAAAGGTTAGTTACATGGAGGTGACAGAGGAGACAGAAGCATTATATGGGGCTGAGGCTGGTGGTGTTATACAGAGATGGAGGCAGAGGAGAGTGTTACGTAGGGACCGCAGAACATATAATACAGGAGGCTGAAAGAACAGAGATGTGTACCATTTGGGGATCCATAGCAGGCGGTAGAGCAATAGCCCCATGGGCCCATGGAACCTACCCATAGCTCAGGAGAGGACCGTGCTGGCACAGGACTGTGGAAATACCTCCAGGCATATTAATTCAGCCGGGAGAACTTTGCTAAGACCAAAGAATCCTAAATGGGTTGGCTGGGAATTAAAGGTACAGTGCCAAACAGCTGGCAGCCTAGGGAAATACATTTCTGACGCCCTCCCACTCCCAGGGATACATTAAAGGCTTCCATCTCTCTTCTTTTCTCTGCAGCTTTTTGTCTCCCGCCACCTGTTCCTCTGCTGCCCTTTCCCTGTCTCCTGTATTTATAGCCCTATCTCTCTAGAGCCTTTTGCTCTGTAGCTCTGCCTGCTTCTGTCTGCCCCCATCCTTCTTCCTCTGTACAGAAGGGAGCCCATGGAAAATGGGTCAGGTGAGCCATGTAGAGAGGAAAGGACACCCCCCCACACACCCTCATGTGATCAGCACTGGTGCCTTTGGGGCGGCCAGGCTGCAAATCATCTGGGTGCAGCGGATAGGGGGTATGGGCAAATGTGTTTCAGTGAACATATTGTGGCATGTTTCCCTTTAATGATATCCCAGCTTATGATGCGTGTTTGGAGCAGTGATCTCTCTCCCTCTGAGTTTCTGAGGAAGGCTGGGAGAGTTGGGAAGGGGCAGCCAGAGTCCCGTGTGGTTGTCGCTTGCAGATCCCGGCACCCACAACTTTAGCAGGCCATGACCACACAGGTACAGATCTCTCCCCCAACAGAGGGCACCACAAATCCAAGAGCTGCAGGTCAGACTCTGGACTACAAACCCTAAACATTTAAAGATCACAAATCTGGCCTCAAAAATCATCAGTGGCTGAATAATAATGAGCTGTAAAGTCCTGGGGTTCTTTGTTTTTTTACCTTCTGGTTTAGGGTCACACTCAAGCCATGTCTTCAAGCTTTTTGCTGCCACCACAATGGCTAGAAACTTACTTATTTTTAACATGGAGGCTAAGATGTTTCCTGAAATCCCACGACGCTGGGTTCTGGAGATTTAAGAAAAACACGATAAAGCCACAAGAGCTGGCAACTCTGCAGATATCTTAGCTGTCTATGAAGGGGAGGATTTGGCCCTTTGTCTTCTGCATACACCTCTTTTCTTTGTGTGTCAGCCACTTGTCTCTTCTCTGCTACAGACAGCTCAGCTGCACTAAGCCAAAAGGTATAAACTGTTACAATGGGAAGGGAAATTAAAGCCACAGCCTCTCCAGCGCAAACCCAAGCAGCTGCAGAGGTTGCACCATCAGCAGGGATGCACGACCTCAGTTCCTTCCTCACCTGATCCTGCAGCTGACCTCTGAAGCCCCCAGGAGCTGAGGATGGCTGCAGGATGGAGGGGACAGACCAACCCAGTTGCTGTCTAGGAGAAATTTCTGCCATCACTGCGTCCAGGGAGCAGGAAATGTAGCAGGAACCAACTGGGCCCATGGAACTCTTGCATCTCAGTGGGGCCTTATCAACACAGCGTTCTTGAGAGAGTTGGATCCTCTTGGACTGAACCAGGGACCAGACTCACCTTGATGAGGTGAGACTTCAGTTGAAGCTCTTTTGATTTATGACTTCATCATCTCTCACTGGTGACTGGAACCTTCTCCTCCCTCCTTCTCCCCACGTTGGTTGGCCCAAAATACTGCTTTGGATTCTCCAGGCTTTGTCCAGTCTGATTTTCAAATGTCCTGACTGGGCTCCCCCAACCTGTTAGACATTTCATCTGGCTGGCCAGAAGCTATCCCAGTAGTAATTATCCTAACTTCTCCAGTTCTTAATTGCATCCTGCTACAAGACTTGCCACCCAGACTGCCCTCTCCTGGCAAGACCTGACATTGCAGAGACTCCACCCATCTCTCATCCTCTGGGCTCCAGTGGTCTGTGCAGTGCCTTGCCTCAGTTTCCCCAACAAAGTGAGTCCTCTGAGTCTACCCCACAGAGGTCGGTGCTGGGGACATGGCTGTGGCCCTCCAGCCACACCACTAAACTAATTTAACCTCTTTGAGGGAACCAAAGTCCAAAGAAGAAAGCAATTCCTCCATCCCTCTTCAGCTGCTCTTCAACCTGCTTTCTGGGCTCCCATCTCAGTCCTTTCTGAGCTATAGTTAAGGCTTTCCCTGCAACACTCCCAGGGCTTTCTCCCTGGAGGCTCGTTTTCTCCTTCACTTTCCCACTGCCTTCCCCAGGGGACTGTGCCAGCCACTCCCAGAGACTTTCCTATTCCCCTCTCTTTAATGACAGACCGTTGTTTTTTATAGGGAACACCTGTCCCCTTCACAGTCACATCACTGTGTAGCTCAGCCCTCAGGCCTTTAAAAGAGCAGATCACTCAGTCATACCTCCCAGTTGGCCAAGTTATAACCTCAGGAACCATCCTGAACAATTTGTTGGTGTGTCACGGATGGGGACGGTTTGGCCTAGTGGTCAGAGCTGGAATCAAGATCCAGAGGTTCAGGGTCAAGCCGGGATCAGGAACCACAAGTCCGAAAAGGCTGGAGCAAGGCGAGGAACAAGGCTGGCATAGGAACGACCACAGCTGCCAACGTCAGCATTGAGCAGCCACTAACCAAGTGCTACTGCTGGGCTCAAGAGAAGTCCCGGGCTCCCCTCTGCTGCAGCAGTGGTGACATTCTGTCCTGAATTACCCCCCTGCAACTGTTATTCGTGGCCTCCCACCCTGAGCAGGGGTCACCTGCTGTGGGAGTCTGCTCTGGGAGACGCCACCAGAGCGCTGTGAAAAGTCAGCTCCTCCTGAACGTATCTCTGAGAAGGGCAGATGGTGCCAGGCAAGAAGAGCTGGACAGACACATTCTGCTCACATCGCACACAACCTGTGAACTCCGGGCCCAGCCGAGCCTGGCAGCAGCTGTGTCCCTTGCCCATCTTGGCCTTGGCTTTCAGACACCACCCTCCTCCCCGCCATGGGATCCCACGTGAGGAGCCCCTTAATGAGAAGTTGGATGGCTGACTCAGCAACCGGCTACTTCATTAGCAGGGTTCAGCTTGGGAACATCTTTGTCCTTACAATGGGATGGGTGATTAGAGAATTTCCTGGCAACCAGCTCGAGGGTTGGCAACGAGCAGGGCTTGGGCTTGGGATTCTGCAAAACCATGGGGGTCCTGTGCCTCTCGGAAGGGCCTTCGGAGCAGAAGGGACAGAAGTCCTGAACTCAAACCCCTGGCATAAATGGCCCCAATATCCAACAAGGCTTCTGGTCTGGTGGCACTGCCCCTGCCTCTGCAATTAGATTGTCCAGCACTAAGGGGGGATGAATAACAGAGTTTAGCACTGATGGGTCTGTTGGGTGCTTTGTCCCTGGGTTCTAGTTAACCTCGCCAGCTCTGGCAGCGGCGGGCATGCAGAGCGCTTGGAAGAGAGCCGCAGCCTTTCTGCACTAACTGTCCACCTTCTCACGCTAATTACGCAGTCATTATTGGCTCAGCCCTGGTGCCGGGGGCAGGGGAATTTTCTGCGCAAGATGCAGCAAGAAATAAGCATCTTAATTATTCTGCAGTTTTTATGGCATGCAAACAGTAACACTCCCTTCCTGCCATCAGCACGTGCCCTTTGGCATCCACTTGTGCCAAGGCTCTGGCGCCATCAAATGCTCTGGTCCTGATTTCGTCCCCAATTAAAGCTTTGGGTGGGGTTTGGCTTTTGCAAAGTTATTAAACCAAAACAGCTGAGGGCACTTGGCACCTCGTGGGGCTGAGACTGCTCTTCGAACGCTGGGTTGAGGCAGGGTCTGTGGTACCCTCTGCTGGTCCCCAGGAGGGGAGGCGGACAACCCCTGCTGTGTCCCGGCTGGAGAGAAGAGGAAGATCCTTTCCAAAGGCTGCCCAGCTCCCATCTGGCAGCAAACCAGAGGGAGGGACTTTGTGACCTGGAAAGACTTGGGAGTGGGGGAGCAGGGTAAGGGGTTAATGGAGGCCACACTTTGCCCTGAGTGCTGAGATTTCTTCATGAAAATGTGGGGCAGAGTGTTCCAAATGCTTCAGTAGGAGTCTGCAGTTGAATGGCTCAAGGCACGTTTTGCAGCCAGCTTGCCCAGAAAGGGAAGGAGCCAAATCTAAGCCCCAGAATAAGACTGAGAGGTGTTATTGGACATGCTTGGAGACAGACTGCCGTGGGATTGCTAGACTCCTGGGCCAGAAGGCACCATCTCCTGTGTAGCACAAGCCATCACACTTCCCTAAATTAAATCATGTAGGTGCTTTGGCAACGACTGGATGCCTTTCTAAAGGAGATGCTCTAGCTCAACCAGAAGTTAGGGGCTAGATGCAGCAATCACTGGTTGAATTCTCTGGCCTGGATTATGCAGGAGCTTAGATTAGATGATCATATGGTCCCTTTTGGCCTTGCGCTCTGTGTATCTCCATTTTTCCCACCCAGCCCGGGGCATCCCCTTTGGTAAGAATGTTTCTACAGTTACCTAAGAAACACCGTACCGAGTAAGAGGTGCAAGGTCTGGCTTGTTGGGGCATATTCCTTTCAACTTGGCCTTTCGCTAATTGCTGCTGAGCTGGCTTTGCAGAGTGCTTTATAGATTGTTCTCCCCGACAAATCCAGGGCTCCAGGCTCTTCTGGCATCTATTTATTCAGCCGCTTTTTTTTTAAAGCTCGGACTTGCAGTTTGTTTTACATTTGCCTTGGCTTCAAACCCTGGAAAAATCTGTCACCTTGATTCTGCTTTCCATGGCACACAAGTGCAGCCTTAAGATAAAGGGGTCGATCTAGGTTTGATCCAGCCTGGCTCAGGTAGCTCTAACACACCTGTTCTCGCTCCCTGTCTGTGACCATATGAAAAGCCTTGCAGTGTAGCTGCCTTATTTGCATGGCTGGCCAGCTAGCAAGCAGATTTAAATGTGGGCAGAAGGCTTTTTGCTTGGAGCTGTGGCATTTGCTGCCATGTTGGGCAGGTTTCTTCCCAACACCCAGTTTGATTTGCATTGGTAGTGTGGCTAAAGAGCAGCTTGTTACATCCATGGTGAAAACTGTATAGACTGATGGAAGGAGAGACATACTGAGGCTAGGCTGGTGTCTCCAGTCCAGTCCTGAGAATCCATGTAATACCCTCACCCATTTTCATTCAGCGGCTTATTGATCTGCTGGACGGTGTTCGTAGCTGCCCCCAAGCAGGTCTTTTACCATCAGACATTACAGACCTTAAGTGCTAAGCACCCTTCATTCAAGCTAAATGTGAGAAGCAATTACACCCCTTTTACATAGTCAGGGCTAGAAAAAAATAGAAGCCACCACCCAAGGCACTGATCTGCATAGCAAGGTTGGAGCAAGAACTAACCCAGGGAGAATAAGTGGGGATTTCATGGCTAAAGGATTGTTTGGAAAGCTGTCTCTGTGGTAAGAGAAACCCAGCAGACAGCGAGAGACGCAGTCATAAGCGTAGCCTGAGGGAGCAGAGAGAGAAAGCTTCTTGGGCACAGGACTGGCTTGAGACACAGGCGTGGGAAATAGTGAGCAACCAAACTCGCGGTGTTTGTTCCTGCAGCATGGAGGGAAACAGGGTTTTGTACGAGGATTACACCAAAGAACATACCTGGCTCCATCATCAATTTCTTCTCCTAATGGAAGAAACCTGGTAAGGCCCTGACTACTGGCTAACTTCTTGGTCCGCTGAGGTACTATTAAACCCATTGCTGGGTTCTCAAAATGGTTCATCTTGCAGCAGGATTGTGCAGATAGCAGCTGAGCCATGGACCCCACTTAGAGAACCCCCCATCGAGCTGTTAGCTGGGGAGTACAGGAGCACTATGTCTGTAGCAGAAGCTCTAATCTGCTCCAGCCACAGCCCCTTTGAGCTGCAGGGAATAGGGCAGGAGTGCCAGTTACCTTCCTCTTCATGCCCATCCTCTCCCAGCGGTGGTTGCAAGCTGCCTGTCCCAGCAGATGGGGCTGTAGGAAATGGGCCACTGGCAGCTGAGTGCTCTTAACCACTCCAGTGCCAGCTGTTCCACATCTGGAGCAGTAAAGCCTAGTGGATAAAGCACTGGACTGGGACACCAGAATCCTGAGTTCTGTTCCTGGCTCTGCTGCTGGGTGACCTTGGGGAAATGTTGCTTCCCTGCTCTGTGCCTCAGTTTCCCCCACAGTAAAATGGGGATAATAATATTGCTCCGCCTCCTTTGTAAAGTGCTTAGATTTCTACTGATGAAAAGCACTGTCTAAGAGCTAGGGATTATTCTCTGGTGGTGTAGAAGCTGACAATGAATTGCTTTAACTCCCATCCCACTACACACCTGAGAAGAAATACAACCCGTCATTCCATCTCCCATTTTTAGTAACCACCCTCCAGCCATCCCCGGTCCAGTCCTCATGGAATTTCACCAAAGGGAGCTGTGTCCCTGACTGCCATTTGAACTATAACTATTTGGGGGAGGGGTGCAGGAGATCAGCTGGACCCACTCTTGAGTGCAAACACCCAGGCTACACCCTCTGGGGCAGGAAATGGGGGGTGGCATGAGGCTAGTGCATGTGTGGGCTCGAGCCACAAGGGACAGGAAGAAAATGTATTCCTGAGGCTGCCCCCTCCTGAAATCAACAAAATGGTGTTTCAGGGACTGGAGAGAGATGAGGCAACAACTGGCCTGGTCTTATGAATCTAGTGAAGTGAGCATGGAGCTGGGAGCCAGGACTCCTGGGTTTTGTTCCTGCTTGCAATGGGGAACTAGCTGTTTAAGGCCAGAGGAGGTAAGTTCCGCCATCCCATGTGTCCAGGGAAGCAAGTGAAGGCGTCATTGGGAGAGAAGATGATGGTTTGGGGAAGCAGCTGGGGAGTGGGAAGGTTTAGGGCTACGCCAGGCCATTTGTTCCTTTAAGGGCCCTGGGACCAGAGCCTGTAGATGGATGGGACAAGGCTCCCTCTTCTCCCAGCCAACACAGATAGGGGTTTGGGGGGGCAGGGAGGGGAGTGAGAACTCAGCTGGGTCAGCCCCAGCAAGGGGAGTTGTGAGACCCCTTGAACTGGGGGGGAAGACTGGAGGCCAGGGCTGGAAGCACAGTCCCAAGACAGAGGACTGTGACACCCTAAACTTGAGGGGGGAGCAGGAAAGGGCCTTTTGAAAGCAGAATGTTATGTAATAGATTAGGCCTTAGGTGAAGGGGAGCATTGTTTCAAAGAACTTAGCTGTGACTGCATTATTCTGGGAACTCAATGGGAAACTGAGGCAGGGAACCACAGGGGCCACCTCGGACCACAAGGGGGGACCTGTTTATACTGCATCTACCACCAAGTCTTTCTGTGGCCTTCAGCCAGTTGCGTCCCCCTCCGTGAAAGGGTAGTGGAAATGTTTGCCCATCTCACTGTTGGGCTGTGTAACTAGCCTGTGTGAAGTACATGCAGCCCTGTAACTAGGACAGGGACTAGGAGGGGCAGCTATGCTTGCATTTGGAAGTTCATGTGCTTGGTGAAAAACACCATCTCAGGCAGAAGCCTTTTTTAGCTTTATTTTTATGAAATAAGAAACAAAAAAGATGCGTCTTGATGTGATCATTCAGTCTCACAAATATTCAGGCGTTCAAAAAATTCAAAGATTCAGAAATATAAAAACCTTGATCTTCAGATGAAGGTGCTGAGCCATGTCAAGGCTGTTCATAAACTCACACTGAAGTCTGCTTGAATAACAAGCCTCTGAGTTCTACAGTGCCACCCCAGCTGAGGTTTGAAGTCAGATCCCGGTCGTATGACAGGAGAATTAGGTTGCTCTCTCTCATTCCTGGGTCACGCTCAGCCTGTGGCATGATACAGTTCTTTACCAACAAGAAAGGGAATGCTCCCAAGCTGCAGCTGATGCTTCAAACATGACAACTCTATTTCCTGTGAAGGAGGCTGTGGCACTCTAGTGTAACACTACCTATGCTGACCGGCGAGGTCATCCACCTCCCCGAGGTTTTGGCCCTAAGGTTGACCAAATAATTCTTCCGTCGACTTAATGCTGCCTATAAGGGGACGTAGGTGGCTTAACTACATTGCTCAGGGATGTTAATTTTTCACGCCCCGATCAGTGTAGTTAAACCAACCTACTTTTCTAGTATAGACCAGACCTTGGTCAAGACCTCACAGCAAAACTGTGGCAGAGCAACCAGGAATCTAGACATTCACTGTGTCTGTTCTTCAACACCCTGTAAGCAGGGCCGTCCTTAGGCATAGGCAACATAGGCAGCTGCGTAGGGCACCTGAAAATTTGGGGCACCACTGGGTCGTAGTGTCCACCGCTTGTTTTCCTATCCCTGTTCTGACCCTTCCTGCAGGCTCTCACAGATGGCTGCTCTAGCCTGGTGAGTCTTCCTTGGGAGAGAATCTAGTAATTAAAAGTGAAAAAACCTCCAGCCTGCCAGACCTATTAGCACAACATTGAAACTGTTAAAGAGACATTCAAGAGGTAATAAAGCCATTTAACAGGCATTTGCCAACCCCAAGGTATATACTGACAGGTTTCAGAGTGGTAGTCCTGTTAGTCTGTATCAGCAAAAACAAGGACGAGTCCTTGTGTCACCTCAAAGACTAACAAATTATTTGGGCATAAGTTTTTGTGGACTAGAACCCATTTCATCAGATGTCCACGAAAGCTTATGCCCAAATAAATTTTTATACTGTCAGTTTCTGACTTTACTGACAAAAACAGTTGTGCATTAATGTAATATTTACACAGGACATGTCAGTCTACAGGACCTTAGTTTAAAATTTGCTTTAAAAATATTTCATTAGTGAGCTGGTGAAGATTATAAAATCACATTTCTAAAAAATGCTTGCATAGAGTTTTAGATGCACAATCATCTTTAGCCTTAAATGTGTGGATCTTCAGACATAGTTTTTTTAATAAATCCTTCAAAAGACCTCCCTTATCTAAAATACACATTTTAATTACTATAGTTAAAAAAAAAGTGCTTCCAAGTCTTCCTGTCCTTTCTGTCCATCCCTTCACCACCTCTCCCCCCACTCCCCACTGAAGAGAGCCCTTAAAGGGACAACAGTCCTTCCCTTCCAGATAGCTGGACAAAGAATTCCCTTTCTTTACTTCTGACTATCCGACAAACTAGTTTTAAAAGAACCCTCCAGCAAAATCAGTACCTTAGTAAGACAAAATCCTTGTTATACCTAAAATCTTTGGAAACATATTTTTTTAAAGTTGGTGAAATTTCATAACCATGTCTCTTGTTATGGAGATCACACAAAGTAAATTACTGTTCCCTTTTTCTAAAAGCAATGAACATTGTTATGAACACACTAAACCTCTCTGATTAATTTAAAAGAATGTCTTTGTTTCAGTGAGTTAAATATGTAGTAATCTGGAATGCTGGCTTAAGATTTGAGTACATTTAAAATATAAATTCAACTTAGAAATACTGATGAAGAAAATGTAAAACAGAGAAGAGCTGCATCATGTATTCCATTATATGTAATGTTGTATTCAGCAGGACAGCTGACTCACCCTTACTATGAAGTTTTTGCAAATAAATCTCTGACAAACTTTAAGGCATATCAAAAAACCTGTGACTGACATTTTTTATTCCCAAATTTTAGTGTTTTAATTAGGTACTTTCTTCATGTCCATTCTGCATGAGGGAGAGTGCATGGAAGTCTCTGCGGGGAACTGTGACTCTCTGCCACCATGAGGCAGGCCAGGCATCTCATTATCCTTTGCTGTCAAGTCCCTCCTCCCCCTCCCCCACCAGGCTGTGAGCTTGGGCTGCCATCTGGCATAGGGGCACCAGTTTAATAATACTGCGCAGGGCCCCATAAATCCTAAGGACGGCCCTGCCTGTAAGCTACACTCCATCTCAGAGCCAGAATCAGCCCAGACACCCTAGCCTCCCTACTCCATTCAGGGTATGTCTGCTCCGATCACCAGGTATGACTGGCTTGGTTAGACATACCCAAACTAGCTTTAATTGAACTAGCTCAAGCACTGGAGCAGGGACGCTGTGGCAGCAGGGGCTGTATGAGCTCACCGGAACTCTGTGCTGACATGCGCTGCCAGGACCCATGTAGCTCAGGTCTGCTCACTTGAGCTGCAATCACACCCTGTGATTGCAGCATAGACCTACCCTGAATCACGCTGCCTCTGAGCCAGGCAGAGAACCCAGGAGTTGCCCAGCCTCCCTCTCCCCACACACCGGGTCTATTCAGTTTCCTCCTCTGACACATTCAGAGCTATATGCTGTTATTTCACCCACATATTGCATCACCTCACCAAGGAAGTGGAAATCCGGGGGCTGGGCAGGGTTCCACTGTAATGGAACTGCGAGATGCGACGGTAGCCACATACTAAGTATGAAACAGCCAGCTAGGTTGCATCAGCAGCAGTAACATCTGTCGAGCTGCCAGGTCTCTCACTCCTGCTGAACAGAGCTCACCCTGGGAGCTGAGAGGAGTATTTGCAGCCAAGGCCCAAAACACCTGCCCCCTCAGAATTAAAAGGGCAGGTTTTCAGGGAGCGTTTAAAGCCAGAAGGGACCATTATTAGATCATCTAGTCTGATCTCCCATAGACCACAGGCCAGAGAATTCCATCCGCTTACCCCTGGATTGAGTCACATAACTTGTGCTGAACTAAAGTATCTCCTAGGAAGGCAGCTAGCCTGGATTTGGAGACATCAACAAACGGGGAAAGCCCCTCACTTCCTGGGGCAGTTTGTTCCGGTGTTCAGTCATCGCACTGTACAAAATCTGTGCCTTGTCTTGAGTTGGAATTTGTCTGGCTTTAACTTCCAGCCACTGGTTCTTGTTCTTTCTCCACTGAATTGAAGAGCCCTTTACCACCTGGTATTTTCTTCCCATAAAGTTAAATGTACAGGGTAATCAAGCCACCTCTCAAATCTTTTTCGATAAGATGAACAGATTGAGTGTTTATGCCCGTCACTCTACAGCAATTTTCCAGCCCTTGGATCATTTTTGTGGCGCATCTCTGTGTCCTCTCCAATCTCGCAATGCCCTTTTAACAATGTGGACACCACACCACAACCAGATGCAGTATCCCAGCCTCAGTCTCCCCAGTGCCATACACAGAGGGAAAATCTCCTACAGACTCCTACTCACCTCCCCCGTTTATACATCCAAAAATCATGGTAACCCTTTCTGCAAGAGTATCTCACTGGGAGCTTCCATTCAGTTGTGTGTCCAGTATGATCCTTGAGTCCCTGCTTGGCAGGATATGGTTCCCCATTCTATGCCTTGTAGAGGACTTTACAATGAGATAACTATGGTATGTTTGTTATCTTGCTTTTAAAAAAAAACCCACCTCAGGGCCAAAACCTGGCCAGTTGAGAGCAAGGTTTGCTTAAGACATTCCTCCTTCTCAGAGCCAACATGCTCTGTGAACACAGGTAATCCAGCATGTCTGTGCGTCACAGCCTACACGGGGCTGCTGACTCATAATCTCCACATCCTGTTGGCCAGGACTCTTTCCTTGAAAGGTTTATTTCTAGGCGTGGTCTACAGCACAGTGTTAGGGTGATATAAGGCAGCTTACGATGTCAGTGTCTACACTACAGCCTTGCTCCCACGATGTAAGTGCCCTACGACACCGACATCATAACTCCACCTCCGCCAGAGGCGTAGGGGTTTTGCCAATATAGTTAGGGCAATGCAGTGTCTCTGTAGACACTGCCTTACTTACATGGGCTGTTGGCTGTCACTCTCGTCAATTTCACAGCTGGGCTCTGCAGCTCTGGGCTCACAGCTGGAGCCATGAAATTGACATGAAAGGCTGGTAGGCTCCCTGCTGTGAACCCTCCCCCAGGCTGACAGCTGGTGCTGTCATGCTGGGGCGGGTGGGGGGCTCCAGCTTTGAGTCCAGCTGCCACCTGGGCTTTCAGCTCCTTGCTCCCCATGGGAGCCAGACTCCAGCTAGTTAGCTCTGTGGGGAATGGGAAGCTGAGAGCCCAGGCTCTCAGCCCCGAACACTGCCCCTCTTAAGTCAGTGCAAGTGCTCCTGGTGAGGATATGAACCAACAACAGAAGGAGGGTAGCGTGGACATGAAAAACTGCAGCAATTACTGAGGTGGCTGTATGTGGACTTGACTTAAGTTTGTAGTGTAGACATGAGGCTGACCCTCATCCCAGGCCTGTTTCTCTTCTGGGACACTTTTGGCCTGGGGGATTCTCTAGCAGGCTCTGAACTAAAAGGCGAACAGATGTGATACCTGTTTCCACGGCTCTGTGACCTCCAGAGACCCTACAGCCCTCTTGACACATGGGGAGAGCTTCAGACAGGAAGGCTCTCCTGCTAGTGGGCATGCAGCAAAGCAGCCAGGGAATCATCAGAACACGGGATCAAAGTGGTCTGGGCCAGAGCGAGGGATGCGACCAGTAGTTTCCCCAGGAATTGAAATTGGGGGGGTGTTCGAATTTACAAGGGCGATGTCAAGGCCAATGAGAGAGAGATATATAAAAGAGATATGAATAAAGTAAATATTTCGTTAGGATAATGCAAATTTAACATAAGGATAATGCACGTTACACCAAAACACATAACAGGTTTAGATTTCTAAAAATATATAATTTTTTTTAAATGTATTTAATTTAAATTGACTTTTGAAAAGTAAGCTATCATGGGATAAGAGGGAAGTCCTCTCATGGATCAGTAACTGGTTAAAATATGGGAAACAAAGGGTAGGAATAAATTATCAGTTTTCAGAATGTAGAGAGATAACTAGTGGTATCCCTGAGAGGCTGGTACTGGCACCATTACTATTCAACATACTCATAACTGATCTGGAAAAATGGGTAAACAGTGAGGTGGCAAAATTTTCAGATGATACAAAACTATTCAAGATAGTTAAATCCCAGGCAGACTGTGAAGAGCTACAAGGGGATCTCACAAAACTGGGTGACTGGGCAACAAAATGGCAGATGAAATTCAATGTTGATAAATGCAAAGTAATGCACATTGGAAAACAATCTCAATTATACATACAGGATGAAGGAGTCTGAATTAGCTGTTAACACTCAAGAAAGAGATCTTGGAGTCATTGTGGATAGTTCTCTGAAAACATCCGCTCAATTTGCAGCAGCAGTCAAAAAAGCAAACAAAATGTTGGGAATCATTAAGAAAGGGATAGATAATAAGAGAGAAAATATCATATTGCTTCTATATAAATCTATGGTATGTGTACACCTTGAATACTATGTGCAAATCTGGTCAGCCCATCCCAAAAGAGAGAGATTGGAAATGGAAATGGAAAAGGTACAGAGATGGGCAACTAAAATGATTAGGGGTATGAAACAGGAGGAGAAATTAAAATGACTGGGAATTTTCAACTTAGAAAAGAGACAGCTAAGGGGGAATATGATAAATGTCTATAAAATCTTGACTGGTGCGAAGAAAGTGAATAAGGAAATGTTTTTTAATCCTTCACATAACACAAGAACTAGCAGATTTCAGAGTAGCAGCCGTGTTAGTCTGTATCCACAAAAAGAACAGGAGGACTTGTGGCACCTTAGAGCCTAACAAATTTATTTGAGCATAAGCTTTCGTGGGCTACAGCCCACTTCATCAGATGCATGGAATGGAACATATAGTGAGGAGAGATATAAACATACAGAGAACATGAAAAGGTGGGAGTTGCCCAATCAACTCTAAGAGGCTAATTAATTAAGATGCGCTATTATCAGCAGGAAAAAAAAACTTTTGCAGTGATAATCAAAATGACCCATTTCAGACAGTTTGACAAGAAGGTGTGAGGATACTTAACATGGGGAAATAGATTCAATGTGTGTAATGGCTCAGACATTCACAGTCTCTATTTAAGCCTAAATTGATTGTATCTAGTTTGCATATTAATTCAAGTTCAGCAGTTTCTCATTGGAGTCCGTTTTTGAAGATTTTCTGTTGCAAAATTGCCACCTTTAAATCTATTACTGAATGGCCAGAGAGGTTGAAGTGTTCTCCTACTGGTTTTTGAATGTTATGATTCCTGATGTCAGATTTGTGTCCATTTATTCTTTTGTGTAGAGACTGTCCAGTTTGGCCAATGTACATGGCAGAGGGGCATTGCTGGCACATGATGGCATATATCACACTGGTAGATGTGCAGATGAACGAGCCCCTGATGGCATGGCTGATGTGATTAGGTCCTATTATGGTGTCACTTGAATAGATATGTGGACAGAGTTGGCATTGGGCTTTCTTGCAAGGATAGGTTCCTGGGTTAGTGTTTTTGTTCTGTGGTGTGCGGTTGCTGGTGAGTATTTGCTTCAGGTTGGGGGTGCTGTCTGTAAGCGAGGACAGGTCTGTCTCCCAAGATCTGGGAGAGTGAGGGATCATCTTTCAGGATAGGTTGTAGATCTTTGATGACACACTGGAGAGGTTTTAGTTGGGGGTTGAAGGTAACAGCTAGTGGCATTCTGTTATTTTCTATGTTGGGACTGTCTTGTAGTAGGTGACTTCTGGGTACTCTTCTGGCTCTGTCAATCTGCTTTTTTCACTTCAGCAGGTGGGTATTGTAGTTTTAAGAATGCTTGATAGAGATCTTGTAGGTGTTTCTCTCTGAGGGATTGGAGCAAATGCGGTTGTACCTTAGAGCTTGGCTGAAGACAGTGGATCGTGTGGTGTGTCCTGGATAGAAGCTGGAGGCATGTAGGTAAGTATAGCCGTCAATATGTTTCCAGTATAGGGTGGTGGTTATGTGATCATTGCTTATTAGCAGAGTAGTGTCAAGGAAATGGACTGCTTCTGTGGATTGGTCTAGGCTGAGGTCGATGGTGAGATGGAAATTGTTGAAATCATGGTGGAATTCCTCAAGGGCTTCTTTTCCATGGGTCCAGATGATGAAGATGTCATCAGTGTAGAGTAGGGGCATTAGGGGAACGAGAACTAAGGAAGCGTTGTTCTAAGTCAGCCATAAAATGTTGGCATACTATGGAGCCGTGCGGGTACTCATAGCAGTGCCGCTGACTTGAAGGTATATATTGTCCTCAAATGTGAAACAGTTGTGGGTGAGAACAAAGTCTCAAAGTTCAGACACCAGGTTTGGCATGTAACTAGTTCACAAAACTGGGAGGGGGTGTTGGGGAAATTCAAGGGAGGTGTAGGGAAATCACTGGACGCGACGGTCCTCGCCCACAGGCACTCTGCATAGGAATGAATGCAACTGGGCTGGGAGGGCAGCAGATGTGGGCTCAGGGGAACATGAGAGCTTTCAGAGGGGCTCGCACTGTGGGAGCTGGAGGGAGCACCGGGCATGAGAGGAGAGATGAAGGGAAAAGGGAAGATGGGGTTCGTTGGCAGGGGGCTCAGGAAGAAAAGCAGAGACAGCCAGCAGGATTGCTGTGAAGGGTTTGCACATAAGAACGCTCATTAGGTGCCATGTCATCCTTTGGTGGAGGCCAGCGCACAGTTGTTCTCCATTGTACTGCCTACGCTAGTTTTACATGGACCAAGCAAAGGGGCTGTTGATGAGGCAATTGCTGGGACACTGGATGCCACCAGGCACCATAGGGTTCTGTTCCCAGCTCTGCCACTGACCTTGGGCAAGGCCTTTCCTCTCTGTGCCTCAGTATCTCCTCCCACTTTTTGTCTGTTGAGAGTGTCCGCTCTTTTGTCTGTCAGGGACTGTCTCCTATTGTGTGTCTGGGCAGCTGAATGGCATGACAGGGCCCTGATCTCATTCACTGTGTGTGTGGGTTGCTGCCCGGCACAATAGGGCCCTGATCTCAGTCACGGTGTGTGTGGGCTACTGCCGGGCACGACAGGGCCCTGATCTCAGTCAGTGTGTGTCTGCAGCACCTGGGGCGACAAGACCTGATCTTGGTCACTGTGTGTGTGCAGCGCCCAAGACGACAGGACCTGATCTTGGTCACTGTGTGTCTGTGCAGCGCCCAGCACAATGGGACCCGTATCTCAGTCATTGTGCGTCCCTGATCTCGGTTCGTGTGGGACTGTGCACCATACCGCCTTAAAGGGTCCTGCTCTCAGGACACTCAGTACTCAGTATAACTAATAATAAGTAAATAATCCATTTTATGCTCAGGCTGCTTTGCTTGATCATCCGGATAGCAGCCATGATCCAAGGGGAGAATAAAGTAGTTAGGAGGGAACATTCTGACACATGGTTAGAATACATAGTAAGGGTTCCCTCTGCTGGCTGAAGATCCAGGTCTAGCTGGCGCTTGGATCAAACATGGACCAGCCTGCATCTCTCCAGAGCAGCAGTCTTTTAGGGTCGGGCCCGGTGTTGCATCGCAGGACACATGTAAACATAAGAACAAGCGGGTACATGGTTATAGTAGAGGGGCATTCACCTGTTTGAGAAGGAATAAACGTGTGGAATTCGCTGCCTGGGGGTCTGGGCATTTTCTGACCCTTCACAGATCTAGTTTTGCATGTGAAGATGAGAGGTGTGATTAAACACTCATAGTACGGGGATGAATTGTTCCTCTCTATCCTCAGGTGTGGCATTAACTTCCTCTGGGCCTTCCCTTTCCTTTGGAGCATTCCAGCTCAAGTCATAGATTCCCAGCAACTATTGTGACCATCTGGCCTGACCCCCTGGATAACGCAGGTCCTAGGACTGCCCTGATTGATTTAAAGCAGATCTTCTAGAAAAAACATCCAAGCCAGAAAAAATGGCCAGTGATGGAGACTACAGTGACCCTTGGTAAACTGTTCCAATGGTTAATTAGTTTCCCTGTTAAAAATGTACGCCTCACTTCCAAAACTGAATGTGTCTATCTTCAGCTTTCAACCATTGGATCATGCTGGACCTTCCTCTGCCAGACTGAAGAGCCCATTATCAAAGATTTGTTCTCCATGTCGGCACTGATAGACTGGGATCAAGTCACCCCTTAACCTTCTCTTTGTTAAGTTAAACAGATTGAGCTCCCAGAGTCTATCACTTTAAGGCAGGTTTTCTAATCCTTTAATCATTCTCGTCGCTCTTCTCTGCACCCTCTGCAATTTATCAATGTCCTTCTTAAACTATGGGCACCAGAACTGGACACAGGATCCCAGCTGTGGTCACACCAGTGCCAAATCCAGAGGGAAAATAAAATCTTTGCTCCTACTCAAAATTCCCATTTATACATCCCTGGATCGCATTAGCCTTTTTGGCCACAGCATCGTGCTGGGAGCTCAAGGTCAGTTGATTATCCTAGGAAGCAGAGACTCTGAAAAAGGTAGAGTCTCTCCTCGTGTACGTACAGCTCCCATTTGTTCTTCCTAGATGTCCACAGTGACAGTGGCTGTCGCTGGGGGCAGGGTACTACCGCTGCAATTAGGGAGAGGCAGAGATGCCTAGTGGATAGAGCACCAGACTAGGTCACAGGAGAGCTTGATTTTATTCCTAGCTCTGCTGCTGGCCTTAGGCCAAGTCCCGCTCTATTAAATAGGGGATGGTGACACTGTCCTCATTTGAAAGCTATGGGTGATAAGAGCTAGGTTTTATTATTCAGGGTAGGCACCATCTCTTTAGTATGGCACTCGTACAGCTCCTCACACAACGAGATCCTGAGCCATGACTGAGCCATTACCGAGATGCATAAGGAGCAAGATACCAGGCTACTACCTAGAGGGATCTACAAGTATCATACAGGATCCTGGGCCCAATGAACCAATGATCTATTACCCCAGCGTGGTTCCAGTTGAGATGGGGTAGTGGTTCACCGCAACATTCATGCATGGTGAGAGGACAGACCTTCCTAAAAAGAATCGGGCCTCACCTCAAGGAGAAAGGACCTTTCCCTGCATTCTGGGCTGCCCCAAAACAGCCTGCATTCTCCAGGAAAACAGCATGAGAGAAAAGCCCTAACAGGGCACAATGCCAAGGGGACACGATTGCTCCTAACTGAGAATGGCACCAGTGGCCTCTTTCATGAGACACCAGGGTAAATTCCTCAGCAGTAGATAGTCCAAGCTCTGGAGAAAGCTGATTAGAGCAACACATCCCCGTGTCTATGGTGAACTCCCTACAGCATCTGAAGGTCGCACAGCAGCTCCTGACCAGATTCACTTAGCTCAAAATATTAAGTATTACAGCCAAAATATTTCAGTCCTGAAATAGCAACTGTGCATCATGGCTCCTGTTCTCTATGGGCTGGGCTTTGCAGCCAGACTATATCTCCCATGATGCACTGCCTCCCTCCAAAAGAGAAGACTCTGGTGCATCATGAGAGTGGCCATTGAACCAGGGAGTCCAGCCTATGGGGAGAATGGGAGCATAAAGGTGCCTGAACTACAAGTCCCATGATGCATGACAGCAACATTTCAGAATTGAAATAATTTGACCGAAAACATAGGGGTTTTTTCTGGTTTGTGTTGTTTTTTTTTAAAAAAAGATTTTCCATTCAAAATTTAGTCAAAACAAACATTTTTCCATGGGGGAAAACCTACCCTCTCCCCCATGTACCTCTTTCCCCACCAGCTCCGATGACTGACTGTGCTGTTGAACCGGTAGAGGCTCTGAAAGTGGGGAATACCTGAGGCCACTAGACACCGAGCTCGCTGAGGACACGAACTGCTCCCAGTGCCAGACAGCAACACCCAACAGGAGTTTCCTGCTTGCACCTCAGAGCCTCATGTCAAATTTACCTCCAAGAACTCCACCCCCACTTCCTCCCTCCTGCTTCTGCAGGGCCCTTCAGAGACCACCACAGAGGAAGGAGTGTTTCACAGACGGTTTACTTCAATACATCACTAGCCATATGGTATGGCTACCACTCACCAATGCATAACACACAGTTGTGGTCCCACTTCTAGTGCAGACTCAGCACACACACTGACATGAACAGAGGTGTGAGGGGGAGACAGCACGCTGGTTATATGGAGGGAAAGCACAGAGATCGGGGATGGTTGTGTCAGGGCCCAAAAACATTGTGTTTTGTGGTTTTTTTTTCAAAATACAGTTGCTCTCTTCCATTAGACCCACCCACCCGGGATCTCAGCTGCCACATTCAAGCATGGGGGAGGTGGGACTGAAATTTTCAACTTGTTCTGATCCATTTGAGGGGGCGTCCCTTCCCCCCAATGGAGAGTGGCTAAATTTGCTCTGAGACAGTCATTGATTCAGGGACAAGGAGGAGTCCCGGGCAGGGTAGGGGATGGGGCCGATTCGATCCAGTTCTCTCATTCCAAGGACTGCAGCATAAGCAGCTGTTTCAGGACTTTCGTTTGGCTCGTCTCGCGGATCTCGCCAGCTAGGAACATCTCGTCCACCACGGTGTAAACCTGCCGCAAGAACAGACCACCTGTGAGCCAGGTGCCCTGAGGACAGCCTCAGCACTGCCTCTCCCTCTGGGGAAGTCTGCAGCATACCGGCAGCCTGGTGTTCAGCACCTGGGTTCGTCCATCAAGTGGCATCGAAACGCATTCCCAAGGACAGCACTGTGACCAGTTCTGCCACTTGCTGCATCCCAAGTGCCATGGGAGGATAAAAAGACTGGCACCTGTGTCCTCCCCCAGAGCAGAAGAGTGACCCTGACACAGCAGGACCCTCACAGAACTGAGGCCTGGCAAGTGGGTCCATAGCCATCAAATAGAGACCAGCATGCTGAACCTCTCCCTGCTACATTCCAGCCCTCTAAAATCCCCCAACCCACAAGGGGGGATTTATCTACCGGAATGCCACAGGGTTGCATGGGATCTGCCCTGTGAAGCTGGAAGGGTCATCAGGGACAACACATTATATTTTGAATGTTTAAACCTCCCTCCCCTCCCACCCAGGAAAGAGGGAGGCCAAGCATGCTCTGTGCAGCAATGATTCATAGATTCCGCAGCCAGAAGGGACCTTTGGGATCATCCTGTGTAGCACAGGTCCCATAACTCCTAGAGCAGATCTCTTAGAAAAACATCCACTCTTGATTTTAAAATTGTCAGCGATGGAGAATCCACCACAATCCCGGTCAAATGTCCCACTGGTTATTGATGCTCTGTTAAAAATGTACATCTAATTTCCAATCTGAATTTGTCGGGCTTCAGCTTCCAGCTACTGGATCATGTTAGACCTTCGCTTGCTGTGCTAAAGAGCCCATTATTCAATATTTGTTCCCTGCGTAGGTACTGACAGGCAGTGACTTGATCCCTGTCTAAGAGTTGCTTTGTTAAGATAAATCTGTCACGATAAAGCATATTTTCTAATCCTTTAATCATTCTCGTAGCTCTTCTCTGACCCCCTCCAATTTATCAACATCCTTCTTGGATTGTGGGCACCAGAACCGGACACAGGATTCCAGCAGTGGTAGCACCAGGGCCAAATGCAGAAGTAAAATAATTTATCATAGAAACAGGATTCTCTCCACTCCTGCTTGAGATTCCTCTGTTGATGCATCCAAGGATTGCATTGGCCTTTTTAGCCACAGCATTGCAGGGGGAGCTCATGTTCAGCTGATTATCCACTCCCTTCCCCCACATCTTTTTCAGAGTCACTGCTTCCCACAGTATGGTCCCCCAGCCTGTAGGTACATCTGACACAAGACCATGTTATGCAGCACCTGCATGGAACCGCAGAGCGACTGGCCCCTTGCTTCCCTCCCCGCCGGGCTGAGCTCACCTTGTAGAAGTTGAAGACCAGGTCCAGTTCACAGACGTTGTGGAAATATTCATTCAAAACCTGGGCCAAGAGAAAGGAGAGCTGGATTTCAGAGACTGTGAGAAGGAGGGAGCCATGCCACCTTTTGGTCAGAGATGCTAAAGCCACAAGGGACCATTGTGATTGTCCGGTCTGATCACCCGCATAGCACAGCCCACAGAATCCCACACAGGATCCCTGCCTGAGCCAGCCCAGGTTGTTTAGAAAGACACAGCCAGCCTGGATTTAAGACTCTAAGGGATGGAAAATCTACTCTGTCTCCAGGTCACTTGTTCCAATGGTGTCAACCTTTCCTCTAGTTTCAGCTTCCAGCCGCTGCAACGGTTCAGACCATTGCCTGGGCAGGATATGCCTCTGCCTCAGAAAAGGGTCACCAAAGGAGATCCCTTACAGCCAGTGGAATCTGCAACCCTGACCCCCTTTAACACACGCACAGTCCCCAGTCTACCTGAAGGACGAGGCACCATCTTTATGTCCCATCACAGCTGACATCAGAGGGGCAGGAACTGCTGACTGTCCTGCCAGCACAGAGAGGGGCTGCTGAAAGCAGCTCACGGTCCTTTTAGGGCTGCCGTCCCTCTGAGGAGCTGACACAAAGGACCAGGCCTCGAGACAGCTCAATTGAGTCATACTAAGGGAAGGGCAGAGGCTGCAGACAGGGCTCACCTCCACGAAGTTGTGGATGGCCTCCAGGTAGGCCAGGTTGTTGTCGTTCACATCCACACAGATGCAGAAGTACAGCCCTGCGTAGCGGCGGTAGATGATTTTAAAATTCCGGAACTGGAAGAGAGAGGAAGAGGACCTGCTGATGTCTGTGCTACCCACTGAGATGCACCTGAATCAGACAACTCCCCCTCTCCCGCTCACCTTCTGCTAGCCCCCTTCTGGAGCCCAGAGCAGCCAGTCAGAGACAGCACAGCCCGAGGGGTCACCTGTATCGCCAGCAATTCCCAAGTCTGTAGAATAATTCCTAGCTCACGTCTAGTGCTTTTCACCCTTAGACCTCAAAGTGCTTTATGAAGGAGGGGCAGAATCATTAGCCCCATTTTATAGATGGGGAAACTGAGGCAAAGAGAGTGGCAGCAATTTGCTCAAGGTAACGCAGCAGGCCAGGGCACAGCCAGGAATAGAATCCAAGTCCCCCTCCCCCGCCGCCCAAGTCCCAGTCCAGTGCTCCACCCAGTAGGCCACACTTCCTCCATATCCATGTCATCAGATCATGGCAGCTCAGCATTGGCTTGCTGCCCCCAGGCTGATTGGAATGACTCCAATGAGATGAGGCATTAATGGCTTGTGGCTAGAGTAGAGATACCAGGAGAATTGTGAATCCCTATGCAACTGGCTGGGCTTGCCTCAAACAGACAAGCTGGCTCCTTGCTCAAAGAGACCAGGGGCTGAGCAGCTGATGGCTGGTTTTTAGCTATGGTGATCCACCACCCCTTGACTGGATAATGAGCATATTGCATTCGGAGGTGCCTCGGGGGCCATCCACAGGCTGCAGCCACAGCAGGACCCAGCAGCCAGAGGGCTCAGCCATGGAGATCTCCAAATCCAGGGTTGGTATAAATTAAAGGGTTGTACCAGAGAGGACAAGATTACAGCTGCCCCAGCCTCGGAGGCCCTGCAGCATAGGCTGGGGCGTCAGTCGGCCGCCCGTTCGGCATGCCGGGGGGCCTTACCTCCACGAAGTTGGTGTGCTTCGCATCTCGCACCGTGACCACAGCGTGCACCTCCTCAATGAGCTTCTGCTTCTCGTCATCATCGAACTGCATGTACCACTTGGCCAGGCGCGTCTTGCCGGCCCGGTTCTGGATGAGGATGAAGCGAATCTGCACAGAGAGCAGGCAGGGTTATGGGCATCCCACTGAGCCCTCCCCAACCCTGGCACCACACACCCCCGGACGCTGCTGCTTGAACATGGGGCAGCCCGCAGGCTCCTAGGAGGGTGGTGCCTCCCCTCCCCCTCACGTCAGCTGGCAGAGAGCCCGGCTGTTCAGAGCTCGAGCCACCAATGCAGGGACCTTTACTCTGAACCGCAGAAAATTCTGTGACTAGCTAGACTTCCTCTGCCCTGTGCTCACTGGCTGCTTGCTCCCTCCCTCAGCCCCACTCACCCTGTTCTCCCCTGTGCTGTCCCCCTCCTCTTTCCATTGCTCCAATTCCCTCCCTAAGTAATCCCACCCAAAAATAAAGTCATGGCACAGACACATTCATCGCTGCCATCGCTTTATTCACACTCGCCCCCTCCCGGCTCTGTCTGGTATATTTCGATTGCCTGCTCTTTGGGGCAAGAGCGGTCCACTATCGTATGTACAGCGCCTTGCATGACAAGGCCTCGTCTTGGCTAGTCTTTAGGTATGTAATAAAGAGGATTGCTAAGCAGCAGCAGCTGTGGGGCAGAGTCTGGGGGCTGTTGCTCCATGAAGATGGAGCCGTTGTCTCTCTGTGGACACAGCACACCTTGAAAGGAGGGTCTGTCTGACCATGCCAGCATGGCACGTGCCCTCTGCAGACACAGCTGTGCCTTAGCGAGCAGTCGGCAAGAATCAGGCAGTGGGGGACAGGACAGGGCAGATCTCCCCCTCACCAAGGTATTTCCCAGAGGAAAGAGGTGCAGAACTGCCTTCGAACATGGTGTCTTCAGTGGGCGTCTCCCCGAACCTGCCCCACTTTGGGAGCCCTTTGTCAGCTGCTCTCTCTGAAAAGATCATGTCCCTCCCTTTCACCCGCTGGCCTCCTGTGGCTGTGCACATAAAGACAACACGTCCTGCGCCTCCTCCCACCTCACCCATTCTGCCAGGCTGTGTGAGCAACAGATAAGGGAGGCGGTGTTGACGCAGGGATGCCTCAGAGCAGGAGAAACCACAGGCACAGTTTGCGACTCCTCTGTCCATTCCCCTGCTGGTCCCAGCCTCTTTCCTCCACTGGAGCCCACCAGCCTCTGTCTCATGTCAGAGCAATAAGCTAGGCCTGTGTGAATCCTCCTTCCCTTTCTGAGGGTTCCTTCCCGTCACCAGGAACCACACCATAACACTGAGGCCTCACATCCCAGCCAGCGAGATCACTGCTTGCAAAGCTCCTCTGGGGTCTAAGCACCAGACACTGTATCCTGGGAAGCAAGTGACTCAGAGGTGGTGGTGGATGATCAGCTGAACACAAGCTCCCAAAGACCCTGTGGCTAAGAGCTAATGCAATCCTGGGATGCATCAAACAGGGGACTCTTGAGCAGGAGCAGAGAGGTGATTTTATCTCTGTATTTGGCCCTGGTCTGACCGCTGCTGGAATCCTGCGTCCAGTTCTAGTGCCCACCACTCAAGGAGGATGTGGATAAATTGGAGAGGGGTCAGAGAAGAGCCACGAGAATGATCAAAGGGTTAGAAACCTGCCTTATCGTGATAGATTCAAGGAGCTCAATTTATTTACCTTAACAAAGACAAGGTTAAGAGGTGACTTAATCCCACTCTATCAGTATCTACAATGCAAATATTTAATAATGGGCTCTTCAATCTAGCAGAGGAAGGTCGAACGCGATCCAATGGCTGGAAGTGAAAGCAGAACAAATTCAGACTGGAAATAAGGTGTCAATTTTTAACAGGGAGAGAAATTAACTATGGGAACAAACCCACCAAGGGTCGTGGTGGATTCTCCAGCACTGACCAAGTTTAAATCAAGGATGGGATGTTTATCTAAAAGATCTGCTCTGGGAACTGTTTTGGGCCAGTTCTCTGGCTTGGGTTATCCATGGGGTCAATCCAGATGATCACAACAGCTCCTGCTGGCCTTGAAATCTATGAATAAGCAGCACTATCGGAGGGGTCACAGCAGATGGCTCCTCCCCAGAAGGAGCTGCCTCACTACACTGCAGGACCTTGCTAAGCAGGGAAGGGCATGAGTCCTCCAAGCAGCCTGCAAGGTCTTACATTCTGAGCCAGGAGAAAGGGCTTGATCAGAGGAAATTCAGACGAGCAGCTGGCATGGCTCCAGCACAGAGCCGGTTGGTTGCATGAACCCATGGGTGGGGGGGAATCTTGCTCATTTTCAGACTATTGACAGCAGGCAGACAAAACGCAGGAGAGAGGGAGCACTGCACAGACCCCCCACCTCCCGCATTTTAAGCTAGTTTTTCCTTAAATTTCGCTAGGACTCAGCATCCAAAGATCTCAAACCACTTCACACGCTGCCGCTAATCCTCATGCTGCTAGCTGGGAAATAGCCCCATCCCCATTCCACAGATGGCAGGAGGAGGGGACAAGGTGTGTCAGTGAATTAGTGGCAGAGAGAATGGAGCCCAGGAATCCCATCTCAACCTGTGTCTCACATTCAGGCCTCAGCAAGGAGAAGAACAAGCAGGAGGGTCAGAGAGGTGGCCAGTTCCAGCAGCACTCCACTCACCCAAGCTTCGTGTTTGAGGGTAGGAAAGATGATCTCACTCAGTGTGGAGCACTCAATGGCTTTTCCAAACTCCAACTCTCCCCCACAGCTAGACCTACTACTCTGCTTTTCTTGCAGAACCCTGCAATGTCACCAAACAGCCACTTGCTCCTCATCTCTGCACCGAGACGCTGACCTGAAGCAAACGGCGCCAGCCCTGGGTTTGGATCCCATGCCAAGCAAACCTCATCGCTCCCCAGGCTCCAATTCCCCCACCCTGGGGGATATGGCAGCACTCACGCTCAACCAAGATCTGCCAGCAGATCGAGGGACGTGATCATTCCCCTCTATTTGACATTGGTAAGGTTTCATCTGGAGTACTGTGTCCACTTTTGGGCCCCACACTACAAGAAGGATGTGGAAAAATTGGAAAGAGTCCAGCGGAGGGCAACAAAAATGATTGGGGGCTGGAGCACATGACTTACGAGGAGAGGCTGAGGGAACTGGGATTGTTTAGTCTGCAGAAGAGAAGAGTGAGGGGGGATTGCAGTGGGGGAGGTTTAGGTTGGCTATTAGGAAAAACTTTTTCACTAGGAGGCTGGTGAAGCACTGGAATGCGTTACCTAGGGAGGTGGTGGAATCTCCTTCTTTAGAGGTTTTTAAGGTCAGGCTTGACAAAGCCCTGGCTGGGATGATTTAGTTGGGAATTGGTCCTGCTTTGAGCAGGGGGTTGGACTAGATGAGCTCCTGAGGTCCCTTCCAACCCTGATATTCTGTGATTCTATGAACTGACAGCCTCAGATACCCCAGTTCAACCCAACAGCAGCCGTGCTGGTACATCCTCTGTATCCCAGCAATTACTGACCACCAGGGTCTAAGCTGAAACAATTGCTAGCAACATCAAAAGCAAAGAGACCGGGCAGCTACTCCGAGAGGAGACCTCCCTTTATAGCCACACATCACATCAGGTGTGAGAGCTTCATATGGCCTGTAGCGGGATGGTCACCCACTCCTGCCCCGAGGGGCTTAGAACAGCCCAGCAAAGGGCTGGGCAAGCAGCTCCCAGGCTGACTGGGGAAGCAGACACAGCTGGGAGCCACACCCCAACCAGACCATACCCGGCACACACAGTCTCTCTCTAGCTGTAGAGGGAGATGGGCCTGGGTGCAGGGACCTGAGTAGAGTACCGGAGAGGAGCAGGGCTGGGGAAAGGCCAGAGGGACTGGGGAGCTCTAGGCTGGCAACTCGCCAGGCTGCAGGGCCTTGTTGCAGAGACAGACAACAGGTCCAGACCCAACCTTGCCTGTGATGAGTGGATGGCACTGCAGTCTGCTCCAGGGTGTGGTGGCTAGCTGGTGACTGGCAGTAGCCTATGACAAGGTGGGATAGTGGGTGGGGGTTCCCCAGAGACGGGAAACCCTGAGACTGATGAGTGTACTGCCAGGGTGCAGCACCCCAGATAATGGGGCACCGGAGTCCAGGGAGGGAAACGGCGGCGAAGCGGAAGTGGGATACCAGCCTACAGAGGATGTGCCAAGGCTGGCAGAGATAATTCCCAGAAAAGACCAGCAGGGGGCGCCGCAGGGGGTGAGTCCTGCATCGTTACAGGCCCCTATCTGTGTCAAACATCTCTTACAAAGGGCAATAAGGGAGAAAACCATCTCTTTCAGGAGCCTTAGGGCTCAGACTGAACATTATTTGCACAGTTCACTCCCACCAGGGCGAAGGGACTGGCACCAGCCCACCCCCAGTTTTCCTCATCTACTTATGAGGCTCAGAACATCCTTGATTGCGCTCAACACAACAACTCAGAGGGGTGGGCAGACAGAGAATCTCTAGCTGACAACAGACAGTAACACGTCAATTAGATTCTCCCCTCCCTCCCCAAGCAAACATTGGAGTGGGCTTGTTATGTAGCCAAGAGACTTGGTTTTGAGCTTGTGCTGGGTGTGTTAGGACCTGTCTGTGTCAGAGCAAAGGGCTGGGCAGCCAAGAAAACGGATCAGAATGAGGAGTTTTTCCTGCCACTGTTCCAGGACAAGGTGTCTCAGATCCCACTGCAGCTGAGAGGGCTGAACTGTTCCCAGTCCTGAGAGAGTTTATGGTGGAGGAGAAATGCCAGGCCGAGGTCCCTGGAGACTGATTCACTCTAGTGACCCCCACGAGGATGTACAGGATGGGCAGCAGCTGGGCAGGGGACTAACTGGCGCATTAGCCAGGAGGTTAACAGAAAGGGAACATGCAGACTCCGTGTCAGGGTCAGAGCTAGCCAGAACAAATTCACCAAAACGAGATCTCAAAGCCAAAACATTTCACAAAGACCTATCTGCTTCCAATAAACTTTTGTCATGAAGGTTTTTGGGTCAGAAAACTGGCTATAGCTGGGTACTTCAGGCCCTGCCCTGGGATGTGGGTTCAACTCCCTACCAGGTCTGATTTGGAACAACCCGGGATGAAAACTTCTGCTCTGAAGCAGGCAGAGCAGGGAGTCAAACCCACATCGCATGCCAGTGCCCTGTGCACCAAGCTGCACAGCAACACACACACATTTCAACAGCTCTGAGGTTGCCATGAGCATCAGGCAGCTCTCAGCAGGATTCATTTTCCGACCATAAGATCTGCTAGGCTGTGAAATCGCCTCCCTGGGGGAAGTGGTGGAAGCCACATGGCTTAGGGCAGTGATACACAATTAGATTGACCCGCAGGCTGATTTGAGACTTGTATAACAAGAGGCGGGCCATTTGCACAGAAGGCTGACAAAAAAAACCCAAGCAAAGAAAACTTCAGCTGCCAATAAAGACTTTGACTGCAACATAAGTATTAGCGTTTCTGTCTTTTAACAAAGTTTGTCAACGTTATTACCTGTGTTTGAGCCAATCTCTAATGGGAGAGGTGACATCGAGGATCTCCAGCAAGCTTTGTGAAGAGTGGTTTGTGGGGGGTCAGGGCAAGGTGCATACACTGGTGAAGATGCTCATGTCAAAAAACTGTGGTGCTGGTTTTTTATGAAGTTCATGCTAGAAAATCCAGATTTGCAGGGGTCCGTTGATCTAAACATTGTTAAAAGATAGACAACTAGATTTTGGCTACTCTGAAACTGGTCAGCATATTGAAACTAGAAATCACAAAGTCTCACTTCTCTGAATTTTGCCTTCAAGACATCTGAGCTCCAGAGATTTAAATTTTTTTAATTGAAAGGCATCTTCATCAACTGAATCAAGAATGTTCTTTGCTTCAGAAGGGCAAGGTCCATCAGCAGAGACAATAAATGGATCACAAAAATAAAAACAAATCCTTCAGAATTTTAAAAATCTCAAATTGCATTTTAAAATTTTCAATCAGATGGTTTAGGAATTTGTGCATCGTTTTCATCTGTAGCAACAACATGCAGTGTGGGAAAGTGCAACATCTTTCGTGTTAAGTTTGTCTGAAAGATTTCAAGATTCCTTTGAAAGGTGCACACTTTTGCAAACAAATCCCTGACACTGCTTGCATGGCCTGGGATCTGCAAATTGAGGGAATTCAAGTGACCAGTACTATCACACAGAAAAGCTACCTGTGACATAGAGGGGCATCATTCATAAATTCCAGAACTCACAAGCCTTGTTGGTCCTGTGGTTTGAAAGAAATTCTATTATTTCTTTTTGAAGTGCACAAAACCTCTCTAACACATGCCCACTAGAATCATAGAATATTAGGGTGGGAGAGACCTCAGGAGGTCATCTAGTCAAACTTCCTGCTCAAAGCAGGACCAGCACCAACTTAACCAGTGAATGTCACTGTGTGGCAACAGGTCACTGTATTTGGCTGAAATGTCTTGTAAAACAGCTTTAAAAAGACTATGTTGTAAGCGAGAAGTTGACCATATGTAGTTCATTTATCTCGTCACAATACTCTCTTTTTTCCCCAGACAATTTACCGCAGAGGACAGTCTGGTGAATAATGCACTGAGGTGTCTTTAATGAAGGGTGTATCACTGCCAAAGGTGAAGCAAAGCTCTCCTCTTTCCCTGTCATGTAACAAGCAAGTTTACTTCCTACAGACCTAAACTTTTTTTTTTCCCTTTAAAAAGCCTTTTATTTTTTAAAAAATGCTCTCTTCTGAAGTGTAGGTTTCTAATGGTATTAAGCACAAAAATTCTTCCTGACAATTTCACCATCATAAAACTCTAACAAGCAGCAATAAATGGGCAGTGTCACTTAAATGACCGGATTCGTCCACTGCAAGAGACACATATTTGGCGTTTTTGAAACCAGAAAGCAAGCGCTGACAAATAATCCCCATAAATTAGCTCCAATCTTCACACTGTGGTGGAATCAGATAGGGTAACTTGCTTCACACGTTTGACAATGTCATCTTTGTTTTTATCTCCAACAAAAAGCTCCTCCAGCATTTCCAATGGCACTCCTTGACAAGCTTGGCATCCAGGAAAGGCTTTTTCTTTTAAGCTAGAACCAACATATCCGAAATGAAGCAGCTATTGCTTTTTCCTATACAGTCGCTGATGTTATGAGAACGACATTTGAAGTGTGATATAAAGATGTCAGATTTTCAGTGTTGTCACACCTTGCAACATTGCCATGAGGACAGGCCTTATGGAAGTTACTGTGCTTTGATTCAAAGCGGTGCCTCACGCTGATGACCTTACAGAGAGGTGCAGTGGTTTAGCACATTAAACACACAGGTTTTGCGTTTAAATGAGCTGGCATCATAAAAAGAAGATCTCCTGTCCACTTGGGTTTCACTGTCAACTTTGCGACGTTCACTCCCACTCACATTCATTTTTGGCTCCATTTCCATCACTAATGAAAAAATGGGTGGTGTCCAAGCGCAATCATAGCCAATGTTAACGTGAGAACTTAAGATCCAGTAAGTTACTAAGGAAGTCATAGGCAAATGATAGGCAGCATACCACTGTTTGTGAATTTAATAAGAAATCTTTTTTAAGGTAGGCTAGAGGGCCAACCAGGAAGCCTTTGTGGGCCACATTTGGCCTGCAGATGGCCTATTGAGTATCACTGGTGTTTCAAACTCTATTAGTCAAGGCCTCAGGAGATAGACTGAAGGGGACACTCCTGCATTTGCAGGGAAATGGACTGGAGAATCGAATAGGTCTTTTCTATCTCTAACTTTTGCAATTCAATTACACACACAGAATTCAGTCCTCAATCTCCAGGACCAAGCCCATATGTGCTGGTGGCTTTTTTGTGACCATCCCATCAAGATGGTAACAGCTTTGTCTCCCTCAGCCCACCGTGGAACAACTGGATTAGGCACAGAAGTGTCTGGATATCATTATGAATCCCCTGTGCCACTGGGATTAAACCAGACTAGGTCAGATGGGGCCACTCAAGGGGTCCAGGAACCCCCTGATTGGATGATATCAGCCCAAATCTGTGATCATCTAAAATCTCCCCACTTGTCACAATGCCACACCATGTGGCACCTCAGAAATTCATAAAGACAACAGGGACTAGAACTCAGAGCCTCCTACCCTCGCCCCTTAAAGCAGAAGACAATTTCTGTGATCAGCTGGTGCTAGTCGAGGGGACCCCTGAATAAACAGCTTCCCACACCAGAGATGCATCTGCAGCTGCATCCCACACCAGAGATGGCTGCTTGTCAGCAACAGCTGAGCAACTCTCATACGTAGCCCACGCAGCAGTAAGAGCACTGCAGAAACAGCCCCAGTCTTCTTCTGTTACCTACCTCCAGTCCTTGTGCCTATCAAATATCTTATCCCCCAAAAGCCTCCCTCCTCGGGCACTGGGACTGCTCTGTACTTCTGCAGGGGTGGGGGAGCTTATACCCCAATGGTGCATCCTCTTTCCCCTCCCAGGATAGGGAGCCTGGCCCCACATCTTTCTCCTACAGAGAAACCACCAGTGGTGCCTCTCCCCTTCCCCAAAAGGTCATCTAGTCCTGTCCCCTGCACTCCTGGCAGGAAAAAGCATAATCTAGACCATGGGGCTGGAGATCCTGACCCAAATCCCTCCCCTAATAAGGGCCCCGATTTTCCCCAGGAATGAAAACCACATATCACCCAATGGAGCACCTCCCCCAGGGATAGGGAAACCAGACCCACATCCCCTCCCCCAGGGACAGGGAAGCCAGACCCACATCCCCTCCCCCAGGGACAGGGAAGCCAGACCCACATCCCCTCCCCCAGGGATAAGGAAGCCAGACCCACATCCCCTCCCCCAGGGACAGGGAAGCCAGACCCACATCCCCTCCCCCAGGGACAGGGAAGGCAGACCCACATGCCCCCATAGAACCCCGCCGTGGTGTTCCCCTCTTACCATGATGGTCCCGTCTTTAGCAGCCCCCCCAGACCTTCTTCTTCCCCCTCCGTTTCTTCCCCCCTTCCCTTCCCACCGGATATCCGGTGCCCTCCCATCGCGCGGCCTGCTGGGAGCCGTAGTCCCGGACGCCGCTGCGGAGCGGCCCGCCCCGGCAGGCCGTGCGGCCGCGGCGGTGCATGCTGGGGGTTGTAGTTCCTCGGGTCCAGGGTGGGACGGTGTCGTTCCCCGCCGGCTCCGCCAGGGGGAGCCCGGGCTCCGCGGTGCCCTGGGTGGGCCGCGGGCTGCTAGAGCCGGGCAGTCGCCTGGCGGCGCCAGCCGGGAACCTACCCCCGGGGCCGGGAGAGCTGCCTACGTTAGCCCGCTGCTGGGAGAGGCCTCGTAGGCCCGAGCCTGGCAGCCCCGGTGGAGGCGAGCTGAACCCCCCCCCCGGGACACAAGGGGGGGCAGTTTCCAGGCCAATTCCCCCATCTTGGGCAGTGGTGGGGGCGGCTCATGGCCTGATTTGCCCCCTGTCCCTGGGCTCCAGGGCCAGAGGTGGGGGCGGCTCATGGCCTGAGCCTGGCCCCAGTCCCGGGGCAATGTCATGGGAAGGCAGCTGGGGACCCAGCTCCTTTCCCGCTCTGGCCCTGGAGCCGGGCGCGGACTTTCAGCAGTGGGCGTGTGACCCCCACCCCAGCCCAGCCAGCAGCGGGGTCTGTGACCATGCAAGGTTATGTGGAGGGTGCAAAACCAGGAACGGAAGCTAAACAGAGCTTAGGACAGAACGGCTTTTTGGTGAGCCTTAAATTTAGGAGACCCAGGTTCTAGTCCCTGCTTTGCTATAAGCTCCCTGTGTTCTCAGGCAAGTCACCTCCTCCTCTGGCCTCAATTTCTCCCCTGCACAATGGGGATAAATTCATTAGAGACTGTGAGGCGCTCAGATACTACAGGGATGAGGGACCAGGTAAATAGCTTGGATTAAACATGTGTTTTGTGCCCAGACCCCACAGTGACTGGACCCCAGACAGATCAAAGTGACATGCAAGCTCCTTCGAGCATGGACTTTATCTTTTGGAGGCCCTCTAGCACTATAGTTTTCTGCTGTAATCACATTGAGGCTAGAAGTCAGAGTCTCCTGCTCCAAAAGCCCAGACCTCTGCCATCTGAGCTAAAGGAGAATCCCCATTAGCTAGCAGTAGCATATGAACCTATGACCCACAGTTGAGCAGTCCCTGTGGCATCCAGTAGATGGCAGTGGTATGCATGTGGTAACCCTAACCCTGGACTAGCATGGGATGCAGCAGAATGGAATGCTGTCCTGGGGGGAGAGAGACAGCCAATGAGGGCAGTTGGAGCTGGGGAGTGAGCTTGGAAGCCATCCGGTCACCCTATGACCGAAGGGGGGCAGTTGGAAAAAAAGCTGTTAGAGATGGAGAAGACCTGCCTTGAGTGCAGGGGACTGGACTAGAAGACCTCTGGAGGTCCCTTCCAGTCCTACGATTTCTATAGGAATCTAGATGCCTGAGCTAATGGACGAACTGGAGTCTGGATAGGAGATGAGGTGATAAAAGAACAGGAGAATGTAGAGGAACTAGGAAGTGAGAAGGAGGAAAGCAGGAAAATAGGAAAGGCTTCAGGTCAGGAGACGCAGAAACAAAAACAAACCAGGGTGTGTGAGCAAACAGTTAGAGAAGGGAAGTAGAGGGAAATAAAATCTACAGATGTACCAGAGAGAGAGAATCAAGGGGGAAAAAAATGAAGGGAAATATAATTGGTGAAAAAGGGGCTTGATCAAAGAGCCATGTTAGATGAAAACTGATCCTGAAAACAGTAAACAAGACACCCACTTACAAAGGATCTAAAGCAGTGATTCTCAACCAGGGGCCCCGCGAGCAGGTTTCAGGGGCTCCACCAAGCATGGCCGGCATTAGACTTGCTTGGGCCCAGGGCAGAAAGCTGAACCCCTGCCACATGGGGATGAAGCCCAGAGCCCCGGGCCCTGCCACTCAGGGCAGAAGCCAAAGCTGAGTGAGCTTTGTGGGAGCCCACTGTGGCATAGGGACCCGACAATTGCCCTGCTTGCTACCCCAGATGTTGGTCCTGGCTTTTATATGCAGAAAAACAGTTGTTGCATATGTGGGCCATGGAGTTTTTATAGCATGTTGGATGGGCCTCAGAAAGAAAAAGGCAGAGAACCCCTGATCTAAAGTATATGAACAGAGAGAATGACTGAGTGAACAGCTATTGAAGAAATGCTGTTCAGAGGTGCTTAATGGACAAGTGAGGGTCCACTAAGTGAAGAAACCCTGTTTGTGGATAAACGTGGTGAAAAGATGTCCAGTCTTAGGAACACTGAATCTAAGGAGTACTTCAAGCCAACGAAAGCAAAGAACTGGGCAGCAAAGAGTGGAGCTGAACGTACAGCCCAGAAGAGGAAAAGTTGATTATTCTCTGAAGTGACACAGTATGTTGTTAAGTAATCTCCCTTGTTCTGGTTAACAGTGTGTTTGGTATTAACGGCACAGAGTAAGGAAGAGTGGCATGTACAAGCTCCCAAGGGTGAATGTGTTGGCAATCTGTAGTTTATTATTATAAGTAGTAAGTACTTGGTAATATTCTATACAACATTTGAGTTTTCCCTTACGAAGTTCTACACAATGGAACAGCTTCGAGGGTAGGGGAGGATGTAGGCAGCGAATTGAGCACAGCCACCAGATTGAGGCCCCAAAGCAATTTATGGGGGGGAGGAATGCCTAGTTTGTGAATCCCACAGAGGCTTAGAGGTGAGCGAGGCAGTGCGTTGCTGAGCAGTGCCAGGATGTGGGTGGCTGTGCACACACCCAGAAGCTGAAATGTAGGTGCCTTGGGAACTTTAATGGCAGAAATGTAGGTGTCTCCAGGGCTAGGTGGCAGCTGAGCGGGGATTTTGCCAATGCCTAGGGTGCTTAAAGGTTGGACATAAGTACCTAAATATCTTTGTGAATGTAGCCCACGGTGTGATTATTAGAGAGGGGTGTTTGGGAGTCTTCATAAAAACAATACTTTAGAAAGTCTTATCCAAAGACAAATGCCAGCTCTGTTTGCAGCCACTGCTTGGTGGCGATGCCTCAAATGTGGGTGGTGGGAGAGACACACTGATTCTTGGGCAGCAGATATCCCAACCTTGGTTCCTTTGTCTTCCCCCACCCCCAGAGCATCATCCTCCAACCAGGCTGTCTTGCTTCTGGCACTTGGTGCAGTCAATAGCTTCTAACTGTTTGTTTATAGTGTCCCTGCATTGGCCTGGTATTCAGCACAGAGGTGTCTAGGATAAAAGTCTGTTTCTTTTAGGGCTGGCTGAGAGCCGTTTCCTGGACACACTTGTGCTGTTCATATGCCGGGGAATTAAAACAATGAAAAGACTGTGTGGTCCTTATTAGCTCTGAGGTTTAGTTGTACATGACCCATGGCTATGTCTGTGTACTCTTGCAGGAAAAGAGGTGTCCTAGCCCAGGTTAAACTAGTAATGGCGTCAGACTTTTAACTTGAGTTAGCAGCTCGAGTTAAAGCCTAAAGGCATTGAACGGGACCTGCTAACCTGACCAAAGCCAAGTTGCTGTGTCTTCATTGCTATTTTAGCTCGGGTTAGCTAACCCGAGCTAACACCCTTTTTTTTGCAGCGTAGACATGCTCAGCGGTGGGACTTCTCATGGGCCCCAATGATTGGAAAATGAGTTTGAAGTTGTAGTTTTTGTCTTCCTGAACCCACATCGGTCAAGTAGGCCCATCTTGTGGTTAAAACTCTGGGTGGGGGTCAGGCAGTCTAGAGTCAATTCCCTGCTTTGTCCCGCCCCAAACTCCCGGGGGACCTTGAGAAGTCCCTGAATCTCTGGGCTTAAGGCCAAAGTTACACTAGAAATATATGTTCGTCAGTGACTTTTTGTATATTGGCAAAAACCCTTAGCATGGGATCTGCTAGTGGAGATGCAGCTTATGTCACCACAAGAGTACTTTTGCCAGTACAGCTTACTGATACAAGCTGTACCGGCAAAAACACCCTATTACCCGTATCAGCTGCATCTCCACTATAATGGTATGAGTTACTCTGGCAAACCTTCTCTACCCTCTGTGAAATGGGGATAATGACAGTTCTCTGCCTCCCAGCATGCTGCGAAGATAAATCCATAAATAGCCGTCTGCCCGAGTCACAGCACCTGGGCCACAAGTATTTTCTACCTCCCATGGACGAGTTTACAGAAGGCTGCGACTATCTAACCACAAAGGAATCGGGTCCCTGCTATTCAATCTTTCCAATCACTGACTGAAAACAACTAGGATGCTGCCTCTTCTATACATTTTTGGCTCTTTATCCTAGTGGGTAGTTGTTTATTAATTTACACAGAGCCTTGCTAGCCACCAAGCTCTTTAAAGATTTAGGCCCCGTTCCTCAAAGGTATTTAGGCTCCTACCAGGAGTTAGGCACCCAAATACCTTTGAGGATCTGGGTCTGTCAGACGACATGGGGATCACTACATCATCTAAATGAGCCATCCTGAAGAGGAAGGGTAGCAGTGCTGGCTGTGCTTGCTCCTGACTCAGTTTCCCCTCAGGTTAGATTCCCCCTGATGTTCCAGCCTTGTTTGGTTGCTGCAGTGACTTGGCTTTCCAGCTACGTCGTTAAGGGGGGAAAAAGCCAACCTCTTCCAAGATATCCAAAACACACCCCCAGAAGAATCTCCCATCCCACATCTCAAGCTAGGCACAGACCCTCCTCCTTCCTAATGGTTGGTTGGTCTTTCTACCTGTCTGTCTAAGTTTTAGGCACTCCTCACCCCCACTCTCTGGGTTCTGCTGGGTCACACCTTGCTCTGTACTGAGCAGCAGCTTCCTGGTATCTTCCTACTCACCTCTGGCTCCCTACAAGCTTCTGTTTTATCTGCCCTCCCCACACCAGCCCTGCCTGTCATGTGACATTGTTCACTTTCTCCATCTGGGGAGGTAAGCTAAGAGCTTTGCAGGTGGGGCTGGACTCATCTCCCCTTAAAGGGACAGTCAGTCTGTGATAGGAGGGGAGCAGGCAACAAGCAAAGGCAAATAAAATCAGAGAGAAAGGTCCAGGTCCTTTAAGGTATTTAGGTGCTTAACTCCCATTGGGGATCTGGGCCGAAGTTTTTCCCAGCAGGGACCCTGTCTTACGATCTGTTGTTACAGTGCCCCCACCCTGATGGGGGTTTCTTGGAGCCATCCCAATTCGACTAGCACAGAAATAACTCTCTCTGACTCTACCGGATCCTTTGACCCAGCCACTTCAATAGAAAATGCACCTGCTGAAGAAAGCCAGACAGTCTCTGCATTAAAGGTGACAAACAAACAAACAAAAAAGGTTTGTGCCTTCTTTTAATGCTCCGTGAGGGTTAAAGGCAGCCTGACTTTTATTTATTTATTTCAAGGAAAAATAAGTTTCTGCCCATCCCTCCCCACCCCCTTAAAAATTGAGGTCTTGTCTACCCTGGAAGTTTTGGTGGAAGACCAGAGAACAGGTAGGGTTAGGACATCAGCCGTGCTAAGGATACAGATTGGTCCCTTCTGACCTATGAGTCTATGAGTCTATGAGAACCTGACTAACTGAGAGAGGAAATGATTCCCCCCAACCCCCAGACTTTTTAAAACTCTGCTTTTTGCTGTTAACAGAAAACACTTGGAAGAAACAACCTCTTTAAGTATGCACCTCCCCAACCTGTTATTAATACTGCAGGAGAGCTTAAGGCTAGACTAAGGAGGTTAGGCTAAATGACCCCTTCCAACTCTATGAGTCTAAGAACCCCAGTCGAGGGTTTGAAATCCCATTGTGCTAAGGGCTGTACAGATAAATAAGAAAGGAGACAGTCTGGGCCCCAGAGAGCTGACGATCTATAGTTCATACACGCATTATGGTGCAAGGGCTGGAGAAAATGCCTTACAATGAGAGATTGAAAGAGCTCAAGTTGACTGAGAAGTGGCTTGAATATGGTCTATCCATACTTTAATGGGAGGGAAATATGGGTTTCTAAAGGGCTGTTAAGTCTGGTGGAGGAAGGCAGAACAAGACCCAGCGGCTGGGAGCTGAAGCCAGACAAATTCGGGGTTGAAATTGGATACAAACATTTACCAGTGAGGGAGGGTAACCGCTGGAACTAACTCCCAAGAGAAGTGGTGGATTTTCCATCTCTTGAGCGTTTCAGATCAAGACTGGATGCCTGTCTGGAAGATGCATTTGCCCAACACAGGTTGCTGAGCTCAATACAGGGGTAAGTGGGCAAATTTAGTGGCCTGCACTATACAGGAGGTCAGACTAGAAGATCTAATGATCCCTTCTGGCCTTAAACTCTATGACTAGAGCACCTGGATTCAGGGCGGGAGAATGAGAGAACAAAAGACAACAGCTCTTAGAAAGTCCATGAAGTGCTGAAACAGCCCCCCAGGCTGCGTCGTCACTAGAAATGGCTTCCAGCCATTGGATTGGGTTAGTCTGCTAGGCCGAAGAGACCGCGATCAAATATTTGTTCCCCATGTAGGTGCTGATAGATTAGGATCAAGTCTTCTCTTCATTTAGCTAAGCAGATTGAGCTCTTTAAGTCTATCACTGCTGGACAGGTTTTCTAACCCTTGATCACCCCAGTGACTCTTCTCTGATCCCTCTCCGATTTATCAACATTCTTCTTGAATGGTGGGCACCAGAATTGAACACAGGAGTCTAGCAACGGTCACACCAGTGCCAAATACAGTACTTGAGATTCCTCTGTGTATGGATCCAAGGATTGCAGTCCCACCCGCTCCCCTGGATACGTACTCGGGTGCTCACTTGAGCTGCCTGGGCCACGCAGCTGCTTTTAGGTGCTAGCTTGATCAGAGCTAGTGCATCTCTGTTCACTTGAGCTAAGAATTGTACCTCCCAGCTGCAGTGTAGACATGGGCACCGACTTTCCAAAGAGCCGGGGAGCGCTTGACCCTCGGCTCTGCCCCAGGCCCCGCCCCCGCTCCACCCCTTCCCTAAGGCCTCACCCATGCCCCGCCTCTTCCTGCCCCACTCCACCCCGCCCTGCCTCTTCCCTCCTAGATCCATCTCCTACCCGAGTGCGCTGTATCCTCACTCCTCCACCCCCCCCAGTTTCCTGCATGCCGCGAAACAGCTGATCACAGTGGGTGGGAGCCGTGGGGAGGGAGAGGGAGGCGCTGATCTGCGGGGCCTGCCAGTGGGCAGGAAGCGCTGGGAGGGTGGGGGGGAGCTGATGGGGGGCTGCCACATTTTTCCCCCGTGGGTGCTCCAGCCCCGGAGCACCTGCAGAATCAGTGCCTATGAGCAGGGCCAACTTTAAGCCGATTCGCCTGATTCCCCTGAATTGGGCCCCGCCCCTAAGAGGACCCCGTGCCCAAGCCCCAATACAGCATACTGGCAAGAGCTGGTGTGCCGCACTGGGGAGGCCCGGCTTCCCCAGGGGGCAATTTAAAGGGCCTGGGGCTCCCATCAGGGGCTGGAGCCCCAGGCCCTTTAAACTGCCACGAGAGCCCCACTGCTGGAGCCATGGGGTAGGGCTGCGGGGCTCTGGGGGCTATTTAAAAAGTCCGGGGCTCCCGTTGCTTCTATTGCCCTGGCCCTTTAAATAGCTGCTGGAGCCCCACCACTTCCCCAGGGTTCCAGCAACTATTTAAAGGACCGGGGCAGTAGGAGCAGGGGAGCCCGGGCCCTTTAAATAGCCCCCAGAGCCCTGGGGTAGTGGGGGGCTCCATCTGCCTCTGTCGCCCCGGGAGGAGGAGGGGGCACTTACCGTTGGACTGTACCCCCTGTACCTGCACCCCCTGCCCGAAGCCAGCCCCTGCTGCACCCGCTGCCTGCACCAGCCCCACACCCCCTGCCCTGCCTGAGGTGTACAATAAAGTTCTTCTTAACCAACTTGATATTTATAATATGTGACGCAATGTACATAATATACAATTTTGTTATTATTTATATAGTTATGGAAAGTAAATAATACATGGAAGAAATGAAGGGCGCAGTCATCCCTGCTGGGGCCCTGCTGAAAATGTTCAAATTGGGCCCCGCAGTTCTTAAAGCCGGCCCTGCCTATAAGTGTAGATGTACCTTGCAAGGCTTGTTTTCCACTCCTTTAATCATAGTCCTAGCTCTCCCCTGGTTCCATTCCAATTCTGATTAGACTTTGATGGCCTTTTTGTTTGCAAAATCCACAATCAGGGCCTGACTAAGGTAATTTACATGTAGCTCTGTGTGTTTAAATAAATCCTCCACACTTCCGGAAGGAACGTTTCCCTGAAGATTTTCAAACTTTCCTCACCTGCTCTGGAATGAATCCCGAGCCATCTCTCCAGACTCCAGGGGAATTGTGTAATTATGTGGGTGTTTTTCAGAAGCAGGTTCTGTGCCCGGCAAAATGAAACTGTGCTGGTCTATCATGTTATGTAATTAGGATGCCCGTTATCTATATTAAGAATCTACATGAATAGTCACGACACATTTACACAGTGCACACTCGGCAGGAAGGTTTGCAGACCCCGCTGTCTCACCGGAACGCCAAAAGCTGGAAGGTCTGGGGCTGGAACCATGACTCCCTCCTAGTTTTTCTACCAAAGCAGGATTTTAAATCCTGGCTCCAGGGCTGACTCTGAATAAGCTGCTAATCTAAGATGATAACTGGTATGGGGACTTTTTTTCTTTTGTAAGTGGGTACCTGTGTGTGAAAGCTCTGATATTGTGCATTTCTCTATCCTCTTTCATCCAAGAATTCCCAGGCCCTGGCCTCTAGTCTCCCCTACAACCTCCTCAGCAGGTTTAACCAGTTTAACTCAGCAGGTTTAACCAGTACGCCAGAGCATAGGTGCCAACTTCGTGGTTGCTCCGGGGCTGAAGCACCCATGGAAAAGAAATAGTGGGTGCTCAGCATCCATCAGCCACCCACCGATCAGCTGTTCGGCGGTGGGTGGGAAGTGCTGGGGGGAGGAGGCGGGACGGGGATGGGAAGAGGTGGAGCGAGGGTGGGGCCTTGGTGGAAGGGGTGGGTTGGGGGTGGGGCCTCAGGGCAGAGTGGGAGTGGAGCACCCGCCCAGAAAGAAGAAAGTCAGTGCCTGTGCACCAGAGTCTTATCTATATTAGGACAGCTAGCGGGAGCATTGGTGGGAATCATAGTTGCCAATTCCATGGGACTGGCAGCCAGCTCCCCGCCAGTGCCTTCAGTCCGCTGGTAGCCCTATCAATCAAATCCTCCCCCTTCCTCCCAGCGCTTCCCGCCTGCCACAATCAGCTGTTTCACGGCGTGCAGGAGGAGGGACGGGGAGGAGTGGGGATGGGGTGGGCTCAGGGGAGGGAGGGGAAGAGGTGGGGAGGGGGCAGAGCGTGGGCAGGAAGAGGCGGGGCGGGCATGGGGGTTTGAGGGAAGGGGTGGAGTGGGTGCATGGTCGGGACAGGCTGAGGTGGAGTGGGGAGAGTTTGGAGGAAGGGATACAGTGGGGGCGGAGCAGGGATTGAGCACCCCTGGGCAGTGGAAAAGGCCAGCGCCTATGGTGGGAATTCTTTCTCAAATTCCTCCAGCGTAGACACAGTGTAAAGGAACAAATATTATTTCCCTCAGACAGACAGACACAGGCTTCCGCTGCTCTGGAAGAAAGAGGAAGAGCCCTCAAAAGAGCTATAAAAGCTACCGTCCAGGCAACGGTGCCTAGCAGTTAGGGCACGGGGCTAGAAGTTGGGAACTGTGGGGTTGAATGCCCTGCCACCAATCCACTGCGTGGCCTTCCCATCTTTGTGCCACACATTTCTATCTTTAAAATGGGGATAACACCTCGTAACTCAGGAAACAAACCGTGTGGTGGCGTAGGGCCCCCAACGGCAGGGGGGCCCCCAAAATGCGGGACAAATATCTGACAACCTGCCCCTGAGTCCCAGCCGGCGGCGCAGCAGGGCTCAGGCAGGCAGGCTGCCTGCATGCCCTGGCGGTGGCCCCACGCTGCTTCCAGAAGTGGCCGGCTGCTGGCACGTCTCTGCATACCCCTGGCGGGGGGTGGAGGGGAGGTGGCTCTGCGCGCTGCCGCCACCCCAAGCGCCCACTCTGCTGCTTTCATTGGCCGGGAACTGAGGCCAATGGGAACTGCGGGGGCGGCAGCCACACACGGAGACCCCCTGCTCCACCTGCCCCCCCACCTAGGGGCTGCTGCCGGAGGGGTGTGTACACCGGTTGCTTTGGGAGCTGCGCTGCCCGAGGTAAGCGCCATTCCCCTGACCCCCTCCCGCATCCCAACCCCCTGCCCCAGCCCAGAGCCCACACCCAGCACCCAAACTTCCTCCCAGAGCCTGCCCCCTGCACCCCCTCCTGCACCTCAGCCCCCCGCCCCAATCAAGGTACCTCACTTTATTTTCATTTACTTCCCATTATTTATAATATAGGAGGAAGATGAAGAAAAAAAGAATGAGAAATGGGGGATAAGAGAGAATGTTCTTTTTCTTGGCTGGGTCCCGAGGAGGGCCCCCGAAAATGAAGCTGTGCACAGGGCCCCACTAACTCGAAATTTGCCACTGTCTTCACTGCTATAACATGGCTTGAAATTCTTAGATGAAAGATCAAGTGTGATTACTACTTAATATACCAGCTCCCAGCACGTGTGAGAGTCCCAGCTACTGTCTTCGTTCCCGGGCTCCACTTTTAGCATTCGCTCCGGAAACCTTTTGTTTGTAGCTTAAATAATTATTACTCTTAATATACACAAACAAGTGTTAGGACATTGTAGCTTTTTCCAGGACCAGCTGTTTAAAGAGACCAGCTCTAGGAATGGCTTTTTCTTCTCAACTAGAACGTTTTCCACCTTGTGGGTCAGGCACTGAATAGCCGCTTGGCCCTTTTCTCCCATCAGTCACTGCTTCCTCAACCACGCCCACCTCCCAGATGAATGGACAAGACCTAATCTACAAGAGGCAGTGCTGCGTTGCAGGACTCATTTCTGTAAACTTGGCCGTTTCTGCCGCAGCCTCTTCCTGCTCATCTGGACCAGGGCTGGCAGCTCCAACTCCCATTACAAATGAGGCAAATATCAAGTTTATTTTCCTTTAACTAAAGCAATAGAGACCTTTCCTTTCATTTTGCTCTCTGTAACCCACTCAGCTCTACCAAACCTGAGGTCTAGCAGCTTTTCTTCTCCCAGCCTGGAGGAATCATTAAGGCCCACAAAGGAGTTAGAGTTCTAAATACCTTAGAACATAAGAGTTGTCATATCAAGTCAGATCATGGTCCGTCTTGCCCAGTTTCTTGTCTCTGACAGTGGGCCGTACCAGAGTTGCAGGGGGAGTATACAGAATGGGTGATTATGGAGTGATCGGCCCGTCTTCCCCTCCTGACTTCTTGGCAGTCAGAGGTTTAGGGTCACCTTGTGCATGAGGTTCGTCTCTGACCATCTTGGCTAATAGCCACGGATGGACCTATCCTCCCTGAACTTATCCAGTTTTTTTTTTAACACAGTTGTACTTTTGGCCAACCCAACATCCATTGGCAATGAGTTCCACAGGTCAGTTGTACATTGTGAAAAAGTACGTCCTCGTGTTTGTATTAAACACGCTGCCTATTAATTTCTTTGGATGACCCTTAGTTTTTGGGTTGCGAGAAAGGGTAAATATCACTTCTCCATCCACTTTTGCCACTCTTCACATGATTTTGTAGACCTCGATCATATCCCCCCTTAGTCGTCTCTTTTCAAAGCTGATCAGCCCTAATCTTTTTAGTCTTTCCTCATATGACCTTTGAAGATCTGGGCCCAGAGGTCCATCCAAGGGAACAACCTAAAGGCAGCATAACCTATTGGATAGGGTGATGGACCAGGAATCAAAAGTCACTTACTTTACCTCTGTTTCTTCTCCTACTCTTTGTCTGTCTTATATGTTTAGCTTGTAAGTTCTTTGAGACAGGGACTGTCTCTCACTATGGTTTGATTTATGTTTAGATTTTGTCCCAGTATAACTAAGGGAAGAATGGAAGATGTATTGTGATCGGTGCAATCTATACGCGGATCGATCAAAGTGAAGGTGATAACTTTGTCTATTAAGGATGTGATTTTTTTTTTAAACCTTGTTGTTACAGGTTGGGCATAAGCATCGCCATTCATTCAGGGTGAATGTAAAGAAGTGCCTGAAATAATAGAAGTCTCCAACCCAAATACAGGCATGGGTCTCCGCCCAAACAAAAGGCAAATCCAAAGCTGCCTAGAAATGTTAGTGACTTGATATTGTTTGGTCTCCTGACCCCCATCTGGTGCTCTCTCCAGTAGGCCACACTGCCCCCATATGCCCTCCCTCTGGGCTTCTACTCTCCATGGCATCTCACTAATGTAAAACCTGCCCCGGTGCTAAATCTGGATCACACACACCTTCCCTGAGAGATGAGTCCATCCTTATATGAGTGGGGGAGAAGGTTTCCTCGCCTGACAAGATTTGAAAGAGAAAGGAGAAAAAGATGTAGGGCCAGATGCAAAGGCTAAGGTTTCTACAGTGGGCTATTAAACCCATAGTGCTAGGGCAGGGGGGCCATGACCCCTCAGGGGATCGCGAGGTTATTATGGGAGGGTGTCACGATCTGTCAGCCCCCGCCCTTCGAAGCCCGATGGCTGGAGAGCAGGGGCTGCTGGCTGGGCACCCAGCTCTGAAGTCAGCACTGCCCCCAGCAGCAGCGCAGAAGTAAGGGTGGTGTCATATGGGGATGTGGTCACTTTTTTCAGGCGCGAGTTGTCACAGTCTGAAATATTTTCAAAGGGGGTCCCAGCAATAAAAGTTTGAGACACTCTGGAAGTTGTATTCTTTGTTTAGCATGGACTAGGGCTGTGCTGAACCATGGGCATATGGAGTTTGCTGCGCTGGCTTTGCAACGAGATAGTAATAACTCCCTTCTGTGTCTTGAAGTACAGTTAACACTGCTGCTGACCATTCAGAGCCTGAGGAGGAGAGGAGATTTGCTGGAACTCCCAGCTGGATAGGAGACCCTTTGGGAGCAAAGGGGCAGGGGAGCATTTAACAGCATCATGCAAAGAGGGTCAGAATTAAGAAAGCTGAGGGCTCTTTCCGTGGAGGTCTCAAGGCCTGTTTTGGTCCAATTTGTATCTGTATCCAATCCAAAATCCGCAAAAATGGTCCACAGATATCTGCAGGCCTCTACCAATTTGTGTGGTTTACTTTCAGAACAGTTCCTTGATGCATTATCACAGGCCATTCATATGCACAATTTCTCTACCAAATAATGCTGGGCTAGAGGGCTGTAGAAATAGAGAGGAAACTTTCCAGCTCGCTAGGGCTGGCATAAGACCCTCCTTATTCTCTGCAGACCTGAATCCTTCTAGGAGACATTCAGCACAGGGCAGAATCACTTTACTGTCTGCAAGAGGAGACTCTCTCCCCAAAGCTCATTTGCTTTGCAAAGCGAAGAACCGCACATTAAGGCACGGGTAGCTTTTCTGCACTGGCCTGTGTTAATTCCTCCCTTCTTCTGTAGGGGAGGTGCCTGCATCGCCCTGTGGCCAGCAGAAATGCCAGAGGGGCAGGGATAGGAGGATGCTATAAGGCAAAAGTGTGTATAGAGATTGCATAGGGGCAAGGGAGGTGCACGGAGATGGAGGGGGCAGAATTGCATAGGGTTGTACATTGGATTCACATAAGTTTTTGTGTGGAGGTTGTGTATTGTATAAGGATTGCATAGAGGACCAAGGGAGCGGTGTGGGGACAGTGTGGGAAAATGGGGAGGTTGTTTAGGACATGCACAGGCTTGGGGGGGGCTGGATGGGGGAGCCAGAGGCTCACATGAGGGAGGGAGTGCCTGGCGTGGCTCCAGGGAGCGATGGAAAGGGGTGGTGAATGGAGAGTTGTACCAAGTGTGCATAAGGCGGGATGGGATGTGCTCACAAGGCAGGGGAATGCATGGTATGAGGGAAGGTAGGTGTGGTTTCTCGGTTTCTCAAGCTGTGGGGCATGTATGGGGTTGGATGGGGTATAGGGGATGTGAACAGGATGCGGCCTGGGCATGGAGGCCTTTCCACTGAGTTGCCACCTCTGAGATACAAAAGACTGGGACATCCAGGATGAGCCTGACCCCATACAGCTGGCTGTGCACACTGAGCACCCCAGCTACCTCGAAGAAGAGACCATCCTGGGAAAACCTGGACAAGCGGTGAACCCAGATGTGGGGGGAGTTGCCTGGGCTGTGAATGACCTGGGGGTATTTCCAGGGTGCGTGTGGTTGGATAGGGGCATGCTGGTTATGAATAGGATGTGTACAAGGAATGGGCTATGCACAGAGTTTGTGGGATTTGCAGAGGCTGGGGGTCTGGGACTGTATAGGTTGTTGTTCACAAATGGGTGGCGGTGTGCATGGGGCATGCACAGCAATGTAAAGTTGGATGGGGCATAGGTGGGTTGCATGAGGTGGGATGGGGGGTTGCAGGGGGCATGCACGGGGGAGGAAGGTTGGATGGGGCATAGATGGGTTTATAGGGGACTTTGGGCAGGTCTGCAGAGTGAAGAGAAAGGAGGTTGTGTGGAGTGTGCACAGGGATGTGGGGCCGGATCAATATGTGGCAGGGTTGCATGGGGTATGAGCGTTGCATGGGAGTTACATGAGGGGTATTCATGGGGAAGGAGAGCAGGTTGCTTGGAGATATGCATGGGAATGTGGCATTGGATGGAGCGAGGGGATTTCCATGGGATGCAGGGGATAAGTGTAGGGCATACACAAGGGGAAGGGGAGGTGTGGGATTTGAATGGGGTGTGCCTAGGGCACGGTTTGTGCACAGGGAGGGGAGAGGGCTGGTGTAGGGTTGGATGGTTTGCATGGGGGGCTAAGTGTGGGGCTTGCACAAGGAGAAGGGGAGGGGTGGAGTTGAGTTGCATGGGGTGTGCCTGGGTATGGGGGCATTCATGGGGTGGGGGGATGCACAAAGGATGTGGGGTTGGATGGGGCATGAGGTGGGCTTTGGGCTTGGGAGTAAGTGTGGGCTGTGCAAAAGGGAAAGAGGAGGGACAGGAGTTGCATGGAGTGTGGGGAGTGCATGGTGGTGGGGGAAGAGGGCGCAGAGCATGGGGTATGTATGGAGGGTGCATAAGGATGGGCAGAGGCATGGGATGTGGGAGGCATGCCTGGGGTATGCACAGGGGTGAAGGGTAGGTGTGGGGCCATATATGTGGCTGTGTATGGGGTGGAGGGTAGGTGTGGGGCTATATGTGGGGGTGTGTACAGGGATGGAGGGTAGCCGTGATGCATGAGGACATATGTGGAGGTGTGCACTGGGGTGGAGGTAGGCATGGGGTGCACGTATAGGGTGTGCATGGGGGTGGGAAACATAAAAACGGCCATAGTGGGTCAGACCAATAGCCCATCTAGCCCAGTATCGTGTCTTCCAACAGTGGCCAATGCCAGGTGCTTCAGAGGGAATGAACAGAACAGGGCAATTATTGAGCAATCCGTCCCGTTACCCAGTCCCAGCTTCTGGCAGTCAGAGGTCTAGGAACACCCTGAGCATGGGGTTGTGTCCCTGAGCATCCTGGCTGATAGCCATTGATGGACCTGCCCTCCAGGAACTTCTAATTTTTTAAAACCAATTACACTTTTGGCCTTCACAGCATCCCCTGGCAATGAGTTCCCCAGGTCTGCAGTGGGCTGAGTGAAACATTTCCTTTTGTTTGTTTTAAACCTCCTACTGTGAATTTTGCTGGGTGATCCCCTGGTTTGTGTATTACATGAAGGGGTCAATAACCCTTCCCTAGTCACCTGCTCACACCAGTCATGATTTTAGAGCTCTCTATCATCTCCCCCCTTAGTTGTCTCTTTTCTAAGTTGAAGAGTCCCAGGCTTTTCAATCTCTTCTCATATGGTTGCTGTTCCATACCCCGCCCCCCAGTAATTTTTGTTGTCCTCTGCAGCTTTTTTGAATTCTAATATATCTTTTTTTGAGAGGGGCAGGCAGGAGTCCCGGCGTGGGCGTACCATGGCTTTATACCCTGCCATTATGCTATTTTCTCTTTCTCCATCTAGCCCTTTCCTAATGGTTCCTAACATCCCGTTAGGTTTTTGGCCTGCGGCTGCACAGTGAGCCGAGAACTATCCCCGGTGACCCCACGATCTGTCTTGAGTGGTTACAGCTAGTTCACAGCCCATCACTTGGCAGGTAGAGCTGGAACGATGTTCTCCGTGGGGCCCAAGCACGTGGGGTGTGCGGAGCTGGGAGGCGCGCCTGGGTGTGGGCAGACACGGAGTGGGGGGAGCACGCGTGGGTGTGCGGGGGGGTGGGGATCGGCGTGGGGCCAGGGTGGGGGAGTCACGGGCAGCGGGGATAGGCGTGGGGTGCGGTCACGCATGGGCTAGGGGGGTGTCCGTGGGGTGCCGGTGGGGGGGTCACGCGTGGGGCTGGAGGAGGGGTGTGGCCGCGCGTGGTGCAGCCCGCTCAGACCCGGCGGCCCCGGCTGCCCGCGCGCGCGCCCCCGCCCCGTGCTCCCGCGTGTCGCGCGCACGCCGGCGCGCGCTCTCCCGCCCCGCGCTGCCGGAGCCCGCGGCCCCGCCCCCCGCCGCGCGCGCGCTCGCTCGCTCGCTCCCGCGGCCCTCGGCGGCGGAGTCTGAGGGGAGGAGGAAGGAGCCGCGGCAGCCGCCGCCATTACAGGCCGAGCCCGCCCCGAGAGGGATCGCCCCCCCCGCCGCCCGGGAGAAACATGGCGGCGCCGCCGCCTCCTCCCCCTCCCGGAATCCCGGGCCGGACCCGCCGCCGCCAGGGTGAGTATCGCCCCCCCCCGCCCGGCCGGCCGGGCCCCTCCCCCTGCGCCGCCGGGAACAATGGGGCCGGGCCCCACCCCCTGCCGCGGCCTGAGGGGGGAGCCGCCCCCCACCCCGGCATGTGGGGGGAGCGACCCCCCTTTCCTGCCATGGGGGAGGGGGAAGGATGAAGGGGGAGCCACCCCCCACCCTGGCATATGGGGGGGAGGGGGAATGACCCCCTGCCACTGTGGCTTGGGGGGGTAGAGAACAGAGAATGGCCCCCCCATCCCCTCTGACATGGGGGAGGGGAAGAGTGGGGAGTGACCCCTTCTCCCTGCCTAGGGGAGAGGGGGTGGAGGATGGGAAGAATGACCTGCCCTCCTTTCCAGCCCCTGGGGCCTGAGTGGGTGGAGTGGGGGCAGTGGAGCATGCCTCTCCCTGTCTCTCAGGCCCTGGGAGGTGGGGGTGGGTGGGTGTTTCCCCCACCCTTCTGGTCATGGGGGCAGGGGGATGATGAATTGCCTGCCTTGCCCCTCCACCTGGATGCCATGTGGCAGGGGGTGAGGAGCAGCCTCCTTCAGCCCCTGCTTACATAGTGGGGAACTGTGCCCTCTTTTTCGGACCCTGTGACCAGGTACCATGAAGCAGCCTCCTGTCCCTCATTGTGGCCCTTGGGGAGGGTTAAATGTGAGAGCCACCTAGTGCCAGGGAACATTGGTCCTCTCACTTCCTTCTAGGTGGCTGTTGCGTCAGTCCCCACCCTCCTGCTAAGGTTTTTTTCCCATTCTTTTTCTCCTGTGTCAACGGATAGCCCCCTCTCTTGTGCCAGGGGGAGGATGAGGAAGTGTATGGTTGCTGCCAGGGAATATTGTTCACTGTTCCTGGGGTTTTTTCCTAACACCCTTTACCCCCCTCCTCCCATGTCCTAGTGTGGTCTGCTCCACCCTCAGTGCCAGGAGATTTCAAGATATGTCCCCCTCCTTAGTCCTCAGGCACAGTGCTGCAGATTTTAGGCCTCGCCCTCTCTATCCTCTTTGCTTTGTACTTGCTAGGGGAGGGGTCCAGAGTAAATTTACCTGCTCTTTCGATTATAAATAATTTCTCTGAGCTGGGGAGGTGGGGGAGAGAAGACCCCTTGTCCCCGCAGAAAGAGAGGTGATTTTCCTCCCTTGGCTCCCAGTATCCCCATGCCAATAGAGAACTCTGATTTCCCAGTCGCTGGAAACTCTCAGTTTTGTTACTGGTACTGTAGAGATTCCCTCCTCTCTGGTTTGCCATCACTGCCCCCCTCCTGTTCATATGTCTCTCTTCACCAGTTCGTGGGAGAGCTTGGCCACCTCCCAGCTTCACCTCACAAATTAAATTCTTTGGTGGGTTAGCATATGCAGTTGAATGACAAATGATGGGCACCAGTTTATCATACCTTCTGCCCACCATCTCCTATAGAACAAGGGGTCTATCCAGTCCGAGGGCAATATTTGAGGATCAGGGGGTCCCAGTTGTCTCAGGGAGCTTGTAGCATGCACAGTTAATTGGGATGCATCAGGCACTGGCTGGTAAAGTGGGGCAGTTGTCCCAAAGGGTTTGGAAACTGCAGCTTTAAATGATTCTCCACATTAAAATAGAATAAATTGGCTTTCCTGGACGGTCATCTGTCTTTACCTGTCCGTTCAGTACAGACATATATATCCATTTTAGCACATCCTTTGGGGGGTATCAAGCTGCATATGTTTGTAATAATCCTTCCCATAATCAGTTACTAGGGTCCAGTCCTCCTCACATTGAAGTCAGCTGGAAACTTACTGACTTCTGTGGCAGCAGGATTGGACCATAGCTCTGAGGGAGCAGTTGTGTGAAGGGCTAGCAAGATTACACTGATCAACTTTGTTTTATCGTCTCTTACTTAGATTAGAAATCAAATCCTCTGTGTGTGTGTATCACTGATACACAGTCACTGAGTAAAAACATTGCTATGTGATGTAAATCAAAATAACTTCAGTGATCAGTAGGATAATCATGAGTTTTTAATTGTAAATGGTGTCGAGGAACATTTAGCAAAGGCTGTGAGACAGAAAACACAGTTTCTTTTAGCCAGTTAATTATAATCAGGAAGATAATATGGTCTGCAGTTTCTAAAAGGCCCTGCAAGTTTCATTTGCACTCCAGGGCAGAATTGTGCACTATTTTTGTCCCAGTAATTCAGGTTTATTCTCTTAAAGTGTGACTCTATCAGGTCTGAAAATATTGTGTGTGGCAGTAAATATTTTCTTAGCATGGTGCCATTCACATTCTTACTAGAAGAAAGAAATACACCTCTACCTCAATATAAAGCTGTCCTCCGGAGCCAAAAAATCTTACCATGTTATAGGTGAAACCGTGTTATATTGAACTTGCTTTGATCCACTGGAGTGCACAGCCCCCCTCCCCCAACCCGAAACACTGCTTTATTGCATTATATCCGAATTCATGTTATATCGGGTCGTGTTATATCGGGGCAGAGGTGTATTTATGTATGTTCTTGTGCTTGGTTTACATAATAGAATGAGCAGACAGATTTACTAGGAGCTGATGTTTTTCCCAACTTACTTGAGCTGATAACTGATTTTGTAAAGACTGGGGGATGAGCAGCTTTCCATGCTGTGATCTGACATTGAAGGAAGGAATTCAAAGCAAATGATATATTTATATCTGCTTTTGTTCATGTATTGATGGCTTCAAGAATCTGTGGTGGTAACATTTTCTGTGATAGTTACGTGTGCCTGTTGGTGCAAGGTAGTGTGTTTTCTGCATAGATTTTGCGTTTCTCATCACTGGAATGCCTTTAGCAGAGATCAAGCTGGGTTAGTGAGGACATTCTTATCGAAGGAGTAGATGGTGAGGGTGTGTTCCTAACCATTATTTCTGTGAAAGGAGCTGGGAATTACCTGACCTCTTTGAAAGGCAGCCATGACCATGTTGATAATTTCTGGTTTTCCTGACTTGTAAAGCTGTTCAGTGTCACATTCTGATATAAAGTTACTTTTTATTTTTTCCAGTCTAGCTTGGACCTCACTTTTTAGTACCCAAAGTGCTCAAGTCACAAAGGAGGTGTTGGATAATGAAGAGGGTGGCAGTTAATGTGCAATACTGAATGTAAAGTTCTTGATTTTAATCAGTGTTTTGGTTGCACAGTTCTTGTTTGCATTGAACAGGTGAAATAAAGCACAAACGTGCCCTGTTTCATTTTTTTGCAGTTATTCAAATGGAAATTAATTCATATTTTGACTACACATTTTTAAAGAAGACTTAACTTTTCATGCTGAGTCATTGTTGACCCAGTGCTCCAATAGCAAAGATCTGATTGAATGGCTTGAATTACTGCAATTTGTTTCTATATCAATATTTCTGAAAGTGCAGAGCCCTCCTTACTTTTTAATGATTATATTCATAATGTTCATTCTGGAGTTTTGCAGGGTTATTATGGAAGAGATCTTTTAGTTTTCACTTGTTCTTCTGTAAATTTAACAGCTTTCTGTTTCTTGATTATGGAGGGTGGTGGGATTATTGCAACGTTAAAGTATTCTCTTGAGCTGTGTATTAACTGAATTATTGCTTAAAATATTGTGCTCTTCCCATTCTGTTTTCTCCACATGCTACCTTTTGATTCTTTTTCTCTAAATTCTCAAGAAATGTTAAAACTACAACTGGCCCTGTTTACCCTAGGATTTTAAAATGTGTTATCTATCACATTTTGAAAACATGGCTTTTTCCTCAGGTATGTCTGGCCTTGGAGACTGCATTTGTAGTGTTGGGTGCACTCCTTTGTAGGAGCTTGTAGTATTAGTCTTTTTCTGAGTGGAATGGACAGTGTCTCTCCAGGGAGGAAGGCATGGGGAGCTGAGTACAAGGGGAGATAATTTTTGGCAGCCAGAAGACAACAAACACGTTGGACTTCTGGTTGTCTGAGCACCAAGTTGAACTGCATTTTGAATACGTGGCTACTATCCCAAAACACAAGTTGCCGTATTGATGCAATCTCTGTTTGGACTCTTCTGCGAAGTGACTATAGTGTATTCAGCAAGCATCAGGTCTCTGTGTAATGAAGAGACTGAAGGTCCTGTCATATGCTCATATCCTGCATTCTGAAAGGCCTAAATATTTTCCTGCTACGGTTGGTGGCTGGTTTACATATTATAAATTTTCTGAATAGGCTGTAGTAATGTTTTTAATTTAAGACCTTCCAAAATCTTTTTCTTTAGATAAGCAGTAAACATCTCTAAATATTTGACACTGTTCCTTTAAATATGAAGGATTATTTCTCCCTTTGGGAAAACTGCAATCATTTTACAGCATCAGATTTACAGAGATACACTGTACAATCCACAACATACACCATATCCTGTGTTATGTACTTTGAAAATTAGTCTAACTGATGTATAAATTGACCATGACCAAAGCAATACGTTTCTTTGTTGCATATTAAAGCAGCATGTTGGAATTGTATTGATTTTTAAATATAGTTGCAATGGACCTCTGAGGAAACCTTTAAAATCCCAGTTTTTCCTTCTCCATGGAAGGTCAATGATGGACAGTTTCATAATCTATTGCAGCCTCTGCATGTACTGACACATGGCAGCTGTGTGAGCGAGTGATCACACTTCACAGGAATAAAACAAGAGAAAAATCATTACCATTAATTGCCATAGGCAATTAAAAAGACCTTTTTTGGTAATAAATTGTTTACAAATGAAAGTGGATAATATGTTACATATGAGATTATTAGACTTCTGACAATGATTCCTAAATCTGGATTTTTAGACAAATAGGGGCTTTTATATCTAAATAGTGATTTTATGGGGGATAGAATATCTAAATGGACTAGTGATAATTGGCATTTTAATCTGGCCAGATAGAGCTTGGAGTGAATGCTTGCTTAGATTGTAGGTGGACTGCTGGCTGATGCTGCTATTGTGATGTAATTTTTAATGGCCTGGATTCATTGATTTATTTCTTTAGCCTGCTGACTGATGTGAGATTCAAGCACTGATTAGTCAGTAAAAGAATGCAAATGAACCCATTTCATAAATGTTTAAAAAAAAAATCTTCTGAGAGGACTAGCTGTGGGCCTGTGAAATTGGCATTTGCCCAGTAAACAGTCATGGAATACAAATGCTGGGAAGATGATGGTTTTAGCTCCAGTGGCCAGTGAACTTGAGGGCTGCATGACTGAGGTTAGTGTCTTTGTCTTGTTTATGCCCAGATCAGTTTGCAGTGTGACATGGTGATGTTTACCTTTTTCATTTGTAATAGTTTGGAATTTTATACAACACTGTCATCTGGGTTCTAGTTTAAAGTCTTGCTTCTAGTGGCATATGATACTGGAATGTGGAAAATGTTGTAGTAAATATGCTTACAGAACAGTATACATTATTACTTATGCTTTGATACTTGTGTTTCTGTTTTTCTCTGTCCTGATTTCTTTGTTTAATTATTTTCTGCTGATCTGGATTATCCAAATTTTTAGTTTTGTTTTTTGAGTCCATTGGAAGTTGTTGAAAATAAACTAAAATCTGATTTTTTTATTTTTATTTTTTTGCCTACCACAATCCTAAGTGCTTGTTATCAAATAGATGGTTCACATGTAATGTCCTTGGTTTTGCTATCACAGTTGCTTTTTTTATTCCCTGAGGTGCAGTGTGTGGCAATATGTGCCTATGGATTTGCATGCAAGTTTAAGACCATTATTATCAAATGGCCTTACTCTGATATTGTGGTGAAGTACTCTTTTTAACCATTTGGGGTCATCCACATTCTTGAAGAAACCGTCATGATTCTTCATTTCCCCTTTTATTGCTGCTGTCTCTTGGCCCTGCATCTCAGCTTCCATCTTTCTGCAGATGGCTGCGCAGGACCCCTCCACCCCCACCCCAGGGAATCCATCAGTGCTGCTCAGTTGGCTGAAGGGGTCACAGTTTAGCAATGCTTTGCATATTCCTTTCTCTCCTCTCCCAGGGGCAGTCTGCTGCCTCTGAAGTGCTTCCAGTGTTTCTCTCTCACATAGCAGTGCAAAGCTGTTTTATTAGCTCTCCGAGCCAGCCGTACTTATTTCTGACCATTACTTGTTGCTTTTTTGCTGCTACCCTCCTATACTTGATGACAAATTTTCCAAGAGTTTTTTTTAGTTTAATATCCTTTTGAATCCTCATCTGATTAGGATGAAATTTTAATATCAATTTTGCCTGTCAAATATTGAGTACATTGGCAGTTCATGGTAGTTGTAATGTGCCTTAATTTTAGTTATTTGTTAAAGGGTGTGGAGAAATGTGGTGACAGGAGATTGGAAGGAGTAAGGCTGTAATGGAACGGTTCATTGAAGATCCAACACCCTGGAATATTGCTCTTTCTTGAAGTTGCTAGATCTACTTTTTATTCTCACTTTACTGCTTTTTTGGGGGTGTGGGTGTTGGGGAGGGGGGTAGTGTTACTTTTCTATTTGCAAAGAAAAGCCCTGCCTTCACATTCCTCTACAGTGGTGGGCTCTGACCACAGCCTGACATTTCACTCTTGATTATTAGAGAATTTTTCTCTTTCCTAGTGAATGTATTTGATGGGCACCATGCATTCAGTAACTTATCCCTTGGATCCTTGCTCTGTTAAACTCGTTAAAGATTTTCACATTTAATTGGTACCTGGTACTCATATTCTTCTTCTTTTATCTTGCCTTTCAAATGGTTGTTATACTTTTAAAGAAATTTTCCTTGCTGTCTGGCATTTCTAATTTTAGGACAGTGTTACCCAGGCTTTTCTTAGCTAATCAGTCACTGGTCCATTTATCTCAATTCCTTTGATGTCCAGTGTGATTTTAGAGCGGGCCTATAGTAGTGAAGCTGCACTGGTCCACAGAGTTAGTGCTCTTATGTGGCTGTGGTTTCAGGGTAGGCTGTAGTAATGAAGCTGCGTTCCTCCTCTCTGCTAATGCTCTTACATGCAAGGATAACAGGGCTGTATCTATAAGGATATTTCAGAAGCCTTTGATATGCTGCTTTGACTGTGACACTATGGCAGCTTGCCTTGAATCCTGTGTGCTGGTTGCTGGGGACGCATCACTATGGTTCTAATATATAGGGGATAACAGGCAGTCTGGTAGCAGAGTAGGATGAAGCTGCTGTGGCCCTCATAATCTTGTTAAAAATAACAGAGTATTGTTTGAATTAAACAGTATGTCGCGATACAGGGGAAACTTATAACTACTCACTACCCAAGTATCAGGAAAACCAGTAAGTTGACTACCAAAAGTTGTTGCTTGTCAGTATATACTAGACTTTTGAGCTATGAACCTGGGATCTGCTCTGCCTTGTTTTATTTCTAACAATATTTTCAATATATTTTGGTTTTAATTGTCCTCTTACAGATAACTGATGAGGCCTTCTGCATTCTCTTTCACTTTATTTTTATGTATTATTCTGTAGCCGTTGTGTGTGTTTCAGTTTACATGTTGCTGTGCATTTAGTTCAAAATTTTGGTTCTACTAATAGTATGCCTGTTTTCCTGTTTTCATCAGACATGCATAGAAATGTGAAAATTGCTCATTTCCAGGACAGTGGTCATGCTATTAGTTCTGGAAATACCTCTTCCTATTGACTTTGTAGACAGTAACATTTTGGTGTCTTGGTCTCTTACAAGATTCCTGTCTTCAGTAAGCCTCCTTCCCACTTTGTATCTGAGTGTACCTCTGCCTTGGAAGCAGAGCTAGAATATATTGTCCTCTGAAGCTGTGACCCAGACACATGCACTGGTGTATCTTTCATTATTGATTATCAGGTCTAAAATTTGGAATGATACAGTTCTGTTCCACATATTTCTGGATGTATATTTGAACGAAAATAGCTTATTTCAGGACTTGCTTTGCCATGCTGACCCATTAACCGGTGTCTTCAGACTTTCTTTGCTAGAGCGGAGAAACAGGTCTCTCGGGTCCCTGATTATCCTTCTGCCATGAGATGCACAGAATAGTTACAGCTGCTAGTTAATTTTTATCATCTATCCCAGGAGTGATCTGAAACTCTTACTCTAGTCCAGTGGTTCTCAATCTTGTTCCGCCGCTTGTGCAGGGAAAGCCTCTGGCAGGCTGGGCCCCATTTGTGTACCTGCCACGTCTGCAGGTTCGGCTGGTTGCGGCTCCCAGTGGCCGTGGTTTGCTGCTCCAGGCCAATGGGAGCTGCTGGAAGCGACGGCCAGTACGTCCCTTGGCCTGCGCCACTTCCAGCAGCTCCCATTGGCCTGGAGCAGCGAACCTCGAGCCGCGATCGACCGAACCCACGGACACAGCAGGTACACAAACCGACCCGGCTCGCCAGGGGCTTGCCCTGCACAAGCAGAGGAACAAGTTTGGGAACCACTGCTCTAGTCCCAGGTAGAGAGGGAGAATGTGCTTTTTTCTGCTATAGGGCATGTGTGATGACAGACTTCCGAAGTCAATGGAAATACTCCCATTCACTTCAACAGGAGTGGGATCAGGCCCTAAGCTGTTAACTCACAGAGCCTAATTCTGCTCCCTGTACACAGCGCTTTTGTTAGAATCCAGGGCAGTTCCACTTGCAGAGGAATTGCAGAATAGGATAGGACCTGCAATAATTTGCTAAATGTAATGCTTTTTCTTTCAAGGTGAGAGAGAGAGCTGTCACTTAAGGAGATAGTGTACCTGTGGGTGGATGGCCAGATCAGATGCTGGGGACGCCAGGTGATCTTCATGGTGACACCTTCCCCACAATTTCCCATAGCAGAACAGTAATACTTATGCTTTCATCTGGGCACTGACACACACTCCTTTTGAATATTAAAAGAGAAATAACCTGGATAACCCTAGATATTACAGTGGAAAAAAGGAACCAGATATATCAAAATCTGTACCTCTTCGTTTGATTATTTTATTTGTCTATTATATTTTTGAGCAAATATTAGATTATTGAATGCTTTAGGACAAATTAGATTGTCAGCTTGCTACTACTGAATCTCTAATGTTAGTGTCGTAGAAGTATAAACGTCGTGGTAAACAGTAGATGTTTCAATAGTTTTTTCAATAGATGTTAAAGTATTTATCTGTTAAATTAATATTAGAGTAATGCAAGTAGTATCCTGTAGGTATTCTGGTCTCACTTTGCTTTAAAAGATGCTAGCTTTTAGGTCCCACAAAAACAGTCACAACAAGATAACTTAATACGAAGAGAGCCTGCAGATGCTAATAAATTAAAAGTATTTGTTAAATTAACCTCTTTCCCTCTCTCCCTTTTGGACTTCTGGGTGTATAACTGTAAACAGAATATATTCTGATAGGCAGTAGTGTCCAGTGACGAACTCATGTTCCAGATAACTTCCCTGTCTACCCAGATGCTAAACTGGAGTTGAGGACATCAGTCAACTGGTATAAAGAAATTATCTGCTTCTATGTACATAGCTTGTTGGTGTCAGATTTGAAATGCCTGCACTTCTTGGAGGCATAGTTTTGAATTTCACTGGGGTAACTTAGCCATATTAAGTTCCATTCAGCTTCCCGTGTGTGTGTGTGAGAAACCTGAACAACTAAGGTCCCATCAGTACTAGTGGACGTTAAAGATACGATTGCACTTTTTTTGTAAGAGATGTGGTTGCCTCTGACTCTTCTCCCTCCACTTCCAAATGTTGCTTTGTGTTGTGTGCACCAACTGGCTGCTGCTCTACATCACAAGGTAGCTGTTTCAGTGCTATTCATATTTTTTTTTAAAGCACTTTGGGTGGGATCTGTCAGGTTGAAAGGTGCCGTGGAGAGGCGTCTCAAACATTTAGAGTGGCATATATTTTAAGAGTATGTTTTCCTTCTCATTCACAGTCAAGCAGACCACTTCCCTTATGATTCAGGGTCACTTATGACCTCTGTAGAAAATGCAACAATTGTTTACATAAAATAATTTAGAAAAGTGATTAATGCATTTTTAGTCTTTTTAGTGAGATTTAGAATTCGAAATGAGGAAGAGAGGACAACACCAGCTGACAGCCAACTTTTCAGGGGCCACCAATGGTCATTGTACCATACTTCGAAAACCTGTGCACTGTGGAATAATGTAGTATGGCTGTAGATGTGTTTTAAAGGCCAGTATACTACGTAGGTTCCAAAGTCTCTTTGCAGGTTCTACTGAACTTTGATTTACTTTCTAATATTCCCAAAACCTCACCCAAGATTTTATTGAATTTTTCTTGATGTCCTCACAGATATGAACTACAGATCACATGCTCATTTTAAGCTCTAAGTTCATATCTCTCATGGTGGCAGTGGAAAAAACCGTCAATGGTGGACAGGTACATGGAGTTACTGAAATTATCCTTCTATTTTGGACAGTGTAATCTCTGGTGGCTTGGCAGGCTGTTTAATTTTGTTTTCTTGATCTTTATGTGGAATTGATATGTTCGGGTAAGTTTTCCTCTAGACCTTGATTGGAGCAGAATTACACACACATTAAAGCAGCTCAGTGATGTACAAGGCAAAATACATCTTCTACTAATAAATTTCTGTATTTCACTACTAAGTGTTTCCAAGCCCTAAGAGCAGCTTTATTAGAAGTAAAGTTTGTCTATCCTGTTAAGTTTTAAGTAAGGATTCTTTTCTTGTGTATTGATCTGTGAGAATTTCAGTGACCAACAAAAACAGCATTCTAGATGTGTAGCAAATGGTGGTTAGATGTTGAAAGTGACAGGTATGGTTATGGAGACTTCACACTTACTGGTTGAAAATATGGAATGTGCAAAGTCAACCTTTGCTTCCATTTGAAATAAGTGTTTCTACTTTTGTTTGAGCACTGTGAACAAACTGTAATCCCAATGATTTGTATAAATTATCAGTAGGCGAGTTGAGAGAAAGGGGATTCTCTCTCACCTTCAGTGTTGAATTCCTGGATTTATTCAGCCCCCAAGATGGGGCAGGGACTGTAGAAGTCCTACAAGGAAACCTGTGAACATCCATGCTTAGGATGGTTACCCTGATTTTGGCTGTATGCCGATGTGCTGTGTACTGTTCAGAGCATGGTGGGAATTCCATCTGCTTACCATCCAAGACTTCATCGCTCATGTACAACCAGAGGCCTTTTTTGGCCACGTGCACTCTAGAAAGTCAAATTCTGCTGTCTTTGACTGGTAGAGATCTGGAGTTACTCATAACTTTGGTGATGTTACTCTGATTTACATTGGACAGAATTTTGTCCTATCAGTTTGGGACCCCCATTGTATTTTCTCCTCTAAAATAAGTTTGAATTTACATAAACTAAATAGAAGATAGAAGGAACTGAATGATTTCAAGCATTTGAAAAGTAGTTGAAACACATCATAAACCTATATCTAAGTTTTGTGGATAGTTCATAGTGTGATGTGAGATGGGGGCAGGGTTAAAAGCTGTTTGTTCATAAACCATAGAGTTCTAGTAACATCCCCCCACCTCTGGAGGGAGATATATTTACAATCTTAACACTCAGATTTTTTCATTTGGGAATTCTTTACATAGAAATTTTGTCTGATGTTAAAGTGAGGTGTTAAAAAGGCCATCCCATGAAGTAACACTTTTGTTTACACTGTGTGATGAGTATTGTCACTCTTCTTCCTTATAATTTAAGGTGAATCTGGCTAGATAAATGTATCCCTGTAAGAGATGAAGTAAGGTCTTTTCATGTAGCTGGTATAATTTGAAGTTTAATTTCTACAGTGAATTTCTGTAAAACGATTAACTGGCACTGAGAGGACAGAAAGAATGGCTTTGAGGGAAAGTGGGGATGACAAGATTCAGAAACATCAGAGCAGAGCTGAACATAAGTTTTGCTGTACAGTGGTTTGATTAAGAGTCCATAAGCCAGTCTGGAAGTCACAACTCGGATTGGTAAGGCTAACAACTGGTATAATGGGACTTTCTACCTTATTTTACAAGCACCTATCTCTGGATCTTCGACGCTGAAGCATAGTAACATTAGCCTGTAAACTAATTTCAAGCTGCCACTTTTCAGTTTTTGTTTTGGAAGACCATTTTCATAAAACCTCTCATTTAAATAGATACTGTGATTAAAGTTGAGCTAAATGAGCACATAGATTGAGGTGAAAAATGGGTGGTAATCCCATTAATCTTTAATTTTCTACTGCCGCATGTTCCCTTCCCTTAAAACCTACATCTACCTCTAACATAAGCCATATCTCCACTGGGACTGAAACTTAGTTAGCTATGTTTAACTCAGGTCCAGCTAAATTGGTATTTAACACAGTATGACTGGCCAGCATGGATGAGGCTAAATTATTAGTATGACACTGTTTTCTTTTTTAAAAAATATGATTCTAATGCAATTTGTCCTCATCCTTGCTGACTCATGAAAGCATATTAGGAAATAGTTTGTTGAATTTTGCTTTAAATTAGAGTCATCGGTAGGAATTTTAAATCCAGTTTGAGGGAATATAGATGGTGGAAAAGTCGTTACGCTTAAACCAAATTAAAGAGTTTAAAATGCTTTTCTACATTTTTGGTGAAATAGCAATACCAGAAGAGGGATACCACCCTCATAGTGGCGAACTTCATGCTTAATCCTGAGAAGTTACCGGTTGGTTTGTGTTCTGAATCATTAGGTTTGAAATCCTGTATGCATTTTTATAACACCTCGTGCCTGTATGATACTCTAGTCACCCCAACCCAGGGTAAACGATCTGGAGGTGAAATAGCCATTTTATTCCCTTCATCATTCAAATGCAGGTACAACTCACTTGAATCAAAATCCTTGGAGTAATTCACTTATTCTGTGAGTCCAAGAAGCAAGACTAATTTGAGCTTTCTGCTAGTCTGTAAACCTCCAGACACCAATGGCTTCCAAGAGGAGCAGATACGGTGATGAGATTCACAAGATTCATTGTCCTGAGAGACTTCAGCGTCACTATGACACTTCCTCTGATATGATTAGCCCCAAAACTCCAGTCTGAGCACAGCACCCTAGGTGTTTCTAAGGTACTTCTTTAAATCCCACCTGTGGTTGGCCATAGTCTGGATGGGATTCTCAGGTTGCATGTGGACGTAAGAAATGCAGTAGTAATTGTGTGTTGGTGGTCAGACCACTTTCTCCTCTATGTAGAAATAAACTCTCACTATTGCAGTGAAATAAGAAATTACTACAACTGTCTTTCCCTGAAAACATTCGGCTCCCCCAGTTTCAAAAACTTTCTTATGGAAAAAGAAACTTAGTGAGACAGCACAACTCCTTCCTTGCTACTTTTATAGACTTTAGCACTGAAGCCCCTTTCTCACTCCACTGCCCACACGTATTGTCAGGGTTCTCAGGTGGCAAAGTAGGCAGGAAGAAAACTTGTGCATCAATGTCAGAAAACATAGTCAGATGTAGACATGAGACACAGGATTTCAAGAAGTCTATGTTGTTGTTGCAAAGGAAACAAAGAGCTCGCATCTCATCTGCTTTTGAAGCAGTAAAATCATGTTCTGCGGAGCCTTGCTGGATGAAAAATTGCTTTGTAAACTCACGCTGCCACCACTCTTACCCTGGAATGTGTCATCTGCCTTTGCGAGGAATTATATTGTTTCCCAGAGGAGATCACTCGTGGGGTGGGCAAGAAGTAAAAGCCAAAAGCAGGCCCAGAAATACAAGAATTTGACCCATTCACATGAATTAGGCATGGAATAATTACAGCCACAATGTGTGACTCTGAGCCCTGCCTTTTCTGGATGGTAAAGCTAAAACATGTAGCTGTCTGACCAGTATTAAAGAAAACATTGCTTAGTGCAAAAGTCTTTGCAGACTACCGTCAGAGGCTGCCATCTCTTTTCTAACCAAGATAAATAAGAAGCTAGTACCAAAGAGTTTCCAGTGACACCTGTTAGCTGTCAGTGTCCTGGATAACTGTCAGGCTTCAGGGTAGGTCACTGTAATGAGAAAGCTTTTGTTTTGGTGAATGACTGCTTTCGATTCATAGCCAGGTGAAGTCCATTCATATTCCTCCTGCTGGGACACTATTCTTTTTAATATTACTGTTCACCACCTGATACTACTTGATATATCTGTCCTGTCTCCCAAGATGCTGCAGGGATGAGTAGAAATGTTGAATGCCTCAAATTAGTCCTTTCACACCAAACGTGGGTGGTTGTGTGTGTTTTTTTGACAGAACCTTCAGAACCCCACAAGGCTCAATCCTCTAACCCAGATCATTCAACATCTGTGTAAAGCTGAGAGTTGGTGAAATAACTTAGGCTGAAGTGCCAGTAGTTTCACATCAAAACTAGTCTCTGCATCTTTTTTTCAAATAGTCCCATCTCCCAGACTTGTGAATGACTAGCCAAAATCTTTTCAGGGTGAAGAGCAGCTTATTAAAGCTGATCCCTGCCAGATAGATGATGCTGGTAGGAAAAGGGAGTCACTTTGAAGAACTTGCCTCATAACATCCCCCACTATAGATGCCTTCCAATTGAGGGTATGTCAACACTGCAGAGAAAAAACAATGGCAAAGAGTCTGTGCTCTCATCTGACTCGAGCTTGCAGTGTGGATGTTCCTGCTGGAGCTAGGGGTTAGAGACACTCGCCGGGTTTGAGGGTCTGGGCTCCAGCCGGAGCGATAATGTCTACATTGCTTTTTTTGGCCCTGTAGTGCAAGTCCAAATTAGTTGATATGGTCTCTGAAACTTTCTACTGCAGGATAGTGGGTTTCAATGTAGACCTACCCTAAGTCACTTCATATCCATGGGATCATTTTGGATTCCCGAATGTAACCAAATGGCCAAATAGTCATAGAAGCAAAAAATTCCCATTTCCATTCCTGTTTGCTTAGAAGGTTGCTCATCATTCTATCAGACATCAAGCTGGCCTGTGCTCCATGTGTTTGTAATACTCAACCCTGGAGGTTATACAGATGATCATAATGGTCCCTTCTGACCTTAAAGTCTATGAGTCTATGAACTCATATCTAGAAATGAAGCTGTGTACTCTTAGAGCTTTTTAAAAATGAGTACAAGACACAGTAGCCCTCCTATTGTAATGTGTTCACAATTTTCTGTAAACTCATCATCAAGCCCTTCATGGGATTGTCCCAAGCTATTTATGAGATCTCTTCTCCCTTCACAAGAACACCCACAAGAATGACATGCCACTGCAGTAATGAAATTGTCAGCCAGTAGCAAGAGGCTTGAGGGTATGGGAGACAGAATTTTCACAGGGGCATTACCTGTGCTATGGAGCTCTTGCAAGTGATAAGAATGACCACAGAACCAGCCACTCAGACATACACCTCTCCCCCGATATAACGCAACCCGATATAACAAGAATTCGGATATAGCACGGTAAAGCAGTGCTCTGGAAGTGGGCGGGGAGGCAGGCGGCTGCGCACTCCAGTGGATCAAAGCAAGTTCAATATAACGCGGTTTCACCTGTAACATGGTAAGATTTTTTGGCTCCTGAGGACAGTGTTATATCAAGGTAGATGTGTAATGGCAAAATTCATGTCTTCAGTTAAGCTTTCCCTCAGTTTTCTCATACATGTGCACATAGCACACTTATTCATGTAAACAAGCAAAAAAAACTCCAAACGAAATCTATAAACCAATCAAGCTACTTTTGTTTGCAGTTTCCGTACTTAGCTCTTTGGGAGGTTTTTAGGTGCCACAGAGATGTGGACAATGCGTTGTTAATAACTGACTGTTTTGCATACAATATAAATGCCCAAAGCTTTTGTGAATCCTGCTATACTCTTGGTCCATGTCTTGTGGCCTGGGATTAATGACTGTTTGTTTTTTTTTTTAAATCCTTTTCAGTTTCAGATTTGATACGTTATAACTCTGTTTGGTATCTCCTTGTTCTAGTTTTAGGAGGGTAAATGGAGTGTGTGATAAGCCTGTTAACCATTCGTTATTTTTTAAGAAGTGCTAAGATAACATTTTCAAAAGCATCAAAGCTCTATGAGAGCTAAGCAGGATTTAAGCTCCCCAGTGAATGTCACTTTTGAAAATGGGACAAAGTCAGGCACTTAAAAAAAAGTTACCCCTGATCTTTATACTTTTTGGCTGCAGAAGTCTTTCTCTTCTGCTAATCACTTTTTGTGATCGCTCTCTGGACCTGTTCAGTTTCTGCTGAATTCTTTTTGGAACAGGTGACCATAACTGAACACAGTATACTAGCCAAGGGAGTACCATTGATTTATATAATGCTGTTATCTCAAATATTCTCCATTTCTTAACAGAACTTAATGTCTTGTTTGGTTTGTAACCATTGAGACTATATTGTGTCCTATTCCCTTCCTCATCCTGTAGTCTCAAAGAAACCCTGATTCTCTAAGGTGAAATGTAACCCTGATAGCTGAATAGAAACTCCAGAAGTACTTGAGTGTTACTGTGATGGATATGTTAGCAATACCTAGCTTGGAATAAATATAATGTGTGCAAAGGTCTGTCATGCTGTGTAGTTCTTAATGTGGAACGTAAGTGACAATTACAGGTTGGGGGTTGACCTCTGGGAGCTGCACTGACATACTTGTTTTTTGCATTAGTGCAAATCATGCCCTTCTAGTGACATAAGATACTGTTGAAATGAATCTGCTGGCTGGAAGTCTTGTTAGCTTTAGTGGCGTCTACCTTAAATCTGTTGCATCTAGTAGATTGTTTTCTTATAGCCTAAATATTTGTTGCCTGTGCTGATGAAAGCTTCGGAAGATTCTTTTTGTATGAAAGAAAATGTCTCTAGCCACTTGTCAGTTGCTCGGTTCCTGTTCCTGCTAGCAGAGCTGGTAGCAGATCTTTTCTGTAGCTCAGCTATTAAATGTATGGCTGCCGGTTCAGTGGCTAAAAGCTGGTCATTATCTATGTGATTATAGTTGCAGGAGTCTTAAGTAATCATTAGGAACAATAGACTTACCTGTCTCCTTGAGGAACATCTTTGTCCAGTGAACAAACTGGTGGAAGTGGAGCTTCCAGATTGAGAGATACTGCTCAACTAGAGCCTGTTTTTCCCCCCTTCAGAGAGTTTTAATGACCCAGCCAGAGGAGGAGCCCAGTCGCTTGGCTATTGTCCAGGTATTCCACCATCTGAGCTGTGAGATATTACATGGCACTTAGATATCACAGTGATAGGGTCCTTAGAAATGCCTGAGATAGCTAGCTAGTAGCAGAATACCTCAAATTATTTGTTGGTACTGTCACTTCTAAATGTTTAGGGCATGATTCTGCCACTCTTACAGTACCTTACCCTGCAATTAGTCCCATTAGAATCAATGAGACACCTTGCAGTTAAATATTACTCAAAATAAGTAAAAGTGACAGAATGGGCCCTTCATTTTAAGTGTTCAGCTTGCTTGTTAGTGTGTTTTGAAGTAGAAATCAGGGCTTCTGTTATCTGCTGCAAATAACAGGTTGACACAATTTTTTTTTCCAAAAGTCTAGAGTAAAGATTCAGTCTGTTGTGCAACCTGACATTTATTTGGCAGCCACGTAGATACAGACCCTTCAATAACAAGGTCACTTCTGAAGAACATTTAGTGGCTGAAAATTTGGGATGTTCTTGTTTGGTAATGCATGCAGTTTTGCAGCAGCCTTGTTTAAAATGTAATTTTTGGTCTGTAATTGGAAACAAAAGTCGAATTTAGTGTTGCATTAGATTGCAACTCTGGACTTAATGCAGGGATTCTCAAACGGGGTTGGGACCCCTCACGGGGTGGCGAGGTTATTACATGGGCGGTTGCGAGCTGTCAGCCTCCACCCCAAACCCCACTTTGCCTCGAGCATTTATAATGGTGTTAAATATATAAACAAGTGTTTTTGATTTGTAAGCGGGGGGGTGGGGAGGTTGCACTCAGAGGCTTGTTATGTAAAAGGGGTCACCAGAACAATAGTTTGAGAACCACTGACTTAGTATGACTAGAGACGGGAACACAGCAAAGCTTTAGCTATTTGTACATTTTTAGATGCTGCTCATTGGAAGGTGTTTTTTGTTTTTTTGGTTTTTTTGAGTTTTAGAGGGAAGGCTTGATAGTTAAATGTATTTAATACACCTAATGACAAGCAGGAATCCTTGTATCCCTCCCCCACTCATTTTCACAGCTCTGGAATGTGGACAGATGACTTCCGAAGTTCAGGTAATAATTTATAATGGTGCAGCTAGCATGACTTATCAGGATTTAACCTTTAAAAAAAATCCCTCAATATACGAGAATGGAAAATGAGATATGAGGTTTCACTGTTTTCAAAGCAATTATTCAAGGTGACTTAACTGGTTCAAAAGCAGAACCAAGGTGAATTATTCATTCCTTAATGCTCTGTTAATTTTAGGGTTCTTTTTATTTAAAACAATCGCTTTGTTCAAAGGCAGCTAGGTTATAGTTAGATTTTATATCTTTTATACAAATTGAAACAGTATTAACTGAGTAGATGCTGATATTGGTGAAAGCCCCATTGCTTTGGTCAGTAAAAATTACACTGCACAAAGTATTCTAGGTGATAGTCTTGTATGGGCCAGAGAGCGTGGGGCGGACAAGAGTCAACCTAAATGTCTTAACTTTATCTTTTTATTTCTATAATCCACATAACTGCTAAAAAATATAATGAAGGTACTATTCATTGATATCTGATGATGAAATCCATCAGTAGATACTAGGAATTTGAAGGACCCTTCTTAAATTTCAGCTGCGTGTTGCCCCCATAATAGCTTCATTAAGTTTTAAAGTGCAAGTAGTTCAAAACTACACTAACATGTTTAAAGGCCTGGTTTTTGTGTTGTTATTTTCATGTTATTTAGCATGTACACAAGGGTTGAAAGCAACATGACAGGGCTTGGTCGTAGTTGTGCTCAGATATACAACGATAAACTGATGGAATTGCAAGATAGGAAAAGTTGTTTTCTGCACTGGAGTGGGACATTTTTGCCTCCTGGAAGCTGAGGCCACTGTAAAGGAGTATCCCCTGGTCAATAGAAGTATTGTGGCCAGCCACCTCTCTATGAAGGCATTTGTGTTGTATAGGAAATAGCCTTTTACTGTCTTGGTGTGTGGCTGTTGAAAGAGAAATTATATCAGTATAGTCATTTTTAGACTGCTGATGAATTTTGTTCCTTTAGGAATATGGTGGCTTTTGTGCAGAATTGTCTGTGCTTGTGTTTTTACTTGAAATTAGAGTTTACTCTTAATTCTCTTTTGTCACTTTTTCCACTTTTATCTCCTGCAGTCTTTTAATAAAATTGGAACTAGTCAAAATCAGAGTCAGGTTTTGGGTCCAGTAGAGGCTGGGAAGGCTGTGGAGGGAGCATGGCTATGCTTTTGGGAGAAGGAAGTGCCTTCTTTCAATCCATAGCTGTACTGGGCATTGTGGGAATCCAGTACAGCCTAATGCAGACTTTGGGGAGGTGATATTCTGTAAAATGAGCTCCCATAAATTGCAATTGCAGGCTGATCTCCGACTTTGTTTAGTCAAAATCATTGAAAAGTGGTGCGTAAGCTCCAGCACCTAACCTTGCTGACCTAGTAGGACCTTCACTAAGCTGTCATGGGATAAGAGGGAAGGTTCTCTTATGGATTGGTAACTGGTTAAAAGATAGGAAACAAAGGATAGGAATAAATGGTCAGTTTTCAAAATGGAGAGAGTTAAATAGTGGTATCCCCCAGGGTCTGTACTGGGACCAATCCTAGTCAACATATTCATAAATGAACTGGAAAAAGGAGTAAACAGTGATGTGGCAAAATTTGCAAATGGTACAAAACTACTCAAGATAGTTAAGTCCCAGACAGAGTACGAAGAGCTGCAAAAGGCTCTCTCAAAACTGGGTGACTGGGCAACAAAATGGCAGGTGAAATTCAGTGTTGATAAATGCAAAATAATGCACATTGGAAAACATAATCCCAATTATACATATAAAATGATGGGGGTCTAAATTAGCTGTTACCGCTCAAGCAAAGATGGTCAGGGGTGGTGTCCCTACCCTCTGTTTGCCAGAAGCTGTGAATGAGCGACAGGGAATGGATCACTTGATGATTACCTGTTCTGTTCATTCCCTCTGAAGCACATGACATTGGCCATTGTTGGAAGATAGGATACTGGGCTAGATGGACCTTTGGTCTCACCCAGTATGGCCGTTCTTATGCTCTTAAGCTTCAGGCAAGGGTATGACAGATCTTTGGGTGGTAGCACTGGACAGCCGCTATGGATAAGATGATAAATCTTGGTGAGCATACTGCATTCTGTCTGCTGTGGATCATAAGGAACGCTTGCTTTCTGCATGACCTTGCTGGGATGGATGGAGCAGCAGTAAACTGCCTTCAATCATTCCCTTCAGACCAGTACCAAATCACTGTGATGGGCAGATGTTCCTTGTTTTGAAGGGCTGTTGTGTGTGGAGTCCCACAGGATTGGACCTGGGTCGTTGCCCTGCCCCCACGCTTATATTCATTGGGGCCTCTGGGAGATGTGAATGATGGCAAGGGCTCTAATGCACTAATATGCTGGTGACATGCAGCTGTACATCCCCTTTTAGTGGACATACACTGCACTGTTACTGCTTGGCTGCTAGCGGAAGAGGAACAGAGCATCTGGGCGGTGTCCCAGCTGCTAGTCTGAGACTTTCCAGCAGGCAAGAAAAATTTCCCTCTCTTCCTCCTTCAAGAATCTATCAGGGAATACAGATCTGTGACTGACTTGGGAGTGCAGATGAGAGTCAGAAGTTAAGGCCAGAAGGGACCACCAGATCATCTAATCTGACCTGTGGTATAACACGGGCCACCAACACCACCCAACATCTGAAATGAGACCAAAGTATTGGAGTGCTCAGGAGACTTAAACTTCTATGCCACAGGCAGCGAATAGGAGGGACCAAGGCACACCAATATAAAAAACTTTCTGCCTGTGTGTGTGTGGGGGGGATAATGAGCAAGAACTGAGGAAACTGAACAGGGCTGTTGACTGACAAGACTGCCACTTGTGGAGGGGGATTGAGTGGCCCCAGGGAGGGACAGCCATAGGGAGCTAACTGCTTTACTTGGTGGGGGCTGCAGCACTTGTCCTTCAGTTGCTCCTCCCCTACTGTCTTAGCAGGAGCCGCCTGTGGGAAGGAAGCAGGCCCCAGACAGTGATCCCAGCGTGTTGCTGCTTCAGATCATCCAGAAGCACCCCCCCATCGCCCCCCACATGGTGTCCATGGACCACTGTTGAGAAGCAGTTGCCCGATCATGCCTTCAGGCTTGTAGCCAAGTCACCTGTGGGGCAACGACTCCTTTCTGCTTCTCTTGAAATGGATCCCTGCAGGGAGTAATAGAACCCGTGTTATCTGCTGCGTGTTTTGTTTGTGGTGCCCATGTAAACAAGAATGACCCTCACCCTGCCTGCAATCAGAAACCAAGGGGTATTTGTGCAGAAATGGTTGGTTAGTTTTGTTTCTTTAAATTCGTGTTTTACTACATGAGCCCTGTATTTTAATTGTGGCTTCAGGGTAGCATGTGAGGGAAGTTGGTAGTCTTTAATTGGGTAGAAGGCCGGCTATTGAGGTTTTGCAGCTGCTGCTGTCTTCTCCAATATTTCACTGATTTTTTTTTTTACTTTCCCGTATTTAGTCTGGTGTCTGGATTAGAGCCTTAAGTCTTCTTTAACTAATATATTATCTCTAAATGGGTTTTTCTTCATAAAATGAAAACTTAAGAACCTTTTATTCAGGAATGTATGCAGAACGGACAGATTTGTTCCATAAACTGCCAGTGCCATAATGACTTCAGTCCCACACTGCAAGGCTTCAGTTTTCTGCCCTGGGCCTCAGCAAGTCTAAGGCCACGTCCACACTAAAGAGTAAAATCGAAATTAATAAAATAGATTTTATAAAACAGGTTTTATAAAATCGATTTTATGCGTCCACACTAGGGCACAGTACTTCGGTGGTGTGCGTCCATGGTCCCAGGCGACCATCGATTTCCGGAGCGGTGCAGTCTGGGTAGCTCAGTAAAAGAATGGGACCAATAACTTCGATTTCCGTCCACACTAACCTTAAATCGATATAGTAATATCGATTTTAGGGTTACTCCTCTCGTTGAGCAGGAGTACAGAAATCGATTTTAAGACCCCTTAAAATCGATTTTAAGTGCCTTGTAGTGTGGACGGGTACAGCGTTAAATCGATTTAACGCTGTTTAAATCGATTTAACGCTGTAGTGTGGACCAGGCCTAACACTGGCCTTGCTTGGCGGACCCCCTGCTCGTGGTCCCCCTGGAGATGCTGGACCCCTAGTTGAGAACCACTGGTCTAGATGACAAGGTGGCAGAAATGCCAGAAATAACCAGTGCCTTGTCTATGCAAGTTTTCCCACTCTTGCTAGCTTTTGTGGTATTCATGATGACAAATCTTGAGAGGTGAGGGTGTGGTGTGGGATCCATGATTATCTGTTGCATCACCATGTTTTTAGAAAAGTATGTTAATGTGTGCTTTATTGAAGACTGTGTATTTTGAGACAGGGAATCTCTCTTCGTCTACATCTTTGTGCAGCATTTAGCACACCAGTGACTTGATCCTGACAAGGCCTCTGAGCCGCTGTAGTACAAAACATATTAACTTTGAAATCTAGCACAGTGGTGGAGGTTGATTGAGTTTCTCTCTAAAAGCTGGGCACTCTTTTTGTTACATGCACAGAGTCATTCAAAATTAAGGGCCAGATCTTCAGCGAGGGCAGGGGTATTCAAACTTCATTGCACTGTGACCTCCTTCTGACAACAAAATTACGATACGACCTGGGTAGGGGGAGTGGGGCTGGAGCCTGAGCCCCGCTGTTGGGGGAGTGGGAGCCTGAGCCCCGCTGTTGGGGGAGTGGGAGCCTGAGCCTGAGTGGGGGTGGAGCTTGGGCTGCAGCTTCAGCCCTGGGTCCCAGCAAGTATAATGTTGGCTATGGCAAACCCTTTAAAAGGGGTCCTGTTCCACAGTTTGAGAGCCACTGAGCTAGTGTAAATCATTGCAGTCTCCTTGACTTGCATGAAGCTCACAGATTTACATCAGTTGAGAATCTGGCCCTAAAACTTTTAAACCACAATTTAACGTCAATTTTTATAAATACCTTGACTAGACAATTGTAATAAATATGTTTAAATGAGGTTTATTCTGTATTAACTACAGCGGTTGAGAGTTCTGTGAGAAGGTGTATGTTTTCTAACTACATAAAAGGTTAAATATGCCATGAGGAAGTTCAGAGATCAGAAAACTGTGAAACAAATGGACAAAAGCCAGGAGTATTAGTGTTGTCTTTGAATTTCCTGTCTTTTGTAAGTTAGATTCATAACCTTGAGGTTCTTTTAAATGCAGTATATTGTCAATGAAGTTAGTCAATGAGCAGGTTGTTAGGTATTCTTATCCGCTGTGAATAGAACCTGGCTGGTGGGAAGGGCAGTTGTTGCTCTGTTTCTTAGTGACTTTTATGTGCAACATCAGGTGTATTAGATTTATATGGTTTTCATAGCTTTTGTGAAACTGTTTAGTTGTTCATATTGTTAACTCCATGGCTGCTGTAGCAATACACCACCAACATGGTGTGTTTTAGATTAGACAATTGCATACCTTGGGTGTTCTGTGAAGCTGAAGGTTGAATGCCTCCAGACACCCAAGCACATCAGTACCCCCCACTGTATATGCTGGTGGTTCCCGAATTTCAGAATTTTTATAATACAACCCCCAAAAAAGAGAAGATGGGTGTGTGTGTGTGTGAGTTGGCTTTCGATATATCTTTCTGCTGTGAAAGTGAGTTTATAGGGAGAAGGGTTAGAAAAGCCTTTTCTCTATTTTAAGCCTGTTATTTTTTCTCTCTTAAAATTCACTGAACTGAACTATTTGAGTTCCTTCTCCTGACTCCTGTTCCTCATTAGGAACATTTTGTGGCCTAAATACTACCCATAACTTGCTTTCTTGTATAAATCAAAACAAAATAGGGAGTAATGACTAGCTTCCAACTTAGTTTTTATGTCAGAAAAGGAAAGTTGTTCTCTGGCCACTTACTGCCTGCCCTTTAGCTTGGGTCCTGGGGAAGGGAGAAGGGGAAATAGAAACCTGCACTCACCCCCACCCTTCTCTTTACTAGAGGAAATAGTATCACTTGAAAATGGAAAAAGATCAGGGAGGATAAAAATCAGTGATTTAAAAAAAAATCAGTTTTTTATTTAAATTGGATTTTTTGATAAAAGGTTTTTCCTCAAAAAGCATATCTGAAGATGGTTTTAATTAAGATACATTATATAGCTCAAAGATATCTCATCATGGAATAGGGATTATAAATTCTAATTCTATGGCACGCGTGCAGGCAGGCAGCAGCGTGCCATTAAAAATCCTGCCTGGCCCCGCCCGCTCTTCTCTGCCCCTCCCCGCTTCCTCCTCCCCCACGGGGGCAGGGGGCAGAAGCTTGGTCCTGCCTCTTCCCATAGTTTGCTGGATTCCTGCCCCTTCTCCATTCCTCCCTCCCTCCCTTCCGGCTGATGGCCCTTGCGAGGGAGGGAGTCGGGAAGGAGCAGAGTCAGTGTGCTTGCTGCTCCCAGCAGAGGCAGAGAAGAATCGGGGGCAGGGCTTTGGGGAAGGGGGGATGGTGGAATAGAGGCATATCCCCTCCCACCCCTCTACCCTGACCCCCCCTCACATGCCCCCAGCCCTCTTCCCTGACTCTTGCACCCCCCCCATACTCAGCCCACCCCACACCCCATGCACCCCCACAGCCTGACTCCTGCACCCCCCACATCACCCCCCACCCTGAGCACCAAACGGGAGCTCCTGCACCTCCCCTCCCCACACACACTCCCACCTGCACGCCTCGCACCAAATGGGAGCTGCCCAGGTAAGTGCCCCACACCCAAACCTCCTGCCTCAACCCTGAGCCCCCTCCCTCATTCTAGCTCCTGGCCAGATCCTTCACTCCCAGCCCTGTGCTCAGCGCACTCCCACCCTCAGCTCAGTGCAAAGAGAGGAAGAGAATGGGCCAGAATCAGGGAGAGGGTGGGTACCCACTGCATGTGGGCAGGGCCGTGACCCCAGACCGGCAGTGGGCTGAGCAGGTCTGGCAACCGGGATCCCGGCTGGCAGGAGCCGGTGGATGGAACCCCTGAGCGGCAGTGGGCTGAGTGGCTCAGCCCACTGCCGGTCTGGGGTCTTGGCCGCAGGCCTCGCTTAGCCTGCTGCCGGCCTAGGTGAACAGAACCCCAGACCAGCAGTGGATCAACATTTTAATTTAATTTTAAATGGAGCTTCTTAAACATTTTGAAAACCTTGTTTATTTTACAATACAACAATAGTTTAGTTATATAAAATATAGACTTATAGAGAGAGACCTTCTGAATAACATTAAAATGTATTACTGGCACATGAAACCTTAAATTAAAGTGAATAAATGAAGACTTGGCACACTACTTCTGAAAGGTTGCCAACCCCTGTTCTGTAGTATGAGACAATACATTCATGTAATGTTTAAGAAAAGTTTTGGATTCAGAGACTGTTGAAGTGATGATAATCTCACTTTTAACAGCAGTAGCTTCTTCTGCCAGTGTAGAAAGAATATTTTCTTCCTTTGGACTAATTCATTCCAAATTGAGAAATCTTTTGGGACCTGAAAAATCAGGAAAGTTTGTTTTTCTTTTCCAGATTATCAGCAAACAGGAAAATGAAGGTGAGGATGATTGAATTATCTGCAGAAGCCAGTATTTTAAGTTTCTCATAGTTAATTTAAATGATTTTTAAAAAAAATAATTTTAACAAAAACAAACCTGACTTTAAAAAACTTGAACGTTTAACTAAATTAAAAAATTTGTATGCTTGTTTTGTTAAAATATTATGTTTGCTGTTGAAGAAAAAAATCCAGAATACATAATGTTGTTGTTTTAGTTAAATAAAATAGTTTAAATGTCTGTCTGGTGGTGATCTCCTCCTAATACAGCATGGCAAGAAAATCCTCCAAATAACTAAATTAAAAAATTTGTATGCTTGTTTTGTTAAAATATTATGTTTGCTGTTGAAGAAAAAAATCCAGAATACATAATGTTGTTGTTTTAGTTAAATAAAATAGTTTAAATGTCTGTCTGGTGGTGATCTCCTCCTAATACAGCATGGCAAGAAAATCCTCCAAATATTAATGATTAACCGGTTGAATTGGAGATGGTTCACCTCCCAGTGACTTCATAAATATCTGCTTCAGTTACCTTTGGTAAATAAAATAACCAAACAATCATTCATTTACCGATATAGCTATAAAACTAATCTGAAAAGTTTTCAAAATAAATCCCTTTAAAAATGTAGTGTGTGCACCTTCTAAAACCGAAACTACATCTATCTCTGAGTTGTGAAGAATATATATTAAGGTTTTAACAACCAACAAGAATGCACTTCTATGTAGAAATCCATGATTAAATAGAGTCTTCCTAACTAGTGATTTAAATTATGATTTAAAATCAAATCCACCATGAAAAAGATTCACTTTATCAGGCTGTGCTGTAAGCATCAATATATGTCCTCTTCAGAGTGAGGTGATAAGGATTTTGTATTTATCTTTAAAAGCACCCTAGATTTTAGACCACAAACTAAAATACATGTATCAACACAAGTTATAAATCTATTTAAAACAATGTATTTGAAAATCATCTCCTCATCTGTCAAGACTTGTGTTCAGGGTTCTCTTGCTGACATCTCTAGCTTGGGGTAATAGACACAGCATCTTGCTCTATTTGAGGTGTTAGTCATGATGTTAGTTTTTGCTACAGAGAGACCTTTGAAAGCAGATTTGGGGCAAGTAAAAGTAAAGAGGGTTTGTTTGTTTTTAAATGTTATATATTTACAATTGTAAGGCTACATGTGTATGTTAATGATCTAAGATCTTAAATAGGGTTTGCATTGACTTCACATCCCTGGGAGAGTAACATATAATATTATGAATGCTAGCTAAACAATGCTATAGGTGGCTAGAAAGAATGTCGCCGTCATTCTTGAACCTTTTAAAATCAACTTTTATGCAACTGCGCTTGTGAAATCCCATTTTTTCATCTTCAGTGTATTAAAAATCTAATTTTCAAAGAACATGAAGCAGATCTGATTTTGGGGTGGGGGGAGAGAATGGCAGAGGTATTTGCAGTTTTTTTGACCTTCATTGTGATAGTGTCTCTCTTATGATTTGTAAGCCCTTATCTTTTTTTTAAAATTAGAATAATATTTTATTTGGAAACACCATTTGTGACGTGTTTGCCTATTTGAAAGTACTCTTTGGTATCAGAACTTTTTGCCAGTGTAAGAAGTGTTTATCCTCCAACTGTTTATTTTTGTAAAAGCAGCAGTATTACATTTAAGGAAGTACTTAAGAAGTCACCATTGGAATTTGCTTTCACTCTCAGAACATCTTGCTTTTGGAAATGTTAATTTTATGACCAGCCGCTAAATGTCTGAATGCCTAAAATTGAGATTTCTCAGTGAAACATTAGCCCCTTACTATAGGGCAAGACAAAGGTGAATAGTGGAAGCCTGTTCTGGTTTCTGCATCTGTTAGCAGGGAATCCAAATGCCTGGAGATTGGGTCACGTTTGCTGTATGAGTGGAGTTGGATTTGCTATATGAAGAACTGAGTTGGTTCAGGATAAATGATGAAGGAACGCTCACAGTTGCCCTTTTTGCTGTTGATTAAGACTCAGTACATTCCTCCCTTTATTCATTTCAGATTTAAAACATGGCATTTAGCCAAATTTCTGTAATCGATCCTCACATACAGTTCTGAAACGTAGTTTTGTTGCTGACATTCTTTTGTGCAGTGGTAAGGAAGTGGACTTCTGCATAGGCCTATAAGAGGGTACCACAGTGATTTTTGTGGGGAAGGGTGGTCAGTGAGGGGGTGCTGCATAGCATGTGTGGCATGTAGGCTGCATGCACGCCCTTTGCCTAAGAATAGCCCATCTGTTGTGTGAGATTAAGCATTTCCAATCCAGATGGTTAAATGCTTAAATCAGTCTTTCCTAAGATACAAATGACCCATTTCAGAGACTTTCTACACTTGAGCCACTGTGATGCAGTGAGAAAATTTACAGCTCTGTGAGGAAATCCTTCCACACTGATATACCTACAATATATTCAGCATCAGTGTAATGGCATCCTTTAGTGCCATACTCAAGTTTCCTTTATAAACTCTGATTTCCTACAGCATGTAATTATGCACATTACAGCTGGCATACAAATTGTCATTCCTGTTTCCAAAAACCTCTCTTAAATTCGGTTAATTTTTGATCAGTTTTAAAAAGAACTGTTAGGATATTTTTATATTAGTTTTGCATAACTACACTATCCTATATAACTTCATTTAGGATGTAGGAATACAGAATCCAGTCCTACTAGTACAGTGTGGGAGCATTCAGTTGAACTCTCAAGATTGACAAGTACTTTGTCCTCTCAAAAAGCTTGAAATGTGCCTGTACCAAAACTTGGGTCCAGGAAACTGATGGAATGCCTTTCTACTAAGAGTCTCATGACATAGACTTTTCTAAATATTAATTTTTAGGTGCACGGGCCCCCCCGAGAGTTTTCGGCGGGTCTTCGGCAGCAGGTCCTTCAGTGCTGCTGAACACACCCGGAGCGAGTGAAGGACCTGCTGCCAAAGACCCGGAGCTGCTTCCACTCTGGGTGTTCAGCGTCAGTTTGACGGCGAGGGCTCCTTCCGCTCCAGGTCTTTGGCGACAGTTCGGCGGCGGGTCCTTCACTCTGGGACCCATCACTGAAGTGTCCCAAAGACCTGCAGCGGACTGCCGAAGACCCCAGGCCCCCCCTGAATCCTCTGGGTGGCCCTGTTATGAACGAGTATATATTTGTTGCTTATCTGCACTTACAGTGTTGGGTGGATTTAGTGACTGACACATCTAACTTGGGGCTGTTATTGAGAACAAAGGCTCCACAACCTAGTTGTCATTATAAATTTTACTGTTCAGTATTATTTGATTTGCCTGTCTGACCTGCCTCTTTGCTAAATTCTTCCTCTGGCTTACACCCACATTCACTTTGAGGTGAGCAAGCACAAAATTGGCTATATGTTTCTTCAATCAATGTAACCAGGATTTTAAAGATCATATCCGCTGTTCCCAGGAGGGAGTTACATATGTTGTAACAATTTTAAAAAGTTACCTTTTGGCTACCAAATGCATGTATAATATAAAAATACAAATTTGGGCAATAATGTGTAGCTTCAAATGAAGGTTTTTCAAAAGTGACTTGTGACTTTCAGTGCCTCAGTTTTTGAATGCCCAACTTGATGCTGTAACGAGACCTGATTTTTCAGAGAGTGGATGCTCAGCACTTTGAATATCAGGTCCTATAAGAGGTACCTGAAATCAGTGGTCGCTCTTGAAAATCTTGGCCCAGTGTATTATTGTTTGACCTAATTTATACCAGAAGGTAGCTAGAAAATGCAATGTGACTGTTAATGGTGGACAAACTTTTGTAGCACTCCTTGTCCTGAGTGATTTGAACGGTATTGGACTGACATTTCCTAGATTTCAGCAGTAACTTTAACATTTCATATTTCCCCCTGCCCCCAAAGTTAGGGCATCTGGGGAGGGACAGGGAAACCACTGAGAGGCCCAGATAAAGACTTAAACTTACTGGAAGCATTCTGTTCAGAAACAAATCTGTTTGCTTATTCTGTATTTTGTAGATTTCCCTTTTCTCTTGAACCTGGGGCCTGGGCTAAATACGAAGGTGCACCAGTTTATCTAAAAATGTGTTTTTAAACTGATTTAGTTCTCCCTGTGTGGATGCTCTCTTATGTTGATCTTCCTTGCATTGGTGAATTCACAAGTGTAAGCCGAAGCAGTTTTAAACAGAATATGTTCACACCAGAGCCGCTCAGAGTATTCATGAGGCCTGGGGCAAAGTGGGGGAGTGGACATAAAAAAAAAAAAAAGCTTGTACTCACCTGACGGCGCTCCGAGTCTTCAGCATCGGCGGTGGGTCCTTCACTCGCTCCGTGTCTTTGGCAGCACGGAAGGACCCACCGCCGAAGTGCCGGCAAAGACCTGGAGCAAGCAAAGGGCCTGTCGCTAAAGACCCAGACTGCCACGGGGTGAGTAAAAATTAAAAAGGTGCCTCTAGCCAGGGAAGGGATTCTTGACCAGGGTTCGCGGGGGCCCAGGGCCCGGGGCAAATGCCCCCCCCCCTCCCCCCCCGCGGCCCTGATTCACACAGGTTAAAAACACACTTTTAGGTAATCTGGCATAACTTGGGATCTTTGTTAGGTAACTGACTGAGACAGATTTGTTCCCTACCTGAAGATGACATTTTCAGAGATATTAATTGGTGGAAATGTCAGAAGATTGGCAAGGATTGGGAAATAAGCAGGTGCAGCAGCTAAGCATCTAGAGAGGCTCTTTACATGCACATTTTCTCATTAATAAATGAGAGGCTAGCCCCCTTCCCCCCTGAAAATAACATTCAAGCAAAATTTTTCTGAGCCATTAATATGCTGAGCTTTCCAGGAGGTATCAGTAGTTCTTTAAATTTAATGTTAAGAGTAGCTGTTCAAAATAATAATTAAAAAAAAATAGGACAGAACAGCAGCTCAGCAGAATAGCTTACTGATCACACAATATTCCTATTATGCCCTTTCACCTCTCGTCTTTAAGAGTGAAGTATTGTACCTATAAATATAGAGATCTTCATCCCTCAACCATGTCTGGTCTTTGAGGAGCTAAAGATACTAAGAAGAAAATCTCCAGATTTGGACTCTGAGGGTCCTGTCATCACTCCTGGTACCTGACTACCATGGTGTACTTTCATTGCTTTTGTGGCTTTTAGATAATATAGCCTGGTGACTCAGCTAATTTTAACCACTTATTAAAGAAGTTGAATATGCTTAAGATTAAGAGTTAAGATTGCCTTCTCAGACTCAGATGTATGATACCAATTTCAGATTTACAGCAGCCTTTGTCTATTTGTAATTCAGTCCAACCGAAGAACTTGTAAAACTGCATTATCCAGACATCAAAGCAAAGAAAATATTTTATACTAGCTGCATATTCAATGCTTAGCAACAGACAGAGTTACAACGAAGACCAACAGTGTTACCAGTATACCAGTTAATTTTTCTGTCTCATTTTAAAAAGCTTACCACATCAACATCATTCTGAAATGTTCTTTTAAAGTAACTCCCCTCTCCCACTTCTGCTATTTAAACATATCACCATATTGACAAATAGTATAATTGGAACCATTCCTTCATTAGGTGTTAGTTTAAGAGGACTTCCTTATTTTAGTATATAAGGTTTAGTATATATGGTTAAGTATATGGAAATTATATTCCTTTTTATGGGGTTTACTTAGATCTTTTCACTCTCTGAACTACTATGATCCTATTAGATTGAATCTGTTCCCCTGCAAGTGCAGGAGATAATCCTCCTGGTAGAAGACATATCAGATATTAAACTAGTACCATACTTGATCTTAGCTGGAAGGCAAACAGAAGACTTTATGTTCTGCTGCTCTAGGAATTATTTTCAATATGTTAAACAGGAATACATATGCAGCATTTTGTCTTCTTTTCTTTCCTCCCCTCCCCCCTTCCTTTGGGGGTGGATGTGCTTTCTCCTGTCTTCAGAACTGACTCTTGTTTCTCCCTTTCAAGTCTCTGTCAGGCTGACTCATTTTTCCTGCGGAGTATTTGCTCCCAGGCTTTCTAGGGTGGGTTGCTCCCTTCTCCAGCCCTCACCCTAAGGACTTGTGCAAACTACAACTTTTAACTGAGTTTGTAACCTTTAGCGACATGGCTGATTTGTGGTTTGTGCCCACACACCACAAGAGATGGCAGTTATAATGATGCCTGAGTAAATGGTGTCCATCGTGGTTAGGATAGCACACGGTTAGTAACCATGGAAGTTAAATGTTCTGTCCTTGCCAGAGGCCTAGACTGTCACATGTTATCCTGTAATCAGTCTGGCACAGCATTTTGAACTGGGAGCAGGGCTCTCACCTGTGTCTGTGTACCTGGTTTGGGTGGTCTTCCCTCCTGCCAGCGGGTGTGATTGCCTCTTATGCTTCTCTTCGTTCATGTTCTCCAGGCACTCAAATCCCAGTTGAGACCAGAAGGAGAACCGTTTAGTGCACTGTTACAGACTTGATTTAAGTGCATGGCAGGTGCAGATACACAAACATAAATGTGATGAAAGAAAAACTGCTGCCTGGACACAAACTGAACTGTAACTTGTAACTGGCTGAGGTGATCTCCTTCTAACTGATTACAAAACCGTGGTTGTGGTGGTAGCATGGTCAGAGTACCTCTCCAGGCCTAGTATTCCCATTTGTTTGGGTGACCAAACATATACAGCTTAAGCAGTGGGACTTCTGGGAGATGACAAATGTGAAAATCAGAATTATAAGATTGAGACACTGCATTGATAAAATATTTTAAGGAACAATTTGCTACTAGTTGCCATTTGTGTTTGTGATTAAATGCAATGTATTAAACTGTACTGACAGAGTCTTTCTTGAGTTCAATTTTATTTATACTATAATTTCAGAACTGTAATACTGATTATTCTTTTTCTTTTTCCTAGGGGGAAATGCAGGCTACCCAGTTATGAGACTCAGTGAGAACTGAGCTGCTGCTGGTGCATACGGTATGGGAACAGCAAACTTCATTGTCCTGGCAGGCCGCCTGGATTGATAACTGTCACCCCTCCTCCAGCAAGCTTTGAAATTGCACAGAGTACTGGAAATACTAATCCTCTCGGAAGCAGTTGACTGTGGCAGGATGTGTGGATGATGATGATGGCAAGAAAGCAAGATGTTCGCATTCCCACCTACAACATTAGTGTGGTGGGATTGTCCGGGACGGAGAAGGAGAAGGGGCAGTGTGGCATTGGGAAGTCTTGCCTCTGCAATCGGTTTGTGCGGCCTAGTGCAGATGACTTTCATTTGGACCACACTTCAGTTCTCAGCACCAGTGACTTTGGAGGAAGGGTTGTCAATAATGATCACTTTCTGTACTGGGGGGAAGTTGTGCGTCCCCTGGAGGATTGCGTGGACTGTAAAATGCATATTGTGGAACAGACTGAATTTATTGATGACCAGACTTTTCAGCCACATCGTAGCACGGCCCTGCAGCCCTATATCAAAAGGGCGGCTGCAACCAAACTTGCATCAGCTGAAAAGCTCATGTACTTTTGCACTGATCAGCTAGGGCTGGAACAGGACTTTGAACAAAAACAAATGCCAGATGGAAAGCTACTGATTGATGGTTTTCTTCTCTGCATCGATGTTAGTAGAGGTATGAACAGGAACTTTGATGATCAACTTAAGTTTATTTCAAATCTTTACAATCAACTAACAAAAACAAAAAAGCCCATTGTGGTGGTCCTGACGAAGTGTGATGAAGGAGTGGAGCGGTACATTAGAGATGCACATACTTTTGCCTTAAGCAAAAAGAACCTCCAGGTTGTGGAGACATCTGCTAGATCCAATGTGAACGTTGACCTGGCTTTCAGCACTTTAGTGCAGCTAATTGATAAAAGTAGGGGGAAGACTAAAATTATCCCCTACTTTGAAGCTTTGAAACAGCAGAGCCAACAGATAGCTGCTTCAAAAGATAAGTATGAATGGTTGGTTAGCCGCATTGTCAAAAACCATAATGAAACATGGTCAAATGTCAGCCGAAAGATGCAGTCCTCTCCAGAATATCTGGACTACGTGTATTTGGAAGGAACACAGAAAGCCAAGAAGCTGTTCCTACAACATATCCATCGCCTCAAGCAGGAGCATATAGAGCGCAGAAGAAAGATGTATCTTGCTGCTCTTCCTCTAGCATTTGATGCTCTTATTCCTAATCTGGATGAAATAGATCATCTGAGCTGCATAAAAGTAGAGAAGTTATTGGAGACTAAGCCAGATTTCTTAAAATGGTTTGTTGTTCTTGATGAGACCCCTTGGGATGCTACTAGCCATATAGACAACATGGAAAATGAATGCATTCCTTTTGACCTGATGGAGACTCTCCCTGCAGAGCAGCTTTATGAAGCTCACTTAGAAAAGCTGAGAAATGAGAAGAAAAGAGCAGAAATGAGAAGGGCTTTCAAAGAAAATCTGGAGACTTCCCCTTTCATAACACCTGGAAAACCATGGGAAGAGGCTCGTAGTTTTATTATGAATGAGGAATTTTACATATGGCTGGAGGAAGCTGTCTATGTGGATATCTACTGCAAACACCAAAAACAGATTATAGAAAAGGCAAAGGAGGAGTTTCAGGAACTGCTTCTGGAATATTCAGAATTGTTTTATGAGCTGGAACTTGATGCTAAACCTAGCAAAGAGAAAATGGGTGTCATTCAAGAGGTTTTAGGCGAAGAGCAAAGATTTAAAGCTTTACAAAAGCTGCAAGCTGAACGAGACGCCCTTATTTTGAAGCACATCCATTTTGTGTATCACCCAACTAAGGAAACTTGTCCTAGCTGCCCAGTTTGTGTAGACTCTAAAATCGAGCACTTGATCAGTTCCAGGTTTATAAGACAATCTGAGCGCAATCAGAAAAACTTGCTTTCCGATTCCAATATAGATAGGATCAATCTAGTTATTCTTGGCAAAGATGGCCTTGCACGTGAACTGGCAAATGAGATTCGAGCTCTGTGTACAAATGATGACAAGTATGTGATAGATGGTAAAATGTATGAACTTTCCTTGAGACCAATTGAGGGTAATGTCCGACTTCCTGTTAATTCTTTTCAGACACCAACATTTCAGCCACACGGTTGTCTCTGCCTTTATAATTCAAAGGAATCTCTATCTTACGTTGTAGAAAGCATTGAAAAGAGTAGAGAGTCCACCCTTGGCAGAAGGGACAATCACTTGGTTCATCTTCCTCTGACACTAATACTGGTTAACAAGAGAGGGGATACCAGTGGAGAAACTCTGCATAGCTTAATACAACAAGGTCAACAGATTGCCAGTAAACTACAGTGTGTCTTTCTTGACCCCGCTTCTGCTGGAATTGGATATGGACGTAACATTAATGAAAAGCAAATCAGTCAAGTTTTGAAAGGATTACTGGACTCGAAGCGTAACTTAAATCTTGTAAGTTCTACATCTAGCATCAAAGATTTAGCAGATGTTGACCTTCGAATTGTTATGTGTTTGTTGTGTGGAGATCCCTTTAATACAGATGACATCCTTCTACCTATCCTTCAGTCCCAAACCTGCAGACCTTCCCAGTGCGGCAGCAGTAACTCAGTTCTACTTGAACTACCAATAGGACCACACAAAAGACGGATAGAACTGTCCATCCTTTCATACCATTCCTCATTCAGCATTAGGAAAAGCCGGTTAGTCCATGGGTACATTGTGGTTTTTTCAGCAAAACGTAAGGCATCCTTGGCTATGTTACGTGCCTTTCTTTGTGAAGTGCAGGATATTATCCCCATTCAAATTGTGGCACTCACAGATGGCTCAATAGACATTCTAGACAATGACTTAAGTCGAGAACAGCTGACAGAGGGACAGGAGATTGCCCAAGAAATTGATGGAAAGTTTATGACAATACCCTGTAGCCCACCTCAACACAAACTTGAGATCTTTCACTCATTCTTTAAAGATGTGGTGGAGAAAAAAAATATAATTGAAGCCACTCATATGTATGATAATGCTGCAGAAGCATGCAGCACGACGGAAGAAGTGTTTAATTCACCTCGGGCTGGCTCACCTCATTGTAATTCAAACCTTCAGGATTCAGAAGAAGACACTGAGCCACCATCGTACAGCCCATTTAGAGAGGACACATCCATGCCCACTTTGCCCAAAGATCATTCTAAACTTTCAATGGAACTGCTGGAGGGGAATGATGGTCTGTCTGTCTTTTCTGTTATGAGCACTTTTGAAAGCAAGCTGAACAACAAAGTACCTCCTCCAGTGAAACCAAAGCCCCCTGTACACTTTGACATTACAAAGGGGGATCTGTCTTATTTGGAACAAGGGCATAGAGATGGACAGAGGAAGTCTATGTCATCTAGTAGTTGGCTGCCTACGGATAGTTTTGACCCTTCTGATTATGCAGAACCTATGGATGCTGTGGTCAAACCAAGGAATGAGGAGGAAAATATATACTCTGTGCCTCATGACAGCACCCAAGGCAAAATCATCACCATTCGTAATATTAACAAAACTCAGTCTAATGGCAGTGGTAATGGTTCAGACAGTGAAATGGACACAAGCTCTCTGGAACGTGGTCGAAAGGTGTCTATTGTTAGTAAACCTGTGTTGTATCGGACAAGATGTGCAAGACTTGGGAGATTTGCCAGTTACAGAACCAGTTTCAGTGTAGGAAGCGATGATGAGTTGGGGCCCATTAGGAAGAAAGAAGACGACCAGACATCCCAAGGATATAAGGGGGATAATGCTGTTATTCCGTATGAAAGTGCAGATGGAGAAGATCCAAGGAGAAGGAACATTTTACGAAGCTTGAGAAGGACAACAAAGGTAAAATGCTAATTTATGGCTTTAGAGTTTGAGATTTAAAATATACCTTGGATTATAGAAGTGTCTTTCCTCCATGGGAAAAAAAAATACACTTTCTAAGAACAGAGTAGTTGGGGAACTGTTGACTTAACTGACTTCAACCTCACAGATTAGACAACCCAGTTAGTATGAGCATTAAAAACTGGGCTCAGAATGACTTTTACAGTCATTTATATACTTGATATATTTTTAAATTTCCCCTACACGTTCTTAATTTCTGACTAGATCTCTGTGAACTGGGCATGGGGGGGGGGAAGAGGCGGGGAGAAGATAGCAGAGGGGAAGGAAGGACGATGATAGTAAATAGTTCACCACCAAGGAACATCTCTCTTGCGTAGAAAGATCCTTGTATTGCACCTAAGTAAAAAAAATATTATTTCTAATAAGTGTTGTTTTATTTAGTCTCAATAAAGTTTCTTGCAGAATACTCTTGGGTTACTTCCTTAAGTTGAATGTTACAATCTAATGTGATTGAAGCAAGAAATTGTTTAACGGTAAGACTGATGCTGTGCCAAAGAACACCTAACATGTTTGTCTTACTGTAGCGAAAGTGGTTGTCTAACACAATTGCCCATACTGATTCCGTCTTGTTCTTGGAATAAGTGTGTCCCCCTCTCCTCCCCGTCCCCCGAATCTTTGAGAGCAGTGTCACTTGGAACCATTTTTCACTGTAACCCTCCCCCCAGATAGCTTGTTCTCATGTAGGTTTCTGAGGGTGTAAAGAGGTGAGTGGCCCCAGTTGCCCAGTAGTTACTTTTGTCCACTGAAAACCAAGCGAGCTCAGAGCATACTGTTTCTTGGTGCTTCCCTCACCCCGTGTGGAGGTTTGAGGGTGTATAATTAACTGATCAGAAGATTCAGAGCTTGGGTACCAGAGGCCCACTTTTCCCAAGAGTGTGGGGATTGTTGCTGGCACCTCTGTAAAGAGAAGGGATGAACACCTTGTTATATGTTACGTTGCATGGTGGTCCTTCTCCTTGAACTTACTGTGGGAAATGCCAAAGAGCACAGAATCAATAGTGATAGAAGATGTCATCTTTGGCTTGAATACATCTTTATATAGAGAGTAAATGGCAACAATAGATTTTACGGTGCATGAAAAGGAGGCAGGAGGCTTTGGTGACTACATAACAATTGGTGTCAAAACTGAGTCCTTAAAAGCACATTGCTCGTAACTTTTACAGCCTTGTTTTTAACTTAATTTAGTCATACAGGAATGAAAAATTAAATTCTAACTCCCTCCTCTGTCCATTTGTCTCCATACCTGAAAGTATCCATGGATATAATCCTACAATCCTGAGATACTGCATGAATGCTTTGAGATTAACATCGCTACTGTGTAAAAAAAAAAATAAACAGTTTTATCAGTATATTTTTTCACTAAAAAAGGAATGCTGACGAGCTTAACATATATAGTAACGAGAAGTTAACATGAAACTACTATATTTTGATACATTGCCAACAAGTTTGTGCAAATACATTGGTATTAGTATAGTATGTCATGGTTAGAGCTAGCTGCACCTGTTTTCCCCCTTCTGTTCTCTTTCAGTGAACCCCTTCAGGTGTCAAGTCTCATGCCTTTACCTATCCCAGGGTGGAATTCTGCAATTCTTCTACTGTTAGACTGGGCCCTAGGCTACAGTATCCTGCGTATCCGGCATTCTTACCCAGCAGGTCTGACTGAATTCGGGTAACCTGTGGTTCTTCATTTTGGGAGTCTGAGACCAATGGCATACAGTGATTAGACAGCCTTCATAGAAACAAGTAATTGTTTATTTTAACATTAAGACCAGAACATTTAGACAAAAAGGATTTAAAAACAGCCTGCATGCATGTCTAGCTTAGCTAAATGCATACCGTTCCCTGACAGTAACTTAGGCCTCCTAGCTTCTTCAGACCCTTAATGGGGTGTCGTCCCAGTTGGGTTTCCCTGAACAACTACTTGCCTCCTGAGAGAGAATTCCTTTTTAAACCTGCCAGAGTTCTTTTGATCTCATGTGTTCTCAGGCCTTTTCCTGTCCTGATTAATACTAGTTTTGTAGGTTAGCTGGAGAAGAGGCAAAATCTTCAAAGATAATAGTCCTGGCATTGTTCATTTTACCACCTTCAAGTGTTTGTGAATATCTGGCTTATCTTTTGAGCAGTTCTTTCCCATCCTGCCAGTTTTTTCAGACAGTCTTCTGTTGCAGTAAATCAATACACTCAATCATAAATTATTATGGAGCAGCTCTGAATGTGTCACAAAGTACACTTAGCTAAAATCACGAAGGAGCCTCTCTGTGGCTCAGAACCTGAAATGAGAGAATAAGCAAATGCAGAGGAAGATAATAAGTCTTGAATCCAGAGAGACCCTGGAACTGTGGGTATCTAGACTAGGCAAGTAGATGCTGTAGGAATGGTTCTTCAACATTCCTTTTTAAAAAAGTAGTCTACGGTGCTTTACTTATCTCTGTTATACTGACAACACTAGGTGCAGTCATTGCGATCAGATTTACTCTTTTCCAGGGCATCTCCCTATTGAGAGACCAAGAGTCACAGTGATTGGTGCCAAACTCCTTTGGCAGTGAACATCGATCTCGTTTCCACCAGCTGTCATGTTTTTGGCAGTCAAAATTTCTCCCCCATATTTTTATCTATATAGGCAGGGGATGTTGGGAGTATCGAGTAGTGAGTGACGTTCTCCATTGCCCCAGGAACGATGTCTTTGATTTTGTTGTGCTGTATGTCTCAGGCAAATTAGCAGGAAGTTGGGAGACTGGGAAACTAATACTTCAAAGTTCTTGAATCTCCTAATAGAAAATATCACGTAAGCAGCATAGCTGTACACCTGTTCCTGGGGTTCTCAAACTGGGGGTTCGGACCCCTCGGGGTCACGAGGTTATTCCATGGGAAGTCACGAGCTGTCAGCTTCCAACCCAACCCTGCTTTGTCTTCAGCATTTATAATGGTGTTAAATATATTTAAAAAGTGTGTTTTAATTTATAAGGGGGGGGTCACACTCAGAGGCTTGCTGTGTGAAAAGGTGTCACCAGTACAAAAATTTGAGAACCGCTGCCCTATTTAGTTGAAACCAATCTGCAAAATTGCCCAATTCCTTTACAGAATTAGATAATAAACAGGACTTCTGGCTTGCTGGAGTACAGGTTTCTTGAAATGGCCCTATGGCTAGATATTAAATCGACATATTAAAAACTACCTTATTTGAAAGGAACTTAAGGTGGAATTTTCTGAAGTACCTTGTTTGTGGTAAGGTATTTAATTGTCAGCATTGGAAACTGAAATATTTTCAATTATTTCAGTTCTACCTGTTCTATTGATAAGTGCCACATAGCCTTGTATGTCCACTTTACCTCAACCCTGGTATGGAGGGGGTTACCTGTGAGGGCATTAGTGGAGTTGTCTCTTCTGCGCTCTCCTTTTGAGTCTGAAACCATCTCGCTTGTGACAGAGGTTTACGTAGATACCCGTCTACTAGGAATTTGGCTGAAACCCACAAACTCACTTTGCATATTTTGGAAAGGCATTGTGTTCCGATGAGGTGAATGGTGCTGTAACCGATTTTGTAATCTTTTATGTGCAATTATAGTTTTTTTTGTTACAGAGGTGCTTGTTGCAACTCAGTAGTTAAGGCTGAGTTCTAATTTGCACTTAAAGTAGAATTTCAACTGCTTTGATATGTAAATAAAATGTGTTAGAGGGCTTTTTCTTCACCCTCCCACTTTCCTGGTTCTTGTCACACAGTCAGCAAGCAGCAAAAGACCAGAAGTCCGAAGCGCAGACAATGTGATGTGTATTCAGGTTAGTTTCTAAGCAAGCATATTCCAAAGCCCTTCATGCTAGTCGGGCTTATCTCTATACTCGGATAGTCTGTTCCCCAGTGTTCTTCTCCCAGCTCTGACCCCACAGAGATTTACCTGTGTCTCCCTTCCCACCTCTGATGCCGCAGAGTCTTGCCTGTGTCCCCGTTCCCGTTCTCCCCCCCCCCCAGCAAGCATGATTCCAATTTTGCAATATCTTCCCCAAGCTAGCAGCACTAACTCTGAATACACTATGAATTTTCTGAGAATTTACAAGTAAATCCATTGATTAACTTTGAGCTGCAGTTAGTTAGTTTGAGTCCATTAAGAAATTTAACATCTGTAAGTCATCTTTGTTTCAAATGATCTTAACAATGAAATAACACACTTCAAACTTCCCATGTAGTTAAAATTAATTGAAGTCATCGACACAGGCTATATTTGAAGAAATTAAATTGTAATTAAGATAAGTTATTAACAGTTATATCTGTTATGATATGGATTACAGACAGGCTTGGGTAACTGTAAATGGGGCCATTGTGATGTTAGATTACTCAACCAATTGCCACCCTTCCTCCATAGCTGATTTTTGTCCAGCAGTTCTATTGCATATAATGACTCATTGATATGAGGCTCCGTGGACTCTAGTCAGGAGTTCTCATCAGTAGATTGTGGTCCAGCCAGCACTTTCCTTTAAAGATTCCATGGTGGCATACTAGCTTGAGCCATCAGAGTTTGTAAGGCTCCCCATGTACTGCCTTCTCAACTCCACTGGGCATTCAGGAAGTACTGATGAACTGAGGTGGGAGTGCGGGGGAAGCACAGACATGTTGGGATTTACGGATGGGGCTCTCGACTTGTTCTCCCTTTACACAGCACTGATCTCTGCAGCACAGCCTTCTACATCAAAAAGTACATTGCAGATTAAGGGATAGATTCAGCAGAACACTTTGGCAGCTTTGTGTTACGCAAAGCTGCTGTTAAACCCATATCCACTTGCTAGTGAACTCTGGCTACATTGCACGGTTTTCATATACCAATGAATCTTTAAAAGTCAAAATTAAAAAAAAGGTTGATATTACATATCTTGAAATAAATAGAAATCTTGCATGGTAGAATTCTCTTTAGGCTTCTTTTTTAGCATTTGCGTATGATGTTTTAAATTTTAAACAAAGGAAATTCCCGGAAATGCAAATTACATTAAGAGGCAAAGATTTATAGTACATATCAGTAATTTAAGGATAAGAATTGTTGTAATGCTGTTGTAAATAGCCAAAAATAAAGTATTGTAAACCTAAGAAAATAGAATTAAGGTAATATTTAAAAGAAATCAAAATCATGTTAAAGAAAGAAATGCATAATTAAGGCACCTTAAACAGCCTTAGCTCTGCAGTGTAGTAATGCTATGATAGGTAAGAAATATGAAAAAACAAACAAACGTAATCTAATCTGGGACCACACACCCTAAAATGCCTTAATCATAATTAAAGACAAGGTGGATGAGGTAATATCTTTTATTGGACCACCTTCTGTTGGTAAGAGACAAGCTTTTGAGTTTATAGAGAGTTGCTCTTCTTTTTTTTTCACAAAGGTCAGTTATAGACTGATCACCATCAGTCCTCATCCTCAAAGGAAACCTGCACAATACTTTCAAAAGTCAAGCCTGGGTGGTTAAATTTATAACTTTGCAAGACACTAACAATCATGGTCTTAATATTGACACTGGATTTGTCGTTTTACAACAATCTGTAATCCACTAACTCCCCCTTTTGTCCTGTGACTATAGGGATGTTAAAGGGTCACTTCACCTTGAATGGCCCCTTAGAATATGTGTCAACTGCTTATGCTACGCTATCTGTTCGACCTTGTATTTCGCTGTGACACTCTGAGTACCTTTCCCAGACCCGAAGAAGAGCTGATTGGTTCAATTAAAGATATTACCTCCCCCACTTTGTGTGTCTAATATCCTGGGACTGACATGGCTACAACAATACTGCATACAAAGATAGAAATGTATCCTATAAAGCTAAATTGCTACTTTAATAATATGTAGATCCCAAAATTGAGACGTAACCCTTTATCTTCCTCCTTCAGGCTTCCTCTTTCCTCATAATTCATTAATAACATATATCATTTCCTAATTAGACATGTAGGATAATGTACCTGGGAGCTGAGACTTTTGTCTGTGCATTTCAGCTTTACGGGTTTAACATTGGCAGGATGATATCCTATTAAAACAAATGCCTGTACAGTCAGTGTAAAAAGCACCGAACTTTGTAAGCACAGCAGAAAGCAGTGGATTACTTTTTTAGAGTCTGGAACACCTTAGGGACAAATAATCTGCAATTAAAATTTCTCAGACTTAAACTTCCTCGTCCCAGGAATGTTGCCAGTGAACATCAGTGGCGTATTATTGCCTAGGCCGACCAATTTGAAGGGGCGGCAAATTTGAGCACCCATGGAGAAGCTCCCCTGCTCCAGCTCGCTGCCTCTGCGAGTGTGCCACCGCGTCCTTTCTCTCTCTCCCCTCCCTCCCAGCGCTTGGGGAAGGGAGGGAGGGGGGAGGAGGAGGAATGCGGCGCACAGGGAGAAGAGGTGGGGCTGGGGCGGGGATTTGGGGAAGGGATCCAATAGGGGCAGGGAGAGGGTGGCATGGGGCGGGACTTTAGGGAAGGGGTTGGAATGGGGGCAGCAAAAGGGTGGTCAGGGCGGGGCCAGAGGCAGGCAGGGCAACAATTATTTCAGGGCCTGAGGCGGCAATATCAGTAATCCGTCACTGGTGAACATGCAATGATTAGTTTTAATCTGTTTTCAGTTGATTGCCCCACATCTTTGAGAAAAATTAAATACAAGCGTAGTCTAGATCTGATATTGTGCCATAAATCAATAGGCCCTTGAATACTATGGTATAAAAATGCCTGTAAATAAATGGTGGAGTATCTTTCGAGGGCATGTATGTGGAGGGAGGGGAAGACTAGAGGCTCAGAGACCATGTGTTTAAAATGCCGATTTGAAAGAGTAGTGTAAGCATAAGTGATGAAAGTCCACTGTGTGTATCTAAAAGAGTTGGTATTTCCCACCGCCCACGTCAAGGGGTCAAAGGGCTTGGTGTAAGAATAGCAGATCTAGCAACAGAGCACTGTGTGCAGAATGCTAATGAGGGGAAAGGGCAGGAAATTCTCTGACTTCTCAGCTAATTTGCTAGTTGCTATGAAGCTGTGAAATTTACATACCAGGTAATGGTTTCACTGCAAATGTAAATGAAATCTCTTAATTGCATTGCTAATGCATCTGTCCTGGTAGTCATACCTGGGTGTGTTTGTCATGATTTCATTTCCTTCTTTGAGCTATTTTGAAATCAGCCTGTTGTCTGCTATATCTACTTGATTTCAAAATGAAGTGTGTACATTTCAGGACTGCTCATGAGGGCAGTGCTACTGAAAGTCTCTTCATGCACCACCCTCTCCCTCCCTCCAGTGTGTTTTAAAGGTAGTTCATCAGAGGAGCTGTGCAATTTATTTTCAGAAAACACTGGTGAAAACATTGTTCTCCCAATATTCCTTTGGAAATCCAGATGCATAACCTTGCTTGTATGGCCTTGCCAACAGTACGTCATCTTTAAGATGAGTCAGATGCTCTTCTTTGAGTGAGAAAGTGTATGTCTTACTTGCTGCCTACCTAGATGTTCCTTATTCTGTAAGGATGGAAATGTGGGGTTAGTCCTGAAATAAGAGAATTTCCCCCTCCCCTCCAAATTTTCATATTTTCATTTGGAGAGTTATGTGAATTATGAATAAACAGCAGCTGGCGAACACTTGGATTTCCCTGCCCTTGAAAAGTTGGTGAATTTTGACAGACAAGTTGAATGGTATGAAATTTGAACCATGTGTAATCTTACAGCATGGAGGAAAAATGTTTTTTGTTGTAAGGAACTATAGTGGTTTGCATTGCAAACACCCTCTCTCACCAGTTGGATTACAGTTGTTTCTTTAACGTGAAATTATTGAGAAGGCTATTCTTCAGTGATTATGTAAGGTCAGTTCCGTTCCTTGCTTCAAATTGAGCTTTTCACACAGGTTTTGCCAACTTGCGCTGTAGAAGATTGTTCCTTATAATGAACAATAATAATAGCTACTAAATTGAAGGGTATTCTCATTCTTTCATCCTTAAACTCTTGTCTTCTTAAACAATGTTGCTACTGCTTTGCAAAACAGTGGTGATTTCATACTTGCAGCAGCTGTCCCTTGGCAAACAGGCTAGGGTGGTATACTTCTTTTCATTGGCATTGGAGTGCTGTTCCTGAAAAACAAAGGAGAGCTGACTTGGTAGAAATCTTCTACAGTCTGAGGAATTGTTTTGAAGTGGAGAGGTTTTTGCAATTTTTAAACCTTTTTGTATTGTGCACTTGCTTTGAATTATAAAAATAGAATCTCTTAAAATCTGTCAGAGTTTAACACTGTTGGGAATTAAATTAGAATAAGAAAAAGCCTATTTTTAGAAAACTATATTCTCTATTCTAAGATCCTGGCATGCAGACCTCTGACAGGAAACCAAGTTTTTATTAAAGAGGAGGTGAACGACATCAGTTCTTGACCTATAAGGTGAGAGTTTTACCTGGGTGGGAACAATCTCTGAGGTGCATGAGAAGTGCTGATATGGAGAACTCCTTTCTGTAAGAAAAACAAATATCCATAGACCTGCTAAACTGTGCATTGGTTTAAAGGGACACATTTTAGTAATTTAGGTGCAGAACTCATGCTTAAATATTGTGCAATAAGTGCTGTAAAAATCGATCACAGATGAAAATTTGAAGTATTTTTTAACTAAAAGATCACAGGACATGGGAAGTCTCCTCCAAAACCCATTGCTTATGGAATACCTGGATTAAAAAAATGTTTTGTGCTTGGCTATTTCAGAACCAGCAGAGGGAGCACAAGCTAATTGCCAAACATAATTACTAGCTCTTGATGTTGATGCACAAACAATTAAGTAAATTGAAAGGTTTTGTTAATTTCAAGCTCCATTGGAAATACACGGAGAGAACCTCAAATATTTGCCAAATAGAAAATGGCAAAATTAATATTTTTTATAATAATGACAAATCTTTCAAACTTCTCAGAGGGAATAAATAATGGAGTAAAAATGCTTGTGCTGGTATCCCTTTTTTAGAAACTTACCCATTAAATTTAAAGTTTTAAGTTGTAATAGCATGTTACCCTGAGTAATTCATGAGCTGGCACCAATCAGTGCTCTGATTCTTTGAGTCAAAATAAAAACATACCTCAACTCATCAGTCTGTTGAACTCATTCTTTGTCAGATAAGGACTGTATTCTGGCAGTTGTTTTCCTGAGGTAAGCTCATTTGCATTAGATAGGTACACTTGGTGGATGTAGCAGGTATGTGGGTAGATTTTTATGGGCAGAAGGGCCCATTGTGTTCATATAGTCTGACCTCGTGCATAACACATGCCATAGAATTTCATCCTATGCTTCCTGCATCCAGTGGTAAGTTGTTCCAGTGACTAACGACTCTGTAGTGGTTTTTGTTTGTTTGTTTGTTTTTAAATTGTGCCTCATTTTCAGGTTTGGATTTATCTAGCCTCAACTTTCAGCCATTAGTTCTTGTTATGCCTTTGCTTGTCTAAAGAGCCTTCTACTCAGATATTAACTGACTGTGGAAGTGCTTATGACTTAGGTGCCTCTTGGCTTTCTCAGTAAGCTAGCTAAAGCTTATTAAATCTCTCTGTAAGGCATGTTTTCTTGTGGTTCTCTGGTCCATTGTTTATGCAGTTAGTAACTATATTATTCTCCTTTTACAGATGGTGTAAATTAGGCACAGAGGTTATGACTTGCGCAGGGTCACAAAGCTAGTCATCATTTTGTTTTCCTGGTCTTAAAACAAACATAGTAACACTTACACACTTAATGCTTTATATAGATATAAAATGAAGGTTAATACTCCACATTTGCTAATCTGCTGAAAGATCTGTATAGCGATGTTGCAAAATCCATTAGCTATCCCTGAAGAACTGATTGAATCTGGCAAATAGAAAATAGGAAGACTTCAGTTAACGCATTATGACCTCCATCTTCAAAGATCAAGCTGCTAATAAGAGGATCCAATTCCCTCTAATCTTTTTTTAGTGACTCATTTGATACCGGAGTTCGTTGCAGGGCAGATTTTGCTCAGTTCTTTGGGCTAAGAAATGAATTTTCTCCTTCGGGTCTAAAATTTGAGCTCTGGTCAGAAAGTTAACTTATTTTTAAGACTCAAATGATATTATAGAGCAAAATATACACTGGGACTAAATCCAAGACAGGGATGGATAGAGGAGAGTGTTCAGCAGCTTTTAGAATTTAAAGTTTGGTAAGAGGCAAATTGTGCTTGGCATTTTAATTAGTTCTGCAAGTTTTGTGTTTTAACATATTCCTGTTTTGTCCTGCCAGCTTTTTACTTAGTAGCCTTCCTCACTCTATTCAATGTTATCTGCTTCCTGTAAAAGGCAAAGATCTCTCCAGGTATGTGGGAGAAAACAGTTGGTTCATGAAATTCAAGCTCCAGGTATCACAAGGGGCTTGATCATACCATTTCAATTCTATCTTTTCATAAGTGTTTGCAGTGGCCTTGGAGATAATATGCCTAATATAACCCATGCAGTAGTGCATTACTTAAAGCTTACAGTGTCTGCACCTTCATGAGGCCAACTGTCAGAGTAACATGTCCAGTGTGGGCTTCTACTAGCCTTTCAGTCACTTTGATTTTCATGATAAATTTCTTCCTTCTTAGCATCTTCCATAGTCTGCAAGCTTTCTGTAGCTGATTCAGTACTTGGTCTGATCGCCGTTGGTAAGAGATGATGTAATTTAGTTCTAGCTACTTTGTTTTAATGCAGTGATTCTTAAACTTTTGTCCTGGTGACCCCTTTCACACAGCAAGCCTCTGAGTGCGACCCCCCCCATAACTTAAAAACATCTTTTTTATATATTTAACACCATTATAAATGCTGGCTGCAAAGCGGGGTTGGGGTGGAGGCTGACAGCTCGTGAACCCCCATGTAATAACCCCGCGACTCCCCTGAGGGGTCCCGACCCCCAGTTTGAGAACCCATGTTTAAATGCAACAGAACTTTAACTCTGTCTTTAACACAGTCAACTTGTGGAACTCCTTACCTGAGGAGGTTGTGAAGGCTAGGACTATATAACAGGGTTTAAAAGAGAACTGGATAAATTCATGGTGGTTAAGTCCATAAATGGCTATTAGCCAGGATGGGTAAGGAATGGTGTCCCTAGCCTCTGTTTGTCAGAGGGTGGAGATGGATGGCAGGAGAGAGATCACTTGATCATTGCCTGTTAGGTTCACTCCCTATGGGGCACCTGGCATTGGCCACTGTCTGTAGACAGGATACTGGGCTAGATGAACCTTTGGTCTGACCAGGTATGGCAGTTCTTATGTTAACAATGGATTATGATGCTTTTCACCTCTGGGTTACTGGTCTGAATCCAGCACAGGATGATAGGAAATTTAGCATATTCCAGCTTCAGTGGTCCAGATGAAACAAACAAATGGACTTTTGGTCCAGCCCCAGACAAGGATGTATATCCATATTTCACAAATCATTGTCACTAATTGGCCTGCAAATTGGCAGTCTCATTGGAAACGAATAACTGAATGACACACTGAAGCTGAACAATCTTTCTGAATGCTAGAAATAGTTTATTCAGCTCAGGTTTGAGACATCCATGGGAGTCAACTTGTGTTACTGCTGTCTGTACTGTAAGTAGAAAATATCAGTCTCCAATATTACCAGTCCAACACCTTTCACCAGCATTAAATTCACTTTAAAAAAAAATTATTTATTATTTGTATTATTGTAGTGCCTAGAAATCCCAGTGTGCTAGACGTGTACAAACATAGAACAAAAACACAGCTACTGACTTTTTTGCTTAGTAAGAAAGTATTACTATGCTTTTTCCTCCTCTTTCAGTTTCAGGCTGGCATATGTGGAGTTGAGTAGCCCCATTTGCCCACACTGGAAGAGTGCCTACGTTGATTAGGATTGCAGGGTGCCAATTTTATTCTCATTTTGGTGTATCAGGTAAAGCATATCAGCACTGGAGAGTGATACCGGTAACCAGATTCCAGCATCAGTTCCTCACAGATGTCTAGTGAGAAAAGGTAGCTCTGCTTGTGACCACCTGACAAGTTGGTTGTGATTGCAAGTTGGAAAAAGCTGCCAGCATACTTGTAGTCATTGTTTAACCACCATCCCACTTCAGTCCTCATTTACATTTTTATCCATTTTCTTTCACCTTTAATCTTGTCTAGTAATTAAGTAGCTAAAACCTCATCCCAGAACATAAGTCTTGTCCAAGTGAATTGCCTGAAGTTTTGCCTGTTGTGGTTTAGATGCAGAGATGCCATCATCTATGTGATGCTTCTTGGCACTTAACCATAATTCCCCTTTGTTACAGAGAGAATGGGCAGCTTTTCCCTTAACCATCAGGCTGCTCTGGGCTGCTGTTAGAATTCTCTCCATATTCTGGCTATCAAAGTGATGCCATTGTGTCAGTGTATCACTCTGTGCAATCTGATCATATCCTTCAACACGCTGTGGGTGTGCCGTTGCAGTTCAGCTCAGTTGAGCAGAAACACTATTTTTTGCCAAGTTCCAACAGACCAATGAGCTGCTTCAAGAATGCAAAGATCCAAATAGTTCTGGCTCTCAGGGTAACTCTAAACAGCTACCAGACTCTGCTTTATTGCTTTTTTGAAAAATAAACACAACCTCGTATACCATTTTGTCAGCTATGTACCATACTGTTGTCCAAAGCATAATACATTAGCATTTATTCAGCACTTTGTGTTTTCGTGTTCTGCACAGCCATTAATTAATCCATCCTCACACCTCTGAGATAGCTAAATATTATCCCCATTTTACAGACGATTAAATATTTTTGAAATAAAGACAGCTATGCTTTTAAGTCTGTGTGGAGACCTCTCAGCAGGATCATGATATAATTGCTTCATTATAATAGAGAGGACAAAGCATAAACTTTGAAACTTTTTGGCAGTTACCCACTTCTAGTTCCTGGTCTTTTGTCTACTTTCCACTTTCTCTCACTCTAAAGCCATTGTCTGCTTTACCTGGTATGGCAACTTCCAGAGCCTCTGTTTTTGAGAGGGGAAGAACACTGAAGAATGTGCTGCTTCATTAGGTGCTCATAAATGGGTTCTTGAGTCCTTCCTTGGAAAGCAAGAGTGTTGTCATTGCTGCTGCTTTCTTTCTTGTCTCCCACCCTCTCCTGGTCTCCGTCAGCCAAAAAGTTGGAGTCCTCGAGCAGATTCCAAGTGAGTCTCCTACATAGCAATGCAGGCATAAATTATAAATATCCCTGTATGCAGGCCTTTGTTTCTGGCAAGGTTCTTAATGCTGAGACCCAGCCAAGACACCTGCTGTTTTTATAGGAACTGTCAGCATGCCTGAAGTGCTGTGAAGAGTCGTTACTCTTTTAAAGACCAAACAATTATATTCTTTCTGAGCAGGAGATGTGTGGGGCAGGCAGTTCTATTGTATGAAGTGGACATGCTTTTTTGTAAGTACAATTCTTGGTGGGTTTTTTAGTGAATTCTAAAAAATAGGTAGCACTGACGTGTGTCTGTCTTTCTAAAGAATTTCTCTCTTTTGTAGAGGCTTTCAGTCTGATTTGCTAACTGAGAATTAGCGACTGTAAATGAAGATGGATGTTGGGATGGTGTTGCTTTCTTCTTGCTGAGTGCCTGCTGCTGCTCTCTAACCCTTTTAATGGTTCCCTAATGAGTGACACATGCCCAGCTAAGGGCAGGGGACTGCCCATTAGACATCTGGCAGGTGGCACCAAAGGGTGATGTTTCCAGCTGAAATTTACACAGTAACCTGAAGTTCTGGAAGGGTTTCTACATATGTTGTAGCCTCGAGTTTCCTTGATACTCTGACTTCGGTGCACATTGCATCTAGTCACAGGAGGCTAGAGGTAGAGCTACAGGTTACCAAGCATTCTGGTGCCTTTCGGCTGAGTCTAAGGTCTTGTCTACACTGCCACTTTACAGCGCTGCGACTTTCTCAGAGGTGTGAAAAAACACCCCCCCGAGTGCTGCAAGTTTCAGCGCTGTAAAGTGGAGGTGTAGACTGTGCACCAGCAGGGAGTACTGGTATTACTCCCCTCGTGGAAATGGTTTTTTTTTTAACAGCGCTGGGAGAGCTCTCTTCCAGCCTGGTGCTGCGACTACACAGCCACGTTTAACATTGCTAGTGAAGACATACCCTCACAAACTTCTTTAGAAATCTGCTAGCTCATGAGAATTTGCTTCTTGTAAATGCAGTTCCTTTCCCCTTTATGGTTCATCCAGCTACTATTTCTGAGGAAGGAAGGAAGGGAGATTCAGTTCTAGTATTTGTATTCCTCCATCATCTTGCTGTGCTATAGATCAGTGGTGCTCAGTGAGGGCCCAGGGCCACAGGGGTCTGCAAGCATGTTTCAGGGAGCCGCCAAGCAGGGCTGGCATTAGACCTGCTGGGACCCAGGGCAGAAAGCTGAAGCCCCCACCACCTGGGGCTGAAGCCCAGGGCTCCAAGGCCCGCCACCCAGGGCTGAAGCCAAAGCCTGAGCATGGGGCACCAGGGAATTGCCTTGTTTCCTACCCCCTAATGCTGGCCAGCTTTTATATGCAGAAAAACAATTTTGGCACAGGTGGGCCATGGAATTTTTACAGCATGTTGGGAGTGCCTTGGAAAGAAAAAGGTTGAGAACCCCTGCTATAGATGATTAAAATGATGTACAATTTGAAAGCTTTCCCAATTACAGCTTCCTGTCGTCTCACTATTGGATCTCTGACTGAAACACTGATTGCAAACTTCTTCTGCGCTGAAGAGGTCTCTCTTGTTTGTTAACCCTGCCCAAGCATAGTGTACCATACTTCATAGGGTTCTTTGGGAAAGATGAGGATTTTGTTGTCTTGGCAATTTTTCAGTAGATCTCTGAGCTAGAGTATGGCAGCATTATTTTAGACAACCTCCCAAAAGGGGTGTGCTGAGGTTTTTCATCTCATCTTGGAGCCAAATCTAAGAGGGCAGTGTTTCTTTTTCACCTGTTAATTTATTACACAGAGCAAGCATGCACATAGCAAAGGGGCATGTGAGAAACTGCGCATCACAGATATAGTAGGCGTGGCAAGGAATTGACATTAGGATTGAGAACTGTAAAGTACATATATTAGAAAGGTGGAAATAAGTGTCTCCCTGTACTGATCTGCTCACTTTTCCTCACTTTCTGTACACAGGACCAGCACACACAGGTAAATGTAGTAGGTTACATTACAGTTGTTGTATGGGTTTAGCTTTAAGTATTGACAAAGTTTTCATTCCTTTTTTCACCACTTTTTTGCTACAAAATTTGTCACGTGATACCTGTTCTAAATTTGCTGTTTGCTTTTATTGGCACAAACAAGATGCTGTGTCTTTTGCACAAAAATAAACATTTCTCTCATTATTGCAAACTCAGTATTGTTCTAATGTGTCCATGTGTGTCACCTCTGCTATGCAGGAGGAAGTTTTATAGAAACACAGACTAAACAGGAAGTGATCTGTTCCAGTGGGGTGGGGATATAGACAATGGGGTGTGTGTGTGTGTGTGTTTCTTGGAGTCACATGGCCCAGCATCTGGATAGCAGTGCTCTCTGGGGAGGTTTGTTCATGCAGCCATATACAGTTATTAGGTTTCTAGAATTACAGTTCTATGACACTGCAGGTCAGGAGTTTGAGTAAGAATAATCAACTCACCAGGGCTCAAAATAAATCTAGACACCTGCTCTCATAAGTTATTTTTGTCTGAA